>NC_064645.1:484194268-484819268 GCF_023864345.2 Schistocerca serialis cubense | reverse complement strand
AACGTCAATGACCGTACTTATAAACAAATAAGTAAAAAGTATCGGTACCATTAAAATAATTCCGCGAGTGGGTGTGAATGCTTTCCGTTGCAGACCTGCCGCCGTGTAAACCTCTACCACATGGCGTCATTTGGATGTGATATGGAGAAGTGTGCTGTCACTATATCGCTCTCCCGGCTTTTGTCAGCTTCCAGACTTACCCCTCACTCTAGTGGCTCTTCAACTGACTCCACCAGGCTGAGTGCACCTGGTTCCAGGCCTCTTTGGTGTGGTGCTGAGAAATGGGTCCTCCTTATGGCTGTTAGGTACACTGACCACTTAGCTATTATTTTCTTCATAATTGATTTTTTTTTCTTTATTGTATGACCGGTTTCGATCTGTTAGATCATTGTATGCATACTGTCTCCTTAAACATAAAAAACTTGTAACTAACATAGGCACCGTAAAAAGAGATTTGTCGGTATAAATATAAATATCTTCTCGAGGCTTCGACTGTGTACAATGACGGACAGGAACGCACCCTGAAGCTGGGCTCAGCAAGTGCAGGATGAATTTCCTATTATAAAGACTATTTAATGCCCTTGTCGCATCAACATCTAGCCAGGACTTTCGTGACGGCTCGAAGATGGGTTTCCATTTTTAGAGTTCGTTCCTGATTCGGTGAAAATAGAACCCTTGCAGGTTCACTTTGTTGGACAATCACTAGTTCTACGTCTGTCTGTCTGTCCGTCAATCTAACTGCTAAAAGCCATTTTTCTCAGGAATTAGTGGTCATTTTCAGTTGAAATTTGTGCCGCATACTAAGGTCTATGGTCCCCTGACAGAATAAAAAAATGAAGCTTCTAAGTCAGAGTAACAAAAGATACACCTATTTAGGTCAAATGTTTTGATATTCGCAAACTCGCTCATCAATATCTGTAGGGAATTTTTCGCTGCGATAGAATCACGAAATTTGGCAAGACGCAAGGCTTCACAGTACAATTAGAGTGAAAAATCCGAAGTTGTTAATTTGTAATTAAATCAGACGAAAAAAATTTTTATCAATTTTTTTTTCTCCGACTGTCTTTCTGTTCGTCTGTTTAGACACTTTTTCCTCGTGAACGGTAGATGTATCAAGTTCCAATTTATGTCACGTACTAATCTCTTTCGGTGGCGGTGTTTAAAAGTCAAGATTTTAAATCAAAGCAATTAAAAGATACGGTCATTTATGTCACATATTTTGATCCTCCCAAACTCACTCATCAAAATCTGAAGGGTTCTTCCCATTGATCTTGAATCATGAAATTTCGTAAGAAGCTAGATTTCACGATACAAGTTAAGAAAACATTCCCAAAATTGTTAATTTGCAATTATATCACACTAAGAAAAATATTTTTTTGTCAGTCCCGAAAGTCTTGGAATTCCCGAGAACGATATCTTGCCAGTATCTATATCAATAACAGGCCAAAATCGTCCAGATTTACGTTTCCATGGAACCCTCGGTGAGCACTTATCCGAAACTTTCTTTTTGTGTCTACAGGGCGCCATGTTTACCACTTTTTCTTTACAAATTGAAACGTTGTTCTTTCTTTGTCTAAGCACCTTCATTGTTTAGATTAAAATTCTTCGTTCCTTCTGGATTAAAATATTCTTTCTCGTCCAGTAAAGAGAATTAACATTTCATGAATGTCGGCAGTCTTTGTCGAGTTCCAAATTGCAGTCCCCGTTAACGAGACACAAGGGAGAAAATTTAAAACTTTTGGGTCCGCTCAACCCTTTTTATACCACACCATTATCGTATGATCTAGTTTTGGTATTGCAGACAACACTGAAAGTCCAATACGTCCGGAGTAACTGTGGTTATCGAACAATGAATCGACTGGTGTTTGGTTTCTGGTGACATGTGCCACTCCAGCTGGATAATAACATTCACTACTGTGATGGTGGGGCTCGTGCTGGTAAATAAGGCGAAGTTCTTCCTCGTCCACGACAAAACTGCATTTTGATCGAACAAATGAATCTGTGTGCGAGAGTATCATGCAGCTGAGAGAGAAAGGCTGTTTCTAGATTGATGTTGTGTAACTTCTCTCTTGCAGTAATCTTCCCTCAGACTACATCAAACCAAGTGTGTTTGACACATGACTGCATGAATTCTTTATGAACATTCGGCCAAACCTGCATCATTCAGTCGAAGAGTAATTCTAGTAAACTGGAAGTCCCAGTGAGTGCTGGAATTCTTATAGGCAATCCTTCGCTTGTAAATTGCTGTAATACATCACGACTGCACATAATCTACTGTACATCTATATGAAAACTCTGCAAATCATATTAAAGTTCATAGCAGAGGGTTCATCGAACCACCTGCGCCGGCCGCTGTGGCCGAACGGTTCTAGGCGCTTCAGTCTGGAACCGCGCGACCGCTCCGGTCGCAGGTTCGGATCCTGCCTCGGGCATGTATGTGTGTTATGTCCTTAGGTTAGTTATGTTTAAGTAGTTCTAAGTTCTAGGGGACTGATGACCTCAGATGTGAAGTCTCATAGTGCTCAGAGCCATTTGAACCACTTTGAACCACCTTCACAATTCTCAATTATCCCAGTCTCGTACAGCGCTCGGAAAGAACAACTATATCTTTCCGTACAAGCTATGAATGGCTCTGAGCACTATGCGACTTAACTTCTGAGGTCATCAGTCGCCTAGAACTTAGAACTAATTAAACCTAACTAACCTAAGGACATCACACACGTCCATGCCCGAGGCAGGATTCGAACCTGCGACCGTAGCGGTCGCTCGGTTCCAGACTGTCGCGCCCTATGCAGACAGGTGTCAACAAAATATTTTCGCATTCGGAGGAGAAAGTTGGCGATTGAAATTTCGTGAGAAGATTTCGCCGCAACAAAAAGGCCTTTGTTTTAATGGTATCCACCCCAAATGCTGTATCTTTTCAGTGACACTGTCTCCCCTATTTCACGATAATACAAAACGTGCTGCTCTTCTTTGAACTTTTTCAATGTACTCCTCCTATCCGGAGGAGGAGGAGATAAGTGTTTAACGTCCCGTCGACAACTCGGTCATTAGAGACGCAGCACAAGCTCGGATTAGGGTAGGATGGGGAAGAAAATCGGCCGTGCCCTTTCACAGAAGCCATACTGGCATTTGCCTGAAACGATTTAGGGACATCACGGAAAACCTAAATCAGGATGGCCGGAGACGGGTTTGAACCGTCGTCCTCCCGAATGCGAGTCCAGTGTGCTAACCACTGCGCCACCCCGCTCGGTAATCCTGTCTGGTAAGGATCCCAAAACGCGCAGCAGTATTCTGAAAGAGAGCGGACAAGCGTAGTGTAGGCAGTCTCTTTAGTATATCTGTTACATTTTCTAAGTGTCCTGGCAATGAAACGCAGTCTTCGGTTGGTCTTCCCCACAACATTTTCTATTTTAAGTTGTTCGTAATTGTAATTCTTGGGTGTTTAGTTGAATTTTCTGCCTTCAGATTTGACTGATTTATCGTGTAACCTCAGTTTAACGGATTCCTTTTAGTACTCATGAGGATGACCGTACGCTTTTCGTTATTTTGGTTCAATTGCCAATTTTCACAACATTTAGATACCTTGTCTAAATCGTTTTGCGATTTGTTTTGAACTTCTGATGACCTTAATAGTCGATAAACGACAGTGTCATCTGCAAACGACCTAAGACGGCTGCTAAGATTGTCTCCCAAATATTTTACATAGATAAGGAACAGCAAAGGGCCTATAAAACTGCCCTTGGGAACAACAGAAATCATTTCTGTTTTACATGATGACGTTCCGTCAATTACTACGAACTGTGACCTCTCTGAGAGGAAATCACGAATCCAGTCACAATGCTGAGACCATATTCCGTAAGCACGCAATTTCATTACAACCCGCTTGTGTGATACAGTGCCAATAGCCTTCCGGAAATCGATAAACACGGAATCAATCTGAAATCGGTTGTCAATAGCACTCGAAACTTCATGCGAATAAAGAACTAGTTGTGTTTCAAAAGAATGTTTTCTAAATCAGTGTTGACTGTGTACTCGTATCAATAGACCGTTTTCTTCGAGGTAGTTCATAATGTTCATAATCTTCCAGAATCCTGGTGCATATCGACGATAATGATATGGGCGTGTAAATTTGTGGATTACTCCTATTACCTTTCTTGAATATTAGTGTGACCTGTGCTACTTTCCAGACTTTGGATACGGATCTTTCGTCGAGCGAACGGTTGAGAATGATTGTTAAGTATGGGGCTATTGCATCAGCGTACTCTGAAAGGAACCTAAGACTGGCTTTTTTAAGTGATTTAATTTGCTTCACTACTCCGGTGATATTTACTGCGAACGTTCTGTTGGCGGAGACGCGTCCACCAGGCTAGAGACGTTGAGCAGTGTTTTAGGCACAGAATTTGTGGTAGCTAATAAGAAACTGAAAACAGGTCTGTCTACGGAGGGAGACTTCCACCAGTGAAATCAAGTTTTACTTGCAAAAGAATCAGAAAGGCTTGGTAAACTTCTTCAAAAAATTATTTTCCTGCAATAGCTGCTTTGTGTATGTATTTTAGTTGTGTTTCCTATACTACAACGTTTCGGCTACGTAGTAAACGTCAAGCAATTGCGTACTACGGCCTGCTGAAAAGTAATTGCTCTGAATTTTTTATGTGAAAACTCATAAAGCTTTTCAAATAAAGCAAACATATTTGTTCTTTATATCTACGTATTTGCAGCCCTCTGTCACTTGGGGGCTCCGAACTGTAAAGTATAACATGGCGGTGTATAACGTAACAATGTTGGTGAATGAGAAAGCGCGGTCTGTAATTGAGTTTCGAATGCGAAGATTGGTACACACATGGAGCACCCGCTCCTTTATCGTGACAATGCCAGACCACACACCAGCGCTGCGGCATCTGCAACAATCCGAGCCTTGGATTCACGGTCATCCGTCACCCTCCATACAGTACCCACATGGTCCCACCAGGTTTTCATCTGTTTCCAAAAATTAAAGAACACCTTCGAGTCTTTCGCTTTGAGAGCGACTGAGTCGTGCAAGCGTAGGTGAAGTTATGCCTCCATCAACAGAGTGGGACATTCTACGGTGACGGTATCAACAAACCGGTCTCTCTTTCAGAGATTTGTATTACTCACCAGGGCGACAATGTTGCGGAATAAATATGTAGACATCAATAACAAAGCTGTAGAATGTTAATAACATTTGTTCTATACAAAAAGCATTAAGAGTTCTCACTTAAGTAATTTCGTGGCATTACTTCTCAGCACGACTTCGTACGTTTGAGAAAAATGTAATTAGATGACAAAAAAAGCACTCCGTCTTCAGGCCACAAGTGGCCCATCGGGACCAACCGACCGCCGTGTCATCCTCACCTGAGGATGCGAACAGGAGGCGCATGTGGTCAGCACACCGCTCTCCCAGTCGTTTTGATGGTTTTCTTTGACCGGAGCCGCTACTATTCGGTCGAGTAGCTCCTCAATTGGCATCACGAGGCTGAGTGCACCCCGAAAAATGGCAACAGTGCATGGCGGCCCGAATGGTCACCCATCCAAGTGCCAGCGACGCCCGACAGCGCTTAACTTCGGTGATCTAACGGGAACCGGTGTATCCACTGCGGCAAATCCGTTGCCAATTAGAAGACAAGGTCACCAAAATAAAAACAGAATTGAAGCTTTATAAATATAGGGTGTTTCAAGAAAGGACTTTACAGCTTTGTAAATTCATATAAATAAGTCATAAAACCTACAGAGGTGATTGTATTATCAATTTGTAGGGAAAGTTTTGTCTCTCGTAGTTTGCTAGTGCGGAATCGCAACGTAAGGAGCGCCAGCGTCAGTCGCGTTAGAGATGGCTGCCTTCACTGGACCCGTGCGTGCTAGCCGTGTGTTTTGGTTTGAAGAATCGAAGTCGACGGCAACAGTTCAGCGTAATTTCCGTACCAAGTACAGTAAAGAATCTCCTAGTTGACCTACAGTTTACGAGTGGCATAAATATTTTGTAGAAACAGCATACTAGGTAAGACATGGGAAATCATCAGGTCGTCCAAGCACATCTGACGACGTCGTTGAGTGTGTGTGGCAACGTTTTGTCGACAGCCCTACGAAGTCGACCCGGTGTGCATCTAGCGAACTGCAAATCTCACATGCGACTGTCTGGCTTGTGTTGAGAAACCGTTTGCATTTGAAACAATACAGACTGACGTTCGTAGAAGCAATAAAAGACACTGATAAAACTGCTCACAATGACGTCTGTGCAGATATGTTAAATCAACTACATTAGGATGAACATTTCTTGGACAAAATGATCTTTTCTGACGAGTCGACTTTTCACATAAGTGGCAAGGTTAACATACATAACTGTATGATTTGGGGCAGTACAAATCCACATCGAACATTACACCATGATCGTGGTAGCCCTAAAATGAACGTTTTTTGTGCATTGATCGAGAACAAAGTGTACGGCTCCTTTTCTTCTATGAGAGAACCGTCAATGGGATAGTGTACCTGGATATGTTACAACAGTTTTTGATACCACAGATAGATGAGGATGACCAAGAACGAAATGTTTGCTTCATGCAAGATGGTGCACCACCCCATTACCTGGATGACGTCCGGGATTTTCTCAGTGACCGCTTTTCAGGTCAATGGATTGGCCATGATGCTCCAGTTGTATGGCCCCCAGGTTCCCCAGACCTGACGTCACTCGATTTTTTTTATGGGGATTCATCAAGGATATCGTGTTTGTACTTTCTGTGCCGGCTTCTCTACCTGAACTTAGAGCAAGAATTTACGCCACCACCGGGAAAGTTACACCTGCAATGCTACAGCAAGTTTGGGAAGAAATTGACACCCGATGGGATGTGTGCATTGTGATGATACAGTTTTTGGAGCGCTGAACCATCGATTTGTTCCCGCCACGTGACACATGGAATGTAAGCAGGTGTAGGTTTATTATAATGTTTAGACATGGTAAAATGAATTTTGTATTTAGTTGTTACAGCTGTAATGCTTTAAGAAATGTTTGTGATTATTTCTGTTTCATGATACGAGCGGGGTGGTGGCAGTGGTGGAAGGAAAGGTCTTCCCGTCGTCACACAGAGTTACCGGCCATCGGAAACATGACAACGGCGGTTGAGTTCCAAAAAAGACGTCCCGAAGCGACTCGCCCAACCTTTCCGTAATAATGGAAAAAAGAAGAATGTTACAAACTGAAAAATATTTTTTGATGGAATTGATACTGAAAAGATGGAGAGCGTTCATGTTCAGCTTTAGTCACGAATGGGTGCGAACTTACTCATCCACTTTGTTACTGTATTATAAGTGGCTATTTACAACTATACGATTTCACCGTAATAAAGTGGATAAAAAGTGAAGTTATTAATTTTGAAGTGTTCAGTCGAAAAGTTTTTAGGAAGATAACAGTTACGAATTGAGTCTGAGTGGAATATATTTTGGATTAAGTGAAGTCTACTTTTTTAAAGCTTAGTGAAACATGAGATTAAATTATATGGGATAATACTATCTTTGGGATACTGAATGCATGGACGTGATATTTTATGGACTATACCTCATGGCGATTAGGATGATGAGATTTTTTTTAGCAGGCATACAAAAGATAAATCTAACTTCATAACATTGCAGAAACAAAGGTTTATCAAATTAGAGGCGAATGTTTTCAAGTGACAGTCATAAATCAAAAGGCAACGATCATCTTTGTACTTGAAGCGCAGCTGGGGCGGACCACTATATTAAAGTCGCTGGATATTGTAAGTTACGCTAAATACAATTTTAAAGTGGAAAGTCATAAAAATTATGGAAAAGTGTTAGATGGAACTAGTCGAAAAGCCAGTTATTCTTTATAAGTGAAACTTCGTGTGTCTGTGGTTTTTTTAGTGAAAAATCATAAACTGTTCCAACATTAAATGTTATTAGGACCAAAGATCAATTGCTGTGGAGACTTGACAGAAGGTGAATATCTTTGGGATTGCTATGTCAACAAAATAATAAACAAGACTGTGATAAGGAAATTTGTATAACCATGAAAAATACTAAAGGTACTGCTAGCAATGCGCTTACAACCTCGATGAACGACCGTTAAAACTGAACCTGCACATTGATTATATCTTCGGAACTATATAGTGTACAGCAACTACAGTATGTGCTTTGCTTTATCGTAGTAGCATATCAAACTGACATGTAGCACATTTTCGTCACCAGCAAGAAAAGTTGCCGAGCCACTGCAGCAGGATAACCAACAGAAGCCACATAAACATCTTTAGTTTAAGGTAATAAAGTTGATGTGTTTCCCTACAAAATAACACTATACCCAGCTCTATATCTTCTTTCAATAAATTTATACGAATTTTTAAATTTGTAAGGTCCTTTTTGAAACACCCTGTGCACATAACAAAAATGAAATGAATATAAAAAGGAGCAAATGATGAAGAAAATTTGCTTTCAAGTAGTAAAATTAAAGTTAGTAGGATTTCCACACTTGCTTTTTATTTACACCTAGCTGTAACTGGCAGTTGTTGCTATAACTCGGTCAGGTTAAATGGAAAATTGCTAAATATATATATGGGAAGTAAATATATGAACTAATCTATTTCTCCACTTTACCTCTGTCCATCTCCCATCTCCCTTTCTTTGCCCTTCTCCTGCACCTACCCTGTCTCTCTGTCCATCATTTCCCACCCCCCTTCTGAACTCCTCCTCCTCCTGCCTCCCCCTTCTCTCTGTCCCATTACTTCCACCCCCTTTCTATGTCCAGCTTCTCCTCCCCCCTCTCTCTCCACCTCCTCTTGCTCATTACCCATCTCCTCCTTTCCCCAAACTTTGTCTGTTTCCTCACACCTGTCCGTCCATCTCCTTCCTCCTTCTACTTTGACCTTCAGCCTTGTTTATTGAAATTAGAAATTCAGATACTGTAGTCTGAATCTTTAATGGATTATTGTGCTGGTTTAAGGTGTCGTCAGCACTCCAGTCAGCAAAGATGTAGCGCGAAGCTCGATAGTAGGTGCTGGATCAAGCGCGCCTATCGCGAGAGAGGCCAGAGACAACTGACAAGGAACATGCCGCCAACGCCCTCTCGACAGCATGTATTTAGCTGCCACCCCTGACCAGAGGGTCTCTCTCACTAACTCACATTCCAGTTTGGCATCATTCACTCATCCAGCAGAGCAGGTCACAGGCTATGACAGTACATAGCGACCAGATTAGTGAGACTAAAGTTTGTAATAGCAAGGTTAGAAATACTGTCTGCAAGAGGACTATTACTGATGAGTTTGTACCGTAACACATGGCCCCTATTCAAGTTAAGTGTCCAGTACAAGTAAATAAAGAACCGTATTAATCCACATGTAAATTTGTGTTGTAGACAGAGGATACCGGCCACCCATAACAATATCCATTTCTTGCTTCCTTGGTACCAGACACTACAGTTATCATGTAAAATTTGAAGTATATCGATCAAGAACTTTTCGAGACCTTTGATAACAACATTTTACTGTCAAATAGTATATATAGATATATATAGCCTATATTCGTCCAAAAGTTTATTAGAGCAACGAATAAATTTTTGAAATAAATCGGTTAAGCACGTTTTGGAAGTTTTGGTAACAATGTTTCTCTTTTATATATTACATATATATTTATACATCATATATATTAAAATATATAGCTCACACGTGTCCAAACGTTTATTACAGTAGCATGTCAAAATTTGAAGTAATTCGGTCGAGTACCTTTGCAGATTTATGGTACCAAGGTACCCGTTTTATATAGAACGCTATTTATATATTATGTTCATTAAAATATATAGCCTATGTCCGTTTGAACCTTCATTATAGTATCATGTAAAATTTTGAGTAAATCTGTCAAGGAAAATTTCGAGATTTTTGAAAACAATGTTTCCTTTTCTTATTACATATATTAAAAATAAGTAGCGTATGTCCATCCGAATTTTCATTAGATTACCGTGTAAAAATTTGAGGGCAACCGGCCCAGAATTTTTGGGGATTTTTGGTAATATCATTTCCTCTTTTATGTGTTATATATTTATTTAATTACAACATGTCTTTTAAAAGTAGGATAAAAACACACGTGTGTGTGAATGCAACGTAGTGTCAAAATTTCACGTCAATGGACCGACAGATTTTCGAGTTTTAAGAATTAAAACATACGCAGGCTGAATTTTTATCTATATGAAGATGTAAGTTCTTCTGTTCAGTTCATATTTAATAGTCTGCCTAAAATGCATTGTATCCGAAAACAAGGTTCTGCTACTGTGGGACTGGGTCACCCTGATTGCCAATATTGTCTTACCATAGCTTTGTATGAACGTGTTACTGTGTTAGCTACATGGGACACCTATTGATCCTTAAAAGAAAGAGAATGTCTAGTCTACATCTACATTTACATCTACATAAAGAGATTTTCACTCTGCAGCGGAGTGTGCGCTGATATGAAACTTCCTGGCAGATTAAAACTGTGTGCCCGACCGAGACTCGAACTCGGGACCTTTGCCTTTCGCGGGCAAAGGTCCCGAGTTCGAGTCTCGGTCGGGCACACAGTTTTAATCTACATCTACATAAATTACCCCGCAATCGACCATACGGTGCGAGACGGAGGGTACCCTGTACCACTACTTGTCATTTCCGCTCCTGTTCCACTAGCAAACAGAGCGAGGGAAAAACGACTGTCTCAATTTCAAGTTTCAAATTGTTTCTATGGGACTTAACATCTGAGGTCATCAGTCCCCTAGAACTTAGATCTACTTAAACCTAACTAACCTAAGGACATCACACACATCCATGCCTGAGGCAGAATTCGAACCTGAGGCCGTAGCGGTCGCGCGGTTCCAGACTGAAGCGCCTAGAACCACTCGGCCACACTGGCCGGCTAAACGACTGTCTGTATGCTTCCGTATGAGCCTTAATTTCTCGCATCTTATCTTCGTGGTCCTTACACGCAAATGTTTGTTGGTGACAGTAGAACCGTTTGGCAGTTAGCTTCAAACGCCGGTTCTCTCAATTTTATCAGTAGCGTTTCTCGAAAATAATGTCGCTTGCCTCCATAGATACTCATTTGAGTTCCCGAAGTATCTCCGTAACACGTGTTGTTCGAACAAATCTAGCAGCCCGCCTCTGAATTTCATCGATGTCTTCCTTTACTCCGAGCTGGTACGGATCCCAAACACTCGAACAGTACTCAGGAATAGGTCGTACAGCGTCCTGTATGCGGTCACCTTTACAGGTGAACCACTCTTTCCTAGAATTCTCCCAACAAACTGAGATCGACCATTCGCTTTCCCTACCACAGTTCTCACACGCTCGTTCCGTCTCATATCGCTTTGCAACGTCACACCCAAATATTTAACCCTTAACTACTCTAGTGAAATGCTTATACACTAATACTCTAGTGGGGTCTCGGAGTACCCCAATAAGAAAAACGAAACTGTAATTTAAGGAAATTTTATTTTGAATTGCACTTTTATCACTGAATATTATAAACATTTTTACATAATTGAGATATGATTACAAACAATTTTGGCACACTGAAAATCTGTGGTTGGGGCAAACATGTTTTGAGAATTTTTCACACACTATTTTGGTTTTCTTGCCCACATTTCTTGCGCTCATGTAGCATCTTGCTTTCCTCATGGGTTCTGGCTCTGAAGATGTTGAGGTAAGAGGAGTACCATCAAGTTTAACAACAACGTCTCTCAGTTCACGAGAAAGGGGTAGTCCATCCCGACGTTGTATAAGGGGCTTTACTAAATCCATTCCAAGCTTTTGTAGCAATTCTCTTCTTTTTAAATCATTTGCCTCATCAAGTTGTTTGGTGCACTGCAGCAAGACAGCAGCATTGACTCCTACTATGTTTAGAATGGCATAAAATACAGACATTGGCCATCTGCGTGTTCGCCGTGATAACGAATAGTTGGCGCACATTTGGTCCAGTGCGTTCACTCCTCCTTTTGTGGCATTGTAATCAATGATCATTTCAGGTTTTTTATGTTGAGTACTAATTTTCTGATCGTGATGCATAGATTAAAGCAACACAACAGCTCGACCTTTCGGAGGAACATAAGAACAAATTGTCTTTCCTTCGTTATGCCCAAATAATGCAGATTCTACTGGGCGCTTTCTGTTTGGTTTGAATTCTTCTGGGATCTGGGGTTTATTTTGCTTTAGAGTGCCTAAGACAGTCAACTTTTTGGATTCTAGTTGATCACAGAGTTCAAGTGACATGAACCAATTGTCTACTGTCACATGTCTATTGCTTCCCTCAATTGGTTTTATTAATTTCAAAACATCCTGTGTTGGGATTGATAATGTACTTTTATTTGTCGCTTTTCCTGTGTAAACAAATGCATGGCATAAATAGAATGTTCGTGAGTCACAAAGGCACATAACTTTGAGACCATATTTGGCTGGCTTCTTGGGCATATACATGCGAAATTTGCACCTACCACGAAAGGGTACTAACATTTCATCGATTGTCACATACGCTCCTGGACTATAATACTTTTGACATTTGTCTATAAAGAGTTCCCACACATCTCTAATAGCTGCAAGCCTGACATCAGCCTTCCTAGCATCTCTTGTAGCAGCACAATCGAATCGCAAACAAGACAAAATGAATAAAAATCTCTGAACGCTCATTGTGGCTCGAAACACATCACGACCAGTTCCATCATTAGCAAAAAGTCCAACAACATTTTCGTGATTGGATTTCATTACTCCAGATAAATAAAGCAGACCCAGAAATGTTCTCAGTTCTATTATATCTAGCGGCTTTATGAACGCTGGCTTAGGAGCTCTGTATTTGTTTGACATGTCATGTATCTTGACATTTATATTGGTGAGTATTACTTGCAATAAATCTTCATTAATGAACAGTTCCCAAGCAAATAATATGTCAGTTCAATCAATCGTCTTTGCTTCACGTTTGCCACCTGGAAGATGACTAACTGTATTGCGAGCACGGGTACGAGTTGTAGGAGGAGCTTCTTTTGACCACTTGTAGCACTGCTTTTTTCCAAAAAAATATTTGTCAGCGGAAGGTCTAATACACGCCTCTTCATCTGTTTCTTCGCAACTACTTTCTGATGTAGCTTCAGAGGTAGAATCATGATCACTTAGTATAAATTCATCCTCATCTGCTGTGGTGTCCTCATCAGATTGCAAAAACGCAGGATCATTCACCATTCTTTCCAACTCGTCATCTGTTAATGACTTCGATGATGCCATTCTGAAAAATAGTGCATTCCTACTCACATAACCTTAACAATTAACGTTATCATGGAAAGTGTGCTGTTTTCGAAGTACTCTAAGATTTCAGTCGCGTAAAACACTAATTGAGATTGTCAAAAACAACTTACGTTAATACTCTGGTGCGGTATTCTGAGACCTCTTTTTCCTTATCTCACACAATAATACTGGAAACACCGCATTCAACACTCCGCGTTAAAGGGCAGCACTTCACTGAGGATACCAAGAACACAGGTGCCATCTGTTGTTCCGTTCACGTACTATGTATTGTACTCTATCGTCTGGGGCTCTCCGGGACCCCACTAGAGCAGTTAATGGTTAAACGACTTGAATGTATCAAGCAGGACACTAGTATTACAGTATCCTAATATTACAAGTTTGATCTTCCTACTCATCCGCATTAACTTACGTTTCTCCACATTCAGAGCTAGCTGTCATTCATTGGAAATTTTGTCACTTTACCACTCCCAACGCGAGCGTTATCGTCTGGTAAGAAGAACGAGAAGAAAAAGAAGAAGAAGAGTACGTGATTTTGACTGTAGCGAAGTGGTGGTAAAGTGAGTGGAGGATCGCGGCCTGCGGTATTTAGCGGGCTCTTGAGCAGTCACCAGTGGGGCGAGTGGCCGGGGTGTTTGACGTCCATCCGTCATCCGGCCGGGCCGGGATGGGGTGGCGTTATCCGAGCAGTGCCCTCAGCACGAGCGGGCGGCCACTGTTCCTTCCGGACATACTCTGCCCGCCTCGTGGGGCGCATCTTGTGTGCAAGGCTTTTGCTTTCAGGAGGGGACGGTTCAAGGTTGTAACATTTCGCATAAGCTGCTCGAAGAAGGAACTTTAAGTCACCTGCGTATCTGCGGATGTGTGAGAGTCAAGTGGAAACTGTGGATGAAACTAAGAAAATATATTTACTCTGAAATAAAAACAAAGCAGCCAGACTAAAGGGTGTCTGTTCGAAAGTGCGCATTCTGGGCATAGCGGTATATCTGTGACATCAGAATCTACTGCTGTCTAACATTCAGTGCCTTCCTAGCCCCCATTCGCTGTCACATGCTTAGACTCTGCCATGGCAAAGTGGTCTAGATATTGCTGCTCTAAACCTGCCCCACTCTTCGAGAGCTACTCTTCTGAGGTAAAGGAAATGAAATGAGCGTATGACATTGTTGGCCGGGAGACCCCGTCCGGGGAAGTTCGGCCGCCAAGTGCAAATCTTTCTGCAGTCGACGCCACGTTGGGCGACTTGTGTGCCGGTGGTGAGGATGAAATGGTCATGAGGACAACACAACACCCAGTCCCCGGGCGGAGAATATCTCTGACCCTGCAGGGAATCGAACCTGGGTCCGCTGCATCGGAGGCGGTCACGTTACCACTCAGCTAAGCAGGCGGACCTCTCCTGAGGTAACACAGTGTGTGATGACGCACTCCAAGTTTCACTTTGTCCCACACATGTTTAGCCGACTTTTGTCAGTAGCGACCACAGACAATTCCGTTGGGCTGATTCCTGCCTTAACAAACTGCGCACTGTGTGACCGTGCGTTATCGTCTTGAACTTCCTTCGTGCGCCACAGTGGGGAGGAAATGGTTTCACTGCCGTTCGTAGACGCCTAGAATACAAAAGGATCGCGTGCAGACTCTTACTGTCTAGGTCGACATAGCCCTCCCAGTCGCCTCCTCCAAGATAGTGGATTGTTTTGTAGCATCCTCCTCGCAGCAGAACTGGTTGATCAGGAGAGCACAGTGAATTCGGACCTGGCCTAAATTTCTCCTCCAGACACATCCATCAGGGACCCTTCAACCCATGTACGGTTGTCCACCTTGACTGTTTGTGATGTGATTGTGAAGTGATTGGTTGGTTTGGAGGAGGGGACCAAACGGCGAGGTCATCAGTCCCATCGGATTAGGGAAGTATGGGGAAGGAAGTCAGCCGTGCACATTCAAAGGAACCATCATGGCAATTGCCTGTGATTTAGAGAAATCACGGGAAACCTAAGTCAGGATGGTTGGCCGCAGGTTTGAACCGTCGTCTTCCTGAAAGCGAGTTCGGTGTGTTAACCACAGCGCCACTTCGCTCGGTGATTGTGAAGTGGAAACGGAAAGGAACGACTACAGTAGAACAAAGTTCACGCAGACCTCACATATTGACGGTCAGGGACCGTCTAGCGTTCTTGAGGGTCGTTCTAAAAAATTGCACGAAAATGGAGTAAGAAATCACTTGAGAGTTTCAAAGTCTTACCAGCAGTCTAGCTAGAACACTGACTGTGCGGAGGAGTTAAAAGTAATCTGGGACATTCGACGAGCAGCTCCTCATACCCCACGCATTTCTGCAGTAAGTGGTAAGTGTTGCCTGAGGTAGTGCAAAGAGCTACACCAGTGGACAATAGGTGAATGGAAACTAGCTATATGAAGTGAAGAATTACTCTGTAACAAGTGACAATCCGGTGGGAGGATTTGGGTTTGGCTCATATCTAGAGAAGCTTACCTGCCATCTTGAGTAATGCCAACAGTGAAGTGTTGAGGAGTTTGTGTTACGGTCTGGGGTGTTTTGTGGTTGGTTACTGGTGGTCTCCTTATTGCGCTTAAGAAAAGCTAGATGCGGAAGGATACGAACATATTCTCCAGCATTGTTTACTGCGAACAGCAGAGTAACAGATCGTAGAATATGGCTGTTTTCATCAGCACGACAATCCATCTTGTCATAAAGCAGCAGCCCAGTAGAGCCTAGTGGAACACTTTCGGATGAGACCGTCCGCTTCCCTCCAGACCCCAACATCCAACATCACCACCTTCTCTGGTTTGTCTCTTGAGGATTAATGGGGCGCGAATCCTCCACTAACATTCAAACAAGTCACTGGGAGTGTTCCCAGTAGAATTCAAGACGTCACACAGGCGGAGGACAGACACGTCCGAAATTGATGTCCAATAGTAGGTGTCTGGATACTTTGAATCAAGTACTGTATACGGGGAGTTTCACGAGGAATGGTAAATATTTTAGGGGATGGTAATATAGACGAATTGCAATAAAAATTCCACATAACATGTGTCCAATTTTTATTGAGTACAGAGATACAGCTGAGTTCAATGCATTTCCGTTTCATGTGTTGGTACATCGGTTACCAGGGATTGGTATGGGCATAATTATCGAATGTCAGCAGCAGAGTGTTGATGTTCACGTTGCGAAGTTGTGCTTTAGTTCACGTTGAAGTTTTCATTGTGATTTTCTGTACTATAGCGTGTAAATATCCCACACGTATTTGTACATGCTGAGAAGTCCGATATGGTAAAACTTCCTGGCAGATTAAAACTGTGTGCCGGACCGAGACTCGAACTCGGGACCTTTTCCTTTCGCAGGCAAGTGCTCTACCATCTGACCTACCCAAGCACGAATCATGACCCGTCCTCACAGCCCGGAGGATGTTTCACGCAGTTTTAATCTGCCAGGAAGTTTCGTATCAGCGCACACTGCGCTGCAGAGTGAAAGTTTCATTCTGGAAACATCCCCCAAGTTGTAGCTAAGCCACGTCTCCGCAATATCCTTTCTTCCTCGAGTGCTAGTTCTGCAAGTTTCGCAGGAGAGCTTCTGTGGTGTTTGGAAGGTAGGAGACGAGGAACCGCCGGAATTTAAGCTGTGAGGACGGGTCGTACGTCGTGCTTGGGTAGCTCAGATGGTAGAGCACTTTCCCGCGAAAGGCAAAGGTTTCGAGTTCGAGTCTCGGTCCCGGCACTCATTTTTGCCTGCCAGGAAGATTCATATCAGCGCACATTCCGCTGCAGAGTGAAAATTTCATTCTTCAGGCCGATAATGTTATTTGGGTGTGGGTTTTGTAATTTAAACGCTACTGGTGCTTGTAGAGAATACGGGGTACGATTTCCTAGCCGCAGGCTACCAGATTCAGGAGTGTTTACTCGTGTGTTCAACACGCTGCGTTATAGTGGTACAGTGGCCAGCAGTCAAACTGCTTATGAATGTGTAAATGAACAGACTATGGATGACATAGAAGACATTGTACAGCCGGTAGAATGTAGTCCTTCAACACGCACAAGTAGAGTTTCTGCACATACCGCTGTTCCACATACAAGAGTATGGTGGACATTACGTATCCGCGGATTCCGTCCGTATCATTTCCTGCTCATTCAACACCACCGAGAAGCGAATGAAGATAGACGATTGGAATTTTGTCATTGGATACCTGAAAATCTCCAGGTAATCCCATTTTCACTCTTCACCGATAAAGCCACTTTCACTCGTGACGGCATCGATAACACTCGTAATTCACGTCATTGGTATGAAGAATATCCACATTCCATTGTGGAAAAACATTTTCAAGAACACTTCTCTGTAGATGTGTGGCGTGGTTTGATAGACAATCAGTTGATGGGCTTGTTATGTTACCGCAGCGCCTTACAGGACCCCGTTATCTACACTTTATCGAAAATGAGCTCCCAGTATTATTGGAAAGATTCATTTGGTGACAAAAATGCATATGTTCATCCAGCATGACGGGGCTCCTGCACATTGACGTCGATAGGTAACACATCATCTAAACCTAATATTCGGCGGAAGATGGATCGGTAGATATGGCCACGTTTCTTGGCCACCAAGGTCCCCGGGCCTTACCCCTTTGGATTTTTGCCTCTGTGGATGGTCGAAAGGCAAGGACTACAAAGAAAAAGTAGACACAAGCGCCGATTTGATCGTTCGGATTATGAGAAGTACAGCCAAAAGACGATCTCGGAGGAGCTACACGTGGTGTTATCAAGAGAAGTCAAAAGTGCCTTGCAGTTGGCGGTGGAATTTTTTAAAATCAACTGTGCACCTCCTTATTTGCCTTTGCTTTAACTTTATTTGGATTACATACTAGTAGCTGCACCTTTGTACGCAATAAAAATTGGACACATATTATATGGCATTTTGTATTGCAGTTCGTCTATACTACCGCCTCCTAAAATATTTAGTATTCCTCCTCAAACACCCATTATGGTCGTGGTTAGTGTTTCTGTGGTCAAATGGGAATGCAGAACGACGTTCGCGATCAAGATTTACATACTACAGTAGTAATGTAGATTAGTACCGTAATTGTCGTAACGCCAAATAGTGTCATCCCCTGAATGTAAGCGCTGGATGTTTATTGGTAGAGAGATGCTTATTCCGGCAGCTGCAGCTTTAATATCGACTGCAACTACCGTACAATACTGTAGAGTCATTAACAGCTGCAGCCATAGACGGGGTCATGATCGCACGATAGCTGTCTTTGTAGTGTAAGACATTTTCGTCCCCGCTGTTCCGTCTGCAACGGCTATAGATGTGCACTGATCTCAAACACCTAGGAGGAGGATAATGGTTTTTGGATGTGTGGCAGTGGTGGTAATTATCTGTTTGTCGGATCCTGGTGAGAGGTTCCACGAACCACTCCGTGTTATGGGACAGGAGTAGCCTGTTTACTGACACTGAATTTCAGCTTCCCCACTTACTTCCCACTCGTTACGAACAATGTAACATTACTTCCTATGCGATACTCACTGGAGTCACCCATCGAGAACAACGATAGCTATAAAAAAATCACACTTCGGTAAAGGAAAGATTTCCAAATGCTACAAGTACGGAAAACTTTTACCATTTACGCTGCTGAATCTGGATGCAACTTCCCAGCAAACAGTATTCTATAGCATTTGTGTTGATATCGCTGTCTGTCTAAGCAACTCAAGTGAAACTCCAAAACAAGACAATACAGAGAATATTTCATTTCTATTCACGTCACATACCAATTATGATTCTCGCTTGCGGTCCACTGTCCTAGCTACAGAGAGGTGGACATGAACAATTATTTTATACGATATCAGTGTCGCACTTTGAATCTCTGGGCTAAAGTGACTAGTTGCGTATAGTAAGAAACGATTACTAGAATCCTTCAGCACAGACGATTCTGTTCCCTTCACTTCAGTGCGTGATTTTATTTGCAACAGACCAGCAAGTATTTGCAAAATTATTTGTGGTAACGTTGGATGCCATCTGAACATAACCTTGTTGAGAAGCACAGTGAACATAAGGGTCAGCTTCATCAGTAAGAGGTGACCTGTTGAGATGAAAAACATGAAGGGAGGTGAACAATTCAGTGAACATGAGGGGCAGCTTAATCAGTAAGAGGTGACCTGTTGTGATGAAAAACATGAGGAAGAGAGGTGAACAATTCAGTGAAAAATATAACTTGTACAAAGTTACTTTATATGTACCCATTAAGCTGGTTTTGTTATATAAAACACCTTATTTTATTGGTAACTGGCTAGCTGTACCGTCTTTGACATTATCAAATGTTCAAATGTTTAAATGTGTGTGAAATCTTATGGGACTTAACTGCTAAGGTCACCAGTCCCTAAGCTTACACACTACTTAACCTAAATTATCCTAAGGACAAACACACACACCGATGCCCGAGGGAGGACTTGAACCTCCGCCGGGACCAGACGCACAGTACATGACTGCAACGCCTTAAACCACTCGGCTAATCCCGCGCGGCTTGACATTATGAAACAGCATTACACAAAAAGTTTTGCATTAAAATATATTTCTCAAATGATTATAAATTATTTTCTACAGTATTACTGTATAATGCTAAAGAGGA
This sequence comes from Schistocerca serialis cubense, assembly GCF_023864345.2. Taxonomy (NCBI): domain Eukaryota; kingdom Metazoa; phylum Arthropoda; class Insecta; order Orthoptera; family Acrididae; genus Schistocerca; species Schistocerca serialis. The sequence continues at coordinate 484,799,377 of NC_064645.1, read as the reverse complement.
CAAAATCGTCTAATTGCAACTGATACAAAGTATTTATTTCAAAGACAGAGTCAGATACAAAAAAATGACTTCAGAAAGACTTCATGTAGCTGTAGACCCGAAATTAAAAAATTATGAAATAAACAGAAATATCTTCATTGATTGAATGTATCATGCACTTAAATTACATCTACAATTTAGTGTTCCCAGTCGTTTGGAATTGTGAAGTGGAAGACGATGAGATTCTTGTTAGCATAACTTGTGAAGAATAGAAGCACAACACATTCTACCCCATATGATACAACGGCCTCGTAATTTTAATAAAAGCTTTTATTCCTTCACTTATAATTTCGGTTATAAGCAAAGGAACGTCGGGTGAGGAAGCTATCTGCATCCGATAGACAAGGAATGGCTTCTCCATCCGCAGCCGCTTGCCTCAAACAGGGCGTAAATACTGTGAACGACTGTAACACCCGTATTGTACAATGCGCAATACCCAACAGATAGCTAGCGTGTGTGTGTGTGTGTGTGTGTGTGTGTGTGTATGTGTGTGTGTGTGTGTGTGTGTATGTGTGTGTGTGTGTGTTTGTGTGTGTGTGTGTGTGTGTGTGTGTGCGCGCGCGCGCGTTAATAGCGATGCAGGAGGCAACAGAAAGCGTAACCTTACTTGAGTTTCACCTGGACCGCTCGTAGTGTCTATATATAATACAAGAAGCTGGTGACAATGCTCCGAAACGCTTTTCGTCGGATCTTCTACTATAATTTGCACAGTGAAATATTTGTTGAGCGATCGTTATCAATTAATGGTGTATTTCATGTGTTCGTCAGCGCTGTTGACTCCATTTCTTGCGTGATATTTGGGCAACAGGCCCTGTCGTCTCACTCTAACGCTGTGAGCTCTATTGTTACGCATTCGCTCCCTGGGCTCCAACCAGACACCAACCAGATTCCAACCAGCGAGTACGCTTAATAAAACAGCTTTCAGCCGGCTTGTTGATTCTGTTTAATCAACAACCCGGCTGGACAACCGAAACCTCAGCATTGTTCCATCGCTCGGAGAAAACCTGTGACATAAAGCGTCACGATCATTTATTCGAAAGTAACCGTTTCCACAATAGCTCTGAGACGTGTAACTGACGAAATCAAGTATCCGTTCATGAGTTCAAACAGTTATTTCCCACGAAAGAAAATAAATTTTGCTTCTATGTAAAAAAAGATATACCGAAATTTTCTGACGTCCAGTTAACGCGATATAAACAGCGCTACGGTAGAGAGCTGTTTAGAAAAGAATGGTGGTTACGAGACTCATAGCCTATTTTGCGTAAGAGACATTTCTGAAATTACCAGAGCAAAAACTGGCGTTCTTATTTCAGCATCAACTCTAGCAGTTTGTTTCTTACAACTTTCCTTACAAGGGGAAAGCAATGCTCCAGTTATTTTATTGTCATGAAGGTAAAAAAAAAAACCGTGTACACCTTCAGCTTTTTCGTACTCATCATCCCATAGATATAGGTTTCAGCCAGCCTTCAGTATAAATTACAGAATAAATCGACTGTCAACGGAGCGATAAACATCGTATGTTCATTGCTGTCGCAATGATTAACGGCAGCTATAAAAGTTCCCCATATCCGGCTAGCAGATTATCCATACATGGTCCCGAGACATTAAAAAAATAAAAGCATTAAGCCTGAAGTATCTTATTACAATTAGAACGCATACTTTCGTTTGGAATACAGATACCTGGTTGAGCAGAAGCAGCTGCCGGGAACGTACGCGAGTGGCTAAATAGCGGTTCCTGTGAAGTAAGATTTGAACAGTTAAGTGGTGCGAATATAGGAAACAAAATGCTATCAGGCAACACGTGGACTGACGGAGGGCATCTGAAACGTCCGAAGAAGGGCAGTTCGTTTTGTATAATCGCAAAATATGGGAGAGAGCGTCACGGATATGATACGCAAGTTTATGTGGCTGTCATTGAAACAAATGCTTTCTCGTTCCGACAAGATCATTTCATGAAATTTCAATCGTGAACTTTCTCTGCCGAATGCGAAATTATTTTGCCTACTCCACCCTACATGTCGAGAAATCATCATTGTAATGAAATTAGAGACATCACAGCTGGACGAGCGGGATCAGCCGAGCGGTCTGAGGCGCTGCAGTCATAGACTGTGCGGCTGGTCCCGGCGGAGGTTCGAGTCCTCCCTCGGGCATGGGTGTGTGTGTTTGTCCTTAGGATAATTTAGGTTAAGTAGTGTGTAAGCTTAGGGACTGATGAGCTTAGCAGTTAAGTCCCATAAGATTTCACACACATTTGAACATTTTTATCAGAGCTCGCTCAGAGAGAGTTAAGCTTTCACTTTCTCGCACGCTGTTAGAGAGCGGGACGCCAGATAAATAGCCTGAAGGCGGTTCGATCAGATGTCTACTAGGCACTTCAGTGCGAAATGAAGGATATAGGTGTAGATTTACATCTACCTCACGCCCACCGAGGCACTGAAACGCGTTTATATGTTATTACTAGGTGCAGAACGAAATTCATTTGACTATGCTGACGTTTGAACGCCAGAATATGAGGATCCTGTTTAGAAATGGAGCGAATGAAGATGTAAAAAATTGGAAAAGTCATGAAGGAGCTTTGAAACCAAGTGATGATACGAAATAGAGTGTGTCTTACGTGCAAAGTTGTCAGTTTGCAGAGTGATACGAGTAAATAATGCTGTAGGCTTTCAGATGTGACGAGTTGCATGTTTCTTAAATAGCAATTGCAATGAAAATTTCGTGTATTTTGAATCGCACGTGTGCTTCCACTGTCCGTGCAGTCTCGTACCGGCGTTTTGAGAGGGAGCTTGTAGTGATTAATAAGCGAGCGAGAGTGGGTGACAAAGCACGAGACAGGGTCGCCAGTGTTTCTTCACGTGGCGGCGTGAGCCGGGAGAGGGAGACGAGGAGAGGCGCAGGAGGAGCGGCGGAGTTACCTGGTGGCGAGTCTACGCGGGCGTCATGCCTGTCTGCTGGCGGCGCCGCTCGCTGGAGCCGCTCTGCTTAGGCCGCTCTGGGGGACGGCCGGCGCGCCACTGGAAGCTGTGGCGGATGGACGCCGCGCGCCGAGGGACCGGGCCCCGCACGCAGCGCGCATGCGCGGACGCCGCCGGCCTCACGTGCTCCGCCGAGGCGAGCAGCGGCGTCCGTCCAACGTCGGCGCGCGCGAGAGAGCGGGCGGCGCGGCCACTGGCTGCGTAGGCAACCCGCAACGCAGCAAGTCATAACGCAGGACTCCCTCGAACCCAGCTGGCGCCTCGGTATCTCCTCTACAGGGAGCTCTAAAAGTAACACCACCTTATGGTAAAATGACCAAATTAACCCTAGGACGCCTAAGAGGGGGGGGGGGGGGGGGGGGTTCGTTGAACGCATAATTTTTTTATGTCCCCTGCTTTTGCTCAAGTAACTTTCATACTACATATTCCCTTTGAGTTGTTGTTTGTTGGCTATTTTATGAAACGTTAGTGCCAATATATTTTATAGAAAATTCCTGCTTTGAAAGAAAAAATAAATAAACTTATTATGGATCCAACAAACGCCCCCCTTAGGCTTCCATGCTATAGAAAATTTCCCTTAGTAGGATTTCGTATTTCTCATCTCTACTACAATGCAAGTTAGTTTCTTGTTGGTTGGTATTCTTGATATTCACAACAATCGGTCTACTTCCAGAGGAAGTGATTGTTGATGTCAGTCATCTTGTAAAGTTGCAGTGAGTTAGTGCAGTCCCCAACACGTAGGCCTCCAGTAACTTGGGTGTCCTACACAGCAAAAACGAAACCAAGTAAAAACTTACTGATGTTGTCAACAACGCACCAAGATAAAGGCACTGTTGCAGGAGAGAAGAATAAAACCGAGATAAACGCATATTATAATTCCAATAAAGGTGGAATTGATACCATTGATCAAATGGCGCGTATGTACAACTGCAAAAGGGGAACGAAGAGATGGCCTCTATCTGTATTTTACTCTCTCATCGACATTTGTGCTATCAATGCAACCACCATATTCATCCAGCTACATCCAAGATAGAGTGACAAACACAACAAACGGAAACTTTATCTTCTGCAAGCAGGGATGGAAGTAGTGAAATTGCAGGCAGAAGAAAGAAGTGCCAATGAAAGAGGGTTAGCTAACCAAATTGTTCAATCAATGGAGACTATTCCCTAAAAGAAAATCAAAGAAGTGACAACAGAAGCACGTCAGCCTCCTGCAGGGAAAGGTCGGTGCCATATTTGTGTAAGAAAAGCTAAAAAAAAATGGTTCAAATGGCTCTGAGCACTATGGGACTTAACAGCTGTGGTCATCAGTCCCTTAGAACTTAGAACTACTTAAACCTAACTAACTTAAGGACATCACACACATCCATGTCCGAGGCAGGATTCGAACCTGCGACCGTAGCAGTCGCGCGGTTCCGGACTGAGCGCCTAGAACCGCTCGGCCACCACGGCCGGCGAAAGCTAAACCAAAGAAGCTGAAGTACAACAATCTAAGTAAACCAAAACAGTATTGTTGACAGTGTCGTAAACATGTGTGTAACACACATTCAGAAGAAATTGTGAAGTGTGTCTCTTGCCTTGAAGTTGAGGACTATTATATATGAACACATCAGTATTTTGTATTGTAATATGTCAATTTTTTATTCACTCAATCCAATATTTATAACAATTAACAACATTATTAAACCAGTACCTTAGTTAAAATACATAAACCATTTTGAAAGTTGTAATTTTTCGTCAGTAAACTTATTTAATACATGTGGGCTCGCCGAACCCCCCCCCCCCCCCCCACACCCTAGGCATCAAAGTTATAAAAAAAGGCTTGGGCGTCCTAGAGTTAAGAAAGAGGTCTTACTGGAACGCATTTGGCGATTCAGTGTCATCTCTGTCTCACCAGTCGTAAGCCTTAAATACAGGGTGGCGCACGAAATGTGTTACCAATTGTTTCTTTCACAATTTACGACTCACATTAGATATCCCGCTGGGATCTCTACAGCAGTACCAGCAGAGCTTCGAAAAACAAATGAGTTACGAAATGACGTGTAATTCACGATACTGCCTCTAGGAGACTAGTGAGCAGCAATGGCTGACAATGGAAGACTGACGATACAGCAACGATCGGCAATTGTGTTACTTTTTCATGAAGTGAAAAGCCTTGTTGTGACTCAGAGGCGTTTTCGACAACAGTTTAACACACGACGGGTCCCTTGCAAGACCATCCACAGGTTGTACGATAAATTTGTACAGGAGGGAACAGTACTGGAAGCGAAGCGACCTCGGCCTAAGCCTGTTTGTTCGCCGGAGAATATTGAAGCGGTACGAGTTGCCGTCCCGGGAAATCGCGTAGAAAGGCAGCAATGCAACTGGGAATATCCAGATTCTCCGTTCAACGCATTCTTAAAAGTGACCTCCATATGTACCTATACAAGATGACCTGTGGACAGAAGCTCACTGAAGAACACGTGCAGCAGAGACTACTGTTTGCTCAGTGGGCGGAGGTTAGGGACCAAACTCTCAACAACGTTTGGTTTTCAGACGAGGTGCATTTCCATTTAGACGGTGTGGTTAACAAACAAAATATGCGCTTTTGGGCCACTGAAATCTCACAAGTGCTTCATGAACGACTACATTATGCTCCGAGGATTACAGCGAGGACAGCAATTTCCAGTCACGGACTTACTGGACCCTTTTTCTTTGAAGAAACTGTGAACAGCGAGCGTTATTTGAGCATGCTCCGCAATAGCTTCATTCCACAGCTTATTGCTACTGCCTGGCCCTTCACCACGCAGTGGTTCATGCAAGATGGAGCAAGGCCACATACTGCAAACACTGTGTTGGAGTTTTTACACAAGCATTTCGACATGCGGATCATTTCACTCAGGTGTCCAGGTCGCTTCAATGACGGACAAAATTGGCCCCCCAATAGTCCAGACCTCAATCCACGTGACTTTTTTCTTTGGCGGTACCTAAAGGAAAAAATTTTCCCGAAACGTCCACGTGATTTAATGGAGCTCAGAAGACTTATTCTTCAAGCTTGCAGTGAAATTACGGAAGACATGTGCCGTAGGGTAATCACTAACTTCAGTGTTCGTTTGAAGGAAGTTAGGAAACGAAATGGTGGACATATTGAGCATGTGCTGAGTTAGAACAAATCTCCATGGGCGGCTCTTTATTGTAGTATACGTTCCTTTCAGATTGTATTGATAATAAAGTTTATATTCAAAAACAAAATGGTAATACGTTTCGTGCGCCTCCCTATATGTCTACTGCCAAAGCACACTGTCTGACAAGAGGAATGAAGCTTTAGAAGGGGAGAAGGAAACGAATTGAAAGCTCACCGGTGGTCCGGATGCATGCACTGATTTGGCTGGGAAGGGCGTCATGAAGTCGTTACAGCCTCTCCTGGGACATGCAGGCCCGCAACATTCTAACGCGTCGTCGATATTGTGTATACTGGCACTGAGACGGAGCTGATTCCGTGCATGTTCTCTCTGGCAGTGGGAGAATCTCAACATTCCGCACACAGCTCATGGAAGCACATGTCTTGTAAGAAAGTCGTTTCTAACTAGTCTTTGTTATCGTGGATACTGTCACTGGTATGAAGCTGACGTCTGAACTGGTCCCATACATGCTCTGTTGGGACCTACTTGGGAATGTTGGTGGCCAAGGGAGATCCTCAATCACCTGCACAAAGGTTGCAGATGGTTGGTTGGTTCTTAGCACTATGGGACTTAACTTCTAAGCTCATCAGTCCCCGAGAACTTAGAACTACTTAAACCTAACTAACCTAAGGACATCACTCACATCCATGCCCGAGGCAGGATTCGAACCTGCGACCGTAGCGGTCGCGCGGTTCCAGACTGTAGCGCCTAGAACCGCTCGGCCACCCCGGCCGGCAAAGGTTGCAGAGACAAGTGCCATCGAAGGACATCTTTCACTCGTCCTCGATATCCTGCATACTGGCTGACCTACGAGCTGGTCCCTTACATTTCTGTAGGGGACATAGTTGGGGATCTTGGTGGCCATTGGAGTACTGAAACATCCCACAGACAGTTCTTAGAGACACATGCCGTGTAAGAATGATATTTTTGACTAGTCCTAGTTGTCCTGGATACTGTTACTGGCACAGAGGTGATGTACGAGCTGGGCCTATATACGTTCTACTCGGGACATATTTGGGGATCTTTGCGGCAACAGGAGGATCTCAACATCCTGCACACAGTTCTGGGAGACAAGTGCCATCTACCACTCATGTCCTGTCAGGGACTAATTTGGAGATCTTGGTGGCCATGGGAGAACCTTAACATCCTGCATACGGTTTTCAGAGGCAAGTGCCATCTAGGGACATCTTTAACTGGTCCTCGACATGCTGGATACTGGTATTGGTTCGGAGGTGATGTCTGAGCTGGTCGCATACATGTTCTGTCAGGGACCTATTTGGGGATCTTGTTGACCATAGCAGAACTTCAATATCCGGCAAATAGGTCGCAGAGACAAGTTCCATGTAAAAGCGACATCTTTAACTGGTCCTTGATACCCCAGATACTGGCACTAATACAGACCAGACATCCAAACTGGTCCCATACGTTTTTTGTGTGGGACATATTTGGGACATTGGTGGGCATGGGAGGACCATTATATCCTGTTCACAGGTCGCAGAGACAAATGCCATCTAAGGACGACATCTTTCACTGGTCCTCGATATCCCAGATACTGGCACTGGTACAGAGCTGACAACAGAGCTGATCCCCTACATATTCTGTGAGGGACCCATTTGAGGATCTTAGTGGCCATGGGATGACCTCAACATCCTGCACACAATTTGCAAGGACAAGCGCTATCTAAGAACGTCATCTTTAACTGGTCTTCAACATTCTGGGTACTGGAAGTGATACAGAACTGACCTCCAAGGTGGCCCCACATGTATTATGTGAGGAACATATTTGGGGAGCTTGATGGCCACAGGAGCACCTCAACATCCCACAGACTGTTCGTAGAGACATGTGCCGTGTAAGGATGGGCGTTATCCTATTGAAAAATGGCAAAACAATACTTTCAAATGAGAAGTAACACAGGAGGTGTACCCTAGTGCCATGAGACTTCTCTCAGTCGATACTAGCCATGACCTGAAATGTCATGTGCTATCCATATAACCGATCCCCACATCATGGCATCACGTGTAACACCAAGCCTTACAAGAAGGAGTCCTCTCGCCAGTTTGTCACCATAGTTGACGACGACAATCATCTGGAGTTTTGCAGAACTGTGATTCATCACTGAGCACAACGCAGCGCCATTCATCAGCAGTCTATGCTTCTTTATTGTGGCACTACTCGAAACGTAGCCGTTTCCGTTGTGATGTTAATGGTAGGCTACGTATGAGATGCTAACACATTCGCCTGATTGCCGCTAGTGTCTGACCAATACTACAGGCTGACACATAATATTTAAGGGAGGGCCAACTCTTTTTCTGCGATGGAAGACTGAGACGTGAATGGTTTACAATGTGCTTGGTGTACAATAAGACGATCCTTCCTTCTGATGGTGACATGTGGTCGACCGGAACCTTGATCATAAGTGTGCCTGCCCTCACATTCCTACGCAGACCATCACTGGGCCACTGTCACGTCCTGAATGCCCCCACAAATCTGGATATTACATGATTAGATCATATGGCCAAATAGACACTCACAACAAGGCCCTTTTCAAACTCTGTCAAGTTCCGATAACGCTGTCTCACACATCTACGTTTCTTCTCCATCTTCTTTACAGTGATCATGCAACGTCTGACGCTGTTCATCCCTCCGAGGCCTGGTAAGAACACTAAACGCGAACAACACTAATGCACTCTGGTGGTCATTCTGCCTATCACAGAGAATTGCAATTCTAATAACTTACATATCTTTCGATGATGTGTACTTTTACGAAGCTGTGTTGAAATCTAACCATGCCATCTGGCTGCTTCACTTTTTTTCTTATGGAGTGTACTTTCGGAAAAAGTCAAATAAATTGTAATCGACCATATCTTTAGATGTTTTAAGGACAGGCGTAAAGGTATTACATTTCCGTTGTAAGTTCCATCTGTTTTTACATCACAAACTCCACTGTATCACAACATTACATACACCATCAGACATCCTTCATCACTCACAAATTCTTAAACTACACTTCTCATTTATTCCGCAGACATTCTAACTACATGTAAACTGTGCGTTGGTTTTTATGGTGGAAAATTCAGAATTGTGTGTAATCTTTCGTTTCTCAGAAAGTATTAACTGAAAACTAAATCTGGATAGCTGATAAACATCCTGTTACAGTTTATAAGGAACTGCAGCAACACATTATTAAATTACTTTCTGCGTTTTGACAATAGTGTAAGGTTCAGTTTTGAAAGCAGCAGCATGATCCAGGTAGGATATTAACTGCTGACAGAAACTCGCACGTAATCCACTGGCTTCTGATAAAAATTCATATCAACGCAAAATCTGTGCAAAATATTTTACACCACTTGCGCGAAAAACAGATGCCAGACTAGAAACAAAGGCGTCGCAAAGAATCCTGAAAAAAAACAATATGCAGCCTTCATGTTGATTAACTTCCCTGGTGTTAGTTCTCTCGGTTGACACCTGATCCGACATTTTCTGTGAGCTGGAACTTTCACAGCTGCTTCATGGTGTACTTGTTTGGTATTCGTCTCCATGTTTTCCTGTGAAGCCATTCTGGATCTCAGCAGAATTGTTATATACAGGGAGAACATCAATAAAACCGACAAACGGCAGGGACGGAAGAATGGACGAAAAAAGGTCCCATGAACATCTGTCCGGAAATGCATCGCTGCCACGTTAGATGGCGCTGATTAATGACAGTTCCTCTGACCTCGTGTTGTGAGTTTTTTGTGTGTTGGAGGCCATGCGACTGATTCATCGTACTGTAAGCAAGCTGCTCTGGTAAAGGCTGCTTCGTCGGTAAAGAGAACTGATGACAGAAATCCCATAATTGTGATGCTCTGGTGCAAAAACCATCAACAAATTCCTTCCCACAGAGGGAAATCCGCTGCTGATAACCCTTGGTTCGTTGAAAGCGATAGGTGTAGTAGCGACTGTCATGCACGATACACGCAGTCCCATGTTTGGGTTACTCCATGTTTGTGGGCCACTTTCCTGGAATTTCTGCTTGGATTGGTCTCAGTACCTGTGGTGTACACACAGTCCGCCACCTCCCTGCACGTTCGTCTATCTCTAAGGACCCATGATCACATAAACGTCCACAGCGGGCTTGAAACGTTGTGTGGTACAGTTTTTTGGGATATCCGAGCTGTCTCTCGTCCATTTCCATCTACCTGATGGTACACAAACACCACCTCGGCTTGTTCCCGACGTGAAAACCGTACCATTCTGCTGCTTACAGTACGCTGCGTCAATCACACAGCCTCTGTGTTTCATCAGCGCTGTCTACGAGGATTATTCGGAAAGTAAGGAAGATCGGTCACGAAATGGAAAATACAGTGAAAAATCTGATGAAGCTTTGCACAGATGCGTTGGGCACTGTGTCTAGTACGCCCGTCGAATGCATCATGTCGCTCTTTTCAGTTATGATCTCACAGTGAGAACGTAAAGATGGCTAGAAATTATAGTCTCCCGCCAAGTATGAAGGCCTTGCGAAGGATTTCGCCTAAAGCTATGCAATCCACATAACTCAACTATCGTGGGGTTCGTTCTACACAATTCTCGGCCGCACTCTGCAAGGGCAATGAAGATGCTCCTGCAGCGTTTTCGATGGGAAGTGTAATTGGCTACCCTGAGGTTCTCCTCTCCTCAAATGAACCGCTGGCTATGATTTTGACACAGACAACGAGCTGAGGCCAGAGCAGAAAATTGTGGAAAAGCACTGGCGGCTGTCTTCTATAACGAGGGAATAGAAAAGTTGGTACAACGCTACGACAGATCTCTGCTCAAATGAACCGCTGGCTATGAAGTGAATATTTTGACACAGACAACGATCTACAAACCAGAGAAGAACATTTTCGAAAAGCACTGGCGGCTGCCTTCTATAACGAGGGAATTGAAAAGTCAATATAACGCTACGACAGATGTCTACGTCTGAGCGGCGACTGTGTAGAGAAGTAGCTGGAAGGTGCAGCTAACCGTTGTAAATAAAACAGTTTCGATTTTCACGGTGGTTTCCATTTCGCGACCTACCGTTCCTTATTTTCCAAATAGCCCCCATACCTTGACAACAACGCATTTCCGGACACACATTCACAGGATGTTTTCCTCTCCATTTCCAATCAGAAATCCGTCTATGTACAGCGGAAAGGCTCCCAGTAAGGACTGTAGACTATGTGACCTCAAGTATCCGGACGCCACCAAAAACATACTTTTTTCATATTAGCTGCATTTTGCTGCCACCTACTGCCAGGTACTCTGTATCAGCGACCTCAGCAGTCATTAGACATCGTGACAGAGCAGAATGGGGCGCTCCGCGGAACACATGGACTTCGAACTTGATCAGGTGATTGGGTGTCACTTCCCACACTCCGAAACATCTCTAGGTCCACTGTTTCCGATGTGATAGTGAAATGGAAACGTGAAGGGACACGTACCGCACAAAAGTGTCAGGCCGACCTCGTCTGTTGACTGACAGAGACCGCCGACAGTTGAAGAGCCTCGTAATGTGTAATAGGCAGACACCTATCCAGCCCATCACACAGGAATTCCAGACTGCATCAGGATCCACTACAAGTAGTATGGTAGTCAGGCAGGACATGAGAAACCTTGGATTTCGTGGTCATAAGTCACACATCACGCCGGTAAATGCCAAACGACGCCTCGCTTGGTGTAAGAAGCGTAACCTTGGACGATTGAATAGTGGAAAAACCTTGCATGGAGTGACGAATCACGGTAAACAATGTACCAATCCGATGGCACGGTGTGGGTATGGCGAATGCCCGGAGAACGTCATCTGCTAGCGTGTGTAGTGCCAAAAGTAAAATTCGGAAGTGGTGGTGTTATGGTGTGGTCGTGTTTTTCATGGTGGGGGATTGCACACCTTGTTGTTTTAGGTTGCACTATCATAGCACAGGCATACATTGATGTTTTAAGCACATTCTTGCTTACCACTGTTCAAGAGCAACTCGGGGATGGCGATCGCATCTTTCAACACGATCGAACACCTGCTCATAATGCACGGCCTGTGGCGGAGTGGTTACACGACAGTAACATCCCTGTAATGGACTGGCCTGCACAGTCCTAACCTAAATCCTACAGAACACCTTTGGGATCTTTTGGATCGCCGACTTCGTGCCAGGTCTTACCGACCGACATAGACCTCTCCTCAGAGCGTCACTCCGTGAAGAATGGACTGCCATTCCCCAAGAAACATTCCAGTACATGATTGAACGTGTGCCTACGAGAGTGGAACTGTCATCAAGGCTAAGGATGGGCAAACACCATATTGAATTTCAGCATTACCGACGGAGGGTGCCACGAACTTGTAAGTCATTTTCAGCCAGGTGTCAGGATACTTTTGATAACATAGTGTATAAGCCACAATTGGTCTAAAATTTTGTTGTTGTTTTGGAAAGAGGTATAACTGCATAAAACCTTTAGTGGAACTTTTATCTCTGTGTAAACGAATTCCTAACAAAAACGATACACCACACGAAAAGATTTTCTAATAATTACAGTTCAAGATGTTAAGAAAGATGTCGGTTGGTATGGGTCATAGAAAAAACTATACATTTTCATATATAAAGGAAAGGAGATAACCTGCTTATATATCAAAATTACAAGATAATAAAAGCAACAATTGGTTTAAAAAGAATCATCTTTTCATCGATTGAATCTGACGCATCACATTATTAAACAGGTTGTATGAGGTTTCCTGTAAGACAGTTCTGGTAGTTTCTTCATAAAGCTTTGACAGAAATCTTTACTTCCCAGTGTCTTTTCTCTGTTCAGTCTGTTAGATATTTTTAAATTCTCTACCGAACCTTAATCCCAAATTTCAATGTCAATCTTAGCTATATGCATTAAGCTGGAACCTAAATTTCTCGTTTGTGCTACAAGCATTTCTTCGTAATGTTCTGAGATGTCGTCTGCTGATTCCATACAATGACTTTAAACCCGTGCAGTACTAGGGAAATTTAAAACGACCAGCAGCTGCCCTTTCGGTCATGGCGCCTTGCGAAACATTTGAAACCGCTTGCTTCACTGTCCTCCACCCTCACCAGCACATTTATTCATTACCCTATCCTAAAAACAGGTAAAAAATTACTTATGTGTCCTATATCATCCGACTTTTGTACCTCCTATACTACACGACCAACACTGCACATTAAAACACGGTAGAACAAAAGAAATGTTCAAATGTGTGTGAAATCTTATGGGACTTAACTGCGAAGGTCATCAGTCCCTAATCTTACACAATACTTAGCCTAAATTATCCTAAGGACAAACACACACACCCATGCCCGAGGGAGGACTCGAACCTCCGCCGGGACCAGCCGCACAGTCCATGACTGCAGCGCCTTAGACCGCTTTTTTTTTATCTCTCATTTTGTTCGTTGATCTGCTCGAGGCGGACGCCGTAAGACACCCGATGAAGTTAGTTGTTGATCGATTAACACAGTTTTTTTTTATTATTATTATTACAGAGGGCAGCTAACCCTCTGACCGAACACGCTGAGCTACCGTGCCGGTGTTCGTTGTTGATCGTTGTGTTTGGTCGTTGCGGACGTAACATGACATCCGTCCAAGTTCGTTTGTTGATCCTTCCAATCAGTTTTTTATTACAGAGGCCAACCGGCTCTCTGACCGAACACGCTGAGGTACCGTGCCCGCTCGGCTAATCCCGCGCGGCGCGGCAGAATAGAAACGGGTGTGAGTAAGCGGAATTTCATTATTACTATACAATCTGTGTTTGACTACTCAACCGTTAATACTTTTTTATATCACTTCTTACCTTGAATGCATAAACTAATGCTAAACATCACACCGTTCACGAGCTTTGACACTAAAAAACACATAAAATATACTTCTGACATTAATTCGATAGGGAGAAGGAAGGAAGATTGGGTGCATCGTCCCGTCGACATCGATATGGAGCACATGCTCGGATTGTGCCAAGGATGGGGAAGGAAATCGGTCGTGCTCTTTGAATGGAACCATCGTGGAATTTTCCTGGAACGGTTTAGGGAAATCACGGAAAACCTAAATATGGACGGCCGGACGCGAGTTTGAACCGTCGTCCTCACAAATGCGAGTGCATTGTGCTAGACATTAACTCAAAGTTACATTGCTATAGTTCTAGCAAATGGCTGAGTGATGGCTGCGCTTTATTTCAAGCATTGAATGCGTCCGCTGTCTCGCAGGAAACCTGAGAAACGCCAAGTGGCCCATATTACCCACCGGCCCACACTAGCTACGGCTCGTGTATTTAGCGTGCACAGAAAACCTACTTGTGCAGACATTATTACTGATTCGAAATCGTTACACACTGATAGGCCCAAGATGGCATGTTTTCGATGTATGATTAACTGAGACGGTTCAGATGGCTCTAAGCACTATGGGACTTAACGTCTGAGGTCATCAGTCGCCTAGACGTAGAACTACTTAAACCTAACTAATCTAAGGATAGGATTCGAACCTGCGACCGCAGCAGCGGCTCAGTTCTGGACTGAAGCGCCTAGAACTGCTCAGCCACAGCAGCCGGCTATGATTAACTGATTATTTTAACTGCGGTTAAACAAGCAAGACAGGAACAAAGAATCGCTATTATAAAACAAGTTACAGTAAGCAACAGATACCTGACTTCAGCAGTAACAAAGTTGCTACACAAAATTAAAATGGAACAACATGAACTAATAGGGAACAGGAAGATAAGAAAATCATATAGAAATAGTCGAACAGGAACATAAGAAAATCGTATACAAGCCAACAAGTTACAAAGGACAAAAGTGCCAGAAGTAAATGCTAGACAGTTTTGTTGTACCAATTGCGTATAGTATCTAAGACTACTGACATTTTTGGCTTTAGACTGAAGCATCTCATGAATAAAAAAAGCTCTAAATTCCGGCAACAGGTGATATAAACTGAAGTGTGGAAAAGTGTCGAAAAGCTTAAGTAGATAAAACAGGCAGAATGTTTGAAATACGTTTCAAAGAGCAAGATTCAGTACCGGTAGTAAAACAGCGTTTGGTGAACATCTTCTAACATCTAAACACTCTGTTGGAACCATTGACACAAATTCGTAACAGCCTAAGGAACATCATTTGACAATGCTAGAAGAAACTGCCTGGCAATCTAGTACATCATCAGAATGGCTTTATTGATAGTGCATTTTTTAGAAACTTTGAAACCTTCTTCCAGCCGTCTACTCAACACAGCGCCAGCATCAGTAACAACCACTGTAACCCAAAAGAGGCAACGCCGCTCATCGAGCTCACACACCGTTCTAGCGGGAAGCCGTCAGAAAGACTGATTCCCGTACACGCTGCAAAAACAATGCGACCAAGCCGATTCAAATACAATTAACTATGTCACCTCCTGTACCTTGTAATTTTAGTTGCTTCACGTAGTTCCACTTTTATAATTTGATTGTTTTACGGCTTTTACAGTTTTATACTTTCAATGTTTTCGCTTTTAATATTATTTTTAAGAAATTAATTTTAGTTTCGTTACATTTTTATAAATTTACTCTTTTACACCTCGCACAGTTTAATACTTCTATCATTATTATTATTTACATTTTATGGCCTTCATTGGACCACTCAATCCAACTTTATACAAAGAATTTTTCAGTTTCCTGTCAGCCCAGTACTTCTTCATTCTCTCGGATGTCACCCTTCTTTCTTCATCGGAAATCTCCCTTCCTATTGTCTGTTTGATGATTCTCGTTTGCAGTCTGATTTGTTTGTCTGTGAGTTTCCTGATTTTGTCAGTTTTGTTTCGTAAGTCTTCCAATGTAAACTGTAGCTCATTCATATCTTCCTTGATTTCTGTAATCCTCTTAATGTTGCACTTACTATTTCACAATTTTTCTATTATTCTCCTGATGATCCTGTTCTCTGGCGTTCTGATTAGATGTCCAAAAACTTAAACGCGTTTCTTCCTGATTGTGCCTATTACCGGATCTATTTTCTTGTGGCCTGTTTCATTTGTAGCTGCTCTCCAGTGTCCACCTTTCTGCTACGATTTGTTGATGGACGTTCTGATGATTCTTCTCTCTATTTTGAGTATTTTGTCTATTTGTGCAGTGTTAGTTGTTTCGAAGGTGGCTTCACTTGCGTATGTTATTTCTGGTTGAGTGACTGTTTTGTAGTGTTTTAATTTTATTGCTACTGACAGGCTTTTTTTGTTGTAGGTGTTCTTGGTGATATATTGTGCTGTAGTCAATTTGTTTATTCTGTTATGCCATGTTGGCTTTTCATTTATGTTATATGTTATGATTTCTCCCAGATATTTAAATTTATCTACAATTGTGATTTCTTGGTTTCCTATGGCAACTTTGTTTATGAGTGGTGGGTCAGTTAACATGATGACTGCTTTTGCAAAGGATATTCCAAGACCAATTTTCTGTGCTATTTCCTGTAGTGAGATAACTTGTAGTTTGGTTTCCTGAATACTGTTGGACAAGAGAGCAAGGTCAGCAGAAAATCCTAGACAATTTTCTGCCTTTGGGTCTTCCAATTTGGATGTTCTTTGGGTTAGTCTTGTACCATTCCCTTATTATGTATTTATACTTTTATTACTATACAAACTTATTTATCATTTTAAAGTTTATTTTATTTTATACAATTTTCAAATTTCGTTCGTCTTTTTACACAAGGTACTACGTTCTAACGACTGTAAATCCTTGATACTGAGGTCATTCCTCCCACTCCCTCTCCCTGCTTTCCTTCTGCTATTCCAACACCATCCTCACCATCACCACCCCCCCCTGCCGGCCGCGGTGGTCTAGCGGTTCTAGGCGCTCAGTCCGCAACCGCGGGACAGCTACGGTCGCAGGTTCGAATCCTGCCTCGGGCATGGATGTGTGTGATGTCCTTAGGTTAGTTAGGTTTAATTAGTTCTAAGTTCTAGGCGACTGATGACCTCAGAAGTTAAGTCGCATAGTGCTCAGAGCCATTTGAACCATCACCACCCCCACTCCCACCATCACGACCTTTTCGCCCCTCCCTCTCTCCTCTCTCCTCTCCCCTACCACCACTATTAGCCTAATTAAGCCAGGGACAACAGCTACAAACTGCACTTTTCTGATGTGCAACTCCTGTGTAGACACGACAGTTGCTTTCGCATCTACATAGAACTGAAGATAATCAAGTGTGATCGAAACTACTCTTCTGTAAAAAAAAAAGTGCACGTGAGACGGAAAAAATTAACAATTTAAAAAGTTTCAAACATCAAAAGAGGTGCTGGATTTTCTCACAGCGAAAATGTCGGCTATAGTGACTCCGCGCTACGTCTTAAACATGTTTTTGGAAACCGAACTACTGAACTGTCGGTATCAACATCGATTCCTCAAGCTCTGTTCACGAAGAAATCAGTTCCTCTGTTCGCTCAGTGGATACAAAAGGCAGCAAATTATTGAGACCAAATTGATGCCAGAAATCTCTCTACACAGTTCTGGACTATCGTCTAGCACATAAAGCACAGGTTCGCGGTACATCACAACAGGTATGGAATTGGAGTAAAAGCTTCCAAGCGACCAGAACTGAGTACGTCTTTTAAATGCTGCAACACATCGCGTTACGGATCCTCGCAAGAACGCCAAGTGGCGAGACGAGCTCGTGCGTAGCCGCGTAAGGCCGGAAACAAAGGATCAGTCGAGAAGCAACTAATGAATAAGAAAACAGTTGACAGGTTTACGACCTTTCGGTGACAAACAAACCAGTGCTTATCAACTGTATTTCGATTTACATAAAAATTGAAACACCAACCAAAGCATCTAAATAACTACAGACAGGAAAGAAGGATTATAATAATAATTCCCCACATGAAGAGAAACCGAGACCTGTAAACAGATTTCGGATGCCGTCATTTGGAGAGGAAATAATAGTTGTTCAGTATGGTGGCGATCATTAGAAAGAATCAAGTTTAAACGGAACGTGTTCTAGGGCTTGAGGCGCGCACGAATACAAAAAAGCCCGCTGTTCATACGACCGAGTCAGCGCCAGGTTAGGAAACCTATGGGTCAAGCAGGAAACGGCGAGTTCTGTGGAGCAGGAGGCGACAACTAGTCTATTGGCCACTCGGTAAGTTGGCACCAGAACTAGTTTTTTCAGCCGTAGGCACACTAGTGTGATGTGCAGGTCCGCTAACAAAATCCCCGAGCATCGACACTCAGGCCCACACTCTTCAGCGTCTTCTGGGAAGGACCACCACCAGCTGCGACTTCGCTGCAGACACGCTCCACCACG
This sequence comes from Schistocerca serialis cubense, assembly GCF_023864345.2. NCBI lineage: Eukaryota > Metazoa > Arthropoda > Insecta > Orthoptera > Acrididae > Schistocerca > Schistocerca serialis. The sequence continues at coordinate 484,780,945 of NC_064645.1, read as the reverse complement.
CTGCGGTAAAGTTAAACGGTTCTTTACCTCGGGCGCAGTCTAGTAATGACGGTGGGGTTAGATAGCCGTTTCGCTCGTTGGGCGTTCTCGAATATTTCGGAGTACTGCGGTACGGTTCACCAAAGACTGACACCCCTCTTTTCTTGCTTTAACCTAGTTCTCATGGTTAGGAATTCCTTCTCCGAACTGTTGTCAAATTAGACTTGTGTGGTTATAGATCAATATTCTACAGGGCTATTACAAATGACTGAAGCGATTTCATAAATTCACTGTAGCTCCATTCATTGACATATGGTCACGACACACTACAGATACGTAGAAAAACTCATAAAGTTTTGTTCGGCTGAAGCCGCACTTCAGGTTTCTGCCGCCAGAGCGCTCGAAAGCGCAGAGAGACAAAATGGCGACAGGAGCCGAGAAAGCGTATGTCGTGCTTGAAATGCACTCACATCAGTCAGTCATAACAGTGCAACGACACTTCAGGACGAAGTTCAACAAAGATCCACCAACTGTTAACTCCATTCGGCGATGGTATGTGCAGTTTAAAGCTTCTGGATGCCTCTGTAAGGGGAAATCAACGGGTCGGCCTGCAGTGAGCGAAGAAACGGTTGAACGCGTGCGGGCAAGTTTCACGCGTAGCCCGCGGAAGTCGACGAATAAAGCAAGCAAGGAGCTAAACGTACCACAGCCGACGGTTAGGAAAATCTTACGGAAAAGGCTGAAGCAGAAGCCTTACCGTTTACAATTGCTACAAGACCTGACACCCGATGACAAAGTCAAACGCTTTGAATTTTCGGCGCGGTTGCAACAGCTCATGGAAGAGGATGCGTTCAGTGCGAAACTTGTTTTCAGTGATGAAGCAACATTTTTCTCTTAATGGTGAAGTGAACAGACACAATGCGCGAATCTGGGCGGTAGAGTATCCTCATGCATTCGTGTAGCAAATTCGCAATTCACCAAAAGTTAACGTGTTTTGTGCAATCTCACGGTTTAAAGTTTACGGCCCGCACGCGGGAGATCAGACAGTCTTGCTTGACCTTGCGGCGATGATGATACACGCTTTGCCCAACGACTCACCGTGCTTTTGTTCACTGCCAGATCACCGTAGACATTCTGCAAGCGCCTATGAATATCTGAGATGCCCTGGTTTTCCGCCAAAAGAAACTCGATCACTGCCCGTTGTTTGCAACGCACATCCGTTACAGACGCCATTTTAACAGCTCCGTACAGCGCTGCCACCTGTGGGAAGTCAATGAAACTATACGAGACGAAGCGGGAATGTTTGAAAATATTCCACAAGAAATTTCCGGTTTTTTCAACCAAAATTGGCCGAGAAAAAAATGTGTTGCATTACATATTGAACTGCCCTCGTACATAAGCCTTGCTTTACAAGTAGACGTGCATGTGCTGTTACTGTCCAGTAGCTTACATCGACAAGTGGCTGTAGTGCAACACTTACAGTGTAGTGACCAAAGTCATGGGATACCCCCTTATATAGTATTGGACGTCCTTTTGTCCGGAGTAGTGCAGCAACTCGACGTGCCATGGGCTCAACAAGTCCCTGATTGTCCCCTGCAGAAATACTGAGCCGTCTTGCCTCTATAGTTATCCATAACTGTGTCAGTGTTGCCAGTGCAGCATTCTGTGCACGAAATGACCTCCTGATTGTGAGGCAATGAGCGAGTTGTGGCGCAGTGAAAGTATTCTAAGTTCGGAGTTGGCGTGGCCGCACGGGCCGCTCAGAGGGCCGACCACGTGGTGCCGGACGCTGGCCGAAGAAAGGGGGGTCCAGCCCGATCGCGTGGCTGGGAATTCTATGCTGACGCTGTGTCGATGAAAGAGACTTGTATGCCGAGAGTGCCAAAGATGGCGGACTTTGTGAAACCATCATGGCAGAAATTTCACAGTTCGTATAGAAATTAATAGTAGCCAGATGAATCATGATACCTCAATGATACCTCAAAAAGAAAGATGTACATTACTATTATTTGCACGACGATTCTGATGGTGTAATCAGATTTTCAATATCTTTATTAGTTTAAAGTTTAGTATCTGATGGTAAATTATACAAGTAACACCCAGCAACGAATTTCCAAAATCTAAACGCTTCCTCCGATTTCGTCGATCGATGTGTTTTTAGAAAGCTGTTAGTGTAAACCTAAATTGGAATGAATTATAGGCATGTAACTTCAATAGGACATGAGTCATCGGAGGTCAAATTGGACGATTACTATCGATCGCGTCAGGCCATAAGTACCCACAGTTACACGAGAAAACGGTAGCAGCATGCTTATAAATATCTGTCTATGTCTTTGTTTATATTCAATGTACACTATTCATGAAGACATTGGTCAATTATTTACTGTGTTTTAGAGAGCACAGAGACGTTAGGCTACCGGCCTACTTTTGCTTGCTAGTCCTTTGATATATGTTTATTTAATTTGTTTATGTATTTAATAATGTATGTTAGAGCGTGTTTATGGTCCAGTCACAGGAATATTTATTTAGTTTCAAGTTACTTAAATGTAAATCTAGTATTTTGAATCTGTCTCATTATGTTGTTAATGTGCGTTGACTTGGAGATATGGTGGGAGCGCTCTAGCCAATCACAGCGCTCGTGAATGGGGAGACTGGATGGAAGTGGAGGACAGTACGCAAGAGGACAGGGAGTCGGGGACGGTACAGCGCGACAGACACACAGTCGGCGAAAAGACTTGGACAGTGGAGCAGTTTGCGCATTGTTGTGGAGGATAGAAATATTTCGGAGTGCCGATCTGTGCTCTTGTGTGATTTCTGTGGCTTCTGCAGTGAAGATGTAGTATGCGTTCAGAAGTGAATATCTCGCGAGCTGTGTTGTTGTTGTTCATAACTAATTACGTGAAGTAAGAATCTATTGTTTCTCTGTTATTTAACTTATATTTTATTTAATTGCTGGACCATCGACACCAGTAAGTGTTTTGCAGAAATATACAGCATTCTCAAAAGCACTTCTACTATCGTACTCATCATTTAAAATCGTTAAATTAGTACCTGCAGATTTTATTTAATTGCAATCTTTCATTTATAAATTTATATGTAGCATTCATAATTTGCAATTGCCGAATGACAGAAATCTTAGACCATTCGACTTGTGTGTATTCTTATCGTATACTGTAGACTCAGCAGTATTTGGCCTGTAATGCGGCAACTACGTATCCCAGCCCCTACACAATGAAACCAGCCAAAACTTTTGATGTTTAAACTTTAAGTCTGAGGGTACATAGTTGAGGGCCACCACAACACCATTTTATCATTTTATTTGAAAGCCCGCAAGATTGTGTCCCACAAAGGTTCGATTGGTGGTCAAATCATGCCCTCAAGTTGTCCAGAATGTCGCGAATAATTGTGGCCTGGTGATATGGCGCATCGTCATCCATAAAACCCCATCGTTGTTTGGGATCATGAAGTCCATGAATGGACTCAAATAGTTTCCATGTAGCCGAACATAGCCATTTTTAGTCAATGACCGGTACAATTGGACCAGAGGACCCAGTCCATCCCATGTAAACACAGCCCACACCATTAAGGAGTCACCACCAGTTTGCACAGTGCCCTTTTGACAGCTTGGTTTGTAACGCTGGGCGTGGGGCACACAACACTCATTAAAGCCTGTACTATGGTAAGTGAGTGGGGTTTACCTTACGAGACAGAATTTTTGTATAGATATCGACCGCGTGTACCTGAATGGTGGCAAATCAGACTTACACCCACTCTGTAATAACAATGATACGTCAAGCAAGTCCGAAATGCAACTACACGTCAGGACGGACAAAAAGCAACACAGAAGATGCTACCAATTTGTTTATAATAAGGTCGCCAGCCTAATTAGGCATTAACTGAGTTTTTCCCGGGTTCGATTCCCGGCGGGGTCAGGGATTTTCTCTGCCTCGTGATGGCTGGGTGTTGTGTGCTGTCCTTAGGTTAGTTAGGTTTAAGTAGTTCTAAGTTCTAGGGGACTGATGACCATAGATGTTAAGTCCCATAGTGCTCAGAGCCATTTGAACCATTAACTGAGTTTCTTCCCTGTACAAGTTGGTGTATATTCATGCAAAACAACACTTAGTAACACTGCATTATATAGTAAATTTTAGAACCAGAAAATCTATTGAACTGATAGATTCACTTTCTGTACTGATATGGAAAAACCATGAATACATAACACTACACTATAATGTATACTACAAAACTTCGTACTGTCTATTGATCTGATTAAAATTGGGCATAGCTTACCCTAGAAATAGCACTTTCGAGCCACACACAAAATGTCAATTTTGATAAAGATAAAACACTGATAAATTTTGACTTATATATTGACTTTAACTTTTGCTGGTCAAACCAATGTGGAACACTTCATAATTCAAATGAATAAAAGGATGGGGGGGGGGGGGAGACCCTGAAACTGTTATGAACACTATATTAAAAAAATTAATTACTGAAATTATCATGCGTTCAAGATTTCCAGTATATGAGTTACTACTCTTTTTATCTTATTTACTTCTCATTTAAATACCTTTATATCTGTCTCGAAATAATTAAACTTCATTATTATATCAATATTAAAGTAAGCTTTCAACTTCGTTAGACCTTCGTTATTCATTTACTGGTTCATTAACAAAACAGTTCTTTAAACACCATCCTAACATAGTTAGGTCAGCAAGTAATTATTATTAACACAAAATTAAATTTTTCATTTCGGGACACTTGGATTGCACAACAGTTGGAAAGGACCCTATCTAGGTTAGTTGTGAGGCTAATTCAATGATAGGAAAGTTCTGGTAAAATTTAAGTTGTTATTGAACAGTTCACTCTCTGGTCTATACGAGTACAGTACTAAAAGTTTCAACCTGTTTGTATCGTTGCGGCGGTCGGCGGGCGGCGAGATGGCGAGGCACAGAGCACACATACAACCACAGCTATGACTCTTGACGTATCGGCACTTTAATTCTTCTTAGCGTCGCAATACTTTTCCATTTAGTGCCTATGGAATTTTGCCATGCTGTGTGGGCGTTGGAACGGCATACCCGAGGCTCAATGAAACTACGTCTTCCAGGAGTGCCTCCTCGCTCCAGAACGTGTTGCTCAGACCAATGCCAAACTTCAACTACTACTGTGCCCGTTGTGCCGTGCAGTGCCCGCGTGCATTTTCCCGCGCTCGCCTTCCATCCACCTTTCACCGCTCCCTTACAGACAGGGTATTCACCCGAGGTTTTGCATTCTACATATCCTAACACATTGCCTACCTATGGACCAGACGCACAGTTACAATTTTAAACATCTTACAACAGTTTCAACGTTTCTTACATTTCAATTCTGTTACAATATTACTTGACATTTGACATAAACATTAATATTCACATTGAAACTCGTTTACAGTTTTCCTAACACAATGACATGAAACAAAAAAGAAATGAAATCAGAACATCAATTACACTAGTTTACCGAAAAATCAGAAGAAGAAAAATTATTTATATGTACAATAGTACAGTGTCGTTGTTGTTACAGGTTCCACGGCCACACTTCAACCCCACCGTCAGCTCTTACCAACTGAAATAAAGGTTCATCTGATCAGGCCACGATTTTCCAGTCGTCTACAGCTCAACCAATATGGTCATGAGCCCCGGAGAGGCGCTGAACTCCATCGTCCTTTCAGATCATGCAGTCCAGGAATGGATGCACATAGACTCCACCTAGCCGAACATAGCCATTTTTAGTCAATGACCGGTACAGTTGGACCAGAGGACCCAGTCCAACCCATGTAAACACAGCCCACTCAATTAAGGAGCCACCAGCCGCTTGCACAGTGCCCTTTTAACAGCTTGGTTCCACGGCCACACTGGAACCCCAGCATCAGCTGTTACCAGCTGAAATAAAGGTTCATCTGATCAGGCCACGATTTTCCAGTCGTCTACAGCTCAACCAATATGGTCATGAGCCCCGGAGAGGCGCTGAACTCCATCGTCCTTTCAGATCATGCAGTCCAGGAATGGATGCACATAGACTCCACCTAGCCGAACATAGCCATTTTTAGTCAATGACCGGTACAGTTGGACCAGAGGACCCAGTCCAACCCATGTAAACACAGCCCACTCAATTAAGGAGCCACCAGCCGCTTGCACAGTGCCCTTTTAACAGCTTGGTTCCACGGCCACACTGGAACCCCAGCATCAGCTGTTACCAGCTGAAATAAAGGTTCATCTGATCAGGCCACGATTTTCCAGTCGTCTACAGCTCAACCAATATGGTCATGAGCCCCGGAGAGGCGCTGAATTCCATCGTTCTTTCAGATCATGCAGTCCAGGAATGGATGCACATAGACTCCACCTAGCCGAACATAGCCATTTTTAGTCAATGACCGGTACAGTTGGACCAGAGGACCCAGTCCAACCCATGTAAACACAGCCCACTCAATTAAGGAGCCACCAGCCGCTTGCACAGTGCCCTTTTAACAGCTTGGTTCCACGGCCACACTGGAACCCCAGCATCAGCTGTTACCAGCTGAAATAAATGTTCATCTGATCAGGCCACGATTTTCCAGTCGTCTACAGCTCAACCAATATGGTCATGAGCCCCGGAGAGGCGCTGAATTCCATCGTTCTTTCAGATCATGCAGTCCAGGAATGGATGCACATAGACTCCACCTAGCCGAACATAGCCATTTTTAGTCAATGACCGGTACAGTTGGACCAGAGGACCCAGTCCAACCCATGTAAACACAGCCCACTCAATTAAGGAGCCACCAGCCGCTTGCACAGTGCCCTTTTAACAGCTTGGTTCCACGGCCACACTGGAACCCCAGCATCAGCTGTTACCAGCTGAAATAAAGGTTCATCTGATCAGGCCACGATTTTCCAGTCGTCTACAGCTCAACCAATATGGTCATGAGCCCCGGAGAGGCGCTGTAGGCGATGTCGTGTTGTTAGCGAAGGAACTCAGGTCGGTCGTCTTGTTGCCATGCACCATTGATGCCAGATTTGCCGCACTGTCCTAACGGATACATTCATCGTACGTCCCACATTGATTTTTGTGGCTATTTCACGCAGTGTTGCTTGTCTGTTAGCACTGACAACTCTTCGTGAGCGCCTCTGCCATCGGTCGTTAAGTGAAGGCCGCCGACCACTGTGTTGCCCGCGGTGAGAGGTAATGCCTGAAACTTGGTAATCTGGACACACTCTTGACAACGTGGATCTCCGAATATTGAATTCCCTAACGATTTCCTAAATGGAATGTCACATACATCTAGCTTGAAATATCTCTCTGCGTTCAAAGTCTGATACTACCCGTCGTGTAACCATTATCGCGTCGGTAACATTTTTACGTGATTCACCTGAGTACAAATGGTAGCTCCGTTAATGCACTGCCTTTTATACGTTATGCAGTAATATTACCGTCATTTGTATATGTGCATATCGTTATCCCATGACTCTTGTCACCACAAAGTGTATGCACCGGTGATTAGATAATGGACAAGCCTTCCGAAAACAGTCATCAATAAACAGACTTAAGACATTACACTAACAGTTCTTATAAGAAATGACTGTAACGCAGTCCGCATAAATAGACGAAAAGGCTTGATATTCTACACAAACTGCAGTTTGGCGTTGCAGTCAGTCACTGTCATGAAGCACCATTTCATGTACAGTATGCAGCTGTGGAGAAGCCAGATGTCACACTGAGACTCAACGGAAGTTTTCTAAGGATACACGATTCATCCACGAAGGACATCGGGCACAAAACTTTTGTTCGATTGGTGCTTGAACGCTTTTCGTTCAAAATGGCTCTGAGCACTATGGGACTCAACTGCTGTGGTCATAAGTCCCCTAGAACTTAGAACTACTTAAACATAACTAACCTAAGGACAGCACACAACACCCAGCCATCACGAGGCAGAGACGCTTTTCGTCGTTATCACACGATTACCAAGTTAAATTAACGGAAGCGTTACAGGACGTTCAAAACTTGGTGCAATTAATCATTAGTTTCTATAGTTAGACCAAGTGCGTCACTGAAACTCTCAACAGACGCCAGCGGGAGCGGGCACAAGAAAGGCGTTGTGCTTCATATACATTGTAAGATTCAAAGTTCTCAGATATCACTTTTCAATAAGAGCCACAAAGCACATTAATTCCTACACCATACATTTCGAGGGAGAACAAGAGAATAAAACTGGAGTAAGTAGTTATTTGAAAAAATACATCAACCCAGCCACTTTCTTATGTATTTCTATTAATGCCAGTACACGTTTCGGGCTTTCACCCATCTTAAATTGGCAAAATATATATATAGTTTTCAGCTGTACACCGCTAAATCATCGAGAGATATTTGTATGCTACACCTGGCCTATGGAAATTAATTTCTTCGTTTAGCTGCTATACCTTGCGAGTTGTATTTGTCATATGTTACTGGTTAGATGTACTGTCTTTTCTCTCTACTAGTTGTTATTTCGATTTTGCACAGAACAGCTCAGTACCGGCCATGATGTTGACTGACATTTTTGTTTGCATATCAAAATTGTACCTATGGTCAAAATTATATTTTACATACGGCTTCCGGAAGTACTATTTGTAGTTTAAGCCTCTGTAACACTAAAAAACTGAAATTAACTAGCGTGGATGTGTTGAATGCTAGTTTGGTTATTTCATAAGTGAAGTACTGACTTGTTAATTGAACCATGTAAATGATTGTATAAATGATATATTACGTCCTCGTACAAAGAATAAAATATGTAATATTAATTCTTTAATATACTGTACTATTTTTATTATAATCAACGTAGTTTCATGAACCAGTCACTACTACACTAATTAAATAACCATACCAGCATCCAGCAAATTCGTGCAGAAGCTCAAACTAGAAATAGTACTTTCAGAACCTGTTAGTAAAATGTAGCTTCGACCGCGTATATAATTTTCCCATGTAAAAGAAAATGTAAGTTGGCAATATGCCAGATACTGTGGTGTTTCTGTGCAAAACACAAGGAAAAAGTGACTGCCACGATTGTACAGGCGAAAATCGCAGCAACATCAACCAGTGTAGAAAGAAGTACACCTAAACGGAAATATATCGTAAATATACTGCAAGCCTAATATCGTAGCTAAATAAAATTGTTAATTTGCGTTGGCCGTCTGCAGCATCCATATTGCTGTCGATGACTGAGTCACGCATTACACCAACTAAAGATGGGTGAAAAGCCCGAAACGCGTATTGGCATAAATAAAAATACACGAATTTCTTGTGTTTCTTCAAATAATATGATCTACAGCCACGGAGCTCAACAACCTATAACATGGATAAATTACAAGTAGGTTTTATACAGAAGGGTTTCGACAACGTTGCAGCTCGTGTCCCACTAGTGACTGGAAAAGAAAGGAAGTAAATGTCTCGGCAAACAGGCCGTGCATTCGAACGTTGAACATGCCGCGTTCCTGACGTTATAGCTTGAGAAAAGCACGCTGGGGAGTTTTTCCGAACTTGCACAGGAATAGAGTAATGACAGATATGCGGTACTTTCGTTTAAACGTTGTCCACTGAGATGCGTGTCATGTCTCTTCAGTGCAGACTCTTGGGATGCCATATTGGCTTTCGATTGAAGCCCATGTGTATATATGCTGTTTCTAATCATCAGAAAATTGAGGATCTGTCGGAAATCTGTCGTTAAGCATTTGATTTGTTGTAATAAACTGACTAGGAACGTTATAGACCTATTGGTAGTTAAAGAATTATTGTAACTTACTTGTTCTGAAAGTCTGCCGTTTCAAGGCGACGGCACGCTGAGGATCCGTAAGAAATGCAATATTCTTCGTACAATTTGTCATGTTTAAATGTCAGATAATAGCGTATGTACGATTAAACCTTTCAGCTACGATTAAAACTTTCAGGAGACGGTATGGTTATACAACAGCCACAGTTGGACTACAGAGAGTAGCGTCGTAGAATTCAAAGATGTCGGATGATGTGCTCATGGTTAGAGTCTCGCTGCATCAAAAAAAAATTTTACTAGCCTTCGCGTTTTCTGATAGGTTCTGATGCTTTCTTATTACTTTAATAAAAGTGTATTCTTTCTGAGGAATAAGTTTGTTCGATTGGCTTGATCTGCAAAATAGCATGCATTATTTGCAGTAAGATATTTTGCACTTTCTCGTTAAGTGTTGTATTTCACATGTTGTAAAATTATGCTGCTGAATAGTAACTTTGATGAATTAAGAATGATCTTAGGATATTCTAAAAGTGAGTATTACGAAATAATTTTTATCTCATGTGGAGAACTATAGTAAATTTTATTGCACTACTTGTTTGTAAGCCGATGACCTCATTGACTGGACATGCTACTTTCGGCCTGCCGGTGTGGCCGAGTGGTTCTAGGCGCTTCAGTCTCGAACCGTGCGACCGCTACGGTCGGAGGTTCGAATCCTGCCTCGGGCATGGATGTGTGTGGCTGGTCCCGGTGGAGGATCGAGTCCTCCCTCGGGCATGGGTGTATGTGTTTGTCCTTAGGATAATTTAGATTAAGTAGTGTGTAAGCTTAGGGACTGATGACCTTAGCAGTTAAGTCCCATAAGATTTCACACACACACACATTGATGTGTGTGATATCCTTAAGTTAGTTAGGCTTAAGTAGTTCTTAGTTCTAGGGGACTGATGACCTCAGATGTTAAGTCCCATAGTGCTCAGAGCCATTTGAACCATTTGTTACTTTCGTTTTTACCTTATGTCTTTCGATATTGAAGTTTTTATTTATGTATACAACATGACTAGCATATGGAAAATGCAGGGAAAGTGAGTGTTAATAGAGGCTAACGTACGAATTTCAGTTCGACAGCAAGGTCCGTGTGCGGACGGCTGAAAAAGATTATCGTGCCCTATGGTCGTACAATCCGCTACACAATAACACATTTTGGGGACTGTACTGTAGATACAGACTTGAGTTGCGGCTCCAAAAATGCGAAGAACATGCTGTAACGACATATGTAGCAAACAGCTTGTAGGATTTCGAACTCATTCCTATCTTACTTGATTTATTTTATTTTATTCGCTGGGCTGTGCAGTCAACGTATTCGCCGAATAATATACAAAATATTTGATTTGTTACACATGTTTACTGTTACAACGGGCAGCTAGCGATTAAAAACGAGTCTAGATGTGAAAAGGTCACACTGTGTACGCTTGGACAGAGGAATCGTTAGGTGGATTATTACACAGTACGCACCTCTGTGTTAGACAATGATCAGTTTGGCTTTAGAAAAGGTAAAGGTGCCAGAGAGGCAATTCTGACATTGCCATTGATAATGGAAGCAAGAATAAAGAGAAATAAAGACACTTTCATAGGATTTGCCAACTTGGAAAAAGCATTCGACACTGTAAAATGGTGCAAGATGTTCGGAATTCTGAGAAAAGTTATCGGGAGAGACGGATAATATGCAGTATGTACAAGGGCCAAGAGGGAAGAGTGGACGACCAAGAACGAAATGCCAGGATTACAAGCGGTGTAAGACAGGAATGTAGTCTTTCAAAAAAAGGTTCCAATGGCTCTGAGCACTATGGTACTTAACATCTGAGGTCATCAGTCCCCTAGACTTAGAACTACTTAAACCTAACTTAACTAAGGACATCACACACATCCATGCCCAAGGTAAGATTTGAACCTGCGACCGTAGCAGCAGCGCTGTTCCTGACTGAAGCGCCTAGAACCGCTCGGCCAGAACGGCCGGCTGTAGTCTTTCACCCGCATATCGCAGATGCAATGATGGAAGTAAAAGAAAGGTTCAGGATTTGGACTAAAATTCAAGTTGAAACGGTATCAATGATACGATTCACTGATGATGTTGCTATCCTGAGTGAAAGTGAACAATAATTACACGATCTTCTGACCGGAATGAACAATCTAATGAGTACAGAATATGGACTGAGAGTAAATCGAAAAACGACGAAAGTAATGAGAAATAGCAGAAATGAGAACAGCGAGAAACTTGACATCAGGACTGATGGTCACGAAGTAGATAATGTTAAGGAATTCTGCTACCTACGCAGTAAAATTACCCATGACGGACGGAGCAAGGAGGACATCAAAAGTAGACCAGCACTGGCCAAAAGGGAATACCTGGTAAAGAGGAGTCTACTAGTATCGAACATAGGCCTTAATTTGCGGAAGAAATTTATGAGAACGTACGTTTGAAGCACAGCACTGCGTGGTACTGAAACATGGACTGTGGGAATACCGAAACAGAAGAAATCGAAGCATTGGAGATGTGGTGTTTCAGACAAATGTTGAAAATTGGGTGGAGCGATAAGGTAAGGAATAAGGAGGTTCTGCGCAGAATCGGAAAGGAAAGGAGTATGTGGAAAACACCGACAAGAAGAAGGGACAGGATGATAGGACATCTGTTAAGACATGAGGGAATGACTTTCATGGTACTAGAGGAAGCTGCAGAGGGTAAAAACTATGGCGGAAGACAGAGATTGGAATCCAACAAATAATGGAGGACGTAGGCTGCAAGTGCTACTACTCTAAGACAAAGAGCCAGTCAGAGGAGAGGACTTCTTGGCGGGCCGCATCAGACTAGCCAGAAGACTGACTTGCTGTATGCTCTCATTCTAATATGCCCCTAAAACAGCATACGTCCACAATCTGTTTTTGGGATTACAAGTTATGTTCACTACTGAAAAAGATTCCACTTCTAAATCGACGTCCTTGCTTCGATTGATCAGGGCGGTTTCTCAACCGCTGTGACGGAATACACATCGGGTGTGTCGAGAGATTTTTAATGTCCTCTAATGTTGCGCAGATAAAACATCCAGATCAAAAATTTATCTCCATGTCATTTCTTGGAGTACCCAATTTGCAAGACATTGCCCATCATTACACGTGATTATACATATAATCATAAAACAAAGTGTTGTATGAACTTCATATGGTTTCTTTTATGCACATAGGACAAGAACCTCATATAGGAGTGTAACGAAAGTTTGAGACGTACTTTGGCGTGACGCAAAGGAAAACAGGTTGAAAAAAACGGGATTAAGCTGTGGTAGTGATCTAATCTTTCTGATAATTCACTGAGCACCGTGTGGAAATGCAGTTTCCTGAAGGTATAGATTTCTTTAGTTGAAGAATACCGTTGTGCCGATGATATTCTGTGCACCGTTTTCATCCACGTGCTTCCTGTATACATCATTTGACTCAGCGCAAGAAATTTTATCCATTCTCGTTATTCTTAACTGTTAAGTCCTGAATGCGCAAAGCTTGGTGATAGCTGTACGCTTGAAAGTAAAAATTCTTTTAGATGAGCTTAGTATCAGCAAAATTCCCCAAACACCTAATCTCTTTCTGTCGACAGACTCCATAAGAAGCCAAACATCCTTTCTTTCTCATTATAAACATTATAATCTCAGAGTTGAAGGTAGGATGCTGTAAAAACTCCTTCAAGGTATGTTCTCCTTTGGTCCCACTGTGAATGAATCGTCTGAGTATCTCCACAGCACCGTCCAGTTAAAGAATAGGAGCATGCAACGATTTCTTCTCAATATCCTCCACACGTCAACTTACTGTCAGAGGTGAAAGAGGGTAATATTTGGCAGTACTTTAAGGTGAGCCATTTTTGCTGTACTATGTGAGTCTAATCCATCTCCACTCCACGCACGTCCTCTCCAACATGTCTGGAGTGACAGTGGTTATGAACTCAACAAATCACGCCCCTGAAATCTAATCGACTACTCACTGTAGCGACCTTTGTAGGCGTAAATGTTGTCAACAGTTCATCTCTACAGTGGTTTAGTCTATGTTGCCCCATCACTTTCCTAGCATTTATACATTGCTCATGTTCAGGTAATTCGGTACTACTATTTTATTAATCAACGAATACGACCGCACCACTATTCAACAAAGAGCCTAGAACAGTTATTGTGGTGGCATTTTAGTATAAAAAAAAAACAATATTCGAAGCATACTTTATAGATTAAGTTTATTACCCCAACCACAGATATTACATCGTTTTTCTAATACATCTACCCATTTCTTAGCTGTCGAAATGGAGGAGGTGATACGTAACTAACCACCTTGTATGGCCGTTGGCGAAAATCTAACAACAAAAGACACGATCGTATAAACAATACAATCATCAGATCAAATATACCTGAGTTACAGAACGTTTTAGCAACGTGTGCCTCTCTGTTTCTAGGCCAAGATGTTTCTTCGTTTCTTTAACGCACAGTGAGACTCACAAACGGCGGAAATTGCACTACTGGCCATTAAAATTGCTACACCAAGAAGAAATGCAGATGATAAACGGGTATTCATTGGACAAATATATTATACTAGAACTGACATGTGACTACATTTTCACGCAATTTGGGTGCATAGGTCCTGTGAAATTAGCACCCAGAACAACCATCTCTGGGCGTAATAACGGCCTTGATACGCCTGGGCATTGAGTTAAACAGAGCTTGGATGGCGTGTACACATACAGCTGCCCATGCACCTTCAACACTATACCGCATTTCATCAAGAGTAGTGACCGGCGTATAGTGACGAGTGAGTTGCTCTGACACCATTGACCAGACGTTTAGAATTGGTAAGAGATCTGGGGAATGTGCTGGCCAGGTCAGCAGTCGAACATTTTCTGTATCCAGAAAGGCCCCTTCAGGACCTGCAATACGCGGTCGTGCATTATCCTGCTGAAATGTAGGGTTTCGCAGGGATCGAATGAAGGGTAGAGGCACGGGTCGTGATACATCTGAAATGTAACGTCCACTGTTCAAAGTGGCGTCAATGCGAACAAGAGGTGACCGAGACGTGTAACCAAAGGCACCCCATACCATCACGCCGGGTGATACGCCAGTATGCCGATGACGAATACACGCTTCCAATGTGCGTTCACCGCGATGTTGTCAAACACTGATGCGACCATCACGATGCTGTAAACAGAACCTGGATTCGTTCGAAAAAATGACGTTTTGCCATTCGTGCACCCAGGTTCGTCGTTGAGTACACCATCGCAGGCGCTCCTGTCTGTGATGCAGAGTCAAGGATAACCGCAGCCATGGTCTCCGAGCTGATACTCCATGCTGCTGTAAACGTTGTTGAACTGTTCGTGCAGATGGTTGTTGTCTTGGAAACGTCCCCATCTGTTGACTCAGGGATCGAGACGTGGCTGCACGATCCGTTACAGCCATGCGGATAAGATGCCTGTCATCTCGACTGCTAGTGATACGAGGCCGTTGGGATCCAGCACAGCGTTCCGTATTACCCTCCTGAACCCACCGATTCCATATTCTGCTAACAGTCATTGGTTCCCCACCAACGCGAGCAGCAATGTCGCGATACGATAAACCTCAATCGCGATAGGCTACAATCCGACCTTTGCCAAAGTCGGAAATGTGACGGTACGCATTTCTCCTCCTTATACGAGGCACGACAACAATGTTTCACCAGGCAACGCCAGTTAACTGCTATTTGTGTATGAGAAATCGGTTGGAAACTTTGTTCATATCAGCACGTTGTAGGTGTCGCCATCGGCGCCAACCTTGTGTGAATGCTCTGAGAAGCTAATCATTTGCATATCACAGCATCTTCATCCTGTCGGTTAAATGTCGCGTCTGTAGCACATCTTCGTGGTGTAGCAATTTTAATGGCCAGTAGTGTATATCTTGTACATCAGCTACAAGCACAAAATAATATGTCAAGTGTTCTCACCTGCCATGTGCAGGAAGCACCTGCAGAAGCCAGTCGGAAAGAGCGGCGAGACAGCACAATCGGCACGTGTCGCAGTGACCCGCGCCACATTGTTTCTTGAGTGACTGGTCGTTGTCTCGACTTATAGCTCCAGTGTTACGTGCCAGCAGTCTCTACGCAACAGCAGTTTCGGCGACATGTGGTTGTGAAGTTTCCGTACTCTACGATGAGAAGAGATTTTCACAAGCCGAGGAAAATGACGACTCTGGCGTTTCATGTGTAACATCAGTGGTTGTGTGAAGTGTCTAAATGACTCTGAGGTTTCCACTGTAGCATCCAATGTTTAATATTTCTTTTGTAAACAATACGTACACAAAAGTAAATAATTAACGGCAGTGGTGCAAATCAATATGCAATCCTTGGAATGCTTTTCCTCAATTATGATTCACCCTCCTGTATATTCATACGTGCTCAGCCGAGCATGTGTTCAGCGCTTACACATTACAAAACCAAGTAAAATATATGATTAAATTAATTATATTTATCGTTCACCAGTGGATATCACACATAAACGTTTTAAAGATTTCCTTCTAAAGAAAACGAAAAGCACTTCATTCAGGTCATCGTCACAAAATCCGTACCATCAATAATAGTATGACAAATACACAAATATATTATTATAGCCTTATTTTCATCATGAATGAAAAAATGCAAAAATGTTGTGAAGATTGGAGACCTCATGAGAATTGCAGGTCACAGAATTCCTCAGAAGATCCTGAACTACAAGCCGAATGGGAAAACAGATTTTGGAAGACCTCGAAAAAGTGAAAATGATTATCTCTGTGAGTTCGAAACAAGTCGCCTAATCCTTGAAAGGAAGATGATGATGAACTATATCTACACTTATACTCCACAAGCCACCGTACCGTGCTTGGCAGAGAGTACCCTGTACCACTACTAGTCATTTTCTTCCCTGTTCCATTCAAAAATAGAGCGAGGGAAAAACGACTGCCTATTTGGCTCCATATGAGCCCTAATTTCTCGGATCTTATCTTCGTGGTCCTTACGCTTAATGTATGTTGGCGGTAGTAGAATCTTTCAGCATTCAGCTTCAGATTCTCTAAATTTTCTCAACAGTGTTTCTCCAAAATAGGCGTCGTTTTGCCTCTTGGGATTCCCGTTTGAGTTTCCAAAGCATCTCCGTAACACGTGTTGTTCGAACCTACTGGTAGCAAATCTAGCAACCCGTTTCTGAATTGCTTCTATGTCTTCATCAATCTGACCTGGTATGGAACCCAAAGACCCGAACAGTACTCAAGATTAGGTCACACCTGTGTCCTACATGCAGTCTCCTTTACAGGAGAACCACTCTTTCCTAGGATTCTCCCAATAAACTGAAGTCAACCATTCGCTTTCTCTATCACAATTCTCACGTGCTCGTTCCATTTCGTATCGATTTGCAACGTTAAGCCCAATGTTTAAACGACCTAACTGTGTCAAACACGACACTAGTAATACTGTAACCGAAAGTTAAATGTTTGTTCTCCCTACTCATCCGCATTAACTCACATTTTTCCACATTTAGATGTAGCTGACATTCATCACACCAATTAAAAATTTTCTCTAACTCGTCTTGTATCTTCCTACAGTCACTCGACTTCGACGCCTTACCGTACACCACTGCATCATCACCAAACAACTACAGATTGCTGCCCACCCTGTTTGCCAAAGCGTTTAGGTATATAGGGAAGAATAGCGGTGTTACCACACTTCTCTGGGGCACTCCTGACGATAACCTTGTTTCTCATGAATATTCGCTGTTGAGGACAACACACTGGGTTGCATTACTTAACAATTCTTCGACCACTCGCTTACCTGTGACCTTATTCCATATGCTCGTACCTTCGTTGACAGGCTGCAAATGGGCACCGTGCCAAATGCTTTCTGGAAGTCCAGAGGTATGGAATTTGCCTGTCACCCTTCATCCATAGTTGCCAGTATATCGTGTGAGAAAAGGGAAAGCTGAGTTTCGGACTAGAACGATTATTATAGCCTTTCCGCTATAGCTTTGCAGACCTGCATTCCGTATATACACTCCTGGAAATGGAAAAAAGAACACATTGACACCGGTGTGTCAGACCCACCATACTTGCTCCGGACACTGCGAGAGGGCTGTACAGGCAATGATCACACGCACGGCACAGCGGACACACCAGGAACCGCGGTGTTGGCCGTCAAATGGCGCTAGCTGCGCAGCATTTGTGCGCCGCCGCCGTCAGTGTCAGCCAGTTTGCCGTGGCATACGGAGCTCCATCGCAGTCTTTAACACTGGTAGCATGCCGCGACAGCGTGGACGTGAACCGTATGTGCAGTTGACGGACTTTGAGCGAGGGCGTATAGTGGGCATGCGGGAGGCCGGGTGGACGTACCGCCGAATTGCTCAACAAGTGGGGCGTGAGGTCTCCACAGTACATCGATGTTGTCGCCAGTGGTCGGCGGAAGGTGCACGTGCCCGTCGACCTGGGACCGGACCCCAGCGACGCACGGATGCACGCCAAGACCGTAGGATCCTACGCAGTGCCGTAGGGGACCGCACCGCCACTTCCCAGCAAATTAGGGACACTGTTGCTCCTGGGGTATCGGCGAGGACCATTCGCAACCGTCTCCATGAAGCTGGGCTACGGTCCCGCACACCGTTAGGCCGTCTTCCGCTCACGCCCCAACATCGTGCAGCCCGCCTCCAGTGGTGTCGCGACAGGCGTGAATGGAGGGACGAATGGAGACGTGTCGTCTTCAGCGATGAGAGTCGCTTCTGCCTTGGTGCCAATGATGGTCGTATGCGTGTTTGGCGCCGTGCAGGTGAGCGCCACAATCAGGACTGCATACGACCGAGGCACACAGGGCCAACACCCGGCATCATGGTGTGGGGAGCGATCTCCTACACTGGCCGTACACCACTGGTAATCGTCGAGGGGACACTGAATAGTGCACGGTACATCCAAACCGTCATCGAACCCATCGTTCTACCGTTCCTAGACCGGCAAGGGAACTTGCTGTTCCAACAGGACAATGCACGTCCGCATGTATCCCGTGCCACCCAACGTGCTCTAGAAGGTGTAAGTCAACTACCCTGGCCAGCAAGATCTCCGGATCTGTCCCCCATTGAGCATGTTTGGGACTGGATGAAGCGTCGTCTCACGCGGTCTGCACGTCCAGCACGAACGCTGGTCCAACTGAGGCGCCAGGTGGAAATGGCATGGCAAGCCGTTCCACAGGACTACATCCAGCATCTCTACGATCGTCTCCATGGGAGAATAGCAGCCTGCATTGCTGCGAAAGGTGGATATACACTGTACTAGTGCCGACATTGTGCATGCTCTGTTGCCTGTGTCTATGTGCCTGTGGTTCTGTTAGTGTGATCATGTGATGTATCTGACCCCAGGAATGTGTCAATAAAGTTTCCCCTTCCTGGGACAATGAATTCACGGTGTTCTTATTTCAATTTCCAGGAGTGTATATGGAACATACCTTGTCCTCCCCCTCTGTGTGTCCACCTCTTCCTCTCTCTGTCTCTCTACCTCATCTATCTGTCTATCTCCTCCTCCCCACCATCTCTGTCTCTTCATTTCCTCAATCCCTCAATCCCTTCTCTTTTTACCATTTCCTCCATCCCCTCTCCCTGAACATATCTTCTTCCTCCCCTTACTCTTCCCATCTATGCCCCCCTCTTCCTTTTCCACTTGCCCCCCACTCCTCTACACCTTTCACCTGTGTTATGCATCTTCTGCTGCTCCCCACACTCTTTCCATTTGCCCCTCTCCCTCACTCTGTCCATTACCACTACCCACCCATGTTCATCGGCACATGTAGTCTTTGTAAAACAGTTCAATAAAGCATGCTGATAGTACTCTCACAACATGCATCTCATGCAGGGCAGCCTACGCCTTGGAGCCCAGAAAACGATTTCTTGCCCCTGATGTGTATGCTGCCCTGCAGAGAAGGCTGACTGGGCAGGTTCTGCAGAGCAACCTATTTGCAAGAGGACAGAAAAAAAGGATTTTCGCCCATAATTCCACTCCTGTTGAAAATAGGAATCTATAAACAATACAGTGCTGATACTCATGAAGCCTGATGTTTCTGTGTGGCATCTGGTTGGAACTAGTCAAGGAATTTGGGAGAAGATCCCAGACATACACACATACACTAGATTTTATACATGTAACAGATATGTAATCTATCCCATGCAGTCTTATTTTGATGGTTCTGTTCTTACATTACTGTCACTAGCTGATGCTGAACTTTCCTGTTAATGTCTAAACAGCTTCAGTGTTGTGGATAACCCTAATAGTTTTTTTACTAGTGCAAGATGACACATAACCTTCTTGTCACATTTCTCTCTGCCACTACATGACACATGTGCATGCCACATGTACATTCCATGATATAATAACTTTGAAGGCCATCTGATGACGATTCAGTTATTAATATGTGAAATAGCGGCTAAAGAAGTAAACTAATAGTTTTTTAGGTATCATATAATCAGTCACAGCCCTTGACACACTGTCCACATAAACAAAGTATTTTTTATTAATTTCTTGTCAACAAATATCATCTTACCACAGTCTGATCTTTACTTTTTTTTCTGTGATTGCTGTTTGGGATCTCAAATCTCGAAGTGAGCTACCCAAAACTAAGCAAAAACAAAAAAATATCAGTATGCTGTAACTCCTCGATGTTTTGATGGAGAATGCTGCACAGTTGTAGAAAGTCTTCTTCTGAACATGATAATTGACACATACATTCACAAAGTGTGTTCCTAGTAAATATATCCCCATGTTTTGGCAGCTCCCTATATAGTAACAACACATAATTAATATTTCAAATTATTTTGTAATTTTTCTCACTCTCTAAATAAAGCAGCGGCTGTCTCAGCGACAGATGTTTTACTTTCACAGCTATTTAGCCCTGATTAAAATTTCACCCATTGTCACAGATCATGAAGAACCCGTGTAAATTCGCGAGGAGAACTGGGATGAACTTCATGACTAACACAACCTTCCATTCTAAAATACAAGTGTCTTACGTCAGTTTCTAGGCGAATGTATTAATTCAGATGAATAATGTCACATTTTAACGACGTAGAACCCTTCTTATCACAAAAATGTTGCCATTAGTAACGTAACTCCATTTAGACAACTCCCTGAATCCACTCTCCAACGTGAATCTTCTTATGCGCTTCTCAAACCCAGAATAATCACGGTTTATTGAGATAAGCGAGGTCCTCGGCAATGGCCCTGTTTATGGAGCTGCCAACGGCGGGGATCGACTTCATTGGTTCCGCAGCCGTTCACTCCACAACGACACAGTAAGATTGGATCGCATCTCGTCCGTTAAAGAAGAACGCAGTTAATCTCGTTGTCTTATTTGAGAACTGTGATATCCGCGATGCGGTGTAATGAAAAGAGAAATCAAATATCTGTGACTGCGGAAATGAGAAGTCTCTGAAGAGTGAACAAAGCAAAACCGGACGGTGCTCCTGTGTTCCTACGGGTAGAAATAATGTGTCGTAGCTCGAAAGCCTAGGGCTCAGACTTTGCGCAGTGCATGGAGGTGTATCGTTAATGTGTCTGTGTCCGATGTATAAACACACAATAATGATACAATACATATATACTATAGGTTCGGTTATATATAGTGTATTTCCAAAGAGGTCTCGGATTCCAACAGTGATAATTATAATAGTTACAGGGCCAGGTTTCTAGTTCAAAATTCCAAGAACACTATTTCTACACAAACTAAATACATTTCATCCCCACAATTCAGTTGTAGTCAGTGTCGGTCCTTCGTGAAATGTAACGTATGGATGGAGTAAGACTATGGTATCTATCTCTACAAAACCATCCTTATTTATAACATCTCCTATTGAATTTTAATCTGAAAAAGTGTAATTCAACAATTGGTTGTCGGAAATTACGTAGTAGGACCTCTTTCTTGAGATGACTTATTCAAAACTATTTCGTATACCTTAAAAGCCCTCTTTTCTTGACAATGTATATAACTGTTTACTGTGTGCTGTTATTGTACATTAAATCTGAAATTTATGCCTAAAACTTGGGAGACGTTATTTATGTATTTAGCGTATAGCGTATGGCTAGCATCATATCACACAAGGAAACATTTTCTCTTTAAAAATACTTACACAGGTATTTACCACATAGAAAGAAAGTCATGTTGATTACGTTTACAATATTTAGAAAGAACAAAAGATCACAGGCTTATGTTCAGCTGCTGAATACACACAGCTTATGCCCTAGTTGCTAACAGGAACTCCTCCGGATCGATTTGGGCACGTGTGTGTGATATGCTGAATAGTTTGTCGTTCTGCACCCCAGTAACAGCTGGGCGATGTTGTCAATCCCCATATGTACGAAGGTCGTTAAATAAGTAATGCCCCACATTTTCTTAAAAAGCCATTAATATACACAGACAAACTTCCTTGTTGGTGCTTCACATTTGATGTTTTTTTCTGTGCGGCGGTGAAGCTTCGTATCGTTCTGGCAGATGACAGGGCCGTAGTACAGCGTCAAAATGGCTTTGCATACGACTCACGATACAAGCAGCATGCTGTTATTGAATCCTTGTGGATGCAGAAAAAGAAAGCGTGGTGATCATCGATAAACGTTTGTGTGCAGTGTATGGCTATGCTGCAGTTTATAGGAGTACAGTTGGGTGATGGGTAAAGAAAGTTACAGCCTCACGAAATGCAGAAACAGAGCTCCATGATCAGCCACGCTCGGGTCGTCCTGTCTGAGCCACTGCTTCAGACATGCTGAATCGTGCGGATGCCATTATTCGTGCCGACCGGCGAATCACAACTCGACAACTGGCTCTACAGTCGTCGGTCAGCATTGGAAGTGCGTCTGCAATGGTCGAGACTCTCGGTTATTCAAAGAGGTGCTCACGACGGGTTCCACGATTGTGCACAGCGGAACACAAGATTCAAAGAAATGTCATTTCATCTGAATTTTTGGAGCATTCTGAGACCGACGGAGAGCCCTTTCTGTCGCGGATCGTTATGGGGGACGAAACCTGGGTGCACCACATTGCGCCGGAAACAAAAAGGGTCCGCAGCTCGTGGTCATGCGGTAGCGTTCTCGCTTCCCGCGCCCGGGTTCCCGGGTTCGAATCCCGGCGGGGTCAGGGATTTTCTCTGCCTCGTGATGACTGGGTGTTGTGTGATGGCCTTAGGTTAGTTAGGTTTAAGTAGTTCTAGGGGACTGATGACCGTAGATGTTAAGTCCCATAGTGCTCAGAGCCATTTGAACCATTTGAAACAAAAAGGCAGTCCATGGAGTGGCATCATCCCCCTTCTCCACAAAAGAAGGAATTCAGACAACCCCCTTTGCCGGAAAAGTCGTGGCGACGGTCTTCTGGCATTGTGATGGCGTTATTCTCGAGAGTATGATATTAAGAGGGTCACCCAACAATTCGGAGGCATACGTGAAGACTCTGAATAAACTGAAGAACCGCTTCTGACGTCTCCGATCGGACAATAAGCCAGGAAAAATCTTTCTCCAACACGATAATGCACACCCATAAACAAGTGTGGGAACCCGGGAACACATCGCCAAATTTGGCTGGACGTCATTGCCTTATCCACCCTACAGTGCATACCCTCGGACTTCCATCTCTTTGGGCCGCTTATAGATTCACTACAGGAAATACACTTTGAAGATGACGAGAGTGTCAGTCATGCAGTGAAACCTGGCTACCAGCAGGGAATATGTGCTCTTCCACAATGTTGGCGCACTGCCATAAAACATGATTGAGACTACGTAGAATAAACAGAATAATAGGATATGGACAAGACATGTTGATGTATATTGTTACCAAATTCTGACTCTTAACAATAAATATGTTCTGAGAAAAAAATGTGGAGCATTAATTATTGGATGACCCTCGTACACTGAGTCAACATATCTTCCCCTATTTGTCCTTATTCTGTTGAGTGTGGACCAGATCCTGTGATGAACCTCAAGCCTTGGTGTCCCTGTCGAGATGCAGGGCATATTCAGCTGTTCTTCCATATTTATGTTCATCGGTCTGCTGTTGTTGTTCCGTTGTCGACCAGAGATTTCGCACATTGTAGAGGTGAGTGACGGGTGGAAAGTCTGTTTTTACTAAGTACATGTATGTCCTCATGTATAGGCAGCAAAGTATCTCCAGATATTTTTGCAAACTATCGCTTGAGAGCAGCTTCACGACACAAAATGGGGGAGCTGTATGACTGAGAACAGGCAGCAAGACGTGTTAAGAATACCAGATTGTTTCACATGTCAGCATCACATTTTAAATTCTGGAATACATTGTTGTCTATATATATGTGTAGTTTGCGCTTGACAACAAGTACCTTTGCTTCAAAGGTATGAAAAAACAGAGATGCTCATGAAATCATCGCTGAAGAAAGTCGTCAGGAAATCAGTGCTGGTGGCCACGGAAACATCTACCTCCTACTTTTGAGATTAGCAATTTAAACGACCATATCGTTGAGAGCTGACTGAGAAACGACTATCACTTGGCTCTTTAAACGCTATTGCTAACACTTTATAGATGCCAATGTACTAAAACAAGCCCTACCGTCCAGAGGTGGAATATAGCTCCCTGATCCTGTTGCTATAAGCCAGTATTTTTCAACCTTTTTGAACACACGACCGATTTCCGAGTAAAAATATTCTGGCGACACCCAGAACCATAACAAAAGTATTTCAGCGATTTCAAAGGCCACGTATTTAATTTTCTTTCTATTGATACTATACTGATCAAGAAAGCAATATGAAAAGAGGTTGCAATGCTCTGTGGGCAGAGATATAATATTCTTTGTCGCGGTAGAGGCGTGGGCGTGAGAAGGAGTCAGCCAGGGCATAGTCGAGCGTTTCCGGTCACTGCAATCAGTTGTCCGAGTACGCCAGCAAGTACGGACGTGATTACTGCCTTAGCGCTTCGCTCCGAGCGAGCATAAAATAGACAAGTTTCTGAGAAGATCTGTGCAGCCCGCCATGAAACATACGTTATCATCCATACTGCAACTGCTTTCTCCATCGAGCGCGACCCCCTGAACAAGGCTTTGCGACCCCCCCAGCGGGTGGCGACCCACAGTTTGAAAAACACAGCTCTAAGCTATAATCATTTTGTGTGATTCTTTGAGTTACACATGGATAGACAAGGGTCTAATCATAAAAAATATTTTAGTTACAAATTCCCTATCTGACATACCTGAGAACATACACGTTTGACACTTTTTTCCCTGAGATTTCCTAGAATGACAAATTGTGAAATTTCGAGTATGAATTTTTTGTTATAACTAATTTTTCCTATAAATTATTGCAACTTTTTTCAGACTGTTAGGGTAGGTGGCTTGTCTCAACAGATCAACAAATTACGATTGTCATGGAGCTAGTTAACACATGGAATAGCAAAGGGCATGTCAAAAATAACGCCCAGTTTGAATTACTATAAATCGAATTTATTTATTAGAAAGAAGAAAACAAAAGTCATGATTCTCTTCAGGACATGTTGACATTTAAACGCGAAACACAATATCGGGCTCAGCACCATCCCCACCCCTACTAGCACTACCCGCGATCGCGAGGTCCATAAAATTACATCTATATCTACATCTACGTGAATACTCTGTAGTTCACAATTAAGTGCCTGGCGGAGGGTTCATCGAACCACCTTCAAACTGTTTCTCAACAGTTCCACTCTCTAACAACGTGCGGCAAAAGTGAACACTTAAATCTTTCAGTGCGAGCTATGATTTCTCTTATTTTATTATGATCATTCCTCCATATTTAGGTCGGCGCCAACAAAATATTTTCCCTCAGTAGGGAAGAAAGTTGATGACTGAAATTTCGTGAAAATATCCTGCCACAATGAAAAACACCTTCGTTTTAATGGATGCCGCCCCAATTCACGTATCATATCCATGGCGCTCTCTCCCCTATTTCACGATAGTACAAAACGAGCTTCCCTTCTTTGAACTTTTTGATGTCCTTCGTCGATCCTATCTGGCGCGGATCCCACACCGCACAGCAATATTCCAGAAGAGGACGTGCAAGCATAGTGTAGGCATCTGTTCAGTAGACCTGCTGCATTTTCTCAGTGTTCCGCCAATAACCCGTATTGTCTTGTTTGCTTTGCTCACAACATTATCTATGTGATCGTTCCATTTCAGCTATTTGTAATTGTAATCCCTAAGTAATTAGTTGAATTTAAAGTCTTTAGATTTCTGTGATTTATCGTGTACTCGGAATTTAGCGAATTCCTTTAGGTACTCATGTGGTTGACTGCACACTTTTCATTCTTTAGAGTCAATTGCCATTTCTTCATCATACAGGTATCTGGCCTAAATAGTTTTGCGATTTTTTCTGATCATCTGATGACTTTACAAGAAGCTAAATAATGACAGCTTCTGCACACAATGTAAGAGTGTTATTCTAACTGTCTCCGTAATTGTTTATGTATATCACGAACAGCAGAGGACCTATAACACTTCCTCGGGGAGCGCCAGATGTTACTTGAGTTGTACTCGAGTTCGTAGTAGAACCGTGACCATTCTGACAGAAAATCACGAATCCAGTCGCACAACTATGATTTCCATCACCCGTTCACACATTTCCCAGTCAGCTTCGTGGAGAACATGTCGACTTTCTTGTTTGAGTTCCAACAGATTAAGGGGTTTATTCAGGTAAACTCGTGACTTTGGGTGTCAGGTCAGAAGACCGAGGTGGGTAGGTTTTGTCTCTGCGTAACGAGATCAGCTTGTCTCGGAATTTTTTACGAAACAGGTCTCCTTAAGTGTGGCAAGTTGCGCCGTCTTGTTGGAATCATACATTCTCAGTGTTCTTTTGATGCAAACGGAGCCAGGCGAAAGCAGTGTGCATCGTGAGATAAGGAACTCCAATATCCGTGACAGCGCTTCCTTGTTCTTCAAAAAAGTAAGGACCTATTAAGCGCATATCAAACCATAACCTAACTCGCTGAGGATGCATGCCTTTTTCGTGAATTACTCATAGGTTCTCTGATTCCTATATTCGGCAGTTACGCTTGTCCACAAAGCTGCTTAAATGGAAGTGACCATCATCTGAGAAAATGATCTGCTTTGTGAAACCATGGCTCGGCTCCCTCGTTCCTTTTCCGGGATGTATTACACAAATTGATGTCGGTATCCGCTGGTTTAAGTTCCTATGTTAACTTAACTCTGTACGGGTGTAAGTGCAGATGCTTTGTTAAGATTCTGTGCGTAGTTACTGGACACAGTGTATTTTTTAGCATGGCTGCGATATGATTTTCCCGGACTCACAGACTAACCACGGCAACAACATTTGCCACACTCCAGCCACTTGCAGGGCATCCAGGGCTTTTGATGCCTACTGTTTAACTAGTTTCTTCAAATTTCTCTATAAAACTACGAATAGCGGATTCATCTGGTGCACTGGTATGTTCACGAATAAGAGTTTCCAAAACTTTCACCACCATGTAGTGAGTTTTCACAATCAACACTCGCTGTTCCGTATTGTATTTTAACATGCCGAAACTCTACACTGACATGAGAGACAATAGCACAGTGTCAGAACATAACCTCAATGATCACTTATCAGGAAACATGAAACACAATGTTACCAACAACAATAAATAAAAATAATGGGCTTTTCAAATTCGGTGTTCTTTTTGAGACAGTGCATTAATTGCTCTAAACAATGCTAGCAAAAGCACTTTCAGTTCCGAAGTGTAAGTAGTCGTACTGATAGAGGCTAAAAGGTGAATTAATAATCATAATTTTCTTACAGGTTTCATTCAGAGGTAAACGGATGTACGTGTCTTCTAAATCAATTTTCAACTTCTTCTACATGGGGAGCTGGGCAGTTTCTACCACGAATTGAGCGTTTACTGTGTATCTGAGATCGCGTCTGACTTAATGATCGTAGAGTTTGTGTATAACGACTACGTGTATGGCTTATTGTTCCAACGAAATGGGAATGATGACGTATTGCTCTTGCATTCACTCGGTTCTCTTTACGCACTGATGGACTACAACATTATAACCACTACCCAACCGTGAGATTAATTACCACCTGGGAGTGTTGTGACCAGGTGGCGTGGCAAGTACATAGTCAGAGCAGAGACGTATGGGAAATCAGTCTAGCAATGAGGCAGTCTATAAATGGGGAAAATCCACTGACACAAGCGACTGTTATGGACACCTATGGAAAGTTGTTGCAGGACAATAAAACCATGAATACACAGTAAACTGTCACACGTCCGTGCCTTATTACAGAACATGGAGGCCGGAGGCTTGACCACTCTGAAAAACAGGATAGGCTGCGATCCGAAGCAGATGTTATGACATTATACTAGTGATGCAGGCACAAGTGTTTTGGCCCACACTGTTGTTCATGGGGCACTGCAGCAGATGACCCCCATATGTTCCTACATTGACACAAAGACGATGTCAGTTTGATTATGGTGGGCAGAGATTCATCTAGATAGGACTGTGGATCAATGGAGATACCCTGTTTGGTGATATTAGACATGGCATCCTAGACATCAGGAGCCTATGGCAACACGCACAGCTTATTTGTCATGTGGGCTGCAGCGAGCTCAGTCCCTAAAGTGCAGACGACATGGAACTAGACAACCCCAGGACTCTACAGCCAGATGAGCAGAGGACATCAACAGCGCTCTGGCCAGACCACCAGGCAAGGTACATAGCGATCGTAAAAGTCGTTAACATAGCGCAGCTCTTCATGCATCCACCACGTTACAGGCCTAAAATAGGCCCTCAAGTTTTCATCAGTGAAGCAGCTATTTACGAAGGCACACATGCTCCAGACAGCAGCTGCATCGCAGCTAGCAACCTGAAGATCTCCAGAACATCACGACAAGGACGCAGCCATCGACTTTAGGACAGCACGCCGTCTTCTCAGCTGGCATACCAAGCGATCATCCTCAGGGGCGCCGTCTCAAAGCCAGCTGTTTACCGCGACCACCCATATCGCTCCAGCAGGGTCTGTAGCCAGCTGACAACAGCATGACCGTCTCTTCCTTTGGACGCAGTGCCGCCATCTTTGTCTCTTTTTACCCTTTCTTGGAGAACTCCTGCTGCGTGTTCCCAAACTGCACACCTGACCCAGTCTCCTCTTATTTCATGTACATACTTTGCGAGCTACCATCCCATAGATGTTCGGAGTCACGTGTGGTTCCTCTTCATCGAAATGTCTTGGCTCAAACTCGTCTAGGGGTTGAACTGCACGTGTCGCATTACACGCCCTAAAGTAGACACTTGTCATCCTTTGGTTAAATTGTCTGCCTGATGACAAGTTTGCGAAATATAAAGTTAATGTAACATATAATAACAGTAATAATAATACCTGGAACTAAATTAACAACCCATAAATGATGTAGGCCACACATTTGCGATTTGGTTGGAATAATGTTTATTCAGAAAGCAAACTAATAGCGAAAGAGGTCGTATTTAGAGTTAGTGTTACACTCGAGCGTATATCCATCGGACTCAATCCGATCATTCACAATCTCATCGCGAAAGAGTTCACACCAGGCGCGCGGGTGCTCACCACTCAGAGACTAAGTCCCGCGATACCACACAACGCGAAATTTTCTAAGTCGTTTCACTTCCTAGCTACCTAAAGATCGTCTGTCCGCTTTAGCGTCTCAATCCGATCTGTACCCTTTTGTGTCTCCAGCCGAACTGTCCGCTTTCGCGTCTGCACCAGCACTGTCCCTCTGCCCGTCCCCAGCGCGTTTCCCGCGCTTCGAATATCCATGCCCGACTGACCAGGGCAGTTCCCTTTCCTGAAGCCGTCCAGCTTATTCTACATCATTTTACATTTTAACATAATTAAACAATCAAAGCTTGACCTCTTTCACATGCTAAATAAAGTAACAATAATATCCATTACATAATAAACGTTAAATTCTTTTAGATAAAACCAATACAATTTCCTTCTTAACTTTGAATGCCACGCCCAGTAGCCTCCCACCAATGTGCTTTCTGCTAAATAAATAAAGAACAAAAGTAAGTATTATGCACTAAACCTTACAACAAATATTCTATCACCTAATGATTCAATAAGGTGTCATGCTGCCATCGTTCAGTGTGTTTTGTGTGGAGGAAATGATGATCAGACACTTAACTGAAAATACTGATAATTGAAATGTACTATATCTTTTAAACAAATCAAGTTACAGAGTTTATATTTACACCATTTGTCATTTTAATGGTGCTCTTCTATATGAAATGTCAATCGTTAAGATCGACTAACACGTTCAGATTTTAGCATTCGGGTCTTTCTTACAAAACTTGTGATTTTCGCTTCAACAGTAAATACTAAACTATTAAAGATATGATGGTATTCGAGTTTTATTGTGATCACCATGAAAATTTATGAAGGATGGTAGATTAAAATTACTGTGGCTTCATTCCCTGCATTACTACAGAATTAGATAATTTTCATAAATGTTTCCCTTTATGGCCGATCTTAGGTTCGCCATATTTAACACTGCTACATCTCCTTGGCCATAAACGGCTTCTACTGGGTTTCCCAATTATGTAGGTTCTCGTCCGTCTCACTCCAACACTACAGCGCTTAGGCGTCGATAGACAAGCCCGTGAGTTTCCCCATCTCGTGGCAAATCTGCGCTCTTTGTGACACGTGGTTCTGGGCGACAGGGTTCGTTTCACAATTCCTGAAGGGTGTTCCTTTCTGTGCCTAATTTATGCACTCAACGTCCTAATGTCACCCAAGTGCTTCCAAACAATACTGTGTTCTCTGAAATGTCCGCCTGCTTAGCTGGGTGGTAATGCCTCCCATGCAAGTGGTCCCAGGTTAGATTCCTGACTGGGTTGGGGATTTTCTCCACTCAGGGACTGGGTGTTGTGTTGTCCATATTATCATTCCATCCTCATCACTGGCGCGCAAGTCGCCCAATGTGACGTCGAATGAAATAAGACTTGCACTTGGCGATAAACTTCCCTAGTAGGGGCCTCCCAGCCAACGATGTCATACGCTCATTTTCATTTTTTTTCTCTCAAGTATTACTGAAAAATGCCATTTTAATCGAGGTGCTTTCGCACTACAACTTATCCCCCCACATGCTTCCACACCACACTTTCCCTCCCACATGCTTTCATACAATGCAGTTGTATCCTGCGTGCCTGCGTATGACAGATTGTCATCCCTAGGGATTTCGCACCATTTTCATGAGTTTTGTTCCATTTCCTTTTCCGCGCTTTTATGCCCCGCGTCTCTAGTCTGTCACTTAAGTGAGATGGTCTCCATACAGACTGGCTTATGGCAGCTTGTACATTCACTAGCAGTCTTCGCAGCTGCCACAGGGCAGCCTTACCATCCACTCAGTCATAGCTATCAGATGTCCTTGCCACTTCCAAAACTAGCACAGGGATCTACTTGCCCTGCAACACCTGGCCCGTACTATGCCACGTGGTCAGTGGGTGCTGGTCACCACCTGCAGACTTCGCTTGGAGCACCACTTCCTCGCCCAGAATGGTTTTGGGGGATGGGGGAGGCAGGCCGTGGTTCCTTAGACATCGGGCGCCAACAGCACAACGCACAACTTATGTGGCATGGGGGTGTAGCAAGCTCAACTCTTACAGTCCAAACATCATGGTACTTTGCAAATCCGGAACTCTGTGGCCAAGTGAGCAGAGGGCATCAACAGTGCTTCAGCCAGGCTATCAGGCAGTGTACATAGTGGAGATTAATGACAAACCTCATCTCTTCATGCATCCACCGTGTCACTTACCGAAAATAGGACCACATGATGGGCTAGTTAGGGCGGTGTGTGAACTCCACACTGCAGTTTTGTCGTTGTCAGCAAACTGAAGACCTCCACTACACCACTCGAAGGACTAGGCCATGGACTTCTGTACACACACCATCCTCTCAGCTAGGACTCTAAGTTATCAGTGACATACTTGTCAAGACTTGGTGTAACTGTATTGTTTTTCTTCTAGCTAGCAAGATAGTGTCAGACTGGTAATTTCTGCTCTTGTCGGACTTAGATACTTCATTACTGTTGGCTCTCAATACTTCTTCAGCGAAGTACACCATAGAAGTTGTCAAGTGTTTATTCATCTTCACTGAAACTGTTATTTGGACTTTAGTTTTAAACCCAAAGTGAGAAACTTATTTTTCCACTTTAACCTAAAGTTATTAGGTCTTCAAGACTCTGCTCAACGGAGAGCGTATGACTAGAGAAACTTAATTTAGTGTTTTTCAAGTAAAGCTCTTAAGACTTTAAGATTGTGTGAATGTGTTACTCATTCAAGTATCACAGGACTTATTTAATTACTTTGTGATTCCAGAAGTCAAAGTGGCTCCGTTATTTACGAACCATCACTTTTTTGTTTCGCTTACTGAAGAAACATCCTCTCTTTTTTTTCATTGTAGGGGATATTTTTGTGAAAACTGTGTTCAATAACCTTTCGTTTGTTTCCTACACCTGTGCTGTTTGCTTGTGGCCACCAGCGGCAGACACATCACACTATTAACCTTATTACTTGTTACACCACGTCATTCAGGTGAACAGCTGCTCGAAACATGCACATCTCAAAGGACACAGGCATGAGGTGGCGGTATTATGCTATGGGAAACTTTCACCTGGGCGTACATGGGACCTATAGTAGTAATTGAAGACAATATGACAACTTTAGACTACGTGGACAGTAGTGAGAACCACCTGTGTCCCTTCATGCTTGATGTCTTCCCTGACAGCGAAAGTATGTTACAACAGGGTAGC
Organism: Schistocerca serialis cubense; assembly: GCF_023864345.2. NCBI lineage: Eukaryota > Metazoa > Arthropoda > Insecta > Orthoptera > Acrididae > Schistocerca > Schistocerca serialis. The sequence goes on along the minus strand of NC_064645.1, from coordinate 484,748,403 downwards.
TTCCCGTGCTACAAGACCACAATCGTGCTATAATGGTTGAGGAGCAAGATAGTGAATTCACGTTAATATCTTGGTAACCAAATTCGCCTGATCTGAACCTGATGAACACATCTGGGACTTTTTCGGGCGGAATCTCTGCGTCCACAAACTGCTGGCTCATAAAATTAAAGTGAAATGATCATATGGCATTAATGGCCGGAAGTCCCCACCTGGGGTAGTTCGGCTGCCGAGTTGCAAATCTTTTCAGTTGACGACACACTGAGCGACTTCAGTGTCGATGACGATGAAATTATAATGACAACATACTTTCCAGTCCGCAAGCAGAGAAAATCTACCGACCCAGCAGGAAATCGAACCCAGGCCCACTGCATGGCATTCAGACTCGCTGGCCATTCAGCTAAGGGGGCGGGCACCTCAGTCCATAATTTATGGGAACTGCATAGCCTGTGCATAGACAAACGGTGCATCGTCCCTGTGCAAATCTATCAAAGGCTTGTCTGATTCATACCACGCGGAATCACTAATGTATTGCGTGCCAAACGACCAACGTCTTAATGAGCAGCTGGTCGTAATGTTTTTGCTCATCACAGAAGACAAACAGTACTGGTGTTGGTCTACAGAAACACGGTAATGGGGAAAAATTTGATTGTTATGAGAGCTTTGAAATTATTAGGACAATATTATTAAAATGGGCACTCCGCTAAAACCTTTAGGCCACTTGTACAGGTATTAGATTAACACAATCTTCTTTAAAATGAAGGTATTATTCCTTGGTACTGAAGATACGTATTAGTAAAACTTCAGCTCAAAAAAATAAAATAAAATTAAACTAAAAAAATCATTTAAAAGCAATCATGGACAAATTCACAGTAATATCAACAATGATGTAAAAGGCGGTAAAATAACCAAAAATAACTATTAGGCTATGGTTACCTTTTTCTCTTTTCTTAATAAGAAAAAGATGATTTCATTTCACTGCTTGTACATCAAACAACATAAGACATCTTAACATTAAACAAATTTCATGAGACCTCTGTTCGAGTATGGTCAAACAAGACTTAATGACGAAAAGAAAAGGGCTAGACAAACCCTCTCTCTGAAGAATCGGGACTCGTAAGAGAAATGGCATATGAAGGTGCTAGTGCAAAAAAATGAAAATCAGCCATGTATCAGTTTTCAACGCCTTGTATGATATTTTAATCATGGCAAAGGTCGCCGAGACGATCAAAGCAAGCAGTGGAAATACGTGGATTCACTACCACAGAAGAGAGACTGAGACGTAGCGCCTTACCACGTGTCCACCTGTCCACTGAGATCGCTGCAGCAGTGGACAGATGTGCATGATGACTGACGCGCAGGACATGTGGCGTCTGATGCCCGGAAATATGTTGTTTCTGTGTGATCTGGTAGAGGCTACTAACTGACGGACATTGTTTCAGCTGCAGTCAAAATACTAACATTCTTATTTGCATTTCTGTTTTTTTAACTTTCTAATTGTGTATTAATTTCTGCTATAACTGTGCTTAGTTATGAGGGCGAACAAAAGCGTGAATGTGAAATAATGTATTATGTTAAGTTTTTGTACTGTACATACAGGTAACCGGTCCCGTGACGAATGTTCGAGAATGACGTGTGTGTTAATCATTCGTACTGGGGAATTTGTTATATACTATTTCGTCAGTTTATGACGCTGGGTAAATGAGATTATCATTTCGATAAATTAGTTTTGTTAATAGGGAATTAATTTTATATTTTTGGGTTTTCAAAATTTATTTACTTTAATTTACTGTTCTCATTCAGTGACCAATTTTGATTGGTTTTGTAAATACGCGCGGTACTGAGCGGGTTTGATCCTTCTTTCTGATTGGCTGTGATGCTTCTCTGCCAATCAGAAATAAGCATATATGCTCTTATTTTGGGAACCAGAAACTTCTTTAATTTAAAGGGAAGACTAGAGTCGGGCCTGGATCTCGTAGTTACCAGACCTATTGATATGTGCTCGGATGAAAATTATTTTTAGTGCTACTCTTGGTTATGAAGTGTACAGCATTTTTTCTATAACCTTTTTTCGGCTCAGTACTGCATTTCGTAACATCAAGGAGACGTGCGTGTGAGAAGAGATTTACCACGAGGTGAGTGCAACTTTGTAGTGCAACGTGCCGCCGCAAAATGAAGACCCGACCACAGGCTGAAAGTTCTTGTGGAAGGGCTGTGAGTGGTGCGTTGGTGACAGAATATGCTAGGAACGTGCTAATCGTCCCAGTCTCCTGACTAGGTAGTGGGAGGCTGTCTAGTTCGTGACGTCAAACTGCCCCAGTCGGTGTTTTGCTACACGATAATAACCCAGCTCTTTGTGCACAAGTCACAGACACACATGTCGCTTCTTTAGGCTGCGAGATGAGTTTGGAGGAAAGCAGATTTTTCAAACAAAGCCTCTGCCAAGTCATCCAACGTTGGTCGACCCACTACGAACGTCTCTCGAAGTCAGGTCTCGCTTAGACGCATAATCTTCGCCACGTTGTATTTCAGTTGGAAGAATTACATCATACGTGGCGTAGTCGGCCCAATAAAGTGTTTGTTAACAGACATATTTCTGATGCTCAACGGATTAGGACTCTGTAGACTGGATCAAATGGCTCTGAGTACTGTGGGACTTAACTTCTGAGGTCATCAGTCCCCTAGAACTTAGAACTACTTAAACCTAACTAACCTAAGGACGTCACACACATCCATGCTCGAGGCAGGATTCGAACCTGCGACCGTAGCGGCCGCGCAGTTCCACACTGTAGCGCCTAGAACCGCTCGGCCACCCTGGCCGGCGACTATGTAGGAATCTGCAGAATACTCATTGTGCATATAGGCGTCCTGAGCAGTGCAATCAGCGATTTTAACTTGCGCGAGGGTCATGTTTCTGTTAATGCTCGATATTCCCAGTGCTTGAATTCAAACTGTACTCTCTTTGGCGGCGTCAAAGGGACTGAAGTGGATGCGGGTGTCAATCCCAAAATCTATTGATATGAAGACTTGATTTATTGATTAACAACTACATGACTATTCTGAAATTCACGCTTAAGTGCGTGGCAGACGGTTCATCGAACCACTTTCACTGTATTTCTCTACCGTTCCACTCTCGAACAGCGCGAGGGAAGAACGACTATTTAAATCTTTTCGAGCTAGTTCTAATTTCTTCTATTTTATTTCAATGACTATTTCTCCCTATGTAGGTCGGTTCTTACAAAATATTTTCGAAAAAAAGTTGGAGACTGAAATTCTTTTGAAAGATCTCACCGCAACAAAAAAAGTCTTTTTTTAACGATATCCAATCCAACTCTCGTATCATATCCGTGACTCTCTCTCCCTCACTCCTCGATAATACAAAATGGGTTGCTCTTCTTTGAACGTTTTCGTTGTTTTCCATCTATCCTGTCTGCTAAGGGTCCTACACCCCACAGCAGTACTCTAGGAGAAGACGGACAAGCGTAGTGTTCGCAAACTCTTTAGTGGATCTATTGCATCTTCTAAGTATAAGTGTTTTACCAATAAAACGCAGTCATTGATTTGCCTTTCCCACAACACAAATCTTTGTGCTCGTTCAAATTTTCAAGTTCTTCGTAATTGTGATTGCTAAGTATTTGGTTGAACTGAGATGGATGAAATTCTTTCTGTAGTATACAGTTCCTGTCGTACGTAAGAAAGCAGTTTAATATATTACGCTATAAAAATTACCTCTTAATGAACAAAACTATCTTACAAAGTAACGAAAAACGTGAAAGGTGGAACTTATTTAAGCCTGATAAAGATCGGAGTATCAAAATAAGTACCGGAGGGCGTTCACGCAAAAAATTCATATTGTAAGTAGCTTATTTATGTTTGTATGTTGGCAGCGCTATAGACTGCATTAATATCACTGACAGTGTTCTGCGCCCTCGCTAAGAGACTCTATGGCTGGACGGACTCGCAGTTAGGAGGTAATTGTTAACAGTGTTGGAGGTTAGCAGTGAGCGATTGAGTGGACGGTCCGGACGTGTGTCCGTCATGTAGATTTATGTTGGTTGGAAGCAGATTATAAAATGATGATTGATGTATTTGCTAATGCTTGGATATGGAATTAGTGACGATTATATAATTTTTGGAACTGGATGTCATATGAATAAGGTAAAATCTGCTAAATACATTGTTTGCTCTGCAAAAAAATCTTTCCTTTGCTAATCACACGCCCATTAGTAGTTAGAGCCTTTCGTAGTTAGAATATTTTTATTTAGATGGCTGTAGTTGCTGCTTGCTGTAGTTCGTGTCATGAAGATTTTCTGTGAGGTAAGTGACTTATGGAATGTATGGGTTACTGTTAGGATATCTCCTAATTCAGGGCCATTCTTTTGTGTTAATTATTTGCAGTCAGATTGCGTTGCGCTTGTATATTGTGGGCAGTAAATGAATAGAATAAGTTTGAGCCGTATTTGTCTGGGTAAATTCTATAGGTCAGCGTTGTAATGATAGAAAACAAGTGAAGAGACAGTAGGTTCAATTTCACTCAGCAGTTTAAGAAGGTCCAGTTGCATTCAGCGGCTTAAGTAAAAACGTAGACGTTTCAATATAGACCGCATACATGGATTCAGCAATTCCAAGCTAGCTGCTAAACGCTCCACAGAACTGTGGGAAATTCCTTTCTCCATAACCTTCCACACGTGGCTCTATGGTACACAAGGAAGTACATCTACATCTGCATCGATACTCCGCAATCCAACTTACGGCGCGTGGCGGAGGGCACCTTGTACAACTGCTAGTCATCTCCCTACCTACTGCACTCGCAAACAGAACGAGGGAAAAACCGACTCTGTATATGTCTCTGTATCACCTCTAATTTCTTGTATCTTATATTTGTGGGCCTTACACGCAGTCTACGTTGGAGGCGACAGAATCGTTCGGCAGTCAGTTTCAAATGCCGGTTCTCGAAATTTTCTCAATAATGTTCCTCAAAAAGAATGTCGCCTTCACCCCAGGGATTCCTATTTGGGTTCCCGATGTATCCCCATAACACTTACGTGTTATTCGAATACCAGTAACAAATCTAGAAGTTGGATTCTTTCGATATCTTCCTTTAATCCGACATGGTACGGGTCCCAAACACTCTAACAGTACTGGAGAATAGGTCGCACCAGCGTCCTATATGCGGTCTCCTTTACGGATGAACCACAGTTTCCTAGAACGCTTCCAGTTAACCGAAGTCGACCATTCGCCTTTCCTACTACAGTCCTCATAGACCGATCGAGATGGCGCATTCGGGAGGACGATGTTTCAAACCCGCGTCCGGCTATCCTGATTTAAGTTTTCCGTGATTTCCCTAAATCGCTCCAGGGAAATTCCGAGACGGTTCCTTTGAAAGGGCACGGCCAATTTCCTTCCCGATCCTTCACTAATCCGACGGGACCGATGACCTCGATGTTTAGTCTTCTCCCCCATATCAACCAACAATCCTCACATTTTAGTTCCATTTCACATCGTTACGCACCGTTACGGCCAGATAACTAACTAATCGATGTGACTATGCTATGCACGACACTACTAATGCTGTATTCGATCATTACTGATTTTTCCTACTCATACTCATTAATTGTCATTCTTCTACATTCAGAGCTAGCCGCATTCCTCACACCAACTAGAAATTTTGTCTAAGTCATCTTGTACCCGCCTACAGTCACACCGTACACCACGGCATCTTCAGCAAACAAGTGCAGATTGCCGCCAACCCCGTCCACCATATCATTTGTGTAGACAATGTGATCACAACTATCCGGACACGTGGCTGAAAATGACTTACAAGCTCATGGCGCCCTCCGTCGGCAATGCTGGAATTCAATATGGTGCTGGCCCATCCTTAGCCTTGATGACAGCATCCACTCTCGCAGACATATGTTCAATCAGGTGCTGGAAGTTTCATTGGGGAATGGCAGCCCATCCTTCACGGAGTAATGCACTGTGGAGAGTTATCGACATCGGTCGGTGAGGCTTGGCACGAAGTCGGCGTTCCAAAAGTCGCAAAGGTCTTCTACAGAATTCAGGTCAGGACTCTTTGCAGGTCAGTCCATTACAGGGATGTTATTGTCGTGTAACCACTCCGCCACAGGCCGTGCGTTATGAACAGGTGCTCGATGGTGATGAATGATGCAATCGCCATCCCCGAATTGCACTTCAACAGTGGGAAGCAAGAAGGCACTTAAAACATCGGTGTGGGCCTGTGCTGTGATAGTGCCACGCAAAACAACAAGGGGTGCAAGCCTCCTCCATGAAAAACACGACCACACCGTAATACCACCGCCTCCGAATTTTACTGTTGGCACTACAAACGCTGGCAAATGACGTTCACCAGGCATTCGCCATACCCACAGCCTGCCATGGTTCGTCACTCCACACAACTTTTTTCCACTGTTCAATCGTCCAACGTTTACGCTCCTTACACCAAGCGAGGCGTCGTTTGGCATTTACCAGCATGATGTGTGGCTCATAAACAGCCGCTCGACCATGAAATCCAATTTTTCTCACCTCCCGCCTAACTGTCTTAGTACTTGCAGTGGGTCCTGATGCAGTTTGGAATTCGTGTGTGGTGGTATGGATAGAGGTATGCCTATTACACATTACGATCCTCTTCAACTGTCGGCGGTCTCTGTCAGTCAACAGACGAGGTCAGCTTGTACGCTTTTGTGCTGTACGTGTCTCTTCACGTTTCCGCTTCACTATGACATTGGAAACCGTGGACCTAGGGATCTTTAGGAGAGTGAAAATCTAGCGCACAGACGTATGACACAAGTGGCTCCCAATCACCCGGCCACGTTCGAAGTTCGTGAGTTCCGCGGAGCTCCCCATTCTGCTCTCTCACGATGTCTAATGACTACTGAGGTCGCTGATATGCAGTACCTGGCAGTAGGTGGCAGCACAATGCACCTAATATGAGAAAACGTATGTTTTTGGGGCGTCCGTGTACTTTTGATCACATAGTGTAAAGTGCGCAGAACAGTTCTAAACTCGTCCGCCACCGTTCGTGTCTATAGCCAAGTCCAGCTTCTGCGACGCTGGCATCGAAGTACTAAACGGAAGGCATAAAGTTATAAATACTGTTCCTGCGGAGTAAGCAGGCCCTTCTCTTGACCCGGCAGTCGCCGGGCCGTAGGGAACCCATTCCGTAGCTTCCTGTACACACAACGTAAGAGCCACAAGTGACTTCGCTGAACCACTGAAAAAGGCTCTCTGCATTTTGAGCGTTGTTACATTTCTAATACAAATAGAATATGCTCGTAGCAGCCACGAGCAATTTTAGTTTGAAAAATGAAGAACCACAGAACATGAAACTTCCTGGCAGATTAAAACTGTGTGCCCGACCGAGACTCGAACTCGGGACCTTTGCCTTTCGCGGGCAAGTGCTCTACCATCTGAGCTACCGAAGCACGACTCACGCCCGGTACTCACAGCTTTACTTCTGCCAGTACCTCGTCTCCTACCTTCCAAACTTTACAGAAGCTCTCCTGCGGACCTTGCAGAACTAGCACTCACTATGAGATTGGAAACCGTGGACCTTGGGATCTCATTCTGGAACCACAGAACAATTACTTAATTCACATGATCTGGTGTAAACTGTAATAATAAAAGAATTCTGTCACAAGCGAATGACAGGGAGTCCTCAGGTCTGAAATATCAGATAAGAAACTATGCGGCTAAAATTTCCAAATTAAAACAAATTAAAAGAGAGAACAGGATGTTGCTTACAAATAAAATCTCTTAATCATCTCAGGTCATCACCACCCCAATGTTGTCGTGGAACTAAAGGTTCCCTGTCAAAAGGGTGAAAGAGACCTAAAAAATGCGAAAAAATGGACATCACGACCGAACACCAAAAGTTACCAAAATAATGAAACATGTAAAGTGCAAAGAAAAGGCGGGGGAGGGAAATCGCATATTGCGTGGAATTACTTACAAAAGTTCTATAACTACCGTTCCCCAGTGCTGCGCGTGCGGAAACACAAACAGGAGAACTGCGTAATAGTAGATACATGCCTTGAGTACTGAAGTCACACACGAGCCATAGCGCTGGCGCGGGTGCGAAACAGACACGAGATTGGTGAATTATTGGAAGTGGAAAAGTGGGAAGTAACATTAGAAAGAAGACGGAACCATTAAAGCATTAAGAGGGAAAAGAATCTGTTCATTCAAAAAACAAGGGAAGATATTACTTTATACAGTCACCTTAACCAGCCTGGATAATGTCATAATGAACGAAAATACTTTTGTGACACAGATCTGTTTGTTCATTAACTGTATCGAGAGAATGGGAATGAAGACTTCTTAAGATTTCAATTCCTGCCAGAACATTGAGTATCCGACCTTTTTTTACACTATGTAAGACAGTTAACTTATCGCTAACCTGTTGCAGGTGATGCTGGTTGTCAATCAAATGCATTATCAGAGCTGACCTGGAATTAGCCTGATCTTCATATTCTTTAAATCACGTATAAAAATTCTTGCCTGTCTGGCCAGTGTCTTTGCTCCTACGTAACTAGAGTCAGTATTTAAAGTATTTACTACCACATACTTCTTCTTCTTTCGTTTTGGCCACCTTAGAACTACGTTAATTCGCTTCAGCTTCGTTTCCTCTGGTGTTTCTTCTTTCCCAATATTCTTTCATTCTCATATTTCGCAACCTTCTTCGTTATTCTGTCCAAGTTGATTTTGTTCTGGGTCTCGTTATGTCCTCGAAAGCTTTGAGGGCCTGAATTTTTTATTTAAAAATTACCCTGTTGTATATCTCTGGTTCCTGTATTCTCATTTCTTCCAGATCTCTTTGTATCTCTTGTGTCCATCATATTCTGGTTTTCTTGTTGATCAGAAATTGTGTGATTCGCAGTGTTAAACTCCCCTTGTCCATTCTGAGGATGTGTCCAAAGAACATGCTCCTTGTTTTCCTGACGACGTCAGAAATTCTTTCTATCTTGGTGTACAGTACCTGGTTGGCTCGGTGTCTAAATTGACCATCTTCTGTTCTTCAAGGTCCTAATATTCTCCTGAAAATCTTTCGTTCCCCCAGTTCTAGCCTCTCGATCACTCGGGTTCTTGCTAAGTTGAGAGTTTCTGCTGGACATAGAGCTTCACGGCGGACCATTGTTTGGTAATGTTTCAGTTTTGCATTAATCAAAATATTCTTCTTATTGTAGGTGTTGATACTTCATATGCTAAGTTCATTTTGTTTATTCATGCTCTCATTGCTTCTTTTTCGGTCAGTCCAATAACCATCCGTTCTCCAAGGTATTTGAATCTCTCTACCTTCTGAATTTTCCCTCCTTCTATTTTCATCCATCTGGGAGCTGTTGTGATGTTTGTCATATACTGTGTCTTCTCGATAGAGATCTGTAGGCCTGCTTTAGCTGCCTATCTCTGCAGTTCTGTGGTTTGGTTAACTGCTTCTTCCAGTGATTCGGACAAGATGACAATGTCATCTGCGAATGCTAGACAATCTAGCCGTGCTTCGGTCTCCTTACACCCAGTTGTATTTCACCCATTCCTTTTATTCCTTGTCGCCACTCTCTGATCACCTTATCGAGGAAACAAATAAAGAGCAAAGGGGAGAGTCCGTCCCCCTGTCTCAGCCCGGTTTTAATCTTAAATGCCTCCGACAGCTTTCCTCTGAACTTGACCTTGTATGCTGTCTGTGTTGCTTAGGGTCTATTTAACCAGTTAACTTGTATTTCTATCTAAACTCATCTCCTCTAAAATTTGGAACAGTGTGTGTCTGTCTACAGAATCTTAGGCTTTCTTGAAGTCTATGAATGTAAGCACGAACATTTTGCTCCTCTGTTTTTGACAAGCGATTATCAGTTTTAGATTCAGGATCTGTTCTGCGCATGATGTTTCCTTTCTGAAGCTTCCTTGGTACTCATCAATTTGTGGATGTAGTTGTTCTTCCACTCTACTTAGCAGTGCTTTTGAGAATATCTTATAGGTCACAGGTATTAAAGAAATTCCCCTTTAGTTCCCAGGTTCCGTCTTATCGCCTTTCTTTTGTATAGGGTGTATTAGTGCCGGTGTCCAACCTTCTGGAATATGCTCTTCTTCCCACATTTTTCGTATAATTTGTGTAAGTTCTATGATCGCGTTCTCGTTCCCATACTTTAAGAGTTCTGCAATGAACCATTCTTCCCAGGTGCTTTGTTATTTTTCAAGGTTCTTATAATGTTCTTAACCTCCTTTATAGCTGGTGGTTCCGAAAAGGGGTTTGGTTCTTTCTCATTGTAATTGAATGTCTCGGATGGCGCTTGACAATTCAGGAGGTCTTCAAAGTATTCCACCAAGAACTGTTTTCCATGTCTCCATGCACTGTCTTTCCTTCTTTATTCTTAAAGCTGAGGTTTGGAGGAACATATCTACTTAAGTTGCTCTTGAATGTTCCATAGAAGTCTTGCTTGTTGTTCTTCCGGAAGTCTTCTTATATTTGAGTTAAACGTTCATGCAAATATTTCCTCTTGAGATTTCTGATAGTTTTAGCAGTGGCTTTCCTTACTTCCTGGAAGTACTTTAGATTTTCTGGTGTTTTATGAGAGCACCAAACAACCTATTCTTCCCGACGCTTTTCGATTGCTTTATCTCGTTCTATCGACCACCAGGCATGTTTCTTCCTCTTCTCCAGGCGAACAGTTTCCTTTGCGCTGTCAATCAGTTCATCTTTCAGCTGTTCCCAACGTTGATAGTTCTTATGAGTCAAGCTCGCTTTAAAGTCTTTGCTAGTTCTAAGTTTTTCTGTATCATAATTCACAATAAGGGTAGTGTTTTTGGTCTGATGGGCTCTTGGTAAAGTTTTGAATTTTATTTTGGATAGAAAATGATCCGAATCTAAATTTGCACCCGTGAAGACTTTGACGTTTTGATTTTCCTTCTCTGCATGTCTTGATATCGCTACATGCTCAAGCTGAAACTGTCTTTGTGATGGATTGGGAGATACCCATAATTTCTGTTTTCTTAGAAGTCGTTTAACCGCCGTTGATTTTATTATCAGGTCAAAGGTCTTACAAATTTCTACTAGTCGTTCGCCTTTCCCATTAGTCCTGTTGTGGGCTGGATAGCTCCGAGTTATGTTTCTGTGGCCGGCCGGTGTGGCTGTGCGGTTCTAGGCGCTTCAGTCTGGAACCGCGTGACCGATACGGTCGCGGGTTCGAATCCTGCCTCGGGCATGGATGTGTGTGTTGTCCTTAGGTTAGTTAGGTTTAAGTAGTTCTATGTTCTAGGGGATGATGACCACAGATGTTAAGTCCCATAATGCTCAGAGCCATTAGAACCTTTTTTATGTTTCTGTACTTCCTGTCTTTCCCTAACTGAGCACTGAAGTCTCCAAGTAGTATGATAACATTCTTAGTTGGTATTTTGGATAGTTTTTCCTCCAAGACTTCCAAATTCTTCTACTTTCTCTGGGTCAGTTCTATTAGTCTCATTTCTGGGAGCATGTACCTTATTTGCTCCCCTAAAGGTAAGTGTGGAAAGTCTACCGTTCCTGGAGCTGAAGTCAGTGATGGCTCCCAGGATTTGCTTGCTGATTATAAAGCCTGTGCCCAGTTGAGGTACATTCTTCATTACTCTCTTGCCAGGTTTTCCCTTCAGAATGTGATATCCTTCCGATTCAAATACTGCTTCATCTGTATATCTTGTTTCTTGCAAACTACTACGTTCTACTACATAGTTTTCCTGTTATTGTTAAGGTGCGGTTATTGTGGAATTTTGGTAAGTAATTCAACGCGATATGTAATCTTTCTCCCAACGCCTCCCCCCCCCCCCCCCCCCCTCGCCGTCGTACACACACCACTCAATGTAATACAGTTGACATGTTTCATTATTTTCGTAACTTTTGGTGCCCGGTCGTGATGGCCGTTTTTCCGGATTTTTTTAGGTCCCCTTTACCGTTTTGACAAGGAACCTTTGGTTCCTTGGCAATATTGGTGTCAGAATGATGTCAGATGATTAAGTAATTTTATTTCTAAATAACACCTTGTTCTCTCTTTTAATTTGTTTTAATTTAGATATTTTAGCCACATAGTTCCTTATCTGATATTTCAGACTTCAGGGTCCCCTCCCATAGGCGTGTAACAGAATACTTTCGTTATTGCAGTTTACGCGAGATGATGGAATTTGAAGTGCTCCAAAGCCAGCCGCGTCTGGAGGAATAGTTGTGGGTTAAGCAACTGTCCTGCGTTTCTTCATTTTTCAAAATAGACTTGTTAAGTTGCAGCTTTCCCGTAAGAAGAACAATGTACACATTTTTCATAGGCGTGTTTAGATTTTGCTTATTATATCTAGAGTAATATGGGATTAACATTTGAAGAGACAACTTCAGGGACATGCTACTTGTTTGTGACAAGTGTCATAGTTGCAGATGTCACTATTTTTGGCTATGGGACAATAAGAGACAGCCGCTGCAAATTGTGTTCTAGTACAGTCTGCCATATTGCCGATCCTGTCTTCTAGCAAGTTTTGCTTCCATAGCCCTTGGAAACGAATTCATGTCAACGTCTTTAGTAGTGTTCCGGCGTATAGTCAAGCGCCGACACGCAAGTCGGAAACGAGAGAGCAGAGAGGGTTGTGAAGAAGACGTTAGCCCATTACACTGACCGACCCTTTCCAGGACGACAACGCGATGGCTGCGGCCTCTATGCGAGGAGGACGGAACCGCCGCGCCCGACTGGTTGCGGCCCGGTTCTACGAGTTCTACAGCAGCATCAAGATTACGCACTTCAAGGCCGGCGACTTAGGAACTGTATACATTGTTTATTTTGTCTGGCTACCTTTGCTTGCGAGACATCTCTTTAACACAAAGTATTGTAATCATTTACTTTTGTAATAAAATTCATTAATACGATTTCCTTGAATTGTTGTCTAGCGATCCTAGGAAACATATTTGACGGTTAGGCAGGATTCAACAAACAGCATCTCTAAACAGCTCAGATTACCAACTAAAATATCTTAGCCGTTAAATAGCAATGTGCACCATCTGCCTGTACATTTTTCACTTTTCATTTGTTCATTTATCTCTTTTAATATAAAAACACACCACATTTTCTACATTCTACATAGTGTCTCGATATTTTTCAACTCTTCGCTGTATGAGTCGATCATTGTGGTCAATACGGCGGTGTCGGCCGCAATCTGGTCAGCCGCACTTTCAAATAGGCCCGCCGCTGGTTATGCAACCGCGGCACGAGGGCGCTGCCTTGCACGAACGATTACGTCATTGCCAATGTGATGCAAGAATCCGCTTCTCTGATCCAGAATGGCGAGTGTACTTTAGGGGACCACACCGCGGTTCAGGTCGAAAAAATCGATTTTCTATTTTCACCATATTTCGATAGATTAAGGTTTTATTTAAGTACTCCGAAAAGGATTTTGCTGAAAAAAATTTTTTTCGAGCATTTAAAGAGCATTTTCCTACCACGTGTGTTTATGTGCCACGCCCACTTTTCTGTCTCCTACTTTTCTGCATATATTTTAGATCTTTATATCCCCTACATTGCACGTTAGGGATTTTTTTTCTCCCGAGTGTGTTGGCTATTCTTGGAATGCAACGGTCGGTATTCTTTTGTTTCTGATATTTGTAAACAACACACTTTCAAACACGCGGTTAGTTTTGTTCAAGTGTGATTGCGAGTAGTTGTTATACTTACGTTTGCAGTGCTTGTTTAAGTGTGTTTTGTTGCGTTTATTGAAGATGACGAAACATAAAATCATTTTCAAGAAACGACAATTTAGAGGAAACAAGTTTAGAGAGCTTTCTGTACAAGAGGTTATGTCGCCTGGCAACGATGTTTCTAAATGTAATTCTTCTGCAAGTGCATCATCAAAGAAGATCTCAATATTTCAAGAGAGTTACAACGAATTCACTGTAAGTGACAAGGGGTGCAGTAACATCATAAATTTGAGAATTTTATCAGATATAATTCCTAAATTTGTACAATGTAGACAGGGTGGTGAGTCACAGAGTGTGAAAATTTGTGAGAGTGCCAGTGGGAGAAAAGGCCTAGCAATTCCTTTGGATTTAATTTGCGCTAAATGCTCAGCTGTGATTTCATTTATGAGTTCTTCAAACCCAGATGCAAGTGGCACTTATTAAATCAGTACTAGATTAGTTTATGCCTTACAATCCATTGGCAAGGGGATGGCTGCAGGGAGAACATTTTGTTCAGTGATGACCTTACATCAACCACCAAATAAATTTGAAAAACTGAATACAAAATTAGAGAAAGCTTTATGTGAGGTCAGTGAGGAAAGCATGAAACTGGTTGCTAGAGAAGCCGTGGAAGAAAATGATGGACGTTCGGATATTGAAGTTGCACTTGATAGAAGTTGACAGAAAAGAGGACATACTTCTCTGAATGGAGGAGTGACTGCCACGAGTGTAGACACCGGTAAAGTGTTAGATGTGGAGATAATGCCTAAATATTGCAAATGTTATAAAGTCAATGAACATAAAGAACACAACTATGTGGCTAATTTTAGAGGAACAAGTTGTGGTATGGAAGTTCATGGAGTACAACGGATATTTCATCGCTCTGTAGAAACAAGAGGCGTATGGTACACCAAATATTTGGGCGATGGTGTCAGTAAGGCACACAACAATGTTGTGAACTCTAAGCCATATGGAGATGCCATTATTAGCAAAACAGAATGTCTATCCATGTTCAAAACCGTTTTGGAACAAGGCTGAGATAACTAACTGTTGATAAGAGAGGAAAAAAAATTAGAAGATAGAAAATTGTTGGCCAGCTAGTGTCGGTTAACTAAAACTGAAATAGAAAATTTGCAGGTATACTAACAGCAGGCAATTAGAAGAAACGAAGAAAATCTGGAGGAAATGAAGAGAGATGTCCTTTGATGGTGATAAGCCATGTCATGGATTGTGTCCATCAGGACAAAATTCGTGGTGCATATTCAATAGGGCTCAGGCAACTGGAGAATCTTATTCTCACCAGCATTCTCTTCCTGCTGCTGTTATTACAGCAGTGAAACCTATTTTCAGAGACTTGGCTCATCCTGACCTTCTAAGGAAATGTGTGCATGGGCAGACACAGAACCCAAATGAATGTTTCAACAGCATAATTTGGAACTGCCTTCCTAAAACTGTACTTTTAGGCATGCATACAATGAAACTAGGAGTTCATGATGCTGTTATTACATTCAATTGTGGTAATATTGGAAAGTGTTGGTATTGAAAAAGCTGGAAGTTAATCCTGGTGAAAATATGATCACTAGGCTGCAACACTGCGATAAAATGAGGATAGCCGATGCCGACAGGTCTGCACCTAATATGGCCAAGAAAGCAAGACAAACATCCAGGAAGGTGAAAAAGAAGCTGGAAGACCTGCTAAAGGCCAAAGAAGGACCATCATATACAGCAGGACAGTTTTAACTCACTGTAAGTTTTTTCTTTAAAGTCCAATTCCCACAAACTAAAATTGTCGGTACATATGTCCCATTATATCAGAAACTATCATAGATAAATCAATGAAATTTTCAGAGACTCTGCATAACATGAAAAGCCACCGCTGGTACTACATTCATTAATATTCCCTCATTAGGAAGTTCACAAAAAATATTTTCTGCAGAAAAAAACTTAATATTTTTGTTAATAAATTTAAAAAAGTATTTCTTAAAAACTTTAAACTGGATAAAGTACATTTTAGCAGAGATGACTCTATTAGCATCATGTAACACACAGTAAAAATATTAAGGTCCTGCATCAAATAGTTTTTTTCAGAAATGGGTCAGATATTTGGCCAATATAACATGGGTTAGATAGGCAGGGTGTGGTCCCCTTAAGTTCGAACAATCATGGACTGAGCTCATTTTGTGTGTTTGCCAGTTGGATAATATTTACAGACTTTTGTGACCAGTGCTCGACATCCGCGTAGACATTGTACTGAAGAGTGACAGATTATTAAATCTTTTGTATCTGTATAAAGGGCGTTTCCACAAGAGCGTGCAAAAATGTGACAGGACATGACAATGCTCCACTGAACAATTTGGGCCGGCCAGTGTGGCCGAGCGGTTCTAGGCGCTTCAGCCTGGAACCGCGCGACCACTACGGTCGCAGGTTCGAATCCTGCCTCGGGCATGGATGTGTGTGATGTCCTTAGGTTAGTTAGGTTTAAGTAGTTCTAAGTTCTAGGGGACTGATGACCTCAGATGCTAAGTCCCATAGTGCTCAGAGCCATTTGAACCATTTTTTTGAACAATTTGAGGTAGGGAACCTTGGGTTGGAGAAGCCAGCTTTAGAAGATATGGAAGTAAACTTGTCAACCGCTTTGTCTAGCATTACTGTTCTCCAGCTTATTAACAACTACCAGGCCTACAAGTTTACATGTACTGTGCTGTTTAGTTGAATGTACAGTCTTTATTTCCTTCAAGAAAATAAGGAGGACGAGCCTGATTCTAGGAGTCATGATGCGTTTTTCTGTTCTTTACTTGTCCATAAGGTGGCTCTGTTGTATCGTATTTACATTATCCCATGACAGAACGTGCTATGAATCATTATTCACCGTTATTCAGAGACGTACAGTAGAATACGATGGGTCAGTACCGGTACAGTTTCGCAGAATTCACTGACATACACCTTGTGTATGGTGAAGTACGTTGAAATACTCTCGCTGCTGAAAGGCTGTACAGGGAACGATTTCCTACCAGGCGTCATCCGTCACGATGAGTATTTATTTCTCTCGATCAACGAATGCGGGAAAATGTTTCATTGGGAATAAGAAATGAGAGACCTGGCAACATGAGGACCACTCGCTCACCCGATTTTGAAAAGAAGGCGCTGGAACGTGTCGCAGCGAACCCCAATACAAGTACTCGTCGTAAAGCTTGTGAAATGGGTGCTGCACATGTTAGCATGTACCGAGCGAGGTGGCACAGTGGTTAGACACTGGACTCGCATTCGGGAGGACGACGGTTCAATCCCGCGTCCGGCCATCCTGATTTAGGTTTTCCGTGATTTCCCTAAATCACTCCAGGCAAATGCCGGGATGGTTCCTCTGAAAGGGCACGGCCGACTTCCTTCCCCATCCTTCCCTAATCCGATGAGACCGATGACCACGCTGTCTGGTCTCCTTCCCCAAACCAACCAACCCAACAACATGTTAGCATGTGTCGACTACTCCACGAACAATAATTACACACATATCACCCTCAAAGAGTCGATGCAATGCTTATAACTGACTCTACACCAAGATCGCATTATGCCCGTGGTTGCTCCAACAATCGATTGATCGACCAGACTTCCTCCAGATCGAGCTGTTTACTGACAAGGCCTCATTTGATCGTGATGGTATTTCGAACAGCAGGAATAACCGTGTCTAGGATGAGGGAACCGTCACGCTGCAATAGAGTTACTCCATCAAGTACGTTTCTCTGTAAATATCTAGGCCGACATTATAGGCGATAATCTCATTGCGCCATATCTTCTACCTGGTCGTCTGAATGGCATCCTGTACTTGAGGTTCGTGCAAAGAGTTCTACCTAAGTTGTTGGAGAACGTACCCTTGGCTGCTCGTGAGTGGATGTGGTATACAACATGATGGTGCAACGCCTCACTTCAGTGTGTATGTCCGCTACCATCTCAATGCTGTATTTCCGGGTCGTTGGATTGGAATGGGAGATCCTATTTCATGGCCTGCGAAGTAACCTGACAACAATCCCCTTTATTATTTATTAGTGCCCAGAATTGTAGCTTCCTGTGATATGATTCGAAACACGCCAGGGATATTTGTCAGGATGTATCAGAATAATGTGCGCCGATGTCATGCTTGCATTGAGGTTGATGGCCGTCAGTTTCAGCAAATTTTGTAAGTTGCAGTACAAATTATAGTTCACTGTGCGGATGACGGTATCTGCAGTTGACTGTCACAAGTGTAAATAAAAAAGTTCCCAGTAATGTGATTTGATCACTAATATCTCATTAAGTTGGCTATTCCGACCCTAGGTTCCGTACCTCAAATTGTTCAGAGGGGCATCCTCTATGTCCTGTTAAATTTTTGCGTGCTCTTACGGAAACACCCTCTATACTCGTATTTCTACAGTGAAATCTACTGTTAACAACCGACGCTGCGTATGTATTGTATTCACTATTTGATAATAGATGTAGAATACATCAATATCTGAATTCTCTGTTATCGAACGGCGTCTGTTCCATCGTTCATGTTATCACTAATGAACAACAAAGCTTGTAAGGAAGAGATAACAATATATATGAGAATTAAGTTCCTCCTTTCTCTAACAGGGCGTGAACAACGATATGAAAACACTCCGATAGATACAAGCTCGAACATAAATGCAGATATTAGCCAGCCCTGCAAATTGGGCTTCTTACGTTCTCTCCAGATGAAGCGACGTGTGAATTCTGATAAATTCACGGAAGGAAGTTTAAAATGGTTCATGTGCGCTCTTCATCAGTCCGCGCTCTCCACGGCTTTTGACAGTGAAGATATTTTGTTTTTCCATTCGTAATTTTCACTCCTTGGTTTCAATTTCTTCACAAGCTATTTTCTCTCTTTATATGCTTAATTTATCATTTCTGATATCCATTTCCTTTGTGATTTAATCACATTTTCCTTCAGACTAATTCAGTTTAACTTTCTTCTGCTTTCTATTGATTTCATTTATAAGAGCCGTGTATTTCTATATTCCTTCCTTATTTCGGACAGTTTTATATTTTACTTTTTACATCAACCAGTGAAAGTATTTTACCGTTACTCAAGGTTTATCTAAAGTTATTTTTTCTTATACCTATGTTTGTAGCTGAGATATTCAATATTTCAATATCTAAAACGTCAATGAACTGCACATCATCATTCCTCAATATTTCAGTATCCCACTTCCTTGCACATTAGTTAAAATCCAATATTTTATTTCAATTTTTTTTTTTTTTGTGGGACAGAATAAACCACCTTTCGACAGTATGTCACTATTTGCCTTGTGTACTATTTAGATTTCGACTTTTTGCCATTATCAAGCTCTTGGACCACTAATAAGTCATATCCGTGAAGGCAGTTGGACTGCCTCAACAGATATACATGTTAATGGTGTAAGAATTTTTAGCGTTTTACATGATAATGGAATAAAAGCGGAAATCTAGACAGTACAGAATATAAATATAGCAATATACTGCCAAATGGCGATTTGTTCACTCAAAAAATATCCCATGACAGTGGCTCAACTCCATCGAAAACTTTTTTTCAAAATGTATGTTTTCCCATGATGTAATGAAGCTTGCTGTCTCCCTGTGTCTCCAGGCATTTCTCATGTACATTTCCTACGTTTGTGATTCTGCACCGTGTATTTACAATTCCTAGTTGAAATTTATTTCATACTCATGGAGTCCTTCTCTTTTTTTATATATAATTCCTATTACTGAGTCCATATTCTCCCGTAGCACCAATGATGTGTGTCGCTATGGATCGGAGGAAATCCTCTATGGCTTCCGGCGGCTATCTGATTTGGTGAAGACTGCCAGTCTCGCTAGTGGGATGGAAACAGAGCTCACCATCTGCAGCATCGTCGACAGGACTGACTGCGGACCTTTGGTACAGAGCCGAGTGGAGGGTCTGAATCAGAGGCTGAGACGGTTCTGCGATCGTGTGGGCTGCAGATTCCTCGACTTGCGCCATAGGGTGGTGGGGTTTCGGGTTCCGCTGGATAGGTCAGGAGTCCACTACACGCAACAAGCGGCTACACGGATAGCAGCGGTTGTGTGGCGTGGGCTGGGCGGTTGTTTAGGTTAGATGGCCTTGGGCAAGTACAGAAAGAGCAACAGCCTCAACGGGTGCGGGGAAAAGTCAGGACATGCGGGGACCAAGCAGCAATCGGTATTGTAATTGTAAACTGTCGAAGCTGCGTTGGTAAAGTACCGGAACTTCAAGCGCTGATAGAAAGCACCGAAGCTGAAATCGTTATAGGTACGGAAAGCTGGCTGAAGCCAGAGATAAATTCTGCCTAAATTTTTACAAAGGTACAGACAGTGTTTAGAAAGATAGATTGCATGCAACCGGTGGTGGAGTGTTCGTCGCTGTTAGTAGTAGTTTATCCTGTAGTGAAGTAGAAGTGGATAGTTCCTGTGAATTATTATGGGTGGAGGTTACACTCAACAACCGAGCTAGGTTAATAATTGGATCCTTTTACCGACCTCCCGACTCAGCAGCATTAGTGGCAGAACAACTGACAGAAAATTTGGAATACATTTCACATAAATTTTTTCAGCATGTTATAGTCTTAGGTGGAGATTTCAATTTACCAGATATAGACTGGGACACTCAGATGTTTAGGACTGGTGGTAGGTACAGAGCATAGAGTGACATTATACTGAGTGCACTATCCGAAAATTACCTCGAGCAATTAAACAGAGAACCGACTCGTGGAGCTATCATCTTGGACCTACTGATAACAAACAGACCCGAACTTTTCGACTCTGTATGTGCAGAACAGGGAATCAGTGATCATAAGGCCGTTGCAGCATCCCTGAATATAGAAGTTAATAGGAATATAAAAAAAGGGAGGAAGGTTTATCTGTTTAGCAAGAGTAATAGAAGGCGGATTTCAGACTACCTAACAGATCAAAACGAAAATTTCTGTTCCGACACTGACAATGTTGAGTGTTTATGGAAAAAGTTCAAGACAATCGTAAAATGCGTTTTAGACAGGTACGTGCCGAGTAAAACTGTGAGGAACGAGAAAAACCCACCGTGGTACAACAACAAAGTTAGGAAACTACTGCGAAAGCAAAGAGAGCTTCACTCCAAGTTTAAACGCAGCCAAAACCTCTCAGACAAACAGAAGCTAAACGATGTCAAAGTTAGCGTAAGAAGGGCTATGCGTGAAGCGTTCAGTGAACTCGAAAGTAAAATTCTATGTACCGACTTGACAGAAAATCCTCGGAAGTTCTGGTCTTACGTTAAATCAGTAAGTGGCTCGAAACAGCATATCCAGACACTCCGGGATGCTGACGGCATTGAAACAGAGGATGACACGCGTAAAGCTGAAATACTAAACACCTTTTTCCAAAGCTGTTTCACAGAGGAAGACCGCACTGTAGTTCCTTCTCTAAATCCTCGCACAAACGAAAAAATGGCTGACATCGAAATAAGTGTCCAAGGAATAGAAATGCAACTGGAATCATTCAACAGAGGAAAGTCCACTGGACCTGACGGGATACCAATTCGATTCTACACAGAGTACGCGAAAGAACTTGCCCCCCTTCTAACAGCCGTGTACCGCAAGTCTCTAGGGGAACGGAAGGTTCCAAATGATTGGAAAAGAGCACAGGTAGTCCCGGTCTTCAAGAAGGGTCGTCGAGCAGATGCGCAAAACTATAGACCTATATCTCTGACGTCGATCTGTTGTAGAATTTTAGAACATGTTTTTTGCTCGCGTATCATGTCGTTTTTGGAAATCCAAAATCTATTATGTAGGAATCGACATGGATTCCGGAAACAGCGATCGTGTGAGACCCAACTCGCTTTATTTGTTCATGAGACCCAGAAAATATTAGATACAGGCTCCCAGGTAGATGCTATTTTTCTTGACTTCCGGAAGGCGTTCGATACAGTTCCGCACTGTCGCCTGATAAATAAAGTAAGAGCCTACGGAATATCAGACCAGCTGTGTGGCTGGATTGAAGAGTTTTTAGCAAACAGAACACAGTATGTTGTTATCAATCGAGAGACGTCTACAGACGTTAAAGTAACCTCTGGCGTGCCACAGGGGAGTGTTATGGGACCATTGCTTTTCACAATATATATAAATGACCTAGTAGATAGTGTCGGAAGTTCCATGCGGCTTTTCGCGGATGATGCTGTAGTATACAGAGAAGTTGCAGCATTTGAAAATTGTAGCGAAATGCAGGAAGATCTGCAGCGGATAGGCACTTGGTGCAGGGAGTGGCAACTGACCCTTAACATAGGCAAATGTAATGTATTGCGAATACATAGAAAGAAGGATCCTTTATTGTATTATTATGTGATAGCGGAACAAACACTGGTAGCAGTTACTTCTGTAAAATATCTGAGAGTATGTGTGCGGAACGATTTGACGTGGAATGAGCATATAAAATTAATTGTTGGTAAGGCGGGTACCAGGTTGAGATTCATTGGGAGAGTCCTTAGAAAAAGTAGTCCATCAACAAAGGAGGTGGCTTACAAAACACTCGTTCGACCTGTACTTGAGTATTGCTCATCAGTGTGGGATCCGTACCAGATCGGGTTGACGGAGGAGATAGAGAGGATCCAAAGAAGAGCGGCGCGTTTCGTCACTGGGTTATTTGGTAACCGTGATAGCGTTACGGAGATGTTTAACAAATTCAAGTGGCAGACTCTGCAGGAGAGGCGCTCTGCATCGCGGTGTAGCTTGCTCGCCAGGTTTCGAGACGGTGCGTTTCTGGATGAGGTATCGAATATATTGCTTCCCCCTACTTATACCTCCCGAGGAGATCACGAATGTAAAATTAGAGAGATTAGAGCGCGCACGGAGGCTTTCAGACAGTCGTTCTTCCCGCGTACCATACGCGACTGGAACAGGAAAGGGAGGTAATGACAGTGGCACGTAAAGTGCCCTCCGCCACACACCGTTGGGTGGCTTGCGGAGTATAAATGTAGATGTAGATGTAGATGTCGAGAGGGCGTTGGTGGCCAGCTGCTTGTCAGTGTGTCTCTGGCCTCTCTCGTGGTAGTCGCAGTTGATCCAGAGCCTACTAATCGATATTCACTTCATCTCTTCCGACCAGTGTGCTAGCGACAGCTTACGCCAGCACATTTAGATCGACGTGCTCCCAATAACCAGATGCGGCGGAGTGCTGGTATTGGTTGGAGTATCGCGTGGCGTACTGCTCTACTCCGTACTGATGTCCACCTATCTATAAATCTCTTGTGTGTTGTTGACCTCAGCACTCGAACACATACTACTGGGACTTATAGTTTTATAGTGGGCAACTACTTTATTAATTAGAATTAACTTTTTTCGAAACATTCTTAAGAAAATCGTTATTTCTGCTTACTGAACCACCCATTCGTTTGTTCATTATTTCTTCCTATGTAAGCAGTACACACATGAAAGTTCTGACAAGCTATCCTGGAAGGTCCGGCAGCTCCTGATAATAGACTGCAGCATCTGATCTCACATAGTTTTCAGTACCTCTAGAGTTTATGCTACCGTTCGGTTCCTTGCAGTGGTATGGGACCTGAGTTTTACATTCTTACATTTTCATTTTTGAAGGAGCACTTGAAACGACAATTAAACGTTTTATCTTTCATTTTGTGTAGTATTATTTTGTGCTACTGTCATCAAACAGTGCCTAGGAAATATATTTCGCTCCACTGAAAGTCCTAATATATCGAACTTTACATACATTTCAGTTTATTGAAGTTGTATAATTTCCTTTTATAGCTCTCTATATCTCGCTAACGATTGTTATAACAAGTACACCATCTTCACTGATCGATTACTCTAAGTGAATATCATTATTAGCGCAGACAAAGGAGGAACGTAAACAGTGAAAACACGTGTATTTACCGCCGCCGAAAATCGGCGAAAATTGAACCGTCGTCGGTCAAAGAGAAGCTGATTGCTTTTGGAACTGCCACTGTGTCGTGCTAACAGATTATACACAAGGCGAAGCCATCAAAGGATCCTACTATCTAAATGTACCGACAAAGTCACGGGAGACTCTTATGAAGAAACCTCTGCATGGCTGTCATTTCCAGAACAATGTCAAGGTGTTTTTCGAGTTTAAACCTACCAGAAGACCCTAAAAATCAGGGTTCTACAGCCAATCTCTCTGACAAATCATTCTGTGGTGTCACCGCCAGACACAACACTTGCTAGGTGGTAGTCTTTAAATCGGCCGCGGTCCGTTGGTATACGTCGGACCTGCGTGTCGCCACTATCAGTGATTACAGACCGAGCGCCGTTACACGGCAGGTCTAGTCTAGAGAGACTCCCTAGCACTCGCCCCAGTTGTACAGCCGACTTTGCTAGCGATGGTTCACTGTCTACATACGCTCTCATCTACAGAGACGACAGTTTAGCATTCAGCAGTTTAGCATTTAGCCTTCAGCTACGTCATTTGCTACGACCTGTCAAGGCGCCATATTCAGTTACTATTCTGAACAGATAATATTGTGAATCATGTACTGTCAAGAGCGACGTTCATCATTAATGAATTAGAGTTAAGTATCAAACTAATTACGTCCGCTTTCTGAATTCTCATTCCTTGTTATGTTCCAGACCTCACGTCAGTATAGTTCTTCCCTCCTCACGCCAGCCTGCGTGAGCTAAGACGCTTGCATTTCGGCCTCCACTCGTAACACGGTGTTGGCTCTTCTGCTTTTTCACCGCTGGGAAAAACGTGTCGCGCTAAGTTTCGTGGTCACAGCTGGAGCTTTTCCATGTGATAAGCAAAACTTAACTTCTTCAGTGCCGAGCACATGTTGAAAGTACAATGAGCTGTTGTTGTGTTAACTGGTTCGTGTTAATGCTAGTTAACAAAGAATGACCCTCAAAAAAGTTTTTGAGATCGTAGCGAATGCTTTATAGATGGTATCAGATATATAATACCTCACGATTTAAACAGGACAGTTACACACACAACTTTGCAGTACATGTTGCTTTGTTACAAAAAAAGCATTACCCATATTCCTCATATTTTCTGTAGATTTTAAGACAGATCAAAATATACACTTCGTAGCAAAACTTCCAACAATTGAAAGTAAACAATTCAAAATATTTAAACAAAATTATCATAGCATATTCTGTCAAAGTATATTTGCTTCTCTTGATATTACCACGTTGGTCAGTACTGAGTTACCATTAGTTGTCCTAATTTTATTTTATTGTTTGTGGACTATGTTGAGGCAATTCCTGTCTGTAAAGGACATTGTGTACTACTCACACTGCCCAAATGTAAGGCTTCTGGCCGGCATTTTGACCTCTTCTTCTCAACGTGGTAGTAAAGCGTGGTAATCAAGCGAAATCAAAATTACCCCACTTCCACTGACGGAAACAAAGTCGGCATGGAGTCCTGAGGTATCACGTATAGTTTAAAGCTTATAAATTCGGTATTACATTAATTTGTAATTAACTATTAACTGAGGAGTGTCTGTATAGCTTTAATAAATTATTGAATGATGTGAAAACACTTGCAATTAGAAAAAGATGTGTCTTTACCTCTATTTCGCCTAGACTTGCTGTGCAGGAACAGAATCTTAAAGTTTTAATCATTGCTGCTGCCTCTTGGACGAAAACTTTAGCTGTGCAAGCATGATGTGTATCGTTTATGTGTATATTTCATGTCAGGAAAGGTTCGGCTGTGTACGCGGCCGAGAAAAAAATAAAACCAGTAGATATCATGCAGTGATTAACAAAATCATTATGACCACTGTCCACCACTAGATTCAATGCCGCCTCGTGATGTGCGGGCACGTGACGAGCAATGAAAAGTATGTAAGCGAAAATGTGGGCAGCAAATGGGGAAATCCACTGAGATAAGCGACTTTGTCAAAGGGAAGATTATTATTACGCAGAGCTTGTGAATGAGTATCTCGAAAACGGCGAAGCTGGTCGAATGTCCACGTGCTACTGTCTGAGCATCTACGGAAATAGGTAGGACAGTCAAACTATCACTAGGCGCTAAATGGTCGGACGCCCACGACTCTTCACAGGATGTGGTGTTAGGAGGCTTGTCTGCTCTATAAAGTAGGATAGATGGTGATCTGTGGCATCTCTGACGAAAGAGCACAATGCTGGTGCACGCACGGTAGAGCACACCGCTCATTGCACATTGTTGAACATGCAGCTCCGCAACTCACCACCCATACGTGTTCATATGTTGACCCATCGACATCGTCAATTACGGTTGCAGTGGGCACGGAACCATCGGGATTCGACTGTCGATCAATGTAAACCTGTCGGCTCTTGGGGTGAATCACATTTTTTCTACATTTGGGCGATGGTCGTCTCCAAAATCGCTGTCGTCGAAGTGGACGGCGGCGCGAAACGTGCAACGTACCACGGACGCAGGCTGGTGGGAGCGGCATTATGCTTGCTTGGTACCTGTGGTAGTAATCGAAGACACGCTGACAGCTGTGAACCTCCTCCATCCCTTCATGCTCGATGTCTTCCCCGACAGCGATGTCATCTTTCTGCAGTATAACTGTCCGTGTCTCGGAGAATCGTGCTACAGTGGTTTGAGAACCATTATAGTGAACCAACATTGATATCTCGGCGACCAAATTCACCTGATTTAAATTCCATGGAACCCATCTGGGTCACTATCGGACACTATCACCGCTTACGGAAATGAGCGGAGCGTCTTTTATGCGAAATACATGACCAAAGCGTAGACATCTAATGCCACATACCTCCACAAATCTACCAACAAACTGTCGAATCCCTGATACGTAGAATCAGTAATGTATTTCGATCCAAAGACGGATAAATCAGCCCTGAAGCTGGTAATGTTTAGGCCCATCGATGTACATACATCAAAAAAAGTTTTTCAAAACTGGACATGATTGTCTTAATGAGAATTCCGCGATCGTTCATTAAATAAAAATATGGCGTTTCAGTCTTTGATCGCTATTCTTTATTTTCAATTACCGGTTTCGGGCTAGCTGCCCATCTTCAGATCTGCTGTTAGACAAAGTTAAAAATATAATTAACAAGAGAGATACTATTAGTGATAGAAATATCTTAGTTTACAAAAAGAAATTTTTTGAAAGGTATTAAATGCCAACATACCATAAATTGCAGTTACAGAGTAACTTGTCAGTACAGAACAATCGGTTCGCTGGCATAACTAAAGTAAATTTTAATCTGTTAAAACCTTATATTGCAGCTTTAGAGTAACCTGATTGGTAACAGTAAAAAATGCCCTCTACCTATAACAGTTGTGCATCTGTTATTATTTCACCGTACATTAATGGCGAATATTCTTTTTAACTCCTGTGCATAAAATCGCTTTGCTCATTAAGTAGTAGGTCTGGGGTTTTTCTTTGATGAGCGTATATTTCAATCTCTTCAAGCACGTTGGGATAGAGACTTTTTGGAGCTTTATGTAGCACCTCCATTTGTTCATTTATATTACTCACTTCATATTTACTATCTTTTACATGTGCTCCAAATGTTGTCCGATTGCTATGACTGCAATGTTCCCTGTATCGAATTTCAAAATTCCGCCCTGTTTTCCGTATATAATAACTGTCACATTCAGCACATTTGATCTTATATACTCCGGAATTGCTGTATTTCATTTGCTTTGTCGTTGCTGGTGTATGTCTTAGTCTGTGTGCCATTTGCCGTTCATTCTGGAATGCCACTGCGATGTTTTTTGAAAAGTTAGTTATGACAGCGAACCGATTGTTCTGTACTGACAAGTTACTCTGTAACTGCAATTTATGGTATGTTGGCATTTAATACCTTCCAAAAAATTTCTTTTTGTAGACTAAGATAATTCTATCACTAAAACTATCTCTCTTGTTAATTATATTTTTAACTTTGTCTAACAGCAGATCTGAAGATGGGCAGCTAGCCCGAAACCGGTAATTGAAAATAAAGAATAGCGATCAAAGACTGAAACGCAATATTTTTATTTAAAAAAAAGTTTTGCATTACCTCGGTTCCAAGAGTATCGGGACCTGTACAGAGAATTGGAACGGAGAACAACATAAACATCATTTTCGCCCTTTTTATTGCTCATGAAAACCACACACTGCATGTTGAACCATCTTACAGCGAGACCATCAGAGGTGATGGTCCAGTAGCACGTCCTCTTGCATTGATGCATGCCTGTACTCGTCGTGGCATACTATCCACGAGTTCATCAAGGCACTGTTGATCCAGATTGTCCCACTCCTCAACAGCGATTCGTCGTAGATCCCTCGGAGTGGTTGGTGGGTCACGTCGTTTATAAATAGCCCTTTTCAACCTATCCCAGGCAAGTTCGATAGGGTTCATGTCTGGAGAGCATGCTGGCCACTGTAGTCGAGCGATGTCTTTATCCTGAAGGAAGTCATTCACAAGATGTGCACGATGGGTGCGCGAATTATTGACCATGAAGACGAATGCCTCGCCAGTATGCTGCCGATATGGATGCACTATCGGTCGGAGGATGGCATTCACGTATCGTACAACCATTAAGGCGCCTTCCATGACCACCAGTGGCGTACGACTGCCCAACGTAATGCTACCCCAAAACAGCAGGGAACCTCCACTTTGGTGCGCTCGCTGGACAGTGTGTCTAAGGCGTTCAGCCTGACTGGGTTGCCTCCAAACATGTCTTTGACGATTGTCTGGTATAAGGCATATGCGACACTCGTCGGTGAAGAGAACGTGAAGCCAATCCTGAGCGGTCCATTCGGCATGTTGTTGGGCCCATCTGTACCGCGCTGCATGGTGTCGTGGTTGCAAAGACGGACCTCGTCATGGACGTCGGGACTGAAGTCGCGCATCATGCAGCCTCTTGCGCACAGTTTGAATCGAAACACGACGTCCTGTGGCTGCACGAAAAGCATTATTCAACATGGTGGCGTTGTTGTTAGGGTTCCACCAAGCCATACCGTAGGTAGCGGTCATTCACTGCAAAAAAAAATGTTCAAATGTGTGTGAAACTTATGGGACTTAACTGCTATGGTCATCAGTCCCTAAGCTTAACATAAATTATCCTAAGGACAAACACACACACCCATGCCCGAGGGAGGACTCGAACCTCCGCCTGGACCAGCCGCACAGTCCGTGACTGCAGCGCCCCAGACCGCTGGGCTAATCCGGTGCGGCTCATTCACTGCGGTAGTAGCCCTTTGGCGGCATGAGAGAGGCATGTCATCGACAGAGCCTGTCTCACTGTATCTCATCCATGTCCGAACAACATCGCTTTGGTTTACTCCGAGACGCCTGGACACTTCCCTTGTGGACGCGATCGAACCGCGGTACTGATCGTCTAGGCATGGTTGAACAACAAACAACATGAGCCGTGCACCTCCTTCCTGACTGAATGATTGTAACAGGTCGGCTGTCGGACCCCCTCCGTCTAATAGGCGCTGCTAATGCAAGGTTGTTTACATCTTTGGCTGGGTTTAATGACATCTAAAAAGTCAAAGGGAATATTTCTGTGATATAATATCCACAATCAACGTTTACCTTCATAAGTTCTGGGAACCGGGGTGATGCACAACTTTTTTTGATATATGGTACCTCTGGACTGAAGGGTTTAACGACTACCCTTCCTAAACTTATTCTCCATGTCTCATCCAGTGCTCCTGAGAAGAACTGACATCAGCGCAAACCACCGTATTTGACGTTGCCCTGTTCCGGCCTGGACATGCCGTCATTAAACATTTCAAATAATTACGAAATACGTATAGCAACGTACTGTAAACTTTTTGTAGAGTATAAATAATAATAAGACGAATTTCCACTACCCTCGCGATGCTCGAGACATCTTGCGACACACATCCGCAGTAGGATGGCGTAATATATGAATCACTGACAAGGTGAAATGTTATGCTTTTTCTGCGTTTTCCGAGAAATTACAAACTGACCAACTGGTGTACCTACATGACGAATTACGTTACAACCAAGTGTACCCAAACTTGTACCACAATACAGTCGCAAATTCTAACTGTAACAACACAGACGTTTGTAAGTAGGGATTTTCGAATTTGCTAATAACAGCTGCTCATACCTTATCAGATGACGTGTCGTATGCCGAAAACTCGGCAACAAATGTAGAGACTAGGTGATGACTTAACGTTTTTATCGTAATATATTATAATGGCGCCAATTTGCGCAAGTTTTAGAATAAAGAAGACCAGTGATAACGGTATTCTCTGAAACGAGTTTGGAGAAATAAGTAAACAAAAAATGTTTTCATCAAGGTGGACCCGCAATCAGATACTGAATTATTTATTTCTAGAAAAAGCATTATTAAGGGAAGATGTAGACCAAAATTGCGAAAAATTGGATTTTTTTTAGTGGGTAGTTTCATAACCGAATTCTTTCTAGAAGTATGTTTTTAAAAAATTTATTTTGGGCGTTTGTGCCCGCCACGCCTCTCTTTCTATGCTGTGATTCACACCTTCTCTACGCTAGATATTTTTCTGGCTTAATTTTTCTTTCACACAATCGAAACGAACTGCAGATGAGCTCCGGAGGCTGTGAGGAAGATTATATTTGCTTGTTCCTTTGTTTACAACATGTTTTTTTAAATAGTACATCCCACAAACTTATTTCAGTTTATAGTTTTACATTTACCAACCTGTTTTGCTCGAAATAGGTCGTAACGGTTTTCGCATATACAAAAAAGTGAGGAAATGTCGGATTTCACGTGTAAAAGGTACAGGAAATTTAAATAACATTGTTACAGATGCTGCTCCTAAGTGTGAAGAACAATTTTCGACAATGCCACTGAGTTCATCGAAGGCGACCATTACTGAAGGAATGATGCTGTGTGCAGTGCCAAAGACGAATTTTCCAGTGGATTTAGGTTAACTGACTTAGAAATGCCCATATGATTGACCGTCCACATGCATGAGATAACTGTGGTTCAAAGGACCTCAGAATGTATTATGACAGTGACAGAATTGGCACTGTAAGCAATATGTACATTTTGTGTTACGTTTGTAAATATGATGCTCAGTTCAAGACTTCTGCTCTCCATGGGAAGATGTACGAGGTGAATACAAGACTGTGTTACATCATGAGATGCTTAGATGTAGGCAGAGAAGGGGCAATTTTTTTTTCGTGGCTTGATTAACATGCCTACACCAGTGACTAGGTTCAGTGATTGCAACAGAACACTCCTCAGCGCTCTTGAAGTTGAGTTCAGAGAGCACATGAAAGCAGCTGATGAGGAAGCTGTAGATATTAACAATGGAGAGGAATTAGGACACTGTGTAATAAAGGCAGATCTGTTTGTCTCTCGTGATGGAACCTGGGTGAAGAGGAGCCATACACCACTTCATGGTGTATTATCTGTCACTAGTGTGGATGCAGGGAAAAGTTTGGGCATTCAAGTAATTAGCAAATATTGCTGTCAGTGTGACACAAGAAAGAACAATATTGGCATTGAAGAAAAAAGGTGACAGCAGGAACACAAGAAACTGTGCATCAAGAATTACGAGGCGTCAAATGGTGCTACGGAAGCAGCTAGGATGAAACTAATGTTCCAAAGGTCAGTTGAACAGTATAATGTAAGGTACGTGAAGTATCTAGGTGATGGAGATTCCAGTGCTTTTAAGACTGTTTAAGAGAATACTCCTCATGGCTCACAAACTATAATGGAAGAACTGGAATTGTGATGCATGTTCAATAGTGAATGGGATGTAGATTTCTCACATTGGAGAAAGGAATGAAAGGGAAGAAATTAGAAGAAGGAAAGCAACTGGGGAGGTGTTAACAGACTGACAGACAAGGAAATGCTCGCTTTACAAGTCCATTATAGAAAAGGTATCATGGATAACTCACATAGAGGGAAAACAATGCAGCAACCCGCATGAGATGCCTGTCTAATGTTCAATAGTGGAAATGTAGGTAGAATTAAGTACCATCTAGATGCATTCACACTAAAGATACTCAGACGCATCGATGAAGCGCGACTGGACAAATCTCAGGCAGCAGAAGAAAAACTGCGAAAGTTGGCTAGGCAAAGGAGGCCGGGGAAGAGATTACTCCAAGAAGACGAGGAAGAGAATAAGGGTTGTGGATATGGACTGCTTTAGTCACTATAGCAATATTGTAAGAAATAGAAATAAAAAATTTAAATGTGAATTTTCTGTAAACTGGCCTTTTTTGGGATATAATGTAGTGTATAAAAGCTAACATCCTGAAATTTGGCATATTTCTTAAGAATAACTTACTGAATTCTCCTTCGCAGCATTTTTTCGTTATCTATTCTCTAAAAAAGTTCTCCTTTAAAATTTGAGAAAAATAGAGGAGTCGCAGATAACACAAAACTAAAAAACTAATTTCAAAGCAACAATGTCCTTAAACAAAAATCAATTCCACACGCTTTAATAGCCTCTTATGCAGATGTAAACTGTAAAATTGCAGTGTTATTGCTTGATTAGTTTACGTAAAAGGTACGTTATAGAAACAATGGCCAACGTAACTCCAAACCAGGTGGCCAACCAACTCCTTCTAAACGGCAAGTTCAACTCTAAAAGTCAGAAAACTAAAATCACACGCCAACTGCCAACGGAAAACCCAACTTCCAGAAACCATTTAAGATAAGAGAGTTGAACAATGGCATAAATACCATGAAGAATGGGATAGCCGCTGGGTTTGATGATATTTGCGTGGAACAGATTAAAAACTTCGGCCTTGGCGCCAGGGACTGGATACTTGGACCTTTTAACGTGTACCGTGAAATCTTTCAAATCCCGAAACTGTGGAGGAAGTCAAAAGTGGTGGCTCTCCTTAAACCCGGGAAGGACCCAGAGTCTCCGAAGAGTTATCGACCCATAACCCTTCTCTGCCACCTGTTTAAGTTCTATGAAAGATTGATCCTCAACAGAATAGAGAAGATGGTTGACTCGAAGCTAATTCCACACGAAGCAGGTTTTAGACCTGGAAAGTCCTGTACCAGTCAAATTCTGGCATTGACGGAACATATCGAGGATGGGTTTGAGAATAAACTAATCACCGGGCTGGCACTAGTCGACCTAAGTTCCGCCTATAATACCGTAGATCACCGGACACTACTGCATAAAACCTACGAGACCCTGGAAGACTACAACCTAGTCAAGATAATCGAATCCCTGCTCCAAAATAGACAGTTCTTCGTAATGCTTGAGGGGAAAAAGAGTCGATGGCGGAATCAGAAAAATGGGCTCGCCCAAGGGAGCGTGTTGGCGCCAATCCTATTCAACATGTATACAAATGACCAACCAACTCCAGACAAAACCAAAACTTTTGTATATGCAGACGACCTGGCAATAACAGTTCACGGCAACAGAAACTAGAAACCACCCTTTCTACAATGTCAACCTACTACAAAAAGAATTCTCTAAACCCCCAACCCCTCCACAACTCAAGTAAGTGCATTCCATCTGAACTCGAGGCAGGCAAAGTACAGGCTCAATGTTACCTGGGATGGGACATTACTAGAACACACAGATGCTCCCACCTACCTTGGCGTCGTGCTGGGCAGAAAATTGACATACAAATATCATTGCGAAAAAACACGCAAAAAAGTAGAAGCACGAAATTCCCTAATAAGAAAGCTGTCCAATAGCAAATGGGGTGCCAAACCTACCGTGGTCAAAAGGTTTGTGCTTCTCAACTGCCGAATATGCCTTCCCGGTATGGTGCAGATCCGCCCACGCAAAAAAGGTAGATATTAGCTTGAATGAAACATGCAGGATAGGCTGCATGAAACCAACCCTCATAGAAAATCTTCACAGGGCCGCAGGTTTCACAAACCCTGACTCACGTAGGAAAGCACATGAACATACCGAGAAGCTAAAACAAACCTTTGATGCCCGTCACTCAATATTTGGCCTAGAGTGTGGCCCCAGCAGACTCAAATCCAGACGCCGTTTTCTAAGCTGCGCCTTAGATGAGCCCCCCATCTACTATCCACTAAGAGAGGACCCACCAAGCGGCGTTTCTGGTGATTGGAAAACCTGGAGAATGCTTAACCGCATCAGAACTGGGGTGGCTCCTGTGAAATCTAATCTGATCAAATGGGGTTCGTTGGACGAAAATGACGACAAATGCGACTGCGGCACTCGACAGGACATGGAACATCTCCTACAATGCCCTGCCTTCCCCAACAGATGCACTCTCGACGATCTATGGCTGGCTAAAGAAGAAGCATTGGACATTGCCCAATACTGGGCAAACAAATTGTAGTTTCCGGACACGAAAAAGTAAAAAGTAAGTATGGTAATTAAAAATTCAAATCCTTATAAAATGTATGTCGATGCCCATTTTAAAACAAAAATTGCACAGAATATCAAGCATGATGCTATACACAATAAATCTCAAGTTTTACTATCTGAGCTGTAATATTTTTGGAGATATATCTAAGTACAAGAGTGCATTTTGCCCTACGTCTGTTCTCAAGTGAATTAACCACGCTATGCAGTAACTAGAAAACGAATCCAGCAGACAGGAGCACCTACTCAAAACATTGTATTTAAACATTCAATTTAAGTTTCGAAAATGACATTCTTGGTCACAGATGAGTCTTATGTTTTCCTCTCGGGCAGAATTACGTTAGTCTTTCTCTTGCTCTAAAATCAGCGACAGCAACCATCCTGAGATCAAACAAAACAGACGTTTGACAGCCACTGTGCCGCTGTACCTGTACACAAGGGGCACACTCTCTCCCTCTGTGGAAAGCGCCCCGTCAACGCTGGCGGTGTTCCCACGGGCTAATCTCGCTGACACCGGGGGCTCGAGCTCAGCGAGTGAGGGGCGTTATCTCGCGCTCGTTATTCTCGCTTTTTGCGAGACGAGAATAATGCCCGATGATCCGGGGGGCCAGATACGTCTCGGAGATTGCCCAGCCGGGTAATTCTAGAGATGAGATTTTTTCCGCATCGGGGAGCTTTCGATTACGTAAGCAGCGCGCGTTGGACGCCAAGAGACGTCGCAAGAAAAGGGCTGGAGTTTTATTTACCGCCTGGTGAGGGGTGTCACTGCGAAGACCAAAACCATTAC
The DNA here is from genome assembly GCF_023864345.2 of Schistocerca serialis cubense. NCBI lineage: Eukaryota > Metazoa > Arthropoda > Insecta > Orthoptera > Acrididae > Schistocerca > Schistocerca serialis. Next base: position 484,713,681 of record NC_064645.1, on the reverse strand, counting down.
CGTGCATCCCTATCTGATGCCGTCCCACGTCCTGGTGATTTACGTTTCGCAGAATGCGTGTAGGCAGAATTATCCGCCACCATGCCTTCCGTGTATGAGATTTGAAATACGCGCTCCAAAGATGAATGTGTGATGGAGCGAAGTTCAACCTACGAGAACGTTCAAAACAGAAACCATGCCATCAGTTATCGATTGTTATGTGTTTTGACACAAATAATATTCACATCCAGAGCCTTTCCCATCAAATATCTATGGCTGCTGCATGCAATGCGTTACATACGTGTCCATTTTTGCCTTTTAAATCTTAACTATATTCTCACGAACTTATATCTTGTGGAATCAATCCTGAAGAAAGTATATAAACTAAGACAAAACTTATCAGTTGTCATTCGATATGTTTTTGTTGTCGTCCACCCCTCCTCATATACCATCATGTCACGTAATAACACTTTATATATATATATATATATATATATATATATATATATATATATATATATATATGTGTGTGTGTGTGTGTGTGTGTGTGTGTGTGTGTGTGTGTGTGTGTGTGTGTGTGCGCGCTTGTGTCATTCCGTTGTTGAAAGTGTAGCACATGTTTTCTCCATCCATTTGGGATCATAATGTTTATAATTTCAAACAGCAACCAGCCACAAGCCTCGTTTCGAAAAATTTATTCAAATCGTTACCAGTTTCGGATGTCACAGCAATCCAATTTTAGATGGTTCTCACAGACTTCCACGCCTACCTGCTGGGTCCTCGTTTAGTGGTGGTTATCGGTTTTGTGCACTGCAACAAACGAAAAGATTTTCATTCGAAATTCGATAATCTTATGTAGAGAAATATTTTGGACCTCGCGGGAACATTCATGAAAAGGTCTTAACTTTGATAAAAAATTAAATGTGGCGACACTTACGTGGTGTACATTTTAGTACGACACATGCCTTGCGTATTTATGATGTAGGCTTTAAAATTTCCACATGTGTTATGTGAGTGGTGTCAAGTTCTCGGGAACCTGAAGAACACGCAGCTTCCGACGGTTTATGGCAGCACACACTCTCAACATTTACAAAACGGGGGCCAGCCTCATGTCAGTAACAGAAACAATAGTATTACCGCAACTTGTAGACATGTTAAGTTACAGAAGCTGCGTGGAGTACATGGGAACAGTAATATATGTCTCTTCTGATGATATAAAATCAACTTCAACGTAGAAAAGAAATAAAATAAATTACACAGAATAAATTCTAATATGACATTTTATTCAATGGCTAAGAATTATGTGAGAAGTAAACTTACGTGAAACACACACACACACACACAAATATACAGTACAGAATATACCACCTAACTTTGCCACCTCATATATTAGCGAAACGAAACAAAACGTGAGAAATGAAATTGGCTAGGGATGCAGCTATATCACGGGCTCATGCAATGGGCAGGAACGTACCATCCAAAAATGTAAAAAACATCACTTTGAACACAGAGTTACGTAACTTTTAATGGCTCAAGTACATTTTTTCTACGGTTATGAGAACTAGAGGTACATTCAGTGACGACAGATTTGTTTCCACTGTTCGAAACCTCATACCTTATAGACATTAAAGGTTCGCGTTGGCGCCACAGTTTCTACTGTAATGCTCAGAGCAAGTTTTGCCTACAGCAGGCTTCAGTACAGTTCAGGCAACCCACTTTTCGGCATTAAACTTTGGCGCCGTTTCCGTTTTTTGAAGTCTAAGGATACCAGCAAGTATAATGTTTTCAGCAGTGAAACCAAGTCTGCCATCACTAATAGTATCTCTAGTTTTCATTTCGTAAGGAAAAAACATACATGTGCCATTTACAAAAACGAAACTTTCTGTTGAAAGGTATGTTTGTTTACATTTATTTATTTTGCGCCGGCCGCTGTGACCAAGCGGTTCTAGGCGCTTCAGTCCAGAACCGCGCTGCTGCTACAGTCGCAGGTTCGCCTCGGGCATGGATGTGTGTGATGTTCTTAGGTTCGTTAGGTTTAAGTAGTTCTAAGTCTAGGGGACTGATGACCTCATATGTTAAGTCCCCTACTGCTTTTTTTTTTTTTTTTAATTCCTGCCCACTGTCCGAGTCCATGACATAGGCGCAAGCCTGGCTAATTGAATTTTTCACATTTTGAAGGTTTTCCCATTTCATCGTGGCAGGATGGTGTAGCAACCGGTTTAAAAGTGTTTCAGAACGAAGACAGACTCATTTGCGAAATTATTTAATGCCGATTCAGAGACGCGTTTCATTCTTTTGGTGCAGCGTCATGTTATGTGTAGTAGCTGCATACCCGACCCATCAGTCATAAAACCACATATAATGTAACATAAACACCAAAATATATAATCCATCCGTCATGAAAGATCTAAACCATAAAGTGGACTTTGAGCTCATCAGCCGGCTCCGCTGCAGCAGCTCAAGAAACGGCTGGTGTGGTTAAGGTCCACTTTGTGGTTTATATCTTTCATGACGCACTGATTATATACCTTCGTGTCTATTTTACGTTATATGTGGTTTTATAACTGATCGGACACGTATGCACCTACTACACATAACCTCCATAAGGGGGGAGCGCGTCACTGAACAAGAATCAATTAATTTCGCAACCGAGTCTGTTTTTGTTCCGAAAAACGTTATCACCTTTTGCTTCATTTCAGAAGTATACCAGGTGGCAAAGTTAGGTGGATCACCCTGTACATACAGCCTTACTACAAAGTAAAGTACCCAGAAAAAATGGTTCTAAGCACTATGGGACTTAACATCTGAGGTCATCAGTCCCCTAGACTTAGAACTACTTAAACCTAACTAAGCTAAGGACATCACACACACATCCATGCCCAAGGAAGGATTCGAACCTACGACCGTAGTAGCAGGACGGTCCCGGACTGAAGTGCCTAGAACCGCTCAGCCACAGCGGCCGGCAAAGTACCCAGAAGAGGAGGGAGAAAGAAGAGGAGGGAGAAATGAAGTGGAACTTCACTGTTCCAGAGGGTATCTGAGGTTTCTTTAGTCCTTAGGAATCGAGTCAAATTTACGGAGAACATGGCTGTGTGGATCCATTTATCACTATTGGTCACACTCCCTCAGGCCTTAAGGCATGCACTGATTCGATTGAGAATGGTGTCATAAGACCGTTGTAGTCTCTCTTGATACAATCTGGTCCATAACTGTTGTAACCCGTTCTTCGTGTCCTGGCTGATGCCGCTTGGCCGAAGGTGTCGTCCGAGCTACTCCCATACACGTTCTATCTGGGACTGATCTGGGGATACTGCTGGCCACAAGCCTTCTTCGTCATTACGCGGACAGTTGACAGAGACACGTACCATGCGTGCGAGCATTATCCTTTTGATAAAACTGGTACCGTGATACTTTGACATGACAAGTTAACATGACACGAAGTAGACTGTCGGTGACAATCCATTGTATCGTCAGAGACACCTCAATCACCACTACCAGCCGTGACTTGAAATCAAACCAATGTCTCCCTCCACTATGACGCCAGTAGTAACACCGTTGTATCTGTCAATGAAAGAAGAGGACTTCTCCCGAGGTCGCCGTCTCACTCGTGGATATGATCGCCTGAGAAACGCTGTTCATCGATGAGCACAATACGTCGCCATTCATCAGAGCTCAGTGAATTCTAGTCAAGGTACTACACCGGACGCTAACACTTGTGTTGTATTCTTAACGCCAGCCTGTGCATGGAACGGTAGTTCCCTAGTCTGACCTACTGAATGGCACAGAATGTTATGGGCAGTCCGTTACCTGTTCTCACCAGTGTCACCTACGAATGCCACACAAATCTGAATATTCTACAATTCGACTAAATGGACTAATGGAAGCCCACAACGAGGTCTCATTCAAACTGTGTCAGTTGCTGATGACGCAGCCTCGCTCGCGTGTGTGGCATCTCCGTGCCTTTCACAGTGACCTCTATATACTGAAACGCCAAAGAAACTGGTATAGGCATGCATGTTCAAGTACAGGGATATGTAAACAGACAGAATACGGCACTGCGGTCGGCAACCCCTATATAAGACAAGTGTCAAGATTTAAGTGAGTTTGAACGTGGTGTTGTAGTCGGCGCACGAGCAATGGGGCACAGCATCTCCGAGGTAGCGGCGAAGTGGGGATTTTCCCAAAGCACCATTCCACGAGTGTACCGTGAGTATCAGGAATCCAGCAAAACATCAAATCTCCGAAATCGCTGCTGCTGGAAAAAGATCCTGCAAGAACGGACCAACGACGACTGAAGAGAATCGTTCCACGTGACAGAAGTGCAACCCTTCCGCAAATTTCAATGCTGGGCCACCAACAGGAGGCAGCGTACAAACCACTCAACGAAACATCACCGATACGCACTTTCGGAACCGAAGGCCCATTCGTGCGCCATTAATGACTGCATGACACGAAGCTTTATGCCTCGCCTGGGCCCGTCAGCACCGACGTTGGACTGTTGATGACTGGAAACATGTTGCATGGTCGCACGAGTCTCGTTTCAAATTGTATATAGCGGATGGAGGTGTTCGGGTACGGAGACAACCTCATGAATACATGGACCCTGCATGTCAGCAGGAGGCTTTTTAAGCTGGTGGAGGCTCTGTAGTGGTGTAGTGTGCGTGCAGTTGGAGTAATATGGGACCCCTGATACTTCTAGATACGACTCTGACAGGTGACACGGACGTACGCATCCTGTCTGATCATCTGTCTCCATTCATGTCCATTGTGCATTCAAATGGATTTGAGCAATTCCATCAGGACACTGCGACACTCCACGCGTCCAGAAGTGCTACAGAGTGACTCCAGGAGCACCATTCTGAGTTTAAACACTTCGGCTGGTCAAAAACCTCCCCAAGAATGTACATTATTGAGCATATTTGGGATACCTTGCAACGTGTTGTTCAGGAGAGATCTCCACCCCCTCGTACTCTTAGGGATTTATGGACATCCCTTCAGGATCCATGGTGTCATTTCACCCCAGCACTACTTCAGATATTAGTCTAGTCCATGCCACGTCGTGTTGAGGCTCCTCTGCTTGCTCGTGGGAGTCCTACACAATATTATATTAGATAGGTGTACCAATTTCCTTATCCCTTCAGTGTAAAAAGTATATATTATACTTTGTGTTCAGACATAGTCACCTTGCTAGATTCTGAGAAGCTCATATGCAGAAACCAGCACGGTTTTAGGAAACAGCGGTCATGCGAGACACAGCTGGCCCTCTTCGTGCATGATATACAACAGACTCTGGATACCGGCTCCCAGGTTGATGCCTGGTTTCTGGACTTTCGAAAGGCGTTAGACTCAGTTCCGCACTGTCGCTTGCACCAAAAAGTGCGCGCTTACGGTCTATCCGATGACATATGCAGTTGGATAGGAAGTTTTCTAACAGACAGGGAGCAGTATGTGGTCCTGAACGGGGTGACTTCAACAGGAACAAGCGTAACTTCAGGTGTGCCACAGGGCAACGTAATAGGTCCGCTGCTTTTTGCGATTTACGTAAACGATGTGGCTGATGGTATTGACAGCGGCATTAGACTGTTTGCCGATGATGCTGTAGTCTACAGTAAAACAGTATCACACGAAAGTTGTGTACAAATCAATGAGGATTTGCAGAAAATAAATGCTTCATCTGACCATAGGATGTTATCGAAAAATGAGACAATTCTTCATACTAGCGCCACATCCGTCAAGTATCTGCGTGTGACTATTCGAAATGATCTCAAATGAAATGATCAGATTACACAAGTAACGGGTAAGGCAAACTCTAGATTTCGGTTTATTTGTAGAATCCTGAAGCGATGCAGTCCTTCAACAAAGGAAATAGCTTACCATACGTTAGTTCGTCCAGTTTTAGAGTACTGTTCGTCTGTATGGGACACTTACCAGTTGGGCCTGATTCAAGAGATTGAGAAGGTCCAAAGAAGAGTGGCAAGATTCGTGACTGGTACATTTATCCATCGCGAGAACGTTACAAATCTTATAGAAAGTTTGAAGTGGGACACATTTGTAGATAGATGGCGCGCTAAACGGAAGGGGCTGCTCACTAAATTCCGAAATCCGATCTTCACCGAGGATTTAGAGCATATATTATTGACACCAACTTTCAAATCGCGCAATGATCACCATTCAAAGATAAGGGAAATTAGAGCTCGTACTGAGGCGTTCAGACAATCGTTTTTCCCTCGCGCGATCCGCGAGTGGAACAGATGGGGGGAAATATGACTTTGGCGCGAAAAGTGCCCTCCGCCACACACCGCTTGGTGGCTAGCGGAGTATATATGTAAATGTATATAATCTTTTTTCAAGGATTTATTTGTCGTGTCTGTAGCTCATACGAGGTGATGTCAACAGCGGGTGGCACGAGGTATGCGGTCCACATAGACACCGTCGATACTACACTGCCCAGGGCATTCTTGTCGGTTTCAGTGATATACAGAACGGATGAGAATTAATTCCCTACTAAACATTGTTCGTAACTTTTATAATACTTAAGCAGTTTTCATGAAACAAAGATACATCATGCCGCTTACAAATGCCAGAATTGTTATGTACTCCTAAAATTCAACACAAGCAACATCATTATCAACCAGTTTCCGTGAACGGATGTTAATGTTTGCAATAGTGATACGTTTCCAAGAACTTTGCGAATTCGCTCCGCCATCAAGAATATTGATTTTGTGTGATAAACTCCTTCTGTCGCCCCCAACCCCACCCCCCAGAGCAAGAAACTGCAAGGCGTTAGGTGATGATTCCTTATTGGCCATTGAAGGGGGCCACGACGTCACAACCAGCGGCGTGGAAAATGGTGTCAAGTCACGCACGGACAGCATACACGAAGCCACGTGGGATCCCATCTTGCATAAAGATTACTATCATTGTAATTGTCCCATGTGTTTATGATGCAGTGAGTATAATTTTCAACCATATCAAGGTACAGTTCTGCATTCATCCCGACTAAGATTCTTTCTTTCTTTTCTTTCTTTCACTTGTGCCTTTTCCTGCAGTTGGCATGCTTAATCGGATTTGGCAATGTTAGTTTAAGGGGTGGCCAGATGCCCTTGCTGCCACCTCCCCATACCCCCCGGGACAGAATTAGTGTACCCCAACTGTCTGTGACTAGTGTAATCCATGGAATAGTGCGAAAGGGTTCAAATGTCTGCGAGCAGTGTAACTGAGGCGGGATGTGGGGACCAGCCCGGTATTCACCTAAGGGGATGTGGAAAACCGCCTAAAAACCACATCCACGCTGGCGGGCACACCGGCCGTCGTCGTTAATCCACCGGTCGGATTCGATCCAGGGCCGGCGCGCCTACCCGAGTCCAGGAAGCAGCGCATAAGCGTTCTCGGCTAACCTGGCGGGTCTCATCCTGACTGAGATGAGGCCCCATAACTTTCGTGGATGTCATGCCACACCACAATGTGAACTTTGTGTGATGTTAAATTTGTTCGGTGACCACTCCCGGATCCTCGGTTTCCCAATAAAAAATAAAAAACATAAAACAGTGCTACATCTGACCATAGGATGTTACCGAAATATGAGACCGTTCTTCATGCTAAGTGTTCCAGCTTAACATCAAGCACCAGTACATCGTCCTGGAACGTAATATCAGAGAAGGTTGTGAGATGACATCAGTTATTACTATGCTGAATAGGACGACGCCACTACAGGAGCGGCCCCTATACGAAGCCTTGGCCGCACTAGAAGACGGACAATCCTAACTCTTTAGTCGTGAGTAACGTTTTGCTTGTATGGAAATTTTATATTTCGTAAGACATTGATTATTTGCGTGTCGTCAGTGGCTTACGACACATTTTTGTAGAAACGCAAGTTAAGTATTGTCAGTTTAACGTATGTTAATAAACACCATTAATGAGATTTGCTTGAATTGTAGTTTAGATATGCTTGGAAGCAGCTTCCTAGGCACCCTACATTACGCGAGTGGGCAGGGTTCCACATTGACGACGATTATTCACAAACAAACCCATGCCTCGTGGCCGCGGAATTTTCTTTTATGTTTTGCTTTCGCCTTAATTCTATTTCGTCTTTACTTTGCAGGGGCGTTTACTTGCTTTAATAGTCTCTTTTGCTAATCAGTGTTTTCAGGTGGCCGTTGTAGAAATGTTCTTTGCCTTTTTACTTACTTTTCTTGCTTGCCTTGTCTGTTTCTTACATTTGTCTTTTCCAACATGCCCACCCCACCTGTCCCACTCCCTGCTCAGGCACCACAGCTGCCAGTGTTAGATGCAACACAGCTAATGCAGATGTTTCAGTTCCAGACTCAGTAAATATCTACACTGCTCAACACGGTGCAGCAGCTACTGGCCAACACTGTGCGCCCGATGGAACAAGCACCACCTACAGCTATACCACCTTTTCGCCAGTTTCGTGAACAATAAGGGGAATGGCTCGAGTGGTTCCAACAATTTGAAGCACACGCAATTGCTTACAACGTACCATGTACTGTGAAAAGCCATTACATTCTCTCCACGGTAGGAAGTGCAGTGTTTAGACTAATTAACAAACTTCCCTAACGGCACTCCGAGTGAACTTTCTTATGAACAGGTTCTAGATTCCCTAAGTAACTATTATGAGCAACAACTGAATGTTGTAGCAGCTCAGTATCAGTCCTTTAATTAATAAATGAAAAGCACCAGTTTGCTTTTGGTCTACAATATTACTTTGATTGTAAACCGGTTTTCGGCTTACAAGGCCATCTTCAGACATAAAGTAATAAAGTAATATTGTAGAACAAAAGCAAACTGGTGCTTTTCATTTATTATAATGTTGTTCTACCAAGAACCGACGGAAGATTCTGTTAATATAATTCTTTAATTGTTAAAATAGGTCAGACAAACTTATCGCGAGTGGGTAACAGATTTGTAGGGCATGACAAGGAAATGCAAATTCAAATGTGCTTATCGTGCTTTACATTCAGATGTTATGTTGCGTGATGTGATTGTGTACAATGTCCCTGATGTCACACCCAGAGAACAGATTTTGAAACAGTCCGATCCATCATTTCAGCAGGCAGCGCAAATTCTAAATCAGTACGATTCAGATGCCCTGCCAGCTGATAAATCTGAGCAGTCATCAATCTGTCGAGTTGAGTCCCTTGTTTGTGATCGGCCCATTTGGCCGTGGCAGTTTGCGCTCGCCACGATGAGTAAACAATGCTCCACGCCATGTAAGCAGCTCGCTAAACAGGCGGCTACACAGGCGAACAGAATTAAGTCTTGCCCTCGGTGTTATTCACGGCACAAACTCCAAGACTGCCATTCAAAAAATGGTTCAAATGGCTCTGAGCACTATGGGACTTAACGTCTGAGGTCATCAGTCCCCTAGAACTTAGAACTACTTAAACCTAACTAACCTAAGGACATCACACACATCCATGCCCGAGACAGGATTCGAACCTGCGACCGTAGCGGCAGCGCGGTTCCAGACTTAAGCGCCTAGAACCGCTCGGCCACTCTGGCCGGCGACTGCCATTCCCAAGAAGCTCAGTGTAACGCTTGTGGCAAGAAAGGAAGTGTGCAATCCATATGTTTGCAGTGGAACGAACATAAAAAAATCCGCCCACTCCCAAAAATCTAGTCACAAGGCCCATGTCATTAATGCAATATATTCAAAGTCTGCAATAGGCATTATCAAGCGTGCACTTTCTTCAGTGATACGCCAGTCCAATAAACTTTTTGTTCAATTGCTCCTTTGTGGGAAACGTGGGAAACTTTCGTTAGACGCAGGTGCCTCTGCCACACTGCTAAATCGTTACACATATGAACTGTTAGGCACCCTATGCCTGTCTAAAACCAGACCGCAACTGACAGCTTATAATGGATAAGACATTCCCGTTCTCGGACACATGTAGTTTGCCTGCCATATACGAGGGGGGACCCAAAAGAAACCGGACTCCGAGGGCGCTGCCACTCGTAGACGTAGTGCAGGGTTCTCACGCTAGATGGTGTTAGTAGAGACCTTTATGAAACAGCTGTGCAGACAGCGTCAGTGTAGAGCTGAACAAGCAAGTGTGGTATTGTTTTTCTCTGACTGTTGGCGGGTTACCTCTGCGAAGTCGTTATGGCAACTTTAAAAGAACAAAGAGTATGTGTGAAATTTTGTTTCCTGCTTTAAAAAAACTGCAACAGAGACACACCAAATGCTTCAGGAAACTTTCCAGGAGGGCGCTATGAGCCGCACACAGGTTTTCGAGTGGTTTGGGCGCTTTAAACGTGGTGAGATGTATGTTGAAGACCAAGCTCGTTCTGGACGCCCTTCAACACCGCGAAATGAGGAGAACATTGAAAAGGTCCACCAAAAGGTCAACGAGGATCGTCGCCAAACGATCGACCAAATTTCAGCAGAGACAGGAATCAGTTGGAGCTCGTGCCAGCGGATTTTGAGTGAGGATTTACACATGAGACGTGTTGCTGCTAAATTTGTTCCTGACACACATTCATGCGGATGTTTTTTTTTTTTTTTTTTTTTTTTTTTTTTTTGCTCCTGTGTGAGAAGGCGCGGAACAAATTTAGCAGCAACACGTCTCATGTGTAAATCCTCACTCAAAATCCGCTGGCACGAGCTCCAACTGATTTTTTTTTTTTTTTTTTTTTTTTTAAATCAGTTGGAGCTCGTGCCAGCGGATTTTGAGTGAGGATTTACACATGAGACGTGTTGCTGCTAAATTTGTTCCGCGCCTTCTCACACAGGAGCAAAAAACCATCCGCATGAATGTGTGTCAGGACTTGAAAACATAGAATGCAAGTGATACAAACTTCCTGAACAAAGTCATTACAGGGGATGAGAGTTGGTGTTACGGGTATGACCCAGAAACCAAGCAAGCGTCAAGCCAGTGGAGGACTCCCAACTCTCCCAGACCAAAAAAAGCATGGCAAGTGAGGTCAAATGTGAAGACGATGATCATTGGTTTTTTGATGTTCGTGGAATTGTGCATCGGGAATTCGTACCCCCTGGCCAGACTGTTAACCAGCACTTTTACTTGGATGATTTAAGGCGTCTGCGAGAGGATATGAGGAGGAAACGACCGGAACTTTGGCGATCAGGTGACTGGTTTCTGCATCACGACAACGCTCCAGCACACACGGCCTTACGAGTGACCCACTATTTGGCATCTCAGAGGTGGTCTGTCGTTCCCCACGCTCCGTATTCGCCGGACCTAGCCCAGTACGACTTTTCCCTATTTCCACGAATGAAGAAAAAAACGCTAAAAGCGGAGCGTTATGACGATGTGGAGGCGGTAAAAAGAGCTTCGCAAAGGGCAATGGACCATATCAAACTTGAAGAGTTCCAAACATGCTTCCAACAGTGGGAAAAGAGACTTGGAAAATGCATCGCATGTAATGGAGAGTATTTTGAAGGTGACTGAAGTAATTTTGTAAAAAGGTTCATCAATAATTTTTTTATTTTGGGTCCCCCCTCGTATTGCTCGCATACGCGAACAGTGACTTTTATGGTGCTACAATCAGGCGATTGTGAGAACATGTTTGATCTTGATTCATTTGACTTGTTGGACTTTAACATTCAAGACAACGTGTTGTCAGTGTCTGCATTCCATGCAAAAGACAGTGTCGCTAGTTTAATGAATGAATTCCTGGAACTCTTTCCTGAAGATTTAGGCAAAGCTAACAATTTTGTTGCACATGCTACTCTGAAAGGCAATGCTCAGCCGAAATTTTGCCGGACCAGAACTGTTCCCATTCCATTACGGGACAAGGGCGCTGCTGAACTTAGAGAATTGCAAGATATCGGAGTTATTGCGCCCATATGATCTAGTCAGTGTGCAAACCTTCAGGTCGTATTCGCCTTTGTGTTGACTTTAAGTCTACAGTCAACCCACAAACTATCATCGATACTTATCTATTTCCACGCCCAGTGGATCTCATAGACACATTAGGCGCTGGTCGCTATTTTCCAAAAATTGATTTGGGGGACGCGTATCTTCAAATACTAGTACCGCTTGATGAAGAATCTCAAAAAGGGTGTTTAGTAAACACTCATTTGGGCTTGTTTAAATATTTGCGATGGCCTTTTGGTAGTGCTCCCGCACCCGCCATTTTCCAATAGTATTTGGAACAGCTCACAGTGCAAGTGCCAACCTGTGTAAACTATTTGGACGATACTATTGTAACAGGTCGTACACCTGGAGAAAATATTGCAAATTTACATGTTTTGTGTCATGTGTTATCTGATACAGGACTAAAGTGTAGAATGGATAAGTGTGATTTTTTAAAACCTAAGTTGCAATATCTTCGCCATGTCATAAATAGTCAAGGTGTACATCCACTTCAGTCTCATTTGTTAGCCATACGAGATTTGCCAGTTCCTCGAAATGTCATAAAATTTTAGTCAGTTTTAGGTAAAATGAACTATTATATATGGTTCACACCGAATGCTACACAAATCTCAGATCCATTGCATCGCTTGCGTCCGAATAATGTCAATAAATGGTTCAAATGGCTCTGAGTACTATGGGACTTAACATCTGAGGCCATCAGTCCCCTAGAACTTAGAACTACTTAAACCTAACTAACCTAAGGACATCACACACATTCATGCCCGAGGCAGGAGTCGCACCTGCGACCGTAGCGGTCGCGCGGTTGCAGACTGTAGCGTCTAGAACCGCTCGGCCATCCCGGAAGGCCCGAAGAATGTCCCCTTTGTTTGGACAGATGAATGCCAAATAGCTTTTGAAAAACGTAGTGATGCATTGCTCAGCGATCGATGCTTGTATTGTGTTATATGGAACTGGGGACCTAGAAACGGCGGAGAGGTTTCGTTCCCGTCGTAGCCTGCAGTGGTACACAGCCCCACAACAGACTACAGAAGTCCACTCACCTCACCGCCGCCCCACACAGAAACCAGGGTTATTGCGCGGTTCGGCTCCCAGTGGCCCCCCCCTCCCCCCGGGAAAAGTCTCACACCACACGAGTGTAACCAAATGTTTTCGTGGTAGGGTTATTATAGTGTACGCATACGTGGAGATAGTGTGCGCAGCAATCGCCGACATAGTGTAACTGAGACGGAAAAGGGGAACCGATCCGTATTACCCGCCGGGCAGATTCGTACCGGGGACCGGCACGCCTTCACCCCCCCCCCCCCCCCCCCGCATAGCAGTGCGTTAGACCGCACGGCTAACGGGGGGGAGGGGGGGGGGAATCGATGCTTTGCTTTGTTCACTTTGACACTTTGATCCTGACAAACCAGTGGTATTGCAAGTTGACACTTCCTCTTACGGAATCGGTGCAGTGATTTCGCGCAGAATTGGTCATAAAGACAGGTCTACCGCTTTCGCATCAAAGTGTTGTGCAAAGCTCAGTATAACTATTCACAAATTGAGAAAGAGGTTTTGGCTACTGTGTATGGTGTCACCAAATTCCACCATTACTTGTATGGCAGAAAATTCTGCTTAGTAACGGATCACAAGCCTTTGCAGTCCTTGTTTCATCCGACGACACCGGTTCCTGTACGAAGTGCCCAAAAACTGCAAAGATGGTCTTTGTTGTCGTCTCAATACCAGTACGAGATTGTATATCGTGCGACAGCTCAACATGGTAATGCGGACGCACTTTCACGTCTTCCGGGTGGCCCTGACTCAGACTTCAGCGCTTCTGCTGCAACTTGTTGTCACATCGACGCTCAGGAGTCGGATTGCTTCAATATTTTCCGCTGAACTATAAGAAAATCGCACAGGCCACGGGAGCTGATTCAGCTTTAAACATTTTGCTAACATACATTCGCACATCTTGGCCTCATTCGTTGCATAGCATAAAGAACTCAGTAGTTCGGCGATACTTTGCACGTCGGCATGGCCTCGCCATACAGTAAGGAGTGATACCTGTTCAAAATGACTGTGGACAGCCACGTGTGTTGGTCCCTAAGAATTTGCAAACAGAAGTGTTGCAGTTACTTCACCAAGGGTTGGGGGATTGTTGGTACGAAACAGTTAGCAAGTCGACACTGTACTTCGCAGGGTATGGACACTCAAGTAGAACAGATGACGTCACAGTGTCACGCATGTGCAGAAAATCAGTCCGCTCTCCTACAGAACTTCTCTGCTTAGCCAAAGTCGCAATCACCATGACACCGTGTGCACATAGACTTTGCGGGACTCGTATAGGAAGTTTTCTTTTACTGTGCCAATGGACTCAACAACGTCACGTACCACAGTTCAGGTGCTGTTGAGCCGTGGCGAGTTGGCGCCAGTCTTATTTTGTTCGTGTATCATTGAGATCGATTGTGGTTGAGGTAAGCTATCTTTGTTTTTGGCGTGTCTTAACTTGCAGCTTCTCAGGCGAAGCGAGTTGGTTGTTAGCCTTCGACGGGTAACCCTCAAGATCTAGTGACATTCGCGGCGACACGAGTGTCAACGGCTGCCGAACGAGCGTGATTACCGTTACACGTTGTGGTGTGAAATTCGTTGGGCGTTTTGCCGACATGGGCAGCTTAAAGATACAAGTTCTGTGACTTCGCTGGAAACAAAATTTGAAGAGAAGCTGTGAAGCTGTGGAACCCGCTCCCTTGTGTTGTGTACCTGATATGGAGTAAGTCATCGTAATTGTTTTTTCACCGACGCACTCTGAGATTTTTATCTTTGTTGTTATGGAGATACTTTCATCGTTGAACCTTAAGACAGTGTGGACGAGTTGAGTTGGCCAAGTTAAATGGTGGCCGTTACTAGAAAATTTTCTCAGAAGTCTTACTAGTGCTTTGCGCCTCTTGCAAGGAAATGATTGTATGCTGCTGTTTTTAAAGCCTGCACTCTATTAATGCAGTTGTCCATGTGTAAGTTAGTGAAAGGTTCTGCCGAGTGTTTCTATGTTTCCGAGTTATTGGAATGTCTTTGTGATTCGGGCAGAACTTTTAATTGTGCCAGCGCGTTGGCGGGGAGTGAATTGTCATCCGAGGTCTAGGCCTGGCTGTGTTTAAGAACCTGGCCACTACCGGAGTTGTTCACATATCGTCTTCCAAAGTTTAGTATTTATCTTCCTTCCGTCAAGGACGGTTAAATATGTAACCTGTTTCTATATGAACATGTTTTTTTAAATATTAGGGACAGGCAACTGGCTAAACCTTGAAGTGCATAGCATCTGCTGAGTTCCTTGTGCAGCTTTTTCTAGTAATTTTTTATTAACACATCTGAGCACATAAACATTTATTTTTTTAAGATCAGTGTGTCTGTTGTAGTTTTTTTATGCCGCGTTATGTAATGGCATTTTACATTGGCACTAATGTTCAAATGTTATTAAGTCACCCTTAACCTGTAATTGTTTCATTATATATATTTTGAGTGAAGTCCTATACGAGATGTGAATCTTCAGAGAGTTTGAAGTTCTCAAGTTTGTCAGTAACCCTGTTTTCTTAATTTGTAATTGTTTGTTAGAGTACTGAGTAAGTTGGGTTTCTAGCTGTATTTGCAAAGTTTTGTCTAGTGGCTCGTCCACAATTTGTAATTGTCAAATTTTTTAAAGGCGCAATGTCAATAACTGTCTTAATTATAAATTGTGACTACCAAACCATGATTCCATCCCTCTTCCTCTTTTATGGTATTTAAGATATGGTGTGTAAGTGTGGTACGATTAAGGTATCACCTATCAGCTGTCTTTTTATTCTTTCTTTTTTTTCTTCTTTTTTCCCTTGAAGACTTACCTGAAGTCATAGCGTCTGACAACGGTCCTCAGTTCACGTCAAATGAATTTGAAACATACTGTGAACGCAATGACATACAGCATCTAACTAGCGCGCTGTGGAGCGGAACGTTTTGTTAGAAACTTCAAGCAGCAGATAGCCAAACTTCGCTCCGCACACACCAGGGATCAAGAATTGCAACTGTTTCTCGCATCATATCGTTCGCACCCGCGAGATGGACCATCGCCGGAGGAACTGCTTGACGGCCACCGCCATCGCACATTGCTCCACCTGCTCCATCCTCCTCAGCACCCGGCGCCGCAGGAAGGCGGCAAGTATCGCTTCGAGCAGCATGATATTTTCTTTTACAGGGTCTATAGCGGCAGGAGACGGTGGGTGCGAGGCGAGATCGCCCGTCGACTTGGCGCTTGCGTGAATCTTATTTCAGGTCCAGACGGTATGCAGCGCCACTGTCATGTGCGCGGTGTTCCCTCTGTGTCTCTTCCCCAAGATTCACGGATCCCGAGGACAGCGCGGCCACGGCAGCCGCCAGAGGGTGTCATCACGACATCTTGGGACGACCCCATTGAGGCGTCGCCTCCTCCACCTCCTCTCGTCCTACCGATGGAGCAATACCCGCCCACATCGCAGCCACCGACGCCTTCCGCATCTGGTTATTGGCCTCTGGGGGCGGACGCGTACACTTCTGGTCGTTTTACGGGGGGCGTTTCCGCCAGAGCGAAGGCCGGATGACAGGGTACGACCGGAAGCTCGACGGCCCCTGCAGCTACAGCTTAAGTTTTAAAAAAGTTATAAATAGTTTCCAACAGGGAATTGAGTTGGTTCTCGCCCATCCAGTAGGCATTAGCTCGTACTGTAAGGCATGACTTCGTGCTAATGTTTCGTCTCCTGTTGCTGGAGACATCATTAGTTAATGTTAAAACTGAAACAAGCTCAGCCAGCCGAACGATTTATTCATGTTTAATCGCTGAATGGTATAGGTTTGACGTCATTCGACCGTTCCCTAGGGTCACGGAATCACACCGAAGTGTTCTTGTACTGCAGAAGAGTCGTCGCTATTTGCTTTATGTAGTACCAAGGACGACAAAGTGTCTGATTTCAGCCTTCGTCTAGTAACGGGACATCCTCGTCTAGCATTAGTTTTCCTCAACAGTAGTCGCCGTACCTGTATTACTTTTAGAATTTTGGGCAGGTCAGCCTTATCGCAGTTGGTTTTCTGAAAACAGTCATACAATTTTATACGCAGTGGTGGTGGTGGTGGTGGTGGTTAGTGTTTAACGTCCCGTCGACAACGAGGTCATTAGAGACGGAGCGCAAGCTCGGGTTGGGGAAGGACTGGGAAGGAAATCGGCCGTGCCCTTTCAAAGGAACCATCTCGGCATTCGCCTGAAACGATTTAGGGAAATCACGGAAAACCTAAATCAGGATGGCCGGAGACGGGATTGAACCGTCGTCCTCCCGAATGCGAGTCCAGTGTGCTAACCACTGCGCCACCTCGCTCGGTTTATACGCAGTATATTATATTTCAAGCTAAAATTTATGAAAAGGGATTTTAGTCATATTTTAGTTTCGATGTTCTAATCGACAAGTACGAGTCCTGAATGCACAGTTAAAAATTTTTTTTTTTTAGAATCATCTGAAATTACTTTATTCGCACTCTTAAAATTTCTGTTATTAATTACGCAATCCTATACTTTTTTTTTTTTTTTTTGTGGTTTTAGGGCGCAAAACTTCTATGGTCATTAGCGCCCAGCCCGTGACGTAGAAAACAGGAAAAAACGAAATTTAAAATCAGCAGCAATGGAAACATAGTCAGAAAATTGGAGAAACTAAAGGCAGAAGGAATGCTTAAAAGTCCACTATAGAAAGGGGTTGGTTGTCCACAAAAAAAAAGCTTCAAATGACTGACGTCATTTCACTGTCACTAATAAACTGTAGAACGCGGTCAGCTGAGCGCGTGTCATCTGCTAAAATCGACGATAGATCAGGCGATAGCTGTAGACGGGAGCGTAACGGATTAAAATAGGGGCATTCAATTAAAAGGTGTCTGACCGTCCACAGCTGAGAGCAGTGGGGACAGAGTGGGGGAGGATCACCGCTTAAAAGATGTCGATGACTAAAAAGACAGTGCCCTATCCGGAGTCGAGCTAAAATTACCTCCTCCCGACGACGCGTTCGGGAGGAAGAGGTCCAAGCGCAAGGAACGGCTTTCACTTCCCGCAATTTATTGTGGGGAAGTGTTGACCAATGCGCATGCCATAAATGAGTAACTTGGCGACATAAACCGCTCCGTAGATCGGTAAACGGTAGAGACTGAAGAGCTGGCCGAGGAAGAGAGACTGCAGCCTTGGCCGCTATATCGGCCGCCTCATTTCCACAGATACCAGCGTGTCCCGGGAGCCAGAGGAACGCCACTGAGACGCCCCCCAGGTGGAGCAAGCGCAGACAGTCCTGAATCCGGTGGACCAGAGGGTGCACAGGGTAAAGAGCTTGGAGACTTAGGAGAGAGCTGAGAGAATCTGAGCAGATTACGTACTGTATCCGCTGATGGCGGCGGATGTAGTGGACAGCCTGGAGAACAGCGTAAAGCTCTGCAGTATAAACCGAACACTGGTCGGGAAGCCGAAAGTGATTTGGGGTGTCGCCAACAATATAGGCACTCCCTACACCTAACGATGTTTTCGAGCCATCGGTGTAAATAAATGTGGCTTCCGTCATTTGTGCACATAGAGCAGCAAATGCCCGACGGTAAACAAGTGTAGGGGTACCATCTTTGGGAAATTGACATAGGTCTCTGAGCAAGTCGATCCGGGGACGGTGCCAAGGCGGTGCTGTACCCCAAGTTGTCAAGAAGGTTTTAGGAAAGCGGAAGGAAAGAGAATGGAGCAGTTGACGGAAGCGGACTCCCGGGGGTAGTAGGAGGAGGAGCGGCCTGCATACCCGACATCAAAGGAGGCGTCGAAAAAAAGGTTATGGGCTGGATTAGCAGGCATGGAAGACAGATGGCTAGCATAACGACTCAGAAGGACTGCCCGCCGATTGGACAGCGGAGGTTCAGCAGTCTCAGCATAAAGGCTTTCCACAGGGCTGGTGTAAAAAGCTCCAGACACTAAACGTAATCCACGGTGGTGGATAGAGTCGAGACGCCGAAGAATAGACGGCCGAGCAGAGGAGTAGACTATGCTTCCATAATCCAATTTCGAGCGCACTAAGGCGCGATAGAGGCGGAGAAGGACCACCCGGTCCGCTCCCCAAGAGGTACCATTCAGAACACGGAGGGTGTTAAGGGAACGCAGACAGCGAGCCGAAAGATAGGAACCGTGGGAGGACCAGCACAGTTTTCTGTCAAACATAAGACCCAAGAATTTAGCGACGTCGGAAAACGGAAGGTTGACAGGACCTAGATGTAAGGAGGGCGGAAGAAACTCCTTACGTCGCCAAAAATTAACACAAACGGTCTTACTGGGTGAGAAACGGAAGCCGGTTTCGATGCTCCACGAGTAGAGGCGATCGAGACATCCTTGAAGACGTCTTTCAAGAAGGCTGGTCCTTTGAGAACTGTAGTAGATCGCAAAATCGTCCACAAAGAGGGAGCCCGAGACATCAGGAAGGAGACAATCCATAATTGGATTAATGGCGATGGCAAACAGTACAACACTCAGCACGGAGCCCTGGGGTACCCCGTTTTCTTGGGAGAAAGTACGGGAGAGAGTAGTGTTCACCCGCACCCTAAATGTGCGCTCTGCCATAAATTCGCGAAGAAAAAGGGGCAGCCGGCCTCGAAAGCCCCAAGAGAACAGTGTGCGGAGGATGCCTGTCCTCCAACAGGTATCGTACGCTCTCTCCAGATCAAAAAATATTGCTACCGTTTGGCGTTTCCGGAGAAAATTGTTCATGATATAAGTGGAGAGAGCAAAAAGATGGTCAACAGCAGAACGATGCTTTCGGAATCCGCATTGGGCTGGTGTTAAAAGACTGCGGGACTCCAGCCACCAAGCTAAACGGTAATTCACCATACGCTCCAAAACCTTACAGACACTACTCGTGAGAGAAATGGGGCGATAGCTAGAGGGGAGATGTTTGTCCTTTCCAGGTTTCGGAACGGGAACGACAATAGCTTCCCGCCATCGCCTGGGAAAGGTACTGTCGGACCAAATTCGATTATAAAGGCGAAGGAGGTGACGCAGGCTATGGGTTGATAAATGCAGCAACATTTGGACATGGACACCATCCGGTCCTGGGGCGGAGGAGCGAGAAGTAGAGAGTGCATGTTGGAGTTCGCGCATGGAGAAAACAGTATTGTAGCTTTCGCGATTTTGAGAGGAGAAAGCAAGATGCCGCACTTCTGCTGCACGTTTCTTCGGGAGAAACGCTGGCGGGTAATTTGAAGAGCTCGAAATCTCAGCAAAGTGCTGACCCAATGAGTTAGAAATTGCGACGGGGTCCACTAAGGTATCATGCGCGACAGTGAGCCCAGAGACCGGGGAGAAACTAGGCGCGCCTGAGAACCGTCGAAGCCGACTCCAAACTTCCGAGGAGGGAGTGAAGTTGTTAAATGAGCTAGTAAAGAATTTCCAGCTTGCCTTCTTGCTATCGCGGATGACGCGACGGCATCGCGCACGGAGCTGCTTATATCGGATACAGTTGGCCAAAGTTGGATGGTGACGGAAAATGCGAAGAGCACGTCGCCGCTCACGTATTGCGTCACGGCAGGCCTCGTTCCACCAAGGAACTGGAGGGCGCCGGGGCAATTCGGAGGTGCGTGGTATTGAACGTTCCGCAGCTGTGAGAATAACGTCGGTAAAATGTGTGACCTCATCGTCGACGCTGGGAAAGCGACGGTCATCGAATGTCGCTAGAGACGAAAAAAGTGTCCAATCGGCTTGGGCAAACTTCCAGCGTCGCGAGCGCATATATGGCAGTTGAGGCTGCAGTCGAAGAACACATGGAAAGTGGTCACTCGAGTGTGTATCATCAAGGGCGAACCATTCGAAGCGCCGAGCTAGCGGAACAGTACCGACCGCAAGGTCCAAATGGGATAAATTTGCCGTGGAGGCAGACAAAAATGTAGGGACCCCAGTGTTGAGGCAGACTAGATCCGCTTGGTGGAAGACGTCTAGCAATAGTGAGCCACGTGGACAAGGATGTGGAGATCCCCAAAGCGGGTGGTGGGCATTGAAGTCCCCAACCAGCAAATAGGGGGGTGGAAGCTGATCAAGAAGATGAAGGAGATCAGCTCGTGCCATTGGTGTAGACGATGGAATGTATACCGTACAAAGAGAGAACGTGTATCCAGAAAGGGAAAGACGGACGGCGACAGCTTGGAAGGAAGTGTTTAAGGGGATTGGGTGATAATGGAGAGTATCATGGAGCAGAATCATGAGTCCTCCATGGGCTGGAGTGCCTTCAACTGAGGGGAGGTCATATCGGACGGACTGAAAATGAGGGAGAACAAAGCGGTCATGGGGACGCAGCTTTGTTTCCTGAAGACAGAAGATGACCGGCGAGTAGGATCGTAAGAGGATCGACAATTCCTCCCGATTGGCGCGAATGCCGCGGATATTCCAGTGGATAATGGACATAGGGTGAACAGAAAATGGAGGAACGGCACCAAGGGTGCTGTCAACTCAACGACTGCTCAGAGCTTGCGACCGACAGCATGGAATGGCATTCAGTCGAAGGCAGAAGATCCTGATCCATAGGTTGGTCAGGAGCAGCTCCTGCCACCAACGATCGGCCAGTTGACCGGCCACCAACAGTGCGCCTCGGCGACACAGAAGATGACCGAGGGCGATTTCCGCCAGGTGGTGCTGTAGATGGGACACGCCTTGGCGGAGAAGGAGAGGAATTGTGTTTCTTCGTAGCCTTCTTGGAGGTATGTTTAGATGAAGGAGGAACCGATGGTTGTGAAGTTGCAGTACGTAAAAACTCTTCACGAGAATGCTCTTTTTTTGTAGACTTGGCGTCTGACTTTTGGGCTCGAGATTTAGCAGAACCCGACGAAGGGTGAGCCATAGAGTGGGCAGGCGAAAGAGGTGAGGTTGAACGGGCGATCTTTGCGCTGGCCGATCTGACGACCGTGGTACTAAATGTGAGGTCGCAAGTCTGCGTGGCCGCCTCCTTTGTTGGCCGAGAAGAAGCAAGGACAGCGCTGTATTTTCCTTTCTGAGGCACGGTGGGCTGTCGACTGGCGAGTAACTTTCGAGCAGCAAAGGTCGACACCTTTTCCTTCACTCTTATTTCCTGGATCAGCTTTTCGTCCTTAAAAACAGGGCAATCTCGAGAGGAAGCAGCGTGGTCACCCATACAGTTGATGCAGCGAGGGGATGGAGGTGGACAAGCACCCTCATGGGCATCCCTGCCACACGTAACACATTTGGCCGGATTGGAACAGGACTGGCTGGTGTGATTAAACCGCTGACATCGATAGCAACGCGTAGGGTTTGGGACATAAGGGCGAACGGAAATTATCTCATAGCCTGCTTTGATTTTTGATGGGAGTTGAACTTTGTCAAAAGTCAAGAAGACAGTGCGGGTTGGAATGATGTTCGAGTCAACCCTTTTCATAACCCGATGAACAGCGGTGACGCCCTGGTCAGACAGGTAGTGCTGAATTTCTTCGTCAGACAATCCATCGAGGGAGCGTGTATAAACGACTCCACGCGAGGAATTTAAGGTACGGTGCGGTTCCACCCGGACAGGGAAGGTGTGGAGCAGAGAAGTACGCAGCAATTTTTGAGCCTGGAGGGCACTGTGTGTTTCTAACAACAGGGTACCATTCCGTAATCTGGAACAAGACTTTACAGGACCCGCAATTGCGTCGACACCTTTCTGAATAATGAAAGGGTTGACCGTGGAAAAGTCGTGACCTTCGTCAGACCGAGAAACAACAAGGAACTGTGGCAACGATGGAAGAACCGTCTGTGGCTGAGACTCAGTGAACTTACGTTTGTGAGCAGACATAGTGGAAGGTGAGGAAACCATTGCGGAAGAATCCCCCATGATTACCGGCGTCTCCGATGGCGCGCTCCTCCCTTGTGGGGGCCCTCACCGAGGGCACACCCGCCTTAGGTGATTGTTCACACCTCAGGTCACACCTCCCGACATACGGACGGAGGGACCAATCGGCACTTTCGGAAGGTATCAGCTCGGGTAATCACCCCTCCCTGGGCCTGGCCTTTACCAGGGGGTACGTACGTGTCCTACCTGTCTACCCGGGGCGGGGAATTACGCGTTACCCCGTCACCGGCTACGCATGGAAGTGCGTGGGTCGGCCTTCAGACACGCACAGGGAGGAAGAAAGAGAAAGGGAAAGGAAAGAAGAGGGGGTCTCAAACGCCGCAGCGGAGAAAAGGGTAAAGAGAAGAGGTAAGGAAAGGAGATGGACAAAGGAAGGAAGAAGACATACAAGCAAGGAAGAAGAAGAATGCGGTACATTTACAAGCGTCCGTCTCCGGACGTAGGCGCAAACCATACTCCCAGAGGGGGAGAAAGTGAAGGAAAGAGCAAGAGGTGAGGGGGGGGGGGTGAAGACAGGGGATGGGGAAGGATGCGGAAAGGGAAGGTATGCAGCCCGGAAAGGAAGGAAGGCCACATTAGCTCGGGGCCCCGTGCTCGCTACGCACGTATCCACAAAAGAGTTGTGGATCCCCTGGGGGGCAATCCTATACTGTTTCCTATGTTTATTTCTGGATTCATTTATGAAATAATAATCGAAATTACATAATATAATAATAATGTAATAATACCCGAAAACTAGTACGAATTCATTTGTTAAGAAAAGTTGTACACCCTCTGGAACATTGTTATTTCCGCGGAGTGAGAGATTCGTAAGCTTGCCTGTGATGTGATCGGACGTATTTTTGTATAATAGGTGCGAACAATGCAATTTCGGCTTTGTTAATGTGAAAATCAAAATACTGTAGGACATACTAAAATGTGAGGAATCGGTGGAAAATATATTTAAGTAAAAATTCTACAACAACAATCTTTCAATTTATTTAGTTCAAACCAATAGTGAGGGCCTGAAGTTAGAATTTCAATTCAAGAATCAGACCCCTGGACAAGAAGAACTGGAGCCATCTCAACATGACAAGCTAAATAAAGATGAAAGTTTATTGTAATCTTCGCTCCTCTCAAATCTTCATAAAAAGACTTTGCTTATTAATTACTTGGACTGGGCAATGTTTAATTTGAACAATCGAGGGAAGGAGGGGGGAGATTACAGTCTTTTTCGCTATACTTTCACATTTCTGTTCTGTCTCTCTACATTCTAGCATTGTCATGGTTGGATCTTCACAAAAGTTGAGTACTTAAAAAGCGAATTTCGTAATTACCTGGTCCTACTTCTGTTTTGTCTGTGTTGTCCAGATGATAAGTGCTGCTGCGGTCGTTAAGGCAGGTCTTTAGTTGTTCCTACGTACACTTGAGCGCATGTACCACCCTGCTTAATATTGACGGCAGTGACGCAGGATATCTTATCTTATGGATGCCCTCTATAGATAACAATGATTTAATGATACCTGAAGACGATCAGATGATTGATGCCGGTGGTAAATAAAGGATTATTCCGTCAGCATCTCTTCGCGGCGTTGAAATCTGGCTTTTTGAAGCTATTATCAAATACTCAACGGCCATCTCGTTTCCGTCCTCGTGTATTTCTCTAAAAAAGAGTAAAAGTTTCACGGCACTAGATCTGTATCAATGACAAATCCCTCAGCCATCCTTGTCTGGGCTGATGCTCTTTGCCTAATGACTTCAGTAGCGACGGGGCGTTAAACTGCCGCTGTCAAGTTGGCGCTACTCCTCCACTTCTCGCAGCTTGTTTCAGAACATCGCGTCTCATCGAAGGAGTACCGTAGCGGGGAGCGGACGAAATGCAGACAGAGGATGCTGCACATTACCAAGTTCCCCGTAGCCAAACTGCGATAACTGCTCTCGCACGCAGACGGGCCGTGATTGGTGTGGAACCTCGCACCAAGTTTCGAATATCAGTGTTATACTACAAACGTTACACTGTTCTCCGGCTGAAACCGAAACTCTCATCAGCAACTTATCTTTTTCGCGATGACGTTCTTTCACGCGAACGCACCATTGCCATTTCCTAGTAAGTTATTTCCTGAAGAGAAACTGCACTGAGGGGAAAAAAAATCTCAACCCCAATAAGGATTCATGCGAAATAAACGAAAGATGGTAGGCGTGTTTCTACATTTAAAAAGATAATGCCTCTTTAAATTTCGCGAAAGTCGCTTAACAGAGGCGTTAGTAGCACCACTATGAGGATGCAAATCAGGTATGCTGTAAATGCAAACGGTAATGGTCGTGACCGTTAGTTACCTTTGAGATTGAGAGGTGGTGAGTTGACGTTAGTCAGGAATCCTTTCAAGGGAACAAAGACGCCATTGTCAGCACCTCACAAAGTTTGATCGATGGCGTGTTGTAGGACTGCGAGATGCTGGACGTTCCTTCTGTGATGCTGGAGAAAGACTTGGCAGGAACGTAGCCATTGTACGAGTACATGATTGCTAGCAGCGGGGGTCACGAGAATGACAATGTGTGGATAGCAATGTGCGGCTGTTTGCTGATGATGCTGTGGTGTACGGGAAGGTGTCGTCGTTGAGTGACTGTAGGAGGACACAAGATGACTTGGACAGGATTTGTGCTTGGTGTAAAGAATGGCAGCTAACTCTAAATGTAGATAAATGTAAATTAATGCAGATGAATAGGAAAAAGAATCCTGTAATGTTTGAATACTCCATTAGTAGTGTAGCGCTTGACACAGTCACGTCGATTAAATATTTGGACATAACACTGCAGAGCGATGTGAAGTGGGACAAGCATGTAATGGCAGTTGTGGGGAAGGCGGATGGTCGTCTTCGGTTCATTGGTAGAATTTTGGGAAGATGTGGTTCATCTGTAAAGGAGACCGCTTACAGAACGCTGGTGCGACCTATTCTTGAGTACTGCTCGAGCGTTTGCGATCCCTATCAGGTCGGATTGAGGGATGACATAGAAGCAATTCAGAGGCGGGCTGCTAGATTTATTACTGGTACGTTTGATCATCACGCGAGTGTTACGTAAATGCTTCAGGAACTCGGGTGGGAGTCTCTAGAGCAGGGCCGCACAAACACTGAAAACCGCACGCGTGCAGAGCAAGGTGCAGCGAGTGGCTGCACAGTGCATCGGTTCAGCTCGGCATATTTCGCCTCAACTCGACTTGCTAGGTGAGGCCGACGCTGTGCGCTGCTGAATCCGCTGCCAGACGGCTTAGTCAACACTGGAATACGTAAGCGCAAGACAATTACCGGAATCATGGAACCATCTGCTCCAAGAAAAGGGAAAATTACCGAAAGTCAATTTAAACCGGAATGGGAACTCTCCTACTTTTTTGTGCGTTGTGACGATAAAGCCAAATGTCTAATCTGCGGTACACTAATTAAGTGTGTCAGAAAATCGTCTACTGAATGGTACTACAGCAAATTGCATTCAGAAAAGTATAGTGATATAACAGGGGATGCCAGGGAGGAAGAATTACCGAAGTTGCAAAATCTTGCAGAAGAGAATTCTGTATCTACGAGGTTTGTTGCAAGTACTTTAGCATGTATATTTTGGTTAAAGGTCATGCGAAACGAAATAACATTTGTTTAGATTCCTTAGTTTTCGTTTTCGCATAAATTATTCGTAACACATCTTTTTTTCTCTACTTCAGGGTGAAGAAGATGAGGGGTGTTGCGAAAGGACTCTCAGAGCTAGTTACAAAGTTGCTCTACGTTTAGCAAGGGCTGGGAGGCCATTTATGGGCGGGCCATTAATAAAAAACATTATGTTGGACGTAGTAGAGACAATGAATCCCACATTAGCTCCCGCGTACAGCAGAATACCACTCCCAGAATGACAATACATCGGAGAATCAACGACATTGCTGAGAATTTGCATGAACAACTGGCAGCCAAAATTGAAAACTTCCTAGCGTACTCCATCGCGCTTGATGAGTCCACAGATATTAACGACACGGCTCAGTTAGCAATATTTTTGCGTGACGTGGATGGCGACCTACATGTAACGGAAGAGCTCCTGGATATGATTTCGTCGAAGGACACTGTTACAGGGGCGGATATTTTAGCAGCTGTTGAAATGGCAGCTCAAGGAATAGGACTCCCTTGGGAAAAACTGTTTTCCGTAACCACAGACTGGGCACCAGCAATGTACGGTAAAGCAAGGGTTTATTGGCCTACTGCGGAAAAAACTTAACATGCTGAATTTACTTTCCGTTCATTGTTTTGCACACCAAGAGGCTGTTTGTGCGAAAGTTATCGGTCTTCAAGATGAACTACATTCGTTCTCATGGACTCACTCATCGTCAATTCAAAGAATTTTTCATTTCCTTTGAAGAGGAGTATCCAGATATTCCCTACCACGCTGAGGTGCGCTGGCTGAGCAAAGGGAAAGTGATTTCCCGAATTTTTCGACTACGCCACACTGGGGCTCAGTTTTTGGAGAGCAAAGGACGTCCGGAGCCATTTTTCATGACCCTGATTTAGGATTCTTAGCAGACATTATGGCTCTCCTAAATGATTTAAGTCTGAAACTTCAAAAAGAAAACAATCTCATCAACTATATGATTAGCAAAATAAACGCTTTCCAGTATAAACTGAAGCTCCTCAAAAACAACCTTTCAGAGAAAAATACGCAACACTTCCCTGAAGTAGGTAAGCGAGATATAAATTGTACCTTTATTAAAACAGCCTGATTTTTATAACCGCTCTAATCAAAACGGTATTATGTTTTTGTTTGACAGCATCTGTGCAGGAAGGAACGCGCTTGGAAAAATACGTCGAGGTGCTACAATCCCTTGAAAATGCGTTTAACGACCGATTCCAGGTAATGTGCCGGTATATGACATACAGTTAAATAAAGGAGATTGCGTTACATAAGCAAGTGTAACATTACACTAAAACCAATAGTACACATTACATGTTTATTAAAATCTATCGCATTTTAGTACTTCGAAACAATGGCTTACATTACTTTAATTTATCAACATTGGCTTTGCTACTGTTTCAGGAAATTACCTACCTGCAGCCAAATCTCGATGTTTTTGTGAAACCTTTCTCGATGGATATTGAAAGTGCGCCTTCAGATTTACATTTCGAACTAACTGATTTGCAAAGCGATGTTCACCGAAAGGATGTGTTTTACAATAGAAGAGGTTTGCTCCAATTCTATCAGAGTTTGCCGAAGGAAGAATTTCCCAAGTTACACAGAGAAGCAGCGAAGATTATTTCTATGTTTGGTTCCACTTGTGTATGTGAAAGGTTTTTTTCTGTTTTGTCTTGTACAAAAACTAGATTGCGTGCAAGTATTTCTAATTGTAATTTAAAAAATTCTCTCACAATTGCTGTCAACCAATCTCTTGTTCCAGAACTTAGTAGCATAATTGCAAATAAAATAAAGAGCACATAGGAAGATACATTTGTGTTGAAACCAAATTTAAAATTGTTACCATTACAGTTATTATATAAATCTCTTTTGTACCGGTGCACCAAACTAAGCTCTCCACCTACGTTAGTATTTGGCAATGACGAAGACGACAGGGTAAAAGCTTTGAAACAGGTCGAGACAGGCGGCGCGAGCGACACAAGCTAAGGAAGTGAGAGGCAGCGCTGTTGCGCAAAGCCGAGTAGTGGGGGATCTGCACCGTCGTCAACATAGCGCAGCCGTCTTCTGCACTCTGCACTGTGCGATGCACCGGTGCGTGCACCTTGTGCGGCCCTGCTCTAGAGGAAAGGAGGCGTTCTTTTCGTGAATCGCTACTGAGAAAATTTAGATAACCAGCATTTGAGGCTGACTGCAGTACAATTTTACTGCCGCCAACTTACATTTCGCGGAAAGACCGCAAAGATAAGATAAGAGAGATTAGGGCTCGTACAGAGGCATATAGGCAGTCATTTTTCCCTCGTTCTGTTTGGGAGTGGAACACGGAGAGAAGATGCTAGCTGTGGTACGAGGTACCCTCCGCCACGTATCGTATGGTGGATTGCGGAGTATGTATGTAGATGTAGATGTACGGGCGCAGGAAGACTGATTTGCGGGTCGCCACGTGCCTCTGACCAGAGAGAAGACTATCGTGTTCGGCGTATGGCTCTGACGGAACGTACTGCATCTACAGCAGCTATTTGTGAAACCTGATAATCAAGGGGAGGCAGGATTCTGTTACGATTGTGGAGGGGGCCGTAATCAGTTACTATTGGTTGCCTTTCACAGTTACACACAATTTATTTTAAACCAGTAATTCCAGACTCAACAATAAATAAAAAATACCACACGTTATTAATGAAGTAATAAACAACTGTGTTAAGAATAGTGTTTTCAGTGAGTTACAATTTAGTAAATCACCATTAAATTCAGATACAGCAGATAATGTTTTAAAAGCAAGCCACTGTGATCTGGGCAGAAGGCCTTACTTGCCAGGAATGGTAATAAATTAAGAACTGTTTAAAACTCGCTGCAACTTACCAATTACAGGTATTGAAATATTGAAGGTAAGTCGCCACAAACACAGCAGAAGGCATCAGACGCCGGGATGGCAGTGAATAAGGTTTTAAAGACACTGCCTAAATACAAATACCAAATTAGAATATTAAGGCAAGTGACCACAATCACGGCTGAAGGCCTTACGCGCCAAGAGCGGCATTAATACAAAAAACAATATAAAATATTTAGAAACCTCTTTAAAACAGCAAATACAATAGCAAAAGTTAATTAAAAAACAAGCAACCGATCACCAAACAGGTGAAGTAAGATGATGGTAAACTTTGTAACACAACCCTCAACATCCAATGAACACTACACTGCTATATTTATTCCAGAAGGCGACGAGAACTATTAACTAGACATATATAACCTTTAATGTAGGCAATACAAGGTATTGTAATAAATAATACAATAATAAAATACAAGGACCAGCAGATAAGTTCCTTAAAGGGTACTGACACAGATTATACCGGCAGAAGGCTTGGGCTGAAGGAGCGTTACACTGAACTACTGGCCATCAGACCTCCTTTTTAGCACACACATGTCTTACAAGAACGAAGGGGCCACAGACTGTGCTCCAGGAATCAACCTCTAAGAAGGTCCGACAACAAACACTTTCGCGAGCGATGAGATAGGCAGCCAAAGTTGCATTCACAGAAGTTGATAACTCAGACTAGTGGCAGTCTAACGAATAACTAATGATAATCTTTCTGAAGCTACTTGACGTCCGATAAACCAAATGCAACGATGGAACAATACCCCAAAGCCGGAACCGGTGGTCTGCACCACGTCCCCAGAATACTGTGTTTAGAACGCCCGGAACGAGCAAGGAATCACTACCACCAGAGTAGAAGAATCAATAACCGGCCTACAATCAAGAAAGCTGTCAAAACTGCACGCCTTACCGAACAGCAACGGCAAGGCGAGGAAACGTATACTATTGTTACATACGCTAACCCCCAGAGCAGGTAAGTGGGGCATTAGCGGCCACCAGGCAAGAAAAGTACCGCTGGTTGAACTTAGCAAATGTAACAAGCTTAACGCAGTAAAGAGTAATGAGAAGTTGAGAAAAGCTAATCAGATCCGCCATCCCCAAGCACTCCACTCGCTGCTCTTCACCACGGCACCACTACGAGCAGTAACATGAACCCAAGTCACTGGAGAATCGCGAGATATCACAATGGTGGAGGTTTCTCTACTTGGATTGAAATGCACTCATCTTAAAGCTTGCAGGATCTGGTTTACGACGAGGTTGTGCACACTCGTGACCACAGCCCTTCCATCCGGCAGTCCATGCGTGCCACCAGCGGTCCCGGTGTGTTCTCGCACTGCACGTACCTGGCTCCTTCTGAGTCCCCAACCGAGCTCTCACACTCACACGACCCGGAAAAACCAAAGACGTCGCCCCAAAGATGTTGTTTTTGTTGTGGTCTTCAGTCCTGAATCTGGTTTGATGCAGCTCTCCATGCTGCTCTATCCTGTGAAAGCTTCTTCATCTCCCTGTACTTACTGCAACCTACATCCTTCTGAATCTCTTCAGTGTATTCATCTCTTTGACTCCCTCTATGATTTTTACCCTCCACGCTGACCTCCAATGCTAAATTTGTGATCCCTTGATGCTTCATAACATGTCCTACCAACCGATCCCTTCGTCTTGTCAAGTTGTGCCGCAAACTCCTCTTCTCCCCAATTCTATTCAATACCTCCTCATTAGTTATGTGATCTACCCATCTAATCTTCAGCATTCTTCTGTAGCACCACATTTCGAAAGCTTCTATTCTCTTCTTGTCCAAACTATTTATCGTCCATGTTTCACTTACATACATGGCTACACTCCATACAAATACTTTCAGAAACGACTTCCTGACACTTAAATCTATACTCGATGTTAACAAATTTCTCTTCTTCAGAAACGCTTTCCTTGCCATTGCCAATCTACATTTTATATTCGCTCTACTTCGACCATCATCACATCATCAGTTATTTTGCTCCCCAAATAGCA
This sequence comes from Schistocerca serialis cubense, assembly GCF_023864345.2. Lineage (NCBI taxonomy): Eukaryota > Metazoa > Arthropoda > Insecta > Orthoptera > Acrididae > Schistocerca > Schistocerca serialis. The sequence continues at coordinate 484,682,458 of NC_064645.1, read as the reverse complement.
AATCTCCTTTACTACTTTAAGTGTCTCTTTTCCTAATCTAATTCCCTCAGCATCACACGACTTAAACCGACTACATTCCATTATCCTCGTTTTGCTTTTGTTGATGTTCATCTTATATCCTGCTTCCAAGACACTGTCCATTCCGTTCAACTGCTGTTCCAAGTCCTTTGCTGTCTCTGACAGAATTACAGTGTCATGGGCAAACCTCAAAGTTTTCATTTCTTCTCCATGGATTTTAATATCTACCCTGAATTTTTCTTCTCCATGTATTTTAATACCTACTCCGAATTTTTCTTATGTTTCCTTCACTGCTTGCTCAATATAAAGATTGAATAACATCGGGGGGAGGCTACAACCCTATCTCACTCCTTTCCCAACCACTGCTTACCTTTCATGCCCCTCAACTCTTGTAACTGCCATCTGCTTTCTGTACAAATTGTAAATAGAATTTTGCTACCTGTAGATTACCCCAGCCCCCTTTAGAATTTGAAAGTGAGTATTCCAGTCAACATTGTTAAAAGCTTTCTCTAAGTCTACAAATGCTAGACACGTAGGTTTGCCTTTCCTTAATCTTTCTTCTAAGATAAGTCATAAGGTCAGTATTGCCTCACGCGTTCCGATATTTCTACGGAATCCAAACTGATCTTCCCAGAGATCGCCTTCTACCAGTTTTTCCATTCGTCTGTAAAGAATTCGTGTTAGTATTTTGCAGCCGTGAGTTATTAAACTGATAGTTCGGTAATTTTCATATCTGTCAACACCCGCTTTCTTTGGGACTGGAATTATTATATTCTTCTTGAAGTCTGAGGGTATTTCGCCTGTCTCATACATCTTGCTCACCAGATGGTAGAGTTTTGTCAGGACTGGCTCTACCAAGGCCGTCAGTAGTTCTAATGGAATGTTGTCTACTCCCAGGGCCTTGTTTTAACTCAGGTATTTCAGTGCTCTGTCAAACTCTTCACGCAGTATCGCATCTCCCATTTAATCTTCATCTGCATCCTCTTCCATTTCCATAATATTGTCCTAAAGTACATCGCCCTTGTATAGACCCTCTATATACGCCTTCCACCTTTCTGCTTTCCCTTCTTTGCTTAGAACTGGGTTTCCATCTGAGCTCTTGATATTAATACAAGTGGTTCTCTTTTCTCCAAAGGTCTTTAATTTTCCTATAGGCCTGGTGAGGTAAACCTCTACATCCTTACATTTGTCCTCTAGCCATCCCTGCTTAGCCATTTTGCACTTCCTGTCTATCTCATTTTTGAGACTTTTATATTCCTTTTTGCCTGTTTCATTTACTGCATTTTTATATTTTCTCCTTTCATCAACTAAATTCAATATTTCTTCTGTTACCCAAGGGTTTCTAATAGCCCTCGTCTTTTTACATACTTTGCTGCCTTCTCTACTTCATCCCTCAGAGCTACCCATTCTTCTTCTACTGTATTTCTTTCCCCCATTCCTGTCAATTGTTCCCTTATGCTCTCCCTGAAACTGTGTACAACCTCGGGTTTAGTCAGTTTATCCAGGTCCCAACCCCTCAATTCCCACCTTTTTGCAGTTTCTTCAGTTTTAATCTACAGTTCATGATCAATAGATTGTGGTCAGAGTCCACATCTGCCCTGGAAACATCTTACAATTTAAAACCTGGATCCTAAATCTCTGTCTTACCATTATATAATCTATCTGATACCTTCTAGAATTCTCCAGGATTCTTCCACGAATACAACCTTCTTTTATGATTCTTAAACCAAGTGTTAGCTATGATTAAGTTATGCTCTGTGCAAAATTCCACCAGACGGCTTCCTCTTTCATTTCTTACCCCCAACCCATATTGACCTACTATGTTTCCTTCTCTCCCTTTTCCTACTCTCTAATCCCAGTCACCCATGACTATTAAATTTTCGTCTCCCTTCACTACCTGAATTATTTCTTTTATCTCATCATACATTTCATCAATTTCTTCATCATCTGCAGAGCTAGTTGGCATATAAACTTGTACTACTGTAGTAGACGTGGGCTTCGTGTCTATCTTGGCCTCAATAATGCGTTCACTATGCTGTTTGTAGTAGCTTACCCGCACTCCTATTTTTTAATTCATTATTAAACCTACTCCTGCATAACCCCTATTTGATTTTATATTTATAAAATAAAAATTCACCTGATCAAGCCTTGTTCCTCCTGCCACCGAACTTCACTAATTCCCACTATATCTAACTTTAACCTATCCATTTTCCTTTTTAAATTTTCTAACCTACCTGCCCGATTAAGAAATCTGACATTCCACGCTCCGATCCGTAGAACGCCAGTTTTCTTTCTCTTGATAACGACGTCCTCTTGAGTAGTCTCCGCCCGGAGATCCGAATGGGGGACTATTTTACCTCCGGAATATTTTACCCAAGAGGACGCCATCATCATTTAACCATACAGTAAAGCTGCATGCCCTCGGGAAAAATTACGGCTGTAGTTTCCACTTGCTTTCGGCCGGTCGCAGTACCAGCAGAGCAAAACCGTTTTGGTTAGTGTTACAAGGCCAGATCAGTCAATCATCCAGACTGTTGCCCCTGCAACTACTGAAAAGGCTGCTGCTCCTCTTCAGGAACCACATGTTTGCCTGGACTCTCAACAGATACCCCTCCGTTGTGGTTGCACCTACGGTACGGCCATCTGTATCGCTGAGGCACGCAAAGATAGGGCAACAGTTACTACATACCGATAACAGCCGCTGCTGCAACTAGCGGACAGGACATGCTTGCAAAACCCAACTGGCCGCGGTGGCCGAGTGGTTCTGGGCGCTTCAGTCCGGAACCGTGCTACTGCTACGGTCTCAGGTTCGAATACTGCTTCGGGCATGAATGTGTGTGATGTCCTTAGGTTAGTTAGTTTTACGTAGGTCTAAGTTCTAGGTGACTGATGATCTCAAATGTTAAGTCCCATAGTGCTCAGAGCCATTTGAACCATTTAGAAGAAGACAAACAACCGCAACCATGCCGACTAAACGATACCGTCTGGCCTCCAAGAAAGGGCGGAAACCTACAAACAACACCAACACGAGCTTCAGCACGGCTCAATTTGAGCCGCAGTTGGCACCAGAATGACACAACGAACTGTTACAAAGCAGTTACTCCAAGGACAGCCCTGTAGCGCGTTTTCCACCGACCCCCAGCCACCACCATTTGCGACTTCAGTGGTGTCAAGCGAGAGCTCACTGGAGGGCACTGTGAAGGTCTGTTGTTTTTTCTGTTGAGATATGGTTCTGCTTCTGTGACAGTGATAGCCTTGAGCTTGTTGTAAGCAGGGCAGTTTAGGGCCCACCGGACTGATGTTAAGTCCCATAGCGCTCAGAGCCATTTGAATTTGAGGGCCCACCACCAGCCTGGAGTTCCCCTCTGGGAGTGCTATTTCGCCTGACAGCTGGACCACTTTCGTGGTCATCTCACGCACCCAAACTGCAAACTTGTTGGACAGTATGGCGATTCTACCTGTTGTGCTGCCATCCATGAACGGTATTCCAGGGGGTGTTTTCTAGCAGGATAACATCGCCCAGATACCGCTGTTGTAGCCCACCATTCTCTAAAGAGGGTCGACCTGTTTTCTTGGCCTGCTTCCTTACCAGATCTTTCTCTAATCGAGCACTTATGGAACAACATCGGACGACAACTCCAGCGTCATCCACAAACAGCATTAACGTTCCAGTATTGACCGACCAAGTGCAATGGGCATGGATCTACATCCCAAAAACTGACAACCGACACCTGTACAACATAATGGATGCACGTTTGCATTTAGGCGGTTACACCGGTTATTAATGTACCAGCATTTCACATTTGCGGTGGCTTATCTCGCGCCTACATTAACCTGTGGTCTTGCAGTCTTAATCACTTAAATATGTTACCTCGACTAATGCATTCCCCAAATTTCAATACTCTACATTCATTATTACTGGTGTTGCCTTTTATTCGCCAGTGTAATATATACACTCCTGGAAATTGAAATAAGAACACCGTGAATTCATTGTCTCAGGAAGGGGAAACTTGATTGACACATTCCAGGGGTCAGATACATCATATGATCACACTGACAGAACCACAGGCACATAGACACAGGCAACAGAGCATGCACAATGTCGGCACTAGTACAGTGTATATCCACCTTTCGCAGCAATGCAGGCTGCTATTCTCCCATGGAGACGATCGTAGAGATGCTGGATGTAGTCCTGTGGAACGGCTTGCCATGCCATTTCCTCATTGGCGCCTCAGTTGGACCAGCGTTCGTGCTGGACGTGCAGACCGCGTGAGACGACGCTTCATCCAGTCCCAAACATGCTCAATGGGGGACAGATCCGGAGATCTTGCTGGCCAGAGTAGTTCACTTACACCTTCTAGAGCACGTTGGGTGGCACAGGATACATGCGGACGTGCATTGTCCTGTTGGAACAGCAAGTTCCCTTGCCGGTCTAGGAATGGTAGAACGATGGGTTCGATGACGGTTTGGATGTACCGTGCACTATTCAGTGTCCCCTCGACGATCACCAGTGGTGTACGGCCAGTGTAGGAGATCGCTCCCCACACCATGATGCCGGGTGTTGGCCCTGTGTGCCTCGGTCGTATGCAGTCCTGATTGTGGCGCTCACCTGCACGGCGCCAAACACGCATACGACCATCATTGGCACCAAGGCAGAAGCGACTCTCATCGCTGAAGACGACACGTCTCCATTCGTCCCTCCATTCACGCCTGTCGCGACACCACTGGAGGCGGGCTGCACGATGTTAGGGCGTGAGCGGAAGACGGCCTAACGGTGTGCGGGACCGTAGCCCAGCTTCATGGAGACGGTTGCGAATGGTCCTCGCCAATACCCCAGGAGCAACAGTGTCCCTAATTTGCTGGGAAGTGGCGGTGCGGTCCCCTACGGCACTGCGTAGGATCCTACGGTCTTGGCGTGCATCCGTGCGTCGCTGCGGTCCGGTCCCAGGTCGACGGGCACGTGCACCTTCCGCCGACCACTGGCGACAACATCGATGTACTGTGGAGACCTCACGCCCCACGTGTTGAGCAATTCGGCGGTACGTCCACCCGGCCTCCCGCATGCCCACTATACGCCCTCGCTCAAAGTCCGTCAACTGCACATACGGTTCACGTCCACGCTGTCGCGGCATGCTACCAGTGTTAAAGACTGCGATGGAGCTCCGTATGCCACGGCAAACTGGCTGACACTGACGGCGGCGGTGCACAAATACTGCACAGCTAGCGCCATTCGACGGCCAACACCGCGGTTCCCGGTGTGTCCGCTGTGCCGTGCGTGTGATCATTGCTTGTACAGCCCTCTCGCAGTGTCCGGAGCAAGTATGGTGGGTCTGACACACTGGTGTCAATGTGTTCTTTTTTCCATTTCCAGGAGTGTATTTTTGTAGTTTTGCTCTGCCAGAACCGAAAGATGTTTTGTTAAAAAACAAATTATGCAGCGGAACTTGTAGTACTCGTAATACTGTCAATCCATAATCACGCAGATGATAACAGGACATGTCTTATTTTGCTAGCCGTCGTCCCACTATATGGAAGGAACCGATCCATCTTGGTTTCTGCCAATTCTAGAGACCTCCTTCATTGCTGACACTTGCAAGCTTTCGCAGCTTCTTCTTTGCCGTAACCATTTTCTCAAAACACGAATCTCAAATGCTGTAAATAGTTCTTATCAGAAATTATCTTCGCTCTGTGTTCTATCGCAGTTCACGACTTCCTTTCTATGAACAGCGATGTGAGAATTATATAGTCTCCAGTACCGGTCACAGTGATTTGGTTGCCTACAGTGCCAGATTAGCCACGTGGCAAGAGTTATAAATGCTACGGGTCCCTGCATTAGGGGGGCCTGCGCCTGCATGTAAAAAAAAGTCTATCAAATTACATACGAATCATATTCTACCTTCCGTCGAATGGAAAGACGGTGGTGTCCAAATCTATAATGACTGTTAACACATTTGCCTATTTCTTAAATTGAGAGCTGGCAACGCCATATATTATGTGACCTAAGTTGACAGCACCTCAAAACCAAAAGGGAAATTCCTTAATTTTGTCCGAGCTAGTTGTAATAACACGATCAATAAGAACGGGCGCTACTGATTACCCATATGAGAGTAAAAAGTTGCCGATCATGCTGAACCACTGTTATACAGTATTTTATTTTATTTTTTTCTTTAGGGAATACGCCGCCATTTGACTGTGTATATGCTGTGTACAATCTAGATTTCGGTTTTCACGTCATTATAGAGTATAGTGATCTTCGACCATTAATGTGTTTTTCTGTGTCCTGTGCCTGAAGTCACTTTACTTCACGGCATTATCGTCTCATTTTACTCGATAATGGCGGGAAATAATAAATCCTCAGTATACAGCAAAATACGTTAATGGTCTAAGATCACTGTAGTCGATAATGTCGTGAAAGCCGAAATTTATATTGTTAATAGGTAATACACAGAAATGTACACTCAAATGGTGCTGTGTACCTTCTAAAAATAAGTAAGTAATTAATGAACACCGTGTTTCCTTCTGCAATATATTTACTTTCCTTACAGAGCTTTTAATACGAGCTGTCTAAAGTGAAAGTTGCTTTCTTGTTGCTGAACTGTTATTGTACAACGCGTCGTAATTTCGTTGTTCCCACCAGCCCTTGGATATTCCCTACAATTTAAAGTCTGGTTTATAAGCCTTTGTCTGACCATTACGTAATCAGTCTGAAACATTCCAGTGTCTAGGCACTCAATATTCTTTCATGATTATGCTCGATGGTTCAACATGGGAACATGCAGGAGCCGCCTGCTTTGGAGCTCTACGTTCACAAACGTTCTCTATACGGTTTAGTCCTAAACATTTGTGCCTGTACCAGCATTGTGGTCTCTCGCCACATCTGATTCAGATCACGGCCTGCCTCTTAAACCTCAGAATCCCGTGTTCTCTGATGTTCCATAACCTTGTCTCCTACTCGTAATTTGACCGTCGTTCAATCTTTTCTCTGTTGACAATCAAGACGGTAAAACGTCAACAGCCGACCAGCTTTGCAATTTGTCGGATACTAGTTCCCCGCCACCACCTCGTAACAATCTGACCTATTTTCAGAGTCGCTTATCTTAGTTAATTTCTCGATTTGCGGACCGTATCGTAGCTATAATGTGTACCCATTCGTCTCCGTCCACGTTTATACTTTCCTCGACGAGTTACTGCCGGAAACGCCAACAGACGACATTCATTTTTGCGGTGGGCAGTGGTCATAACGTTTTCAGTGTATAGAACTATGACAATTTTGGACAACGACTTCCACATCTCCGGGACGAATCATCTGAGAACATTGTTTAGATGGAATCGATATTCAGCCTTTGACCATAAGTCGGAAAATAAAGGCGCGATACGGCTCAGCTAGCCTCATACACTGAAGCGCCAAAGAAACACGACGCTGCGATCGGTGACACCTGGCATGGATGTGTGTGATGTCCTTAGGTTAGTTAGGTTTACGTAATTCTAGGTCTAGGAAATTGATGACCTCAGTTAGTGCACAGTCCCTTAGTGCACAAAGCCATTTGAACCATTTGAACCTATATAAGACAACAAGTGTCTGGAGGAGTTGTTATATCGGTTACTGCTGCTACGATGATAGGTTATCAAGATTTAAATGAGTTTGAACGTGGTGTTATGGTCGCCGCACGAGCTATGGGACACAGGATCTCCGAGGCCGGAATGAAGTGGGGATTTTCACATACGACCGTGAATATCACGGAAAAAGATCCTGCAACAACGGGAATAACGACGACTGAAACGAATCGTTCAACGTGACAGAAGTGCAACCCTTCAAATTGCTGCAGATATCGAAGCTGGGCCATCACCAAGTGTCAGCATGTAACCCTTTCAACGAAACATCATCGATATGGGGTTTCGGAGCCGAAGGCCCGCTCATGTACCCATGATGATTACAAGACACAAAGCTACAGTCTCTCCTACACCCGTCAACACCGACATTGGATTGTTGATGACTGGAAAGACGTCGCTTGTTCGGACGAGTCCCGTTTCAAATTGTATCGAGCGGATGGACGTGTACAGGCATGTGGACAACTGTTCAAGCTGGTGCAGGCGCTGTAATGGTGTGGGGCGTGTGCAGTTGGAGTGATTTGGGACCCCTGAAATGTCTAGAGACGACTCCGACAGGTGATACATACGTAAGCATCCTTTCTGAATACCTGCATCCATTCATGTCCATTGTGCATTCCGACGGAAGTGGTCAATTCCAGCAGGACAAGGCGACACCCCATGCATCCAGAATTGCTACAGAGTGATTCCTAGAACATTCTGACTTTGAACACTGCCGCTGGCCACCAAACCCTCCAGACATGAACATTATTGAGCATATCTGCGATGCCTTGCAACGCGCTATTCAGAAGAGATCTCCACCCCCTCGTACTCTTACAGATGTATGGATAGCCCTGCAGGATTCACAGCGTCACTTTCCTCTAGCACAACTTCAGACATCAGTCGAGCCCATGCCACGACGTGTTGCGCACTTCAGCGTGCTCGCGGATGCCTTACACAATATTAGACAGGTGTACCAGTCTCTTTGCCTCTTCAGTATTTTTCACTGCGACCCACGGAGTGACATAGAGTGTTAAACGTACAAGAAACCAGAATTGTCTTCGAATGACATTGAAGATTGAAAGAAATGTTACAACTTTCAAATGTCTGACACTCCTAGACGTTTAAAAAATTTTACTCGCGTACGGCAGCTGTATCGTGGAGCAGTCTGTGAGGATTATTGTAAATCGCTATGCCGAGTATCGTCATATACCGTATAGAAGAGTTGGAAATTAGCGGTAGCCCAGCAATGTTTAACGAACAAACACAAGGTTACGTATGAACGGATTTGGATTCTGGTTCACGCTTCGAAATGTCGGACACTGGGAATAGAGAAGCTGTGGAAATCACAGAGATTGGACAAAAGTACGGGGATAGTAAAACACCACACGTTATCATGCCTAATACGGTTTACGAAAAGCGTAGCAATTCGAAACGGCTTTCCGCTACGGTCGCAGGTTCGAACCCTGCCTCGGGCATGGATGTGTGTGATGTCCTTAGGTTAGTTAGGTTTAAGTAGTTCTAAGTTCTAGGTGACTGATGACCTCAGATGTTAAGTCTCATAGTGCTCAGAGCCATGTGAACCATTTTTGAAACGGCTTTCATCCGTCCCGTAATGGATAAATACAGATTCTGGACGGCGCTCAAGCAAATCTTGTATTACTTTTCCCGTAATATAGTGGCAAGTGCGAGAACTATCGTACTATCAGCGTGACAGCTCATGCATTCAAGTTGGTGATAAGAATAATATGCACAAGAATGGAAAAGAAAATTGAGAATGTGATATATGACGATAAGTTTGGCTTTAGAGAAGATAAAAGCACCAGAGAGGCAATTCTGACGTTGCGGTAGATAACTGAAGCAAGACTAAAGAAAAATCAAGACACGTTCATAGGATTTGTTGACCTAGAAACAACATTCGTCAATGCAAAATGTGCAAGATGTCCGAAACTCTGAGAAAAATAGGGATGAGCTATAGTGACGGGTCTATAACATATGTAGAAGAACCAAGAGGGAATAATAAGAGTGGACGACCAAGAACGATACGCACGGATTACAGACGGTGTAAGACAGGTATTTAGTCTTTTGCCCTACTGTTCAATGTGAACATCGAAGAAGCAATGATGGAAACAAAAGAAAGGTTCAAGAGTGGAATTAAAATTCAAGGTGAAAGGGTATCACTGATACGATCCGCTGATGACATTGCTGTCCTGAGTGAAAGTGAAGAAGAATTACATGATCTCCTGAATGGAATGGACAGTCTAATGAGTACATGTGAGGTTCTGCTCACTCGCCTCATATAGCGTGCCTAAAGGATGCTGCGTTCTCGGAATGCTATTAAACAATTCAAGGCAATAACATTAGCAGTTTTACTAATAGAGGATTGACAATATTTAACTTAGGATTTACAACTGTGTCACAAGTAATGTTCTTTGCAATAGACAAATGTCCAAGTAAAAAATGGATAACTTATAATTGTTCTGCGAGTGCCGGTCTACAACTGAGCGAATACCGAGCCAAAACTGAGCGCCGAGGCTGGCAGGAGCGGCGCTTATATTCTCTTCTTGCACAGGTCTCTCATGGGGTGGCACGGTCCTTGTCAGTGGGCTGTCGGCTGACGCCGCCTCACCGCCTTCTCTGGTCTTGTATTGTTGTGATTACGCCAGAACATTTCTCCCCCCCCCCCCTCCCACCCCTCCCACCCCTCCCCCCCCCCCCCCCAAGCGAGGGACCGTCGTCGTGTAGGGACTACGACCACGGCGGGGGAGGCAGAAGTGTGGGCGCATGGTTAGGTCAGAAGCTGAGGTTACAGGGAACGTCAAGCTTCCGGCCGTGCCCATCCATCCGGCTTGCGCTCTGGTGGAGACGTCCCCTGGAAAACGACCGGAAGGATACCCATCCACCTCCCGCTGCCATGAACCAGATGAAGAAGGCGGTGGCTGCTGCGGTGTGGGCGGGTCCAGCTCCATCGGTAAGACGAGAGGAGGCCGAGGAGGCGAAGGCTCCATGGTGTCGTCCCGCGGTGTCGTGATGACACCCTCTGGCGGCTCCTGTGGCCGCGCTGTCCTCTGGACCCGTGAATTTGGGGGACGAGAGACTGAAAGAGCATAGTGTTCATGACAGAGGCGAAGTTGATTTTGATGGCGGCGTTGCAATTCATTTGGACCTGAAATAAGATACATGCAAGCGTCGAGTCGACGGGCGATCTCGCCTTGTGCCCACCGTCCGCTGCTGCTAAAAAATCTGTGAAGATATCACGCGGCGCGAAGCGATACTTTCCCCTTTCCATCGGCGCCGGGTGTTGAGGAGGGTGGAGCAGGTGGAGCAGAGTCCGATGGCGGCGGCCGTGAAGCAATTTAGCCGGAGATGGTCCATCTCGTGGATGTGAAAGTTATGAGGCGAGAAACAGTTGCAATGCTTGATCTCTGGTGTGTGCGGAGCGAATTTTGGCTGTCTGCTGCTTGAAGGTCCTGCAAAACGTTCCGCTTCACCGTTTCACTGTGGATGGAACGGTGCGCTAGTTATATGTTGTATGTCATTCCGCACACAGAATGTTTCAAATTCATTTTGTCTTGACACTATTATTCATGAAAACCTTTGAGGCAAAAAATTCATGACAGTACCCGAATTGACCTACGTGACTTTGTCAAGATCGTCGGCACAACAAAAGGAAACAAGCTATACGAGTCAACCACAACCAACCATAGAGTGTTCCAAAAAGGTCCCGCAAAATCTATGTGCACACGTTGCCATAGTGAACGCGACTTAGGCCAAAGCAGAGAATTTTTGATGCCGAGCGACTGATTTTCCGCATATGCGTGACACTGTGACGTCATGTGTTCTAATTGGGCGTCCTACCAAGTAAAATATCGACGCGCTAACTGCTTCGTACCAACAATCCCCCAGTCCTTGGTGAAGTAACTGCAACACTTCTGTCTGCAAAGCTTTAGGGATCAACATACGTGGCTGTCCAGTGTCATTTTGAACACGTATCACTCCTTACTGTATAGCGAGGCCGTGCCGACGTGCAAAGTATCGCCGAACTACTGAGTTCTTTATGCTACGCAACAAACGAGGCCAAAATGTGCGAATGTATGTTAGCAAAATGCACAAAGCTGAATCAACTCCCGTGGCCTGTGCAATTTTCTTATAGTTCAGTGGAAAAGATTGAAGCTATTCAGATGGTTCAAATTGTTCAAATGGCTCCAAACACTATGGGACTTAACATCTGAGTTCATCAGTCCCTTAGATGTATTTAAACCTAACTAACCTAAGGACATCAAACACATATCCATGCCCGAGGCAGGATTCGAACCTGTGACCTTACAGCAACGCGGTCCTGGACTGAAGAGCCTAGAACCGCTTGGCCACAGCGGCCGGCGAAGCAATTTAAAATTCTTAGCATCTATGTGACAACAAGATGCTGCAGTAGTGTCAAAGTCTGTGTCAGGGCCACCCGGAAGACGTGAAAGTGCGTCCGCATTACCATGTTCAGCTGCCGGACGATACACAATCTCTTACTGGTATTGAGACGACAACAAAGCCCATTTTTGAAATTTTTGGGGACTTCGTGCAGGAACCGTTATCTACAGATGAAATAAGGACTGCAAAAGCTTGTGATCCGTTGCTAAGCAGAATTTTCTGCCATACAAATAGTGGTGAAATTTGGTGACACCATACACAACAGCCAAAGCCTCTTTCTGAATTTGTGAATAGTTATACTGAGCTTTGGACAACACTTTCGATGCGAAAGCGATAGAACTGTCTTTATGACCAATTCTGTAAGAAATCACTGCACCGATTCCTTAAAAGGAAGTGTCAACTTGCAATACACTGGTTTGTCTCAAAGTGAACAAAGCATCGATCGCCCCGGCCCCCCCCCCCCTCTTCCCTCGTTAGCCGTGCGGTCTAACACTGCTTTCCGGGCAGGAAGGCGTGCCTGTCCCCGGCACGAATCTGCCCGGCTGGTTAGTGCCGAGGTCCGCTGTGTCGGCCAGTCTGTGGATGGTTTTTAAGGCGGTTTTCCATCTGTCTCGACGAATGCGGGCTGGTTCCCCTTTTCCGCATCACTTACACTATTTCGGAGATTGGTGCGCACACTTTCTCCACGTATGCGTACACCATAATTGCTCTACATCTACATCTACATGATTACTCTGCAATTCACATTTAAGTGCTTGGCAGAGGGTTCATCGAACCACAATCATACTATCACTCTACCATTCCACTCCCGAACAGCGCGCGGGAAAAACGAACGCCTAAGCCTTTCTGTTCTACCTCCAATTTCTCTTATTTTATTTTGATGATCATTCCTACCAGATGTACATCTAGCGCGGTTCTCGCCTGACGCCCCCGGTTACAGGAGTCAAGGATAACACTTTATTAATAATTGTAATACAAACTAATATCACCAGTTACAGTTACATTTTCAGCAAGTACACCAAGTCCTTTCATCCATACATTTATTTTGTCATCATTAGAAACTTTTCTACATGAGCGGGTATACAGAGTAAAAGGCATATTACTATACTAGCCTAGCGCCGAGCGAAGCGGGTTGCGTAACCAGCCGGCTAGGCGCCCAGCGGGCAGTGCGGCGCTATGCTTAGTTAATTTTTTCAAATTGTTGCATCCTTGAGCACCCGATTACCAGATGTACATCTAGCGGTTCTCGGCTGACGCCCCCGGTTACAGGACTTTATTAATATTGGTTACACTCGTGTGGTGTGAGACGTTTCCGGGGGGAGGCACCCCACTGGTGGTCGAACCGCACAATAACCCCGGGTTCGGTGGGCGGCGGCGGTGGGGTGAGTGGACTACTGCAGCCTGTTGTGGGGCTGTGAACCACTGAGGGCTACGACGGGGACGAAGCCTCTCCGTCGTTTCTAGGTCCCCGGTTCAATACACAATACACAGTTGATACCGAGCTGCTACTTCATTCACTTGTTGGTCTTAACAGTTATTTAGCGGTGAGATAACATCATCATACACATGTTTAATCAGAGCGGTGTTAGGGAACAGTTCTTGTAGGAGCCCAAACACTGCACTTCCTACTGTTGATAATAGATAGGGAAGTTCCACAGTACCTGGTACATGGGCGATGACATGGGCGTCAAACTGAGACAACTAGAGCTATTTCTCTTCTTGTTCACAAAACTGTCGAAAAGGTGGTATAGCAGCTGCAGTACGTGGTGCGCGTTCCGTCGGGCGCCCAGCGTTGGCCAGTAACTGCTGCACTGTGTTCAGTAGTGCAGAGGTCTGCTGCGTCTGGAACCGAAACATCTGCATTAGCTGTGTGGCATCTAAAGCTTGCATCTGTGGCGCCTGAGCAAGGGGCGGGATAGGTGGGGTGGGCATGTTGGAAAACACAAATGCAGGAAACAGACGAGGCAAGCAAGTGAAATTATGACACAAGCAAAGAAAATTTCTGCAAAGCCGACCTCAAGACAGGAATTAGCGAAACTGACAAGAAACTGTTAAAGAGAATGAGCCCCTGCAAAGTAAAGACAAGAGAGAATTAAGGCGCCAGCACATCAAAAAGAATTTCGTGGCCATCGGATAGTGAGTTTGGAGGATACTCGTCGCCAAATGTGAGGTTCTGGCCACTCGTCCCGTATAGGGCGCCTACAGGATGCTGCGTCCTCCAAATGCTATACAACCATTCAAGCAAATAACACTAGTTGTTCTATTTCAGTTAAGAAGATTGACAACTAAGGCTTTACAACTGTATTGCAAGCGATGGGCGACATGCAAATAAGTAATGTTCTTCACTATACACAATGTCCAAGTAAACAATGGATATGTTTTACTAATGACCGTTCTGCGAGCGCCGGTCTACAACTGAGTGAATACTGAGCCGATGCTGAGAGCCGAGGCTGCCAGGAGCGGCGCTTACATTCTCGTCTTGCAGAGGTCGCTCGTGTCACGGCACGGTCCTTGTCTGCGGGCTATTGGCTGACGTCGATTCACCGCCTTCTCTGGCCTTGCGTTCTTCCTGTTCGTTCCGGTGCTTGTGGTTGCGCTAGAACGGTACAGAATATGGATTGAGAGTAAATCGAAGAATGATGAAATTAATGAGAAGCAGCAGAAATGATAAAAGTGGGAAACTTAACATCAGGATTGATGGTCATGAAGTAAATGGAGTTAGGGAATTTTACTGCCTAGACGTCAAAAGAACCAGTGACGGACGGAGCAAGGACGACATCAAAAGCAGACTAGCACTGGCAAAAAGAACATTGCAGGCCAAGAGAAGTCTACTAGTGTCGAACATAGGCCTTAATGTGTGGAAGAAATTTCTGAAAATATACATTTCGAGCACAGCAGTGTATAGTACTGAAACATGGACTGGGAAACCCGCAACAGATGAGAATCGAAGCATTTGAGATGTGGTGCTACAGATGAATGTTGAAAATTAGATGGACTGATAAGGTAAGGAATGTGGATTTTCTGTGCAGAAAGGATTATGTGGGAAACACTGACAAGGAGAAGGGACAGAACGATAGGATATCTGTTAAGACATTAGGGACTGTCTTCCATGTTATTAGAGGGAGCTATAGAGGGCAAAAAACTGCAGTAGAAGACAGAGATTGGAATACGTCCAGCAGATAATTGAGGATGTAGATGAAGAGGTTGGCACAGGAGAGAAATTAGTGGCGGACTGCATCAAACCAGTCTGAATGATGGCTAAAAAATGTGGGAAGTTAAGGTACCGACGATGGAGATAGATGGTGACTGTGGTGTCCAGGGGAGATGCGACAATTCGTTAGTTTTGGTGCCAATAGGATTCGCACAAGTGACATTCAGTTCTTCAGTGACTTTTTCAGCGATCATCACCGTATTTTTCGTCACAATCCCTTTCAATATCTGTCACTCACGATCACTGAGCACACACTTCCATCCATGTTGTTACTTATCGGAGATATTTTTTTGGTTTACTTACATCTTTAATATGATGCCCCCTAAAACACCAAACAGTTCAGCCAGCTACGTTACAGGAGCAGTCACTGTAGAGCACCCATCATTTGCTCTGTTCGAAGTAATGTAGTGTGATGGCATAAGCTGTTAACAGCACACTGGTCGACAAAGAGGCTGCGAGAAGATCGATAGTTGGCGCCAGAGCAAGCGAGCTTATCAGGAGAGAGAGGCCAAAGACAGACTCGCAAGAAACGAACCGCCAACGCCGTCTAGACCGCCAGTATTTAGACCGCCACCACCGACCGGAGGGTACCGTCAGTAACAGACAGTCAGCCCAGTCGCAGTCGGAGTTGGAGTCGCAGTCACAATCGCAGCCAGTCTCTGTCTCAGGCAGCACATAGCGACCAGAGTAGTGTGCATAGTGGGATGTGTACTTTACCAGCAGTGGGGTTAACATGGACTATTACAGAAGAGCTTGTATCACAACACATGGATTAGCTTACGATAAGTAGCTCTCTGTTTATGTTAATAAAGAATCTTGTTAATGCATGCGTGCAGTTGTGTTGCAGAAAGAAGATACCAGCCACCAACCAACATCCTCTCGTTGCTTTCCATGGTACAAGCCTACAGTGACAACGAGATGACACAAAACGTAGCTCTGACACAATGCACTCAGAACCACAGAGTACACTGTTCTTATCACGACTGATACCTGCAGCGTACTGATGATATAGCATGGGTGCCGTTTGTGGTGAGATACAACTGTGTAACTTTCAATCTTGGCTAGCATTCATTGAGGTAAAAGAAGAAGGAGATGTCATTACGTCACAAACTTGAAGCAGACGTCCGCCATCCTTCGTAGCTCACAACATTCACTGCATTTATACCTCCATGTTCCACCACGGTGGTATTTCCCCATAATATCACTCTGATGTGGCTGTGCTCAGTTCTGACCGTTGGAGATATCTGTTGACTTTTGTGGTCGTGTCTCAAATAGCATCTCGTGATTTGATTGTGTGGAGACGTAGCTGTTTCATCAAAAATGCCAGCTTGCGCCATTTACGAATGTATTTCTCGAGCCGATCGTAATCTACGGCCTAAAGGCATCACATTTCATTGGTAAGTGGAGCCATTCAAGCAATACTTTTTTGTATACGTAAATTATGGTTGCTCTGTTTACTTTTATTCTTTCCTGTGTTTTTCATTGTCTGCAAGCAGTACGATACCCAAGCCACACTGTATCATCGGTCTCCTCCCCACACAACACAAGGCCACGTCACTGCGCTGATTATTGCTGCAGAGTCCCATGCCCTAAATTCCTCCCGCCAATAATTATTCATTGTTCACATTTCCTTCCTCTTTAAAAAAGATTCTGGCTAGAATATCCGGAGACAGCGGTCATGTACGTCTCAGTTTGTATGAATGTGTGTGTGTGTGTGTGTGTGTGTGTGTGTGTGTGTGTTTGTGTATGCACGCTTTGGTTTCTACAGGGTGTTTCAAAAATGACCGGTATATTTGAAACGGCAATAAAAACTAAACGAGCAGCGATAGAAATACACCGTTTGTTGCAATATGCTTGAGACAACAGTACATTTTCAGGCGGACAAACTTTCGAAATTACAGTAGTTACAATTTTCAACAACAGATGGCGCTGCAAGTGATGTGAAAGATACAGAAGACAACGCAGTCTGTGGGTACGCCATTCTGTACGTCGTCTTTCTGCTGTAAGCGTGTGCTGTTCACAACGTGCAAGTGTGCTGTAGACAACATGGTTTATTCCTTAGAACAGAGGATTTTTCTGGTGTTGGAATTCCACCGCCTAGAACACATTGTTGTTGCAACAAGACGAAGTTTTCAACGGAGGTTTAATGTAACTAAAGGACCGAAAAGCGATACAATAAAGGATCTGTGTGAAAAATTTGAACAGACTGGGAACGTGACGGATGAACGTGCTGGAAAGGTAGGGCGACCGCGTACGGCAACCACAGAGGGCAACGCGCAACTAGTGCAGCAGGTGATCCAACAGCGGCCTCGGGTTTCCGTTCGCCGTGTTGCAGCTGCGGTCCAAATGACGCCAACGTCCACGTATCGTCTCATGCGCCAGAGTTTACACCTCTATCCATACAAAATTCAAACGCGGCAACCCCTCAGCGCCGCTACCATTGCTGCATGAGAGACATTCGCTAACGATATAGTGCACAGGATTGATGACGGTGATATGCTTGTGGGCAGCATTTGGTTTACTGACGAAGCTTATTTTTACCTGGACGGCTTCGTCAATAAACAGAACTGGCGCATATGGGGAACCGAAAAGCCCCATGTCGCAGTCCCATCGTCCCTGCATCCTCAAAAAGTACTGGTCTGGGCCGCCATTTCTTCCAAAGGAATCATTGGCCCATTTTTCAGATCCGAAACGACTACTGCATCACGCTATCTGTTCTTCGTGAATTTGTGGCGGTACAAACTGCCTTAGACGACACTGCGAACACCTCGTGGTTTATGCAAGATGGTGCCCGGCCACATCGCACGGCCGACGTCTTTTATTTCCTGAATGAATATTTCGATGATCGTGTGATTGCTTTGGGCTATCCGAAACATACAGGAGGCGGCGTGGATTGGCCTCCCTATTCGCCAGACATGAACCCCTGTGACTTCTTTCTGTGGGGACACTTGAAAGACCAGGTGTACCGCCAGAATCCAGATACAATTGAACAGCTGAAGCAGTACATCTCATCTGCATGTGAAGCCATTCCGCCAGACACGTTGTCAAAGGTTTCGGGTAATTTCATTCAGAGACTACGCCATATTATTGCAACGCATGGTGGACATGTGGAAAATATCGTACTATAGAGTTTCCCAGACCGCAGCGCCATCTGTTGTTGAAAATTGTAACTACTGTAATTTCGAAAGTTTGTCTGCCTGAAAATGTACTGTTGTCCCAAGCATATTGCAACAAACGGTGTATTTCTATCGCTGCTCGTTTAGTTTTTATTGCCGTTTCAAATATACCGGTCATTTTTGAAACACCCTGTATCTAAAGAAGGCTTTGAACGAAAGCTTATATCAGCTCTTTTCACCGTGCCTGTCTGTTTCTCGGCATGTGAGTAGCAACCTATCCGCTTGACAGTATAGTTATTCCCTCATGAAGTTTGTTGTAAATAATCCACCACACTTCAACAGGAACAACGATCTACATAACAACAATACCAGAAGCAAAAAAAATGAAATTCATTACGCCACATTAAGATTGTCTGTAGCACCAATAGGGGTTCACAGAGCTGCAACCAAAACTTTTGATCACTTATGATCACTTACCCAGTGATACAAAATGTCTGACAGACAGCAAAACAAAAGCTGGAACTGAAATGAAAAAATTTCCTTTTCAGAGCTCCTATTCCGCAGAAGACTATCTACTATTTGTCATCATCATCATCCTCATCATCATCTTCCTTTCACGGATTAAGCTGTTGCCTGTTCCGAACTCACAAACAAAATCAGTCCCATCCTTTGCGAGGTCCTCCAGTATCTCTTTTCCCATTTGGCTTGTAGTTCAGGATCTTCTGAGCAATTTTGCGAGCTGGATTTCTCATGAGGTGTTGTTTCCAATCTTCACGATATTTTTGAATTTTTTCTTTCCTACTGAAAATATTTAATTATATTCTAATTACTTCGTTTCTAACCATATCTCTTCTTGTGCAGCCCTTCGTCTCCCGGCCGGAGTGGTCGAGCGGTTCTAGTCGCTACAGTCTGGAACCGCGCGACCCCTACAATCGCAGGTTCGAATCCTGCCTCGGGCATGGATGTGTGTGATGTCCTTAGGTTAGTTAGGTTTAAGTAGTTCTAAGTTCTAGGGGACTGATGACCTTAGAAGTTAAGTCTCATAGTGCTCAGAGCCACTTCAGCCCTTCGTCTTTCTTAGGAAAGTCATCTCTGCTGTTTAAATATTTTATATTTTTTTCCCCAGCTTTCTCTTCCGTAGGATAATATCGGAACCACTATTATTTTATAGAATATCATGATGGTTTCTTTTTTTACTTTATGGTCCAATGTTCTGCTATTGGTACCAGAGACACCTTGGAGTTTGTGTATTTTATTTTTTATTTTCGATATCAGGGTCCAAATCTAAACTTATAGTGCAGCCTTAATAAGAGATTTGAGAAACTAGCTCTAAAACTGAATTACCCAAAACAATTTTTGATCTGACTGGATATTCTCCTTGGAATTCCATTATGTTTGTTTTCTTACTAGGAATTTTAACGTTGTAAAGTTGGACGAACTACAACAGGCTTTCAAAGGCATGAAAAACAGAAAAGCTACTACAATAGTTGGAATAAACGGGGAAATAATTGCATATGAACGGTTATCACTAGATAAGAGACTTTTACAATTAATAAATGACTGTTGGTCGAACTGAAAGATCCCAGACCCATGGTATACAGCAGAAATAATCTCTCTTTTCAAAAAAGGGAAATGTAATGACCGTAAAAACTATCATGACATAAGTCTTCCAAACACTGGCTACGAACTACGACCGGATGAAGAATATTACAGAAGTTGTTGTTTCTGAAAAACAAAATGGATTTACATCAGACCGTTTATGCTCAGACGATGCGTTTGTAATTAAAAAACATCATACAGAAACACAGAAAATTTAATATAGAAACCCATATGGCCTTTATAGACTCTAAGAAGGCCTTTGACCGGGTGAGCTGTGGTAGCCTATGGAAGATTATGTCGGAACGTGGCTATCCCTATCACGTAAAAGAGGTAATGAAAAGTCTTTATAAAACTTCACGCATTGCAATAAACACACGTAGGAATCGATTAGAAGAAATAATTGAAACCAAGGCGTTAGACAAGGGTGCGGAATATCGCCTACCCTGCATTGACTTCATCATTCGCAAATGGAAACGTAAAGTAAACAATGAAATTAAGATGACGAATCAGGAATACCTGAATGTACTTTTGTTTGCTGATGACATCGTTATTATTCAAAAGAATGAAGATGACCTCGAAACATCAGTATAACAACCAAACGAAATTTGCCAGAAGTACAACTTCAAAATTTCTAGTAACTATTATTGTAAAGTGTAAATTGTGATCCATAGGAATTTCTAACATCTATCTGTCTCTAATTAAAAAAACGAAAAAACTAATAAATGATTATCATTGAGGGATATTTAAAAAATTGATGTTAATATGAAACACTCGTTCCTCATCATTATGATTTATCGTGCAAATGATTCATGCAACGTAAAATTAATTATCTTTTGGTCTATCATAAAGCGTGATATAGACTTTGAAAACCTCAAAATGAAATTAAAATATAAAACGAAGCACATAATCAAAGTAGATGTACATTCCAATTGTGATATGTTTGATTATTCCTGAAAAATTGACGGATTTTCTGACAAGAAATATGCCAGGAAAAGAAGCAGATACAGGTAGGCTACTGTCGGAAAGGTAATCGTATATGTTACATGACTTACAAACATGTTAAAGTGAAATATCCATTCCCTTGATCACATACATAGTATTGCACGGTATTGGAAGACGTTAAAAAAATTAAATCGTTTTTTACTCTGTAAATTACCGTTATTGGTCACAAACTGAATGACGCATTATAGGAAAGATTTCAAGGTGAGAAGATGTATAAACTACAGTGAAACTAATGCACTGACAATCTAATAAAAGAAAGTCTCTATTCTGCAGTTAAGTATACCTATATGCTGTTCTGTTTCTTTGACATTTCAGTAATCGTTCACTTTGGGTTGACGTACACAAGATAAGACAGCAAGTCTTTTCTAGTTTCTCATTGCACACGTTTATGGGCTAGCAAAGAACACGGAGACAAGTTTTTTGCGAACGGGAGCATTAAAAATGTTGTACATACGAGATGAACGCTGAAAATGTAAGGAACAGGAAGCAGTACCAATAAGCAAACATGCTTTGGATTCGGAGTTACAGCTTCATTTCTTATCGATACAAGTACAGTAAAAGTGGAATTAAATGGATTATGAAAGCATCCTTTTCACATAACTTCCTTGTCTTCTAGGTTATTCGAAATGTATCAACGAAAAACAAGTTACATTAACGAGGCCAAATATGTCGTTCCTGATTCACATAAATGATCTAGGTGATAATCTGAGCAGCCCACTTCGATTGTTTGCAGATGATGCTGCAATTTTACCGTCTAGTAAAATCATCAGACAATCAATTCCAATTACAAAATGACCTAGAGTGAAAAGTGGCAGTTGGCACTAAACAAAGCAAAGTGAGAGGTCATTCACATTGGTACTAAGAGAAACCGATAAATTTTGGGTATACGATAAATCTCACAAATCTAAGGGCTGTCAATTCCACTAAATACCTAGGAATTACAATTACGACCAACTTAAATTGGATAGACCACATAGATAATATTGTGGGGAAGGTGAAACAAAGACTGCGCTTTGTTGGCAGAACACTTAGAAGATGCGACAAACTCACTAAAGAGACAGCCTACATTACTTTTGTCCGTCCTCTGCTGGAATATTGCTGGGCGCTGTGGGATCGTTACCAGGTAGGATTGACGGAGGACATCGAAAAAGTGCAAAGAAGGTCAGCCCGTTTCGTGTTATCGCGCAATAGGGATGAGGGTTTCATTGATATGATACGCGAGTTGGGGTGGCAGTCACTGAAACAAAGGCGGTTTTCTTTGCGGCGAGATCTATTTACGAAAATTCAATCACCAACTTTCTCTTCCGAATGCGAAAATATTTTGTTGACACCCACCTACGTAGGGAGAAATGATCATCATAATAAAATAAGAGAAATCAGAGGTCGAACGGAAAGATTTAGGTGTTCCTTTTTCCTACCCGACATTCGAGGGTGGAATGGTAGAGAAGTAGTATGGAAATGGTTCGATGAACCCTCTGCCAGGCACATAAGTGTGAATTGCAGAGTAACCATGTAGATGTAGATGTAGATGTAGGTCGTAATACTAGAGCAAATACGCATTCAAAAACAGAAAAACGCTCGAAATTGCCTTCCTGACAATGTGATATTCATGTGTTTGTACTCTTTAGCACTTAAAACATTTGTTACGTGCACATGACAGAAGTAATGAACAAGAAGCGAACTTAAACATTAACCTACTAATTTTTTTGGCTAATTAAGGTGTTAGTATGCCCCGACCGCTCTTGCATCAAAATAACGTACAGCGTAAGTCTATAGTGTCATTTCTCTTCTTTTTACCTCCATGCTACCATCTGCATTTATGTTCAAGCATGTAATTGTCACGGGGCTTACATATTTTTGTCCAACCGCTGTATACTGTGTGGCAAGAACTTCAATAGAGACACCGCCTATGCACTAGAAGGGGGAGTTTGACAAAGCAGTTTCCCAGAGGGAGACTCCGAACAGTTGTAGTTAACTACCTGATATTAATGATGGCGCTGCCGTTGACGCTGAACAGCGAATGCAAACACAATAACTTGGGGCAAAGGTCGCCACCTCAGCATTCGATATCTCTATGATATCATCATGAGGTAAACCAGCCAACCAGATGCCTTCCTCTGGACATCAGAGTGATGGCTTTCTATTTTCAAGACAGATCTTCACAAACCCATGTTATCGATAGCGACAAAGGCATTGCACAAGGCGAGAACGTCATCGACTTTACTCTGTGTGTAAATAAACAAATACACTGTCATTTACAACAAGCTTTTACATTTTTTGTCTGGGATATGTTGCCCCAGAACTAAATCAAAAAGGGACGAAGTGTAGCATTGCACTCTACTGCTATGGCATCAATCAGAGGTATCGTTTTAATAACTGGGGACACCCTAATTAAAGTAATGGGTATATAGCCAAACATTAACATCAGGAAAAATGTTATATTTGGGCCTAGCATTGGGTTTCAGAACAACACAGTCTCAAGAAGAAGCCGGCAGATACTGATAAAAATGCGAGGACGCCTGAAAGTCTCAACATTTCTATCGCTTTAGGCAAGCTGTCTCTCAGAATATTTGCGACAATTTTTAGCACAGAATGGTAATACACTTGTCTTGGTCAGCAATGTAATTTATTGTTTGTCATCTCATTACACATTTCAGAGAAAATGCCACATCAGGCGTGTCAAAAGCAATACAAAGTACCAAGTCGCCCCTTACACCATTCTGTAACACCTTCAGTTATGGAATCAAGCGGGTGGCGACAAGGTATTGTGTAACCTACTGATTCTGACAGATCTGATGATGGGTTTATCCAATCATAAATAATAAATGACATTGGTGATCAAGGTAAGTATGTATTACCATTTAACATCGTCATTGCTAGAAGGGCTATCATCGGTTGTCCGACACTACCCTCGCGTCAGCATCTACACTGTCTATGGATTACCTGCGAGTTTATGAGAACTACTATTTTAAGTATCGATTTAAAATTCCATGTACATAAAATGCTCATGCTTCAGATCTACATCTACGTCTACATCTACATGCATACTCCGCAAACCACCTGACGGTGTGGGGCGGAGGGTACCTTGAGTACCTCTATCGGTTCTCCCTTCTACTCCAGTCTCGTATTGTTCGTGGAAAGAAAGATTGTTGGCAAGCCTCTGTGTGGGCTCTAATCTCTCTGGTTTTATCCACATGGTCTCATCGCGAGGTATACGTAGGAGGGAGCAATATACTGCTTGACTCCTCGGTGAAGGTATGTTCTCGAAACTTTAACAAAAGCTTGTACCGAGCTACTGAGCGTCTCTCTTGCAGAGTCTTCCACTGGAGTTTATCTATCATCTCCGTAACGCTTTCGCGATTACTAAATGATCCTGTAACGAAGCGCGTTGCTCTCCGTTGGATCTTCTCTATCTCTTCTATCAACCGTATCTGGTACGGATCCCACACTGCTGAGCAGTATTCAAGCAGTGGACGAACAGGTGTACTGTAACCTACTTCCTTTGGTTTCGGACTGCATTTCCTCAGGATTCTTCCAATGAATCTCAATCTGGCATCTGCTTTACCGACGATTAATTTTATAAGGTCATTCCATTTTAAATCACTCCTAATGCCTACTTCCAGATAATTTATGGAATTAACTGCTTCCAGTTGCTGACCTGCTTTATTGCAGCTAAATGATAAAGGATCTTTCTTTCTATGTATTCGCAGCACATTACACTTGTCTACATTAAGATTCAATTGTCATGCACCATGCGTCAATTCGTTGCAGATCCTCCTGCATTTCAGTACAATTTTCCATTGTTACAACCTCTCGATATACTACAGCATCATCCGCAAAAAGCCTCAGCGAACTTTCTGACGTTACATCAAGGTCATTTATATATATAGTGAATAGGAACGGTCCTACGACACTCCCGTGCGGCACACCTGAAATAACTCTTACTTCGGAAGACTTCTCTCCATTGAGAATGACATGCTGCATTCTGTTATCTAGGAACTCTTCAATCCAATCACACAATTGGTCTGATAGTCCATATGCTCTTACTTTGTTCATTAAACGACTGTGGGGAACTGTATCAAACGGCTTGTGGAAGTCAAGAAACACGGCATCTACCTGAGAACCCGTGTCTATGGCCCTCTGAGTCTCGTGGACGAATAGCGTGAGCTGGGTTTCACACGATCGTCATTTTCGAAACCCATGCTGATTCCTGCAGAGTAGATTTCTAGTCTCCAGAAAAGTCATTATACTCGAACACAATACGTGTTCCAAAATTCTACAAGCGATCGACGTTAGAGATATAGGTCTATAGTTCTGCACATCTGTTCGACGTCCCTTCTTGAAAACGGGGATGACCTGTGCCCTTTTCCAATCTTCTGGAACGCTACGCTCTTCTAGAGACCTACGGTACACAGCTGCAAGAAGGGGGGCAAGTTCCTTCACGTACTCTGTGTAAAATCGAGCTGGTATCCCATCAGGTCCAGCGGCCTTTCCTTTTCTGAGCGATTTTAATTATTTTTCTATCCCTCTGTCATCTATTTCGATATCTACCATTTTGTCATCTGTGCGACAATCTAGAGAAGGGACTTCCAACTATAAGATAACATTGTACGAGGGCATGCTAAAAAGATATGCCTCCGAATTTATTATTCTGTAGTCGATATCGGTTGAGGTATTACGTATCATGTGTACTACTCGGTCGGCATTCTTGCTTCACTGGTGCAAGCTGCAACCCTCTGGCTCTGGAGAGGTCCTTTTTCTACAGTGTAACATGGCGGTCTTTAATGTAACTGTGTAGGTGCGTGAGAAACAGAGTTCTGTAATCGAGTTTCTAACTGCAGAAAACGAGCCACCAATTGAAACCCATCAAAGAATAAAAGTTGTGTAGGCTGATGATTGTCGTGACAACAGTACTGGGTTGTTCGTGCTCGTAATGGAGGAAACTGTAGTGCTAATCTCAACGTGTGTGTTTCCACAATTTAAAGATCGCCTTCGAAGACTTCACTTTGACAATGCTGAGGCGGTGAGAGCCGAGGTGAGCTTGTGGCTCCGCAAGAAACATTCTACAGTGACGGTATCAGGAAACTGGTGTTTCATTGCGAGAATTGTGTTCGCCGACAGTGTGACTGTGTCTAGAAATAAACAGGTAGACATGAAGAATAAAGATGCAGAATGGTAATAAAATTTGTTTCATTTAAGAAGTTTTACTAGTTTCCACATAAAAAAGCTCGGAGGCATTACTTTCAGTACCCCCTTTTTAAGTAATTTTTGGTCAGAACCCAATGCTGTAGTGTTTATAAGCGGTGAGGCGCCCGTTACCAAACAAGACTGTCGTGTTTGCAGCCCTCAACACTCTTGCATCATTCAATGGACATCCTCTCTCCACAAGTGGTACTGTGTGGTGTTCCGTAGACGCTGTTGGTGTATTTCAACCTCTTTTTTTGCGGAGGCATTACAGCGACAGTCAACCCCGAACGTTACATACACGTGTTGAACACGTTCTGTCTGCCAGAACTATGTAGACGACAGATAAACATGTAGACTGTTAGTTTTCAATAGGATAGTGCAACACTGCACACTATAGATACATCCATGCCAGTTGGGAGTAACATTTTGCCTGGACGCCCCATTTCACATTTCGGTGGCTTGACCACCAAGATCACCGTGCTTCTCCGCTTGTCACTTTTCTTATCTGTGTTAACAAACCCCAAAGTTCAATAGATGTCAAAGAAGAGGTAGGTCTGATTGGCCCGAGTTGTGAGCAATCTTGAAAGATGGCGGTGCCTTTTGGGGAGGCTACTGCTCTGGTAATACCCGTCAGGCACTTTCCCTTTCATTTTGTTTCAGTGATAATCTTACAATTTCATTCGCGTTTGGTATATCTAAATTTTTCCTGATTGATAGTAATCTGATGGAGTATCAGGGTTAGGGTAATCCACTGATTGATTTCACAGTACTTGCATGACTTGAGTAGCAGTAGTACACTCATGTTCATAAATTAAGAATAATGCTGATACATGGTGAAACAACGCTCTGGTGGGCGGTTTGCGGTTTTAAATCACCTCGGGGTATGACCAAGCGGTGCATTTGACCTAAGACCGTCGCACGGTGGCGCTGGCAGCAGAGGTGTGTTGGTGCACGTCAGAGTACGGTGCAGCGAGTAAGTGTGCAGACGTTTTCAGACGTGCTAATGATGACTGAATGTTGAAAACAGCTCAAAGAACACGTATTGATGAAGTTATGAGGGGTAGAATACTAGGGCGACTGGAGGCTGGACAAACACAGCAGGCCGTAGCATGGGCCCTCCGTGTGCCACAAAATGTGACCTCAAGATTATGACAACGATTCCAGCAGACAGGAAACATGTCCAATCGCTACATTACGGGACGTCCACAGTGTACAACACTACAAGAAGACCGCTATCACCGTCAGTGCCCGCAGACGGCCACGGAGGGCTGCAGGTAGCCTTGCACGGGACCTTACCACAACCACTGGAACAGTTGTCTCCGGACATACAGTCTATAGACGACTCAACAGACATGGTTTATTCGCCTGGAGACTTGCAAGGTGCATTCCACTGATCCCTGGTCACAGGAGAGCCCGTAAAGCCTGGCGTCGAGAACACAGTACACGGTCATTGGAACAGTGGTGTGATTCTCTCCGGTTTTTCATCTGGCGTGAACCAGGAACCAGATACCAACCCCTTAATGTCCTTGAAAGGGACCTGTATGGAGGTCGTGGTTTGATGGTGTGGGGCGGGATTATGATTGGTGCACGTACACTCTGCATGTCTTTGACAGTGGAACTGTAACAGGTCGGGTGTATCGGGACATCATTTTGCATCAGTATGTCCGCCTTTTCAGCGGTGCAGTGGGTCCCATCTTCCTCCTGATGGATGATAACGCAAGGCCCTACCGAGCTGCCATCGTAAAGGAGTACCTTGAAACAGAAGATGTCGGGCGAATGGAGTGGCCTGCCTTTTCTCTAGATCTAAACCCCATCGAGCACGTCTGGGATGCTCTCGGTCGACGTATCGCTGCACGTCTTCAAAGCCCTATGACCCTTCAGGAGCTCCGACAGGCACTGGTGCAAGAATGGGAGGCTATACCCCAGCAGCTGCTCGACCACCTTATGCAGAGTATGCCAACCCGTTGTGTGGCTTGTGTACGTGTGCATGGTGATCATATCCCATATTGATGTCTGGGTACATTTGCGGGAAACAGTGAAATTTTGCAGCACATGTGTTTCGGGACGGTTTTCTCAACTTATCACCAATACTGTGGACTTACAGATCTGTGTCGTATGTGTTTCCTATGTGCCTATGTTATTAGCGCCAGTTGTGTGTAGTGGCACGTTGTGTGGCACCACATTCTGCAATTATCCTTAATTTATGAGCATGAGTGTATAATTAAAATCGGCTAAAGAGACAGATTTCTGGACGCTGGAGGTGACCATTGCATTAAGTGCAGCTTCAGAACTTTCCCCGAGCAGCAAGCGAGTTCGCAGATCCTTCTCATTGCTAGCCAGCCTTTGTAGTCATCAAAATTGGCCGTGGGTCCTGCAGGCCACTGGTTGATGGGCCACCATTCGGGTGGTCGACCTTCTTCTGCTGGCGGCCAAGCAATAGGATGTGAACGCCGTGGCTGAATTCAAAATGA
This sequence comes from Schistocerca serialis cubense, assembly GCF_023864345.2. Lineage (NCBI taxonomy): Eukaryota > Metazoa > Arthropoda > Insecta > Orthoptera > Acrididae > Schistocerca > Schistocerca serialis. Next base: position 484,653,845 of record NC_064645.1, on the reverse strand, counting down.
CACTTCTTTAGAAACTGCCAGCGCCAGGCGTCGTGACACCGGCCTAACCACTTTATTAGCGAGTGGACGTGGTGTGGGAGTCTGATCTCCTTATCCCGTGTGCGGGTCCAGGTAAAGCGGCGTCAGGCTGGCGACCGGCTAACGTGTTTATTACGAGAACAGTGTACCTTTACGAGATGGGACGACGAATTTCTCCGGATATCGCATTCCTTAGATGGCGCTGCGCCTCCCCAAAACGGCACCCACTAAATCGTTTTACAGGCGAGAGGGAACTTCTTGTCACTAGGGAGCTTCCCTCACCTTGTGAAGTGCGACAGAGGTTTGACTGGAGGACCTCCAGGCATTGTGTGCTGTTTTCTCAGAGAACAAAATGTGTACTGCACTGCAGTGACTGGTTGAGGAAGATCGCGTCTCCTTGCTAGAAAACGTGATTGGCACAGTAATCACTGCTGAGCCAGGATGGGTTTATTCAAGAACATCAGAATGGAACGGCTGATTTTCAGAAGGTTTTGAGCAACGGTAGAGGCACGGACTTGCTTCTTGATTGATGCGGAGCACAGTTGCTAGAGCTCTAAGTTTCTACGGAGAGAGCAGTTAGTTATAAACTCGTCCAGACACCTAGGCAAAATATTAATATTTTCGCCAACGTGAGACAATCACCGGTGGATGTGGGGTCATGCCAGCAACACGACGTGCTACGGAACGTACCAGCTCCGGAAGCAGCCGCAAGCAGACGACAGCGTCTCGTCTTTCACCGGCTAAATAGGTAACGTTGCGCAGCTTCGGAAAATTCAGAAGTTTATCCGTCTTTTCACGGCCATCTTTTTTTATAGCGGCCTTGTACTCGCAATAGTCACTCCAGTGTCCGTCGCATGCTTCATTATAATTTGACGTGAGAGACCAATCAATGGAACGATACAGCAGAGTTGGCTTGCCTGGATTGGCATTCTTCCATTCATAATAGCCAGTCTCATCTAAACATAAATTCCAGTTAGGTTCCCCCAAGTCTATTCCCAACTAATGAGTTCGTGTTAATGAAATGTTATACATTCGAAGTTTCTGTTTATATGTTTGTTCTCTCTTGGCGTTGACATTGGTTAATAAATCTCTTTGTGATACCGTAGGTCTTTGTTATTAGTTTTTCAATGACCTCCATTCTCATTCCCTACGATGTCATTTATTTTGTTGTGGGTTTGAAAGAATTAAATTAATTTTTTGTCAAGTTAGCCAACTCATTAGGTGATCCACACAGGGGCCACTATTTAACGAATGTCAGATTTCGTTGCGGTATTGATAAATGTGGCATCTCTTGGGTGTGGTGGTTACAACTTTTTAGACGTTTGGCAAACGCAGAACTGCCGCCACCTTAGGCTAGCTTGCAATCTCTAGCAGGGTGTTGAAAATTGTAGTATTTGGGAGAATAGGCGTCAGTTGGGTGACAGGATTGTTCGTACGTAACCAAGCAAATCAAATAAAATACGTTACCATTCGATTTTTCCCTTGAAAATTAGCACAGTAGGTGAAGAGATACAATGTGGAATAGGGGTTATAATAAGAAATACTGTGGTTCTCACCTTATTTGTGCTATACTCTGGTGCACGACTTGAAAACTAAAACTACGTTCACCAACTGTAGACCACTTTGGGAGGCATTCATATTGCAGTTAGTAGCAATTACGTGTGAATGAAGCTGCGTTTGACGATTTCACTACAAGGAATAATTGTTGCAGGTTGATCGTTTTCAGTTTCATTCTTATCATAATACATAAATTATTAATTTTTTAGGAGACTTTTAGCTATTATACTAAGCTGTAAAATAGCGTGTTTGTTGCCTATTTAAATTTAATTTAATTTTCGATTTTATTTGCGTGTCTGAATTTCAAGATGACTGTGTCACTAATATGGAATACTAATGGCTCAAATGGCTCTGAGCACTATGGGACTTAACATCTGAGGTCATCAGTCCCTAGAACTTAGAACTACTTAAACCTAACTAACCTAAGGACATCACACACATCCATGCCCGAGGCAGGATTCGAACCTGCGACCGTAGCGGTCGCGCGGTTCTTGACTGAGGCGCCTAGAACCGCTCGGCCACTCCGGCCGGCATGGAATACTAGTATTCCACATTTGTATCCTAGTGTTCCATATTTGTACCGTAATTTCACAACCTGTTTTATTTGAAGGTATTGCTTCAGAAATAACGAGCTCGAAAACAGTGGGATGAGCTTGCTATGCGAACAGCAATTAATAATGTTACAAAAAACACGATGGGCTTCCTGAAAGCGGCAAAAACTTTATAAGTTCCTAGGGCCACTCTACCAAACTTGGGTAGAACAAAATCTGATTGAATATAGCATGACAATGGGAAGTAAGTTTCTTGGACGTACTCGAAAGGATCTCCAACAGATGGTTTTTCAGTTTGCTAAATCCAATAACATCCAGAATCCATTTTTGAGTGAATGGGCTGGAAGAGGATGGTTACGCCTTTTCTTGAAGCGGCACGAAAACGAAATTCCGACTCGAATACTCACAGTAGCTTCATGTAACATATCTTTAGGTTTCAGAAGAGAAAATATAGCATTAATTTTCTCTTTGTTTTAACAGGAGACGGAAAAAAAATCTGTTTCCCACCGGACTGAATATAAAATCTCGACTAAACTGGTCTAAGCATTGTGCAGATTATAGTGCCCCATGTCGTTGCAAGAATCAGAAAGCGACAAGTAGCAGCCATCTCTTGTCCAGAGAGTGAATCACTCACGACCTTTGTCACATGCATGATTGCTACAGGAACTTTTGTCGTGGCCTTGATAATATTCCCTCGTAAGAGCCGCAGCAGTCACCTAATGAGAAGAGGTCCTAACTAAGGTACGAGCATATGGGATTGGTTCCCGGGTCTGTGAGTGGCTCGAAGACTTCTTAAGTAATAGAACCCAGTGCATTGTCCTCGATGGTGAGTGTTCATCGGAGGTGAAGGTATCATCTGGAATGCCCCAGGGAAGTGTGGTAGGTCCGCTGTTGTTTTCTATTTACATAAATGATCTTTTGGATAGGGTGGATAGCAATGTGCGGCTGTTTGCTGATGATGCTGTGGTGTACGGGAAGGTGTCGTTGTTGAGTGACTGTAGGAGGATACAAGATGACTTGGACAGGATTTGTGATTGGTGTAAAGAATGGCAGCTAACTCTAAATATAGATAAATGTACATTAATGCAGATAAATAGGAAAAAGCATCCTGTAATGTTTGAATACTATATAGGTAGTGTAGCTCTTGACACAGTCACGTCGATTAAATATTTGGGCGCAACATTGCAGAGCGTTATGAAGTGGGACAAGCATGTAATGGCAGTAGTGAGGAAGGCGGATAGTCGTCTTCGGTTCATTGGTAGAATTTTGGGAAGCTGTGGCTCATCTGTAAAGGAGACCGCTTATAAAACACTAATACGACCTATTCTTGAGTACTGCTCGAGCGTTTGGGAACCCTATCAGGTCGGATTGAGGGAGGACATAGAAGCAATTCAGAGGCGGGCTGCTAGATGTGTTACTGGTAGGTTTGATCATCACGCGAGTGTTACGAAAATGCTTCAGGAACTCGGGCGGAAGTCTCTAGAGGAAATGAAGCGTTCTTTTCGTGAATCGCTACTGAGAAAATTTAGAGAACCAGCATTTGAGGCTGACGTCAGTACAATTTTACTGCCGCCAACGTACATTTCGCGGAAAGACCACAAAGATAAGATAAGAGAGATTAGGGCTCGTACAGAGGCATATAGGCAGTCATTTTTCCCTCGTTCTGTTTGGGAGTGGAACAGGGAGAGATGATGCTAGTTATGGCACGAGGTACCCCCAGCCACGCACCGTATGGTGGATTGCCGAGTATGTATGTAGATGTAGATGTAGGTCCCCCTGGGTCCATTCATGCATGCTATCCCTCTGGATGGATACAAAGCCAGCTCTTCATTGATTGATTTCAACATTTTCTGAGAAAGGTGAAGCCGACAGCAGAATCACCAGTGCTTCTGACTCTCGATAGGCTTTACAGCAACTCAAAAAATGTGGATGTTATACATCTCGAACACAAAAACCAAGTCAGCATCTTGACTCTGTCTCCTCCTGCCTCCCACATGATGGAACCACTGGATAGAACTTTTATGAGTCGTTTAAAAGCCTGTTACTCTGAGCAGGTACACGTATCGATGAGGGAAGATGCGTGTTTCGTGCCGGCCACTGTGGCCGAGCGGATCTAGGCGCTTCAGTCCGGAACCGCGCTGCTGCTACGATCGCAGGTTCGAATCTTGCCTCGTGCATGGATGTGTGAGATGTCCTTATGTTAGTTAGGTTTAAGTAGTTCTAAGTCTAGGGGACTGATGACCTCAGATGTTAAGTCTCATAGTGCTTAGAGCCATTTCAACCATTTGCATGTTTAGTAACAAACGGTGGACATCGCCGAACTGTCTAGGGAGGGTTACCTCAAGTTCCAGATAACAGTAAATAGGTTTAGTTCAAATGGCTCTGAGCACTATGGGACTTAACATCTATGGTCATCAGTCCCCTAGAACTGAGAACTACTTAAACCTAACTAACCTAAGGACAGCACACAACACCCAGCCATCACGAGGCAGAGAAAATCCCTGACCCCGCCGGGAATCGAACCCGGGAATCCGGGCGTGGGAAGCGAGAACGCTACCGCACGACCACGAGATGCGGGCAAAATAGGTTTAGGATCACAGAAATATACCCATTAACGCCCATATTTTCATGGATGCAGATTTCGTTGCCAGCGATGAAGGAATAATTGAGGATCCACCCAATAGGCCAGACAGTCAACCATCTGCAGGAGCTGTGACTTCTAAAAATGGAATGGCTAAGTTAAGTCAAGGTGGGGCCATCTTCTGGTACATTAGAAATTACACCTTGGCAGATTTCACATGTTCCACAAACAAAGAAGAGGCCAGGCACCAGAGAAGAAAAGCAGGTTCTTCAGCAATCCTAACATTAAATGATAATTAATTGAAACCCTCAGCTGCCGACAGGTGTTGTTGATATACCTCGATGGGGACAGCTAAAAGTGTGTGCCCCGACCGGGTGTCGATCCCGGGATCTCCTGCTTGCATGGCAGACACTCTACCTGTTTTTTATTATTATTATTATTCGTTGTTGATTGTTGTGTTCGGTCGTTGCGGACGTCATACGACATCCGGTGAAGTTCGTTTGTTGATCCTTCCACTCAGTTTTTTTTTTTATTACAGAGGCCAACCAGCTCTCTGACCGAACACGCTGAGCTATTGTGCCGGCCCCAGTCTGAGCCACCGAGGGCACAGATGAATAGCGCGACTGCAGGAAATTATCCATTGCACGCTTCCCGTGAGACCCACATTCCCACCTGTACACAATCTACATACGTAATGTTCCTAATAGATATTTGCCCATCCACTCGTTACTCGCGCCAACTAAGGTGACGATTACCGTAAGAGTTCGTGTGTAACCTGTGCGTATTCGCACAGACAAAGGTCAATGACCGGGTAGCCTTTAACTATATATGAAGATAGTAACTGTTCCTGAAAGAACAGGGCCCGCATCTCGTGGTCGTGCGGTAGCGTTCTCGCTTCCCACGCCCGGGTTCCCGGGTTCGATTCCCGGCGGGGTCAGGGATTTTCTCTGCCTCGTGATGGCTGGGTGTTGTGTGCTGTCCTTAGGTTAGTTAGGTTTAAGTAGTTCTAAGTTCTAGGGGACTGATGACCATAGATGTTAAGTCCCATAGTGCTCAGAGCCATTTGAACCATTTTGAAAGAACAGGTACCATTGATGACGGTGCAGCTTCTCTAGAAAAAATGATAATCAACTGAAACCCTCAACTGCCGACAGGTATTGTTGATATACCTCGATGGGGACAGGGGGCAATCGTCACCTTAGTACGCGCGAGTAATGAGTGGTTGGGCAAATATCTATTAGGAACAATACTTATGTAGATTGTGGACAGTTGGGAATGTGGGTCTCACGGGGAGCGTGCAAGGAATAAGTCCCTGCAGTCGCACTACTCATATGTGTCCTAGGTGGCTCAGATAGTCCCCAGGTCCAGACGGATTCCCGTTGGAATTTTACCGTGCCTTTGTGACCATTATGACACCGATGTGGCTATGTATGTTTAATGAGCTTCTGCAGCAAGAAGTACCGGTTCACATTCAATTCACGGAAGGGCTCATGATACCAATACCGAAGCCCCGTGGTGGCAAACGGCCTTGTGATTATCGCCCGTTGACCCTCCTTAATAGTGACTACAAGATCTTCATGCGCATCCTGTGAAGTCGTATCAAAAAGTCGCTGGAGAATCGAATACATGCCGATCAGACTTGTCTTGGCGGCATCAGTAATATCCACACAGCCTTGGGAGACTATCGTGACGTCGTCGCCCTCGCGGCTGCATGCCGCCTCCGGGGGGCGATGGTTGCAGTAGATTTCGATCATGCTTTTGATCGCGTGGATCATGTGTACCTCGCGGCGGTGATGAATAGGATGGGTGTCTCGCCATTATTGACCAATGCTGTGATGCGTTTGTTGCACGGCGCCAGATCAGCGATGGTGGTCAACGGAGGGAGAACTGAGTATTTTAAGATCTTAAGATCAGTGAGACAGGGTTGCCCCTCGTCGATCCTCCTTTATGCAATCGCCTTAGAACCGTTCCTCGCAGGCCTTCGCCGCCGTCTTAGCGGGATCTCCCTACGGCAATTATCATTCAAATGCAGAGCATACGCGGATGATATTGTGTTCCTCGTACGGAATGAGAGGGAGACTCAAACAGCACTGGATTGGCTACAGACGTTTGGGATGGCAGCTGGAAGTGTGGTCAACTACCGTGGACTAGAACCAGGAACGGAAGGACCCTTACCTGCGGTGGAAACCCTCCGCTGTTTGGGTATCACCTTTCATAAAGAGACAGCGAGAACGGCTGCGGACAACTACCGAAGATTGTTACTCAGAGTCCGCACGGCAGTACGACTAAACGCCCTACGGTCGATGGATATGCTGCAGCGAGTGTTACTCGTCAACCTTTATCTCGCGCCCATGATGTGCCACCTGACGCACCTTCTTCCCTTGACGCGCACGATGGCTATGAGGATTCAGGCGGCTTTTGGGTACTATGTGTGCCTGGGACAACTCTTTAAGGTACAGTACAACACGCTTACCCTCCCAGCGCGAGAGGGGGGCGTTGGTTTAGTGAACGTGCACGAGAAGGCGCGTGCCACGTATATTAATACTATGCTCAAACGGTGGCGCAACAGGAATCACTCGCTTACGGGGACGATCATCGAAGAACTCGTACCCACATCGCATCTTCCTCCAGTCAGTGTCGGCCATATATCACCCCCATTAACGTATGTGCGCACGTTCCTCGTGGAACACAGTTACGTTCGAGAGCGTTTACCGACGACCCGACAGTCTACATCGAAGGACGTGTACCATCTGCTTCTTCGACAGATCGCCCGGAATAAGGTGGAACGCAAACATCCAGCTGTTAATTGGCACGTGGTGTGGCGCACGGTGCACCACCCCCACCTACCTACATCTGTCAGGTCAACATGGTACATTGTCGTCAACAGAAAATACCCTACAAATGATAAAAAGTACGCAATACATTTGGCGGATTCGCCCTTGTGTCAGCAATGCGGCGTGCTGGATACGGACGACCATCGGCTGGTCTGCGGCGAGGCATTGGCTGTCTGGACTCTCGCAAGAAAGATAACAGCGTTCATGCGGCGCACTATCTATACAGCAGTCTGTTCTGACATAGTATTTTTTCCAGAGGAAACGTATTTTCCGCGTCATAAGACGAACGCAGTGGCGTGGATCACAGGTATGACGGTCCATTACATCTATAGAGACACACGTACGAACTTACTGAACGTCCTGGATTACTGGCAATACTTGCAAGATGGACACACGAAACTATTACGGCTACAAAAGTACAAGGATTGGTATGCCAATTTCCTGGTAACGGTATTTGCGGACCCGCCATATACTTGGGGTGTGCCGGGTGCGCAAAGATGAGCGGCGGTGCTTTCGTTGTGAAACCGACCAAGTAATGTGATCGACTAAGAACACTATGCGAGTATGCGACCTACGAAAAACTCACGCTTGAACAGTTAGCAATTGGATGTACTTCAAATTTTGTTTTCATATCCATAAATACTTTTCTTTAGGGTGCCGGAGGTGGCCCCATTTTGATTTTGTTGTTATTTCATGCTGCATGGTAGGACGGCAGCGAGGTGCCTTCCAGGACAGTTATCATGTGTCAGGACGCACTATGTTTATTTTGTGAATAATAAAGGTTTCTGTTTCTCCTTTCTCTTACCTTCCTTCATATAAAAAAAAAAAAATGGTAGAGCACATGCCCGCGAAAAAGAAAAAGTGGTCAGCGCGACAGACTAAAAAAAAAAAAAAAAAAGATGGTTAGAGCGTCTGCCATGTAAGCAGGAGATCCCGGGTTCGAGTCCCGTTCGGGGCACACATTTTCAGCTGTCCCCATCGAGGTATATCAACAACACCTGCCGGCAATTAATTATCATTTATTCTAGAGAAGCTGCACGGTCATTAATGGTTTCTGTTCTTTCGGGAACAGTTACTATCTTCATATACAGGGTGTTACAAAAAGGTGCGGCTAAACTTTCAGGAAACATTCCTCACACACAAAGAAAGAAAATATGTTATGTGGACATGTGTCCGGAAACGCTTACTTTCCATGTTAGAGCTCATTTTATTACTTCTCTTCAAATCATATTAATCATGGAATGGAAACACACAGCAACAGAACGTACCAGCGTGACTTCAAACACTTTGTTACAGGAAATGTTCAAAATGTCCTCCGTGAGCGAGGATACATGCATCCACCCTCCGCCGCATGGAATCCCTTATGCGCTGATGCAGTTCTGGAGAATGGCGTATTGTATCACAGCCGTCCACAATACGAATACGAAGAGTCTCTACATTTGGTACCGGGGTTGCGTAGACAAGAGCTTTCAAATGCCCCCATAAATGAAAGTCAAGAGGGTTGAGGTCAGGAGAGCATGGAGGTCATGGAATTGGTCCGCCTCTACCAATCCATCGGTCACCGAATCTGTTGTTGAGAAGCGTACGAACATTTCGACTGAAATGTGCAGGAGCTCCATCGTGCATGAACTACATGTTGTGTCGTACTTGTAAAGGAACATGTTCTAGCAGCACAGGTAGAGTATCCCGTATGAAACCATGATAACGTGCTCCATTGAGCGTAGGTGGGCGAAACTAAAATGAGCTCTAACATGCAAATTAAGCGTTTCCGGACACATGTCCACATAACAACTTTTCTTTATTTGTGTGTGAGGAATGTTTCCTGAAAGTTTGGCCGTACCTTTTTGTAACACCCTGTATAGTCCTGACACTGGCTCCATACAAGAGAAAGTATCGACAACAACAGCAAATAAATCGGAGACAAAGAATCAGATGCCACGAAAGCCTAGGGACCAAGAAGAATGTACAGAATGTGAGAGCACACTGAATGTGCAGGTCACGATAAAGGGCGATATGTGTTTGACTCGGCAAGTGAAATTACTTAGAGTAAGGAATTTAATAACTGAAAATGGTATATTTCATGCGTTTTTCTACTGTTTTATTATGTTTTACAGTGCTTTCTTTGACAAATAATTGTTAGGTTTTCCATTATTTGTTTTAACTTTAAAAAACTTGGAACAAAATGATTATTCCATATTTGTGCCCCATAATCTGAAGAGCCAGAAATGTCAAATTTTGTGTTAAGCCTAATTTACAAATGTTTCTAACATAGTAATGTATTCGAAAATATATTAAGCATTAAAATACAGGGTAATCAAAAAGTCAGTATAAATTTGAAAACTTAATAAACCACGGAATAATGTAGATGGAGAGGTAAAAATTGACACACATGCCTGGAATGACATGGGGTTTTATTAGAAAAAAAAATCAAAGTTTGAAAATTTCCGACAGATGGCGCTGGACAGCAAAACTGCTACCGTGACGGTTGAGAGGTACGCCGATATGCTACAGAATCGCATCATCCCCAGCCTGGCTGATAGACACCTGTTGGAACTTACGATGTTTATGCGGGATGGCTCTCCACCCCTTATTGCTAGACGCGTGAAAGATCTCTTGCGCGCGTCGTTTGGTGATGATCGTGTGCTCAGCCGCCACTTTCGTCATGCTTGGCCTCCCAGGTCCCCAGACCTCAGTCCGTGCGATTATTGTCTTTGGGGTTACCTGAAGTCGCAAGTGTATCGTGATCGACCGACATCTCTAGGGATGCTGAAAGACAACATCCGACGCCAATGCCTTACCATAACTCCGGACATGCTTTACAGTGCTGTTCACAACATTATACCTCGACTACAGCTATTGTTGAGGAATGATGGTGGACATGCTGAGTATTTCCTGTAAAGAACATCATTTTTACTTTGTCTTACTTTGTTATGCTAATTATTGCTATTCTGATTAGATGAAGCGCCATCTGTAGGACATTTTTTGAACGTTTGTATTTTTTCGATTCTAATAAAACCCCATGTCATTCCAAGCATGTGTGTCAAAAATGGTTCAAATGGCTCTGAGCACTATGGGACTCAACTGCTGAGGTCATTAGTCCCCTAGAACTTAGAACTAGTTAAACCTAACTAACCTAATGACATCACAAACATCCATGCCCGAGGCAGGATTCGAACCTGCGACCGTAGCGGTCTTGCGGTTCCAGACTGCGGCTACTTCGGCCGGCGCATGTGTGTCAATTTGTACCTCTCTATCTACATTATTCCGTGATTTAATCAGTTTTCAAATTTATACTGACTTTTTGATCATCTGGTACATCTAAGTATGTGCTACAGATATTTTATTTGCTTAATGTGGGAAAAATGAGAAATTTAAAAAGGAAAAACAAAATAGTATTACATACACTCCTGGAAATGGAAAAAAGAACACATTGACACCGGTGTGTCAGACCCACCATACTTGCTCCGGACACTGCGAGAGGGCTGTACAAGCAATGATCACACGCACGGCACAGCGGACACATCAGGAACCGCGGTATTGGCCGTCGAATGGCGCTAGCTGCGCAGCATTTGTGCACCGCCGCCGTCAGTGTCAGCCAGTTTACCGTGGCATACGGAGCTCCATCGCAGTCTTTAACACTGGTAGCATGCCGCGACAGCGTGGACGTGAACCGTATGTGCAGTTGACGGACTTTGAGCGAGGGCGTATAGTGGGCATGCGGGAGGCCGGGTGGACGTACCGCCGAATTGCTCAACACGTGGGGCGTGAGGTCTCCACAGTACATCGATGTTGTCGCCAGTGGTCGGCGGAAGCTGCACGTGCCCGTCGACCTGGGACCGGACCGCAGCGACGCACGGATGCACGCCAAGACCGTAGGATCCTACGCAGTGCCGTAGGGGACCGCACCGCCACTTCCCAGCAAATTAGGGACACTGTTGCTCCTGGGGTATCGGCGAGGACCATTCGCAACCGTCTCCATGAAGCTGGGCTACGGTCCCGCACACCGTTAGGCCGTCTTCCGCTCACGCCCCAACATCGTGCAGCCCGCCTCCAGTGGTGTCGCGACAGGCGTGAATGGAGGGACGAATGGAGACGTGTCGTCTTCAGCGATGAGAGTCGCTTCTGCCTTGGTGCCAATGATGGTCGTATGCGTGTTTGGCGCCGTGCATGTGAGCGCCACAATCAGGAGTGCATACGACCGAGGCACACAGGGCCAACACCCGGCATCATGTTGTGGGGAGCGATCTCCTACACTGGCCGTACACCACTGGTGATCGTCGAGGGGACACTGAATAGTGCACGGTACATCCAAACCGTCATCGAACCCATCGTTCTACCATTCCTAGACCGGCAAGGGAACTTGCTGTTCCAACAGGACAATGCACGTCCGCATGTATCCCGTGCCACCCAACGTGCTCTAGAAGGTGTAAGTCAACTACCCTGGCCAGCAAGATCTCCGGGGCTGTCCCCCATTGAGCATGTTTGGGACTGGATGAAGCGTCGTCTCACGCGGTCTGCACGTCCAGCACGAACGCTGGTCCAACTGAGGCGCCAGGTGGAAATGGCATGGCAAGCCGTTCCACAGGACTACATCCAGCATCTCTACGATCGTCTCCATGGGAGAATAGCAGCCTGCATTGCTGCGAAAGGTGGATATACACTGTACTAGTGCCGACATTGTGCATGCTCTGTTGCCTGTGTCTATGTGCCTGTGGTTCTGTCAGTGTGATCATGTGATGTATCTGACCCCAGGAATGTGTCAATAAAGTTTCCCCTTCCTGGGACAATGAATTCACGGTGTTCTTATTTCAATTTCCAGGAGTGTATTTGTACCACTTCCTCTATTGTTCGTTTGAAAACAGTAGGTATGTGAGGAACAGCAGTGGTACTAAGACTGTGCCCCGTGGGGCTCCATTAGGTGGGAATAGAGAAGACTTTGAGTGCCAACAAACATGCTGATATTACCACTGCGGAAGACGAGCACGGCGCATTCCGCGAACGCCTTGACACTGGTGTGTGAGCGCCGGAAGCGGCGGCCAGGTCGGCGTTATTAAGCGCCGCCATCAGGTCGCGACGCCGGCTGGGCGCGTTTTAATCTCGGCGAGTGCGCCGCCCCGGCCGCTGCCTGCCCCGGCTCTCAGCCGGCGCTGCCCTGGCCCCGCCTGCCCTTTACTCCCTCACTGTCACAGGGGAAGCCCCGGCCGGCGGCCTGTGTTCACCTGATGCCCCGCCCCCCACGCGAGCGCTGCTCGCAGGTTTTTTTAATTCGGCCGGTTGTGGCTGAGCTGGTTCCCAGAGAGCCCCACAAATTTCCACAAGTAGCGTCAGTTGTTGTCTAAGAGTATCACGACATTTAAAGGGTACTTCCCCAGAGACGTCATCAGTGTATAGCTCTCAGACTTTGTGACCTTTATTTTTGTTTCCTGCATTTCTAGGTCTTGGATTTAAAGCTGAGATGCTTGTTGCAGGGTGCATACTGGTTTGTAGTAAATAAAAATTAATAAGCTCAGTCAGACAGTGGGAAATACAGGATGGAATAATGACAAAATGGTGAGAAGTATACATTACTATTAACATTATAGTGGAGATGTTCAGTCGCAGACAGGCACAACAAAAAATGCACAACAAAAATCCTGCTAAACAAGTAACTTTTCGGCCAAAAGACCTTCTTCTGAATTACACTACATGCACACACACATTCACATAAACCAACTCACACACACACACATGAACACTGTCTCTGCCTGCCAAGATCAGACTATAATCAAACAGTGCATGACGGGAGAAGAAATCTGCGTGGTGAGGGGTTAAGGAGGAGGTTGGGGTGCAGAAGGCGAGGGATAGCAGGGTGGTGATATGGGACAGTAAAGTGCTGCTTGTGGGATCATTTAGGGATGAGGTGGGGAGATGGTAGGGTAGCTAGCTGCAGTTGGAGGATGGGGGAGGAGGAGGCGCAGAAAAGACAGAAGTAAAAAGAATGTGGTTGTGTTGGTGGAATAGCAGGCTGTGTAGCTCTGGTGTGGGAACGTTGAAGGGGATAGGCTGGTGAAGGACAGTGACTGAAGAAAGTTAAGGCCAGGAGTTACGCGAAGTTTCTATATGCACAGTTCAGAAAAATCTGGTGTTGGAAGGAAGTGTGCAGTGATACAGGCCTTGAAACAGTCTGAAATCTGGTTTCGCAGGACAAGTTGAAATCTGGTTTCGTAGGACAGAGCGGATCAAGTTGTGGAAAGGGGCCAACATCAGTTACTGTTAGTTACACAAGAACACAGAACTTTATTCCTCGAAAACCAATGCCAGTTTTCTCTTTAAAACAACAAGGATCAACTCACGGCTGAGAGTCCAAGTAACTTCTCAATAATGAAGTTTAATTTATTCCTTTTAAAAACACAAGGATTTAGAGAAACGGCTGAAGACCTTACTATACGTAAACACTTGCACCAAGAACTGCGACAATCCTAAAATCAATCACAGCGGAACAAGAAGGAGAAATGGCAAGTGACACACACAGAGAGTTTCCATGAGCGGTCGGCGACCAACTATACGTCGTCGGATGAGACGACCGGCCGAATGGCCAACCAAGGTCGTCCCGACTCAAGTCATGTGTATCAGCAACAGTCGGCTGAGTCTTGGCTGTCCGGACCTCACTGCAGCTCCATCCCGACTCCATGTCCTTTCGGAACTCGGAGACACGACGACCCGGAAACACTGGCTCGGACCCAACCATGCAGAGGTAACACTTGTCCATTGGCCACCCGACATCTCTGCACAAGGAAGAAACCGACACACGTCCGGCAAGATGACCAACTGACGAAGCCCAGAAACAGTCAAAAGACCAAATACACGTCGCCCGATGAGACGACCGACCGAACGACCGACCAACGGTCGTTCCCGCTCCACTCTCCTTCCGTTGGACAGTTCATGTGTGTCGCAAGCACTCGGCGAGTACTGGCTGTCCGCGCCCCACTGGCTCTCCGTCCCCGACTGCTTCGTCCCCCCGACTCAACCCCAGACACACGACGACCCGTAAATACTAGCGGTCGCTCCAGAGACACACTCCTGGAAATGGAAATAAGAACACCGTGAATTCATTGTCCCAGGAAGGGGAAACTTTATTGACACATTCCTGGGGTCAGATACATCACATGATCACACTGACAGAACCACAGGCACATAGACACAGGCAACAGAGCATGCACAATGTCGGCACTAGTGCAGTGTATATCCACCTTTCGCAGCAATGCAGGCTCCTATTCTCCCATGGAGACGATCGTAGAGATGCTGGATGTGGTCCTGTGGAACGGCTTGCCATGCCATTTCCACCTGGCGCCTCAGTTGGACCAGCGTTCGTGCTGGACGTGCAGACCGCGTGAGACGACGCTTCATCCAGTCCCAAACATGCTCAATTGGGGACAGATCCGGAGATCTTGCTGGCCAGGGTAGTTGACTTACACCTTCTAGAGCACGTTGGGTGGCACGGGATACATGCGGACGTCCATAGTCCTGTTGGAACAGCAAGTTCCCTTGCCGGTCTAGGAATGGTAGAACGATGGGTTCGATGACGGTTTGGATGTACCGTGCACTATTCAGTGTCCCCTCGACGATCACCAGTGGTGTACGGCCAGTGTAGGAGATCGCTCCCCACACCATGATGCCGGGTGTTGGCCCTTTTTGCCTCGGTCGTATGCAGTCCTGATTGTGGCGCTCACCTGCACGGCGCCAAACACGCATACGACCATCATTGGCACCAAGGCAGAAGCGACTCTCATCGCTGAAGACGACACGTCTCCATTCGTCCCTCCATTCACGCCTGTCGCGACACCACTGGAGGCGGGCTGCACGATGTTGGGGCGTGAGCGGAAGACGGCCTAACGGTGTGCGGGACCGTAGCCCAGCTTCATGGAGACGGTTGCGAATGGTCCTCGCCGATACCCTAGGAGCAACAGTGTCCCTAATTTGCTGGGAAGTGGCGGTGCGGTCCCCTGCGGCACTGCGTAGGATCCTACGGCCTTGGCGTGCATCCGTGCGTTGCTGTGGTCCGGTCCCAGGTCGACGGGCACGTGCACCTTTCGCCGACCACTGGCGACAACATCGATGTACTGTGGAGACCTCACGCCCCACGTGTTGAGCAATTCGGCGGTACGTCCACCCGGCCTCCCGCATGCCCACTATACGCCCTCGCTCAAAGTCCGTCAACTGCACATACGGTTCACGTCCACGCTGTCGCGGCATGCTACCAGTGTTAAAGACTGCGATGGAGCTCCGTATGCCACGGCAAACTGGCTGACACTGACGGCGGCGGTGCACAAATGCTGCGCAGCTAGCGCCATTCGACGGCCAACACCGCGGTTCCTGGTGTGTCCGCTGTGCCGTGCGTGTGATCATTGCTTGTACAGCCCTCTCGCAGTGTCCGGAGCAAGTATGGTGGGTCTGACACACCGGTGTCAATGTGTTCTTTTTTCCATTTCGAGGAGTGTACTACGACAATTCACTTATCGATAAGCGCTGCTGCTGCCACTCACGGGCAAGAAAACCAGCAACCTAGTGACGCCAGTAAATCGAATTAAAAGAAAAACGAGACGACAGAACGACAAAAATAAGATGAGCAATAAACGGTAAGACCGCGAGCCGCGCACGGCTCACAGTCATGGAAATGAAGAACATTGTGTTAGGCAGCATCCTCAGAAACTGGGTGCTGCAGCTGTGGCCACAGTTTGTTGGTGGCCGTTCATGTGGACAGACAGGTTGTTCGTTATCATGCCCACATAGAATGCAGCACGGTGGTTACTGGTTTCACAGGGTTTTGACGCCTGTGCCCAGACTGGAGCAGGTGTCTAGGACAGGTCTTGCATCTAGGTCTGTTACACAAGTGTCAGCCATGAGGCAGCACCAGCTTTTCTGAACTGTGCAGATGTGAACTCTTCCTGCGATGCATGGTGTGATTCAGAAGTCTCAAGTCCGATTCATTTCTGAGTAGGGCAGCGCACGCAGACCGGTTCCGCTGGGTGGGGGAAGTAGTGGGAGGTGTCAGGGAACGAACTGACACTGCGGCAGTTGCCTTCAGAACCCAGGAGAGTGCGCATCGCTTGTAGCTTGAGTGCGTGTCATTGACCTCGGTCAAAACGTGGGAGAGACGGAAATGGAGGAGCACTTGGAGCAGCATTATGCAATTAAGTTTTGCATGCGACTGAACAAACCTGCCATGGAGACTCTCGGTATGATTCATGTGGCCTTAAAGGAAGAAGCCGTGCTATGTTTTTCATTTGGCACAAATGTTTCAAAGATGGCCGCGGGAATGTTCACGACCATTCTGTGAGGCCATCATCAAGCCGAACAGATCAAAATGTGAAGAGAGTACGAGAACTTTTAAACAATGGCCGACGTCTTAGTGTGAGTGCTCCGCCGCTTGAGGGATCGAGTTCACCGCGTCCGCCCGGCGATCAGGGCCGATTGGATTCTCCACCACGACAATGCACCCGCGCACACGTCGAGCGCCGACGCCGAAGTTTTGGTCAAGTTCAACGCGACAACACTGCAAACACTGCCGCAGCCACCCTACAGCTCCGACTTGTCTCCAAGTGACTTTTTCCTCTTCCCCCGAATCAAGACAGGCCTAAAAGGGAAGCGATTCGACTCCATCGACGCCATCCAGCAGGCTTCGACGAGAGCCCTTGACAGCATGACGCCAGAGGTCTTCCAGAAGGGCTATGAACAGTGGAAGAGGCGCTGGCAGCGCTGTGTTGATGCTGAAGGATCATATTTTGAAGAATTTTAGTCCGCTGTACTTAAATGTCCAATAAATTTCTAGTTCTGAGCTAAGTCTTGAAACTTTTGAATCACACCCTGTATATCCTGTTCCCACAACTCTCCTGACCTTAACCTTCATTAATCACTGTGCTTCACAAACCTATCCCATCCCCTGTTACCATCCTAGCACTACACAGCATTCCATACCACCAATGTACCCACAGTCATTTTACTTCTTTTCTGCCCCCTCCCCCACCTTCTGTCTAATCTCCCGACTACACCTAGCTGCCCTACCCCACCTGTATACTATCACAAGCAGTATTTCACCCTCCCTCACTCCACCTCAGCCTTCTCCTTACCCTCGCCAGCCAGATTACTTCTCCCGTCATGCACTGTTGCCCGAAGTCTGTTCTCAGAAGCCAGAGACAGATGTCATGTGCGTGTGAGCTTTGTTTGCTTGCGCTACTTAACCCTTTCTTGGATTATCTTAATGAATCGACGTGCAGGATTTCCTCCTGTCTGTTTTCTGCATATTTCTCGTTGATGTTAATCGAACATTCCACAGGTTGTAGTGGAACGAAATTGAAACGTCACCCATCCACCAGTGTCAGCTCAGTTTGCAGGTGAATATAACTTTAATTTAGTTTTGTTTATGTATTTTTGTAATATTTGTAATGGTTGTGAATTATCTAAAGTTTTTGTATTTTTTTATGTTTCATGTACGGAGAGGGCGGCGCAACGAACGGAGACAGCATCTTCGCTGCCGGGACCAGAGAGAAAATTGCTGGCCACTATACGTCGCGGGTCGACAGCCAAAGAGCAACAGAAGATCCTGAAGCCGAGTTGTTGCGTCGTGCTTCTAAAAATCAAATAAATGAGAATTTGTAATGTTTTGTACAACAATGATATCATAGGAAGTTTAATCTTATTGAAAATGTTTTTTTTTTTTGTCTCGTCAAGGCTCAGGTTCACGTCTGTATGTAGGAAGATAATAAACTAGTGGATGCTATTAAAGTTGAAATACGTGTTCCGAGGATTTATTTATGAAGAATTATGTGAATGAATTAATAATATATTTGACAAGATTATTGAATTTTGGCAGCGTTCATCGCGACTTTGAATCTCAAAAAGTTTATTCAATGTGGTCCTAATATCGATTAAATCAGATAACGTGTATCAATATAATTTCTGAGGAGAAACAAACGACATCTAAAATTGAAAAAGTTTACGCAAACCAATTGGCCCGAGTGACGTAATTCTGTGCATACGACTCAAATGATGTTTTACAGTTTCGTTCAAGAACCATTCTGAGACAATTTAAAAGGAATATAAATAATTTTGAAGTGGGTTGTAACTGACGTAGGTGACGAAGTCTACACATGGTCATATGTCGAAAGAAAATCATTTATAAGAAACTTACGTCGTTACACTACACCGTGGCGACCTTGGAAACAGGACTTTTGTGCAACTAAGGCACACAGGTACGAAACAATTAAAACATCAAGAGTCCTTCGGAAGTCAACACGAGTTTTCGTGGAGCCTTCACCAGCCAGCGGTGACTTCGCGGGTGTGGGCATCTGACGGAGCGCAGTCAAGCAGTACGGTCACGCAGTTATTCCACGAGAAGGCGCATCTGTTGGGCAGCAGCTGAACGCTGCAAACCCCGACACCCTTTTTCTCCCTAAACTAAGAGGGCCAGTACGTCAGCTGCGGGGCGTTCCTCCGGCTGGTATTGGAGGTGTTGCTGAGGGCTTCGCCTGTCTACGTTGGTGCCGGGCGTGGTTGCAGCCAGTGACGTCTCCGGTGTTCGACTCAGCGTCCTGCCGGTTGCGGAAGCGGGGTCGCAGCATCATAGCGGCTGCATCGACGGCTGTTACATCTGCAGCCCATAGCAGCACACTGATCACCGAGAACTACAAACTACAATATTAGTGTCCGGTGAGTTTGTTTCAAGTTGGAAGTGGAGTGTTGTACATAGGGAGTGTGCTTTTACAGGATTGTTGATTACAAGTCTGCGTGTGTAACTAGTTAATATCTTACAATAATGTCGGGAAGTGAAATGTCAGACGAAGAGCAATCTATGTCCGATAGGAGCATGAGATCCCTTTTTAGGGCGATCGCTAAATTGAAACAATCTGACGAAGAATCTACTGCTAGATTAAAACAGGAATTAAACAGTCTAACGAAGAATCTACTGCTAGATTAAAACAGGAATTAAAACAGTCTAACGAAGAATCTATGGCTAGATTAAAACAGTCTAACGAAGAATCTACTACTAGATTAAAACGGTGTAATGACGAATCTACGGCTAGATTAATAGAGGAACTTAAAGGGGAGCTAACAAAATGGACAGACAGGTTACAGGAACATCTTAATGAAACCAGTCGAGAATTAAGTGATAAAATAGAGGCTTCTAAAGTTGAAATGCAGGAAAAACTAGTAGGACTTAGTAATAAGATTGCTGGTAATTGTAAAAGGTTAGAAGAACATATCCAGGAATCACGTGAGGAAAAAGCTCGCATGCGAAATGATATTACTGACTTAACCGAGAGACTGGATAATGTCAATATCTTAGTTGTAAATGAAATACAGAAAAATAACGATAAGTTACGAGATGAATTTTCTATGCAAACAGAAACTGTTCGTAGAGAATTATTAGAATCTATTAAAGAGGTCTCTACCAAACCTGTAGAGATTTCTTCAATAGATAATGTAGAATTAGAGATATTAACTCATCGAGTAGAAAAAGATCATACCGAAATAGAAAACATGAAATTTTTAATTACTGAAATATGCAGTAACCTTGAGACTGCCAAAGATAATAACATTGACGAAGGTACAGAGCGTTCACATCGTGAACACAGTGAAGAATCGATATTAGCTAATCTCGTATCCAATACAGAAATGCGAATACAGGAAATTACTAAACGGTTATCGGAAATTGATAATAATGAAGACATTTCAAGTAGTAACGTAATCAGAGACAACAGTCGCATCGTGTTTGCTAGCTCGGACGACAACAATATAAATAAAGAAATCACGGCAAGCCAATCCGATGCAACTCCGTCTCTGCAATCTAAACAAAATCCAACTATGTCTCTCGCAGAATGTTTGGATGATATAACGACAAATTCAAATGTGGCAAGTCGATTTCCTGTATTCAAACCAGGAGGCGAACTTCACCCTATAATCTTTACAAAAGCTTTTGTAACTTCATTATCTCCTAAATGGGGTAATGAAAAACGGATTCAATTTGGAATAGGACATTTAGAAGCAGAAGCTGCGGAATTGGCAGTACTGCATAGAACTGAATTTAGGGATTGGGATGATTTTGTTAAGCAGTTTAAACAAAATTATTGGTCAAGAGGAAAACAACAACACTTAACTTTAGAGTTGTTAGACCCTCCACCATATTCTAAACGGTGGAGAGGTTATAGGAATTATTTCGAATGGCATTTAAACCGTGCTAAATTAATTGGAGAATCAATTATTGAAAGTCAACTAATACGAGTCCTAATTAGTAGGCTACCGTATTATGTAAAGGAAAGAAAAATGTTACTCTACGAATTGTCTATCCAAACGAAAAAATTTTCGAACAGACTGTTGAAAATGCTGAACGGAGAATTAAAAGTTGTAATCAGCATGCTATAGAACCCTCATTTCAGGTAGGAGATCTTGTGTTAGCACGATCTCATCCTAAAAGTTCGAAGATCAATAAGGAATGTAAAAAATTCTTCTTTATCTTTGAAGGTCCATATGTTGTACATAAGACTGTACATCCCAAAGCGTTACTTCTTATGGAACCTTCATCAGGTGTTATTAAAGGATTATATAGTGTCGATCAAATGAAACCTTTCATTCCTAAATAAGTTAATAATTAGTATATGTTACATACGGAAGAGCGTTCATAGTTTATTCATGTGAAGTTTTTCGTGATAGTTACGTGTTATTTTAAAGAAATAACAGGAGGTTTAAACAAGTGTTCTACAATTATCTACCGGTACTCCAACAAGAGAAAGATAACTAAAAGAGGATTTATATGGAAGAAATTTTGTTATTAGGTCAGAAGGAATTTTGTATATTTTATATTTACTCGGATAGTAGGAACCAAAGGGGATGGTTAATAATTTTAGGGACCATGGGCGCCCAGAGCTGTATGGCTCACGAGAACATAGCAGAGCGCCTTTAATAGAGATTTGTAATAGTGTTAATATAGAACGCACCAAACGGGGCTCTCTCGCTTGTTTCTCCTAAATAAATTGCCATTACCCAACAAAGTGTCCGAAGGTAAAGAAAGCCGTGCCGAGATTCTAAAGAAAGTATTGCTTGATTTCTTCTTGACCTTAGGCATAAATAAAGCATTAGGGAAAAGAACGACGTAAAGTAAATAGTACTATTAGTTATTGTGAGAAACTTATTAGTAATATACATTTTTGGGAAGAATAACTCTAGTAAATAAATAAAACTGAAACTAATCTATCACAATTTGAACGCTCTGTCCTAATGTAACAATGTTACAGAACGTACTAAATTAGTATTTACTAGCAACTATTAAATGAAAAGGAGTAATCTCCATATATTCGGTTATGAATTACCATAATAGCACAATTAGGAGTAAATGACAAATAGTCTCAACAATATCATAGTAAAAGGATTAAATCTATCTAAGAGCAAGGACTCTAGATTACGTAAGATGTGAGGAAAATGTATTAACAGTTAAATATTGTATATAGAAAAAGTTTATTTTCGGTTAAAACCTGACAAACTGAGCTTGTGGGTGGGGTATGTGGTGGGACGAAATTGAAGCGTCACCCATCCACCAGTGTCACCCCGGTTTTCAGGTGAATATAACTTTAATTTAGTTTTGTATATGTATTTTTGTAATATTTGTAATGGTTGTGAATTGTCTAAAGGGCGGCGCAACGAACGGAGACAGCATCTTCGCTGCCGGGACCAGAGAGAAAATTGCTGGCCACTATACGTCGCGGATCGACAGCCAAAGAGCAACAGAAGATCCTGAAGCCGAGTTGTTGCGTCGTGCTTCTAAAAATCAAGTAAATGAGAATTTGTAATGATTTGTACAACAATGATATCATAGGAAGTTTAATCTTATTGAAAATGTTTTTTTTGTCTCGTCAAGGCTCAGGTTCACGTCTGTATGTAGGAAGATAATAAACTAGTGGATGCTATTAAAGTTGAAATACGTGATCCGAGGATTTATTTATGAAGAATTATGTGAATGAATTAATAATATATTTGACAAGATTATTGAATTTTGGCAGCGTTCGTCGAGACTTTGAATCTCAAAAAGTTTATTCAATGTGGTCCTAATATCGATTAAATCAGATAACGTGTATCAATATAATTTCTGAGGAGAAACAAACGACATCTAAAATTGAAAAAGTTTACGCAAACCAATTGGCCCGAGTGACGTAATTCTGTGCATACGACTCAAATGATGTTTTACAGTTTCGTTCAAGAACCATTCTGAGACAATTTAAAAGGAATATAAATAATTTTGAAGTGGGTTGTAACTGACGTAGGTGACGAAGTCTACACATGGTCATATGTCGAAAGAAAATCATTTATAAGAAACTTACGTCGTTACACTACAAGGTATACTTCCGATTGATAGTGTCTAAAGGACACAATAGTTTCGGCGATCAAACATGTTGTCATCGTCAGGTGCGCTGGCGAACTGAGCTCCTAAGGGCGTCCGACGGATTTTTCCCTAAAGTGCGTCAGTTTACGGTAGTCGTCACAACATTTCTTATAGCGCAATGGTTTCCTTACAAGCGAGCAGGCGACCTATAATTATAAGCGGATGTGTGGGTAGCTAATTCACTTGAAATAAGTCCTGGGATGCCATTACAGTACATTCATGAGTGAACACAACAAAACATTTACAGTCTAATCGTCTGAAACTATTCATCTCAAAAAGTTAGTGAAATTCTAGAACACGGTAAAAACGACTATCACAAGTGACAATCACTAAGTACACTCTATCGCCGTCTGGCGAGTCTGGTACGCATACTTCGTAAGACTTCGTCTATTCGTACGTCGTCGGTAGCTTAACAATATCGACTTATCTACTGATTTTAACTGGTTTACAGTAGAGAGGCATTCTCGCATTAAAGCTCTGATGACACGTAGACTGCTTCTAGTATTTGCTATGCCAGAAGTTGACTTTCATAACTAATATTTCACAAAGAAAATGCTTAAGGCAGCGAATAGAGTTTCGTTCTACCAAGATTACTGTTCGATAATCTTGGTACACTAGCAAACCGTAGGACTGCTGGTAGTACTGCTAGCATTGGTAGGGAAAGAAACATAAATGGTTGTGTGAGAGGGCGTCTGAGAACTGACGACTTCTCATTGTTATTTGTTTGTTTGTTCGTTTGTTAGGCACATTATTTTATTTCCTTACAAAGCATAAATTACGTTTTATAAGTAATAAAAATTGGTTTATTGCGTACCTTCTGCACTTTTATGTAACCAAAGTGACTACTTTTGATACAGGTACAGTTTACGCTCACAAACAAAAAAATCTGTACATTTATTGTTGCTATTTTTACTCAATACAGCGTTTTTCATCATGATCAAAAGCAAGAGTTTCCTGTTATTACTGATAAATGCGAAAGTTATTTACGAATGTCGCAAACATGTTTTATATAATCTCGACGAGGTACTGAAGCGATGTTTTATACTATTTTTATTATTTTAACTTTTTTGTGAGGAAATTAGGTTTTCTAGCGCTATGATGAATCCGTATTTTTTTTTCTTCATTTTTACCGCAACAACCATCAGTTTCACGTTACAAATCAACACTCTTCTAATGAAAGCTGAATTACACATTGACAATTGTAGTTTGCTAAAAATACTGTTTATATCTATGTAGTTGACAGGGAGATGACTATGCAGAACAAAAATGTTCCTTTGGTTAGGCGGCCCTTTTTATATCGTCACTTAGTTTCTAGATGGTTCTGCGCTTCCGAGTTTTAGGAGTCCCTATGAAGAAAATGACATGGACGCATACGCAAACAAAGCAATCAAAATGAGGTACCGCCCGATAGGTCTGAAACGCGTATAACATACGGGTAAGAGGTTTACGATCGTATCTGACCAAGACCACTTCCACAGTCTACTCTTACTTATGACAGTCTACGGTAGTTTTACAACTCTAGCAGCGAATTACCTGCAGAGGCCCAATAAAATGTTGAGTTTAGAAAATAAAATGCTGTACAAGCCAAGAGGAAGCTCCCAGTTCTCATCACTACAGCGTGAATGAATTTGTCCGATTTGTCGGTCCATCAACGTGGAATGTCCGGTCCAGTTATGTAATGCGTCGTTAGGACAGTGATCACATCGTAGACAGGTACTGCAGACGAGTGTCACACGTTTCTAATAGCAATAGACTTCGAACTTGACAGAAATTATTGCTGTCAGTTAATGGAGGTCCATCTCAAACAGTTTCTGATCGAACATTGCGAAGAAAACTGCTTCCAATGATCCTTTGTAATACGGTGGCGCGCAAAAGGCCATCACTCCCAGCAGCCACAAGTCTTCAGTGGACAAAAGCTCAGACTCCACAGTAGCCGACCGAAGGTTCGCACTCTGGGACCAGCAGTTGCAATTTTGCCTCTTTTAAAATGCTGCAAGGTGTGCTGAGGGTGTAGTTCAGGCCGGAAAAGTTTCTGTGATATGTTGGGTGTGTCAGTGAAGTGGAAACGTGGACGCAAAATCGTACAGGCCGACTTTGTCTGTTGACTGACAGAGACCGCCGACAGTTGAAGAGCGACCTAATGTGTAATAGGCAGACATCTATCCAGACCATCACACAGAAGTTCCAAACTGCGTCAGGATAGTCTGCAATTTCTAAGGCAGTTAGGCGGGAGGTGAGAAAACTTCGATTTCATGGTCGAGCCGCTGCTCATAAGCCACACATCACGCCGGTAAAAGCCAAACGACGACTCGCTTGGTGTAAGAAGCGTAAACCTTGGACCACTGAACAGTGGGAAAACGTTGTGTGGAGTGACGAATCACGGTACACAATGCCCTGTGAACGTCAGGGTGCCAGCGTGTGTAGTGACAACAATAAAATTCGGAGACAGTGGTGTTATGGTGCAGTCGTGTTTTACATGGATGGTCTAGCACCCCTTTTTGTTTTGCGTGGCACTATCACAGCACAGGCGTACGTTGATGTTTTAAGCAACTTTTTGCTTTCCACTGTTAAAGAGAAATTCTGGTATGGCGACTGCATCTTTCAACACGATCGAGCACCTGTTCATGATGCACGGCCTGTGGTAGAGTGGTTACATGACAATAAAATCCCTGCATAGAATCCTGACCTGAACCCTAGAGAACACCTATAGAACGCCGACTTCGTGCCAGGCCTCATCGACCGACATCGATACTTCTCCTCAGTGCAACACTCCGTGAAGAATGGGCTGCTATTACCCAAGAAACCTTACAGCACCTGATTGACCGTGTGCCTGCGAGAGTGGAAGCTATCATCAAGGCTAAGGGAAGGCGAACACCATACTGAATTCAAGCATTACCGATGGCGGGCGCCACGAACTTAAGTCATCTTGAGCCAGGTGTCAGGATACTTTTGGTCACATAGTGTACCATAGGTCCAGGTACAGGTCCAGTGTCTCTGGCACGCAGATTGAACTTGTAAAATTACATTTGTGACAGTCTCACTTGTACTGCGACAATTTAGAGGCGAGAACTGTGGTGGTTTCATTAGGTCTCGTTCTTTGCTGTGCAACTAAGGGAGTCAGTTATTTGGGGTAACTGAGGGAGCACCATTATGTTGGTGTAAGTGATACGTTCTGCACGTTTTGTCTATGGCTTTGCGAATCGAAATCGTGGGGGGAGTGTACGTATGAGTAATTTGCTATTGTTTTGATGGTTATGTTGTAAAGACTGTTCTCTGGTGTGTTAAATCACGCGCTGATTTGTAGCCAATCTAAGCAGAAGTTACCATTGCTGCTTGCTTATGTGCTACTGTCCTTATGATTGGCGTTGTTTGTCTTTTGATTGTGGGTGTGCTCACGTTTTAAAAAAAAAATTACGGCTACTATTCATAAGGGTTGTCTAGTAAGGAAATTGCTTAAGCTAATATCATATGCTGGTCTCTTTGCCTATCACATTGGCTTTCTATGCAGTAACTGAAGGAATGTGTATGGTGGTTCAAGATTGTAGGCTGACTAGTATTTGAACTGGTGTTGAGGTTAAGGGCGAGATCAGCATCCCGCAAACCCGCACGCTGCGCGTGGTTAAATGTTCCGCTATTGGGCAGCCGACTCTCTGTTCTTGGATTTTGTAAGGATACGTGATGAGTGCATCGTTGTAAGTTTTCGCGTGCTAAATTGCGGGGTGTCGGCGCCGTCCTAGGGCTAGACTTGTGATGTATGTTATGTTGAAAGGGAATTAACTGTACCGAACTTAAGAGAGCTTTTAGTTTGTTTTTGGTCTGTACATGGAATGATGTTGATATTTTGTCGATTGCGGCAATAGCTTCCTGTGTGGGTGGGGAGATCCTCTGACGGACTTGTATTGTACTGTTGCAGTGCAGTCCATCTGAAACGTGCTGCTTAAAGCTTGGGACTGCAGCTCTCTGATGTTATATATTAAAGTTTAATCTTAAATGTCTTGGATGTAATATGGTTGTTGAGGATTATGTAATTAATTTTGATCGCTGGCTCCTTAAAGGAAGTATTTCGTTTTAAAATATGTGCTCGGTCAGAGCCTATTTAAATATGATTTTAACTCATCATTCAACTTTTCTAGTCTTGCTTTCTTAAAAGGCTTTCAGTTAAATGATTGCTATTTACCTGTTTAAAAATTTGAGTGACTTAAACGAAAAGAATATTATTTTGTAATTTGTACTGATTGTTCCTTTTGGGTAATACCTGACTCATGTGTTCAGTAACTGAGTGTCTAGTCAATGGTGATGCACTGTTCTATTGCTAGCCTACCCCTACCACTCCACAGCCTATTGAGCTGCCTTGTGTCGAAATTGTGTTAAGAACATCCCTCTGACCTGACACCTCAGACCTTCTAACCAACACACGGTTATCGCTGGCACCGAGGCAGAACCAGCTTTCGTCAGAAAACGCAACAGACCTCCACCCTGTACCAGACCCTCCAATGAGCTCTTGCTTGGCACCACTGATGTCACAAATGGCGGTGGTTTGGGGTCAGTGGAATGCACGCTACAGGGCGTCTGCCTCGGGTGGCCATCCGCCGACTAGTCTTCTTGCCACTGCACATTCTCATCACCACTGCTGCCAGTAAATACACTCCTGGAAATTGAAATAAGAACACCGTGAATTCATTGTCCCAGGAAGGGGAAACTTTATTGACACATTCCTGGGGTCAGATACATCACATGATCACACTGACAGAACCACAGGCACATAGACACAGGCAACAGAGCACGCACAATGTCGGCACTAGTACAGTGTATATCCACCTTTCGCAGCAATGCAGGCTGCTATTCTCCCATGGAGACGATCGTAGAGATGCTGGATGTAGTACTGTGGAACGGCTTGCCATGCCATTTCCACCTGGCGCCTCAGTTGGACCAGCGTTCGTGCTGGACGTGCAGACCGCGTGAGACGACGCTTCATCCAGTCCCAAACATGCTCAATGGGGGACAGATCCGGACATCTTGCTGGCCAGGGTAGTTGACTTACACCTTCTAGAGCACGTTGGGTGGCACGGGATACATGCGGACGTGCATTGTCCTGTTGGAACAGCAAGTTCCCTTGCCGGTCTAGGAATGGTAGAACGATGGGTTCGATGACGGTTTGGATGTACCGTGCACTATTCAGTGTCCCCTCGACGATCACCAGTGGTGTACGTCCAGTGTAGGAGATCGCTCCCCACACCATGATGCCGGGTGTTGGCCCTGTGTGCCTCGGTCGTATGCAGTCCTGATTGTGGCGCTCGCCTGCACGGCGCCAAACACGCATACGACCATCATTGGCACCAAGGCAGAAGCGACTCTCATCGCTGAAGACGACACGTCTGCATTCGTCCCTCCATTCACGCCTGTCGCGACACCACTGGAGGCGGGCTGCACGATGTTGGGGCGTGAGCGGAAGACGGCCTAACGGTGTGCGGAACCGTAGCCCAGCTTCATGGAGACGGTTGCGAATGGTCCTCGCCGATACCCCAGGAGCAACAGTGTCCCTAATTTGCTGGGAAGTGGCGGTGCGGTCCCCTACGGCACTGCGTAGGATCCTACGGTCTTGGCGTGCATCCGTGCGTCGCTGCGGTCCGGTCCCAGGTCGACGGGCACGTGCACCTTCCGCCGACCACTGGCGACAACATCGATGTACTGTGGAGACCTCACGCCCCACGTGTTGAGCAATTCGGCGGTACGTCCACCCGGCCTCCCGCATGCCCACTATACGCCCTCGCTCAAAGTCCGTCAACTGCACATACGGTTCACGTCCACGCTGTCGCGGCATGCTACCAGTGTTAAAGACTGCGATGGAGCTACGTATGCCACGGCAAACTGGCTGACATTGACGGCGGCGGTGCACAAATGCTGCGCAGCTAGCGTCATTCGACGGCAACACCGCGGTTCCTGGTGTGTCCGCTGTGCCGCGCGTGTGATCATTGCTTGTACAGCCCTCTCGCAGTGTCCGGAGCAAGTATGGTGGGTCTGACACACCGGTGTCAATGTGTTCTTTTCTCCATTTCCAGGAGTGTATGTACAGTGGTTACATTCCTGCCAAGTCTTTCCGCAATATCGCAGAAGGAACATTCAGCTATTCGTAGCTCTATTACACGACGTCGTTGAAACTCAGTAAGATGTTGAAAATGGCGTCTTTGTCGCCTTAAAGGTATTCTTGACCAACATCAACTCACCGCCTCCAGTCTCAAATGTAACTAACGCTCACGACCGAAACAGCTCGTATTTAAAGCTAACCTGATTTGTATCCTCATAGTGACCCTACTAGTGCCACTCTTATGCGACTGGCGCGAAATTTTAGTAGAAGTCGTCTTTTAAATGTTGTCACACGCCTACCAAATTTATGTCTCACAATTTTTTATTGCTGTTATGATTTTTTTTTTCCGTCAGTGGATTTACAGAAAGCTTTTGGTACCACTCAGCACTAGCTGCTTCTAATCAAACTGCGTGCCTATAGAGCGTCGTCTTAGCTGTGTGACTGAATTCATGAATTCCTGTCAGACACGTCACTTGGTAGCAACTGACAGAAAGTCATCTAGTGAAACTGAAGCGAGCTTTACAGGCCGCTACTGTTTTTTATCTATTAAAACCTTTTAGAAGGTTGAACAGCACTTTTAGATTGTCCGCAGCTGATAATGTCGTTTTGTGTCTAAGAGAGATCAAAAATCTCTGTAGTGTGAAATGCAACAATTGACTATACACAAGAAGTGTGACTTCCTCCTCATGAGTACTTATAACATTCCGTTAAATTTTATTTACACGATACGTTCAGAAATATAAAGATTGTCGATTTAGCTAAATACGTAGAGACTGCAATGATGAACAACTTAAGCTGAAAACGTCGTGTATACAATTTTGTGGCGGAAGGCGAAAGAAATACTGCGTTTCGTTGGTAAGACACTTAAGTGGTCCGAAAAACTTACTAGAGAGACTGTCTACGGTATGCTAGCCGTCTGCCTCTAGAGTACTGCTGATGGTGGTGGTGGTGGTTAGTGTTTAACGTCCCGTCGACAACGATGTCATTAGAGACGGAGCGCAAGCTCGGGTTAGGGAAGCATTAGGAAGGAAATCGGCCGTGCGCTTTCAAAGGAACCATCCCGGCATTCGCCTGAAACGATTTAGGGAAATCACGGAAAACCTAAATCAGGATGGCCGGAGACAGTATTGAACCGTCGTCCTCCCGAATGCGAGTCCAGTGTGCTAAAGTACTGCTGAGATGTGTGGGACCCGTACCATGCAGGATTGAAACAGGACGTCAAAGGAATTAAAAGAAGTGCGGCTCGTTTTGTACTATCGTGAAATGGGTAAGAGAGTGTCACGGATATGATAAACGAATTGGGGTAGTTGTCGTTAAAAAGAAAGGCGTTTTCAGTTGCGACCATGTCTTTCACGAAATTTTGAATCATTAAATTTATCCTCCGAATGCCAAAATATTTTGTTGACTCCCACCTGCATAGCGAGAAATGACCTCATGATCAAATAAGAGAAATCAGGGCACGCACAGAAATATTTAGGTGTTCACTGTAACCACATGTTATTCAAGAATGCTAAAAATGTGGTTTGAATGTACTTGTCTGTACCCTGCACCAAAGAATTAAGTGTGAATTACATAGAAATCATGTAGTTGTAGATCTTAATCATTTTGTGAGTTTGTTCACAGTGGGCAAAGAATCGGAAGGTCAGGAAGCAGCCTTCACAAGGCCTGACTCTGAGATTTCTCCGATCTCTATCCTTTCAGACGTTTGCTTTTCATTCTCGAGTGTTTTGTGGCTCCTACCTGACGCACCCTTCGTTAATTACAGCAAACATGGCAGGTAGCATCTGTCATTGTAGCTGTGGAGAATTAACAGTACCGGAGCTACTGCTAAGTCATATAGTTGCCGTGTGTGACGTCAAGTGATGGCTACGATGGATACTCACGTGTAGTCATAAAGATTGCTCAGTAGCGTATTATGCACTAGCGGTTTCTTGTACTCGAGGGTGCGGCACTGGTCGAATATCATGCTACTTGTCACACCGAAAATGCGAATAAGGCATTTTCTACACCATCCGCGTTGCGGTCGGGGGGATGGGGGGGGGGGAGGGGGAGGGCGGAGTGGCTTCGGTCATGAGAGGGTGCGGAAGTGTTTGTTGGACGCTCCCGCAGACGCGAAGTGCAGCTATGCTCGCGCCAGTGCAGACGCGCCTGATTCGTTAACCTACGAGTACTGAGCGCACGGTCGGAGTGGACAGGTGGAGTAAGCTGCAATTCTAAGTGTTGTCTGTCCCATAATTAACCGTAGCTCTGGAGACGACACGGGGTTCTCGAACAGCAGCAGCAGCAGTAACAACGGCAGCTCAGCATTGTCGTCGGTTACATTCTTCGTCGTCCGCACAGCTACAATATCGTAAAACTGTTAAGTGAAAAATTATAAACTTACGTAGCCAGTGTGCTCCCTGCCGCCGTTGGATAAGTAGCTGCCAGCAGCAAGTCGTATACCCCTAACTTACTTATTTGTTACATAGTTTAATTCTTAATTTCTTTGCGTGTTTTTGCGTACTTGCATTGTTTAATTCAGAAATTTCGGGCTTATTATAGTATTTGAGTGTTGTAGCATAGCATCGCGCTTTAGTGTTTACTTCGTAGATTCTTACTTAAATTGCTTGTGAATTTCGTATAGGAGGTGTAATCTCGAGTTTTAGTTACTGTAATCGTAAATTCAGGCAGATTGTAGCGCAGTCGTTAGGCATTTGTACAGGTTAGTTCATACATTCTTTGCGTGTTTCCCTTGCGTTAGCTAGGCACTCGTGTTTCAGTAACTGTTGTTCAACATCGATTAGAATGGACAGGGACTGTGATTGCTGTGTTCGGATGAGGGCTGAGTTGACATCCCTTCGCTCACAGCTGCAAACTTCGCTGACGTCGGTCGCGCAGCTTGAGGCTGTTGCCAATGGGCACCATCGTGGGGAGCCAGACTTGGGTATCACGGAGATGTCAGCCTCGTCCCGTCTGTCCCCAGATCGGTCTGCCGCTGTGGTTGCCCCGGTTGCTGCCCGCAGTGGGGCTGAGCCCTCGCCTGTGGTTGATTGGGAGGTCGTTCCAAGGCGTGGCAGGCAGCGAGAGACGTCCTCGGAGGCTGATCAGGAAGCCTCCTCGGTGCGTCTGACAAACAGGTTTCAGGCTCTGTCTCTGTCTGAGCCAGATGCAGCTGCCTGCCCTGTTTCAGAGGTTGATTCTCAGCCTTCAAGGTCCGGGCAGTCGCAGAGGGTGGGCTTATTGGTAGTTGGGAGCTCCAATGTTAGGCGCGTAATGGGGCCCCTTAGGGATATGGCGGCTAAGGAGGGGAAGAAATCCAGTGTGCACTCCGTGTGCATTCCGGGTGGAGTCATTCCTGATGTGGAAAGGGTCCTTCCGGATGCCACGAAGAGCACAGGGTGCAGCCAGCTGCAGGTGGTGGCACATGTCGACACTAATGACGTGTGTCGCTTTGGATCTGAGGAAATTCTCTCTGGATTCCAGCGGCTATCTGATTTGGTGAAGGCTGCCGGTCTTGCTTACGGGATGAAGGCAGAGCTCACCATCTGCAGCATCGTTGACAGAACCGACTGCGGACCTTTGGTGCAGAACCGGGTGGAGGGTCTGAATCAGAGGCTCAGACGGTTTTGCGACCGTGTTGGCTGCAGATTCCTTGACTTGCGCCATAGGGTGGTGGGGTTTCGGGTTCCGCTGAATAGGTCAGGAGTTCACTACACTCAGCTGGCGGCTACACGGGTAGCGGAGGCTGTGTGGCGTGGACTGGGCGGTTTTTTAGGTTAGAAGGCCTCCGGAAAGTACGGGGTGGGCTGCAATCTCAAAGGGTGTATGGCAAATACAGGACGTGCTTGGATCAAGAAACAGTCGGAATTGTAGTTGTAAATTGTTGTAGTTGTGCTGAGAAAGTCCCTGAGCTTCAAGCGCTAATAGAAAGCACAGAAGCTGAAATCGTTATAGGTACAGAAAGCTGGCTAAAGCCTGAAATAAGTTCTGCAGAAATTTTTACGAAGTCTCAGACGGTGTTCAGGGAAGATAGATTAGGCAGAATTGGTGGTGGAGTGTTTGTGTCTGTCAGTAGTGGTTTATCTTTTAGTGAAGTCGAAGTAGATACACCGTGCGAATTGGTATGGGTGGAGGTTATACTTAACAGCCGAACTAAGTTAATAATTGGCTCCTTCTACCGACCCCCAGACTCCGATGATATAGTTGCTTAACAGTTCAGAGAAAATTTGAGTCTCGTAACAAATAATTACCCCACTCATACGGTTATAGTTGGTGGGGACTTCAACCTCCCCTCGATATGTTGGCAAACATACTTGTTCAAAACCGGTGGTAGGCAGAAAACATCTTCTGAGATTGTCCTGAATGCTTTCTCCGAAAATTATTTCGAGCAGTTAGTCCACGAACCCACGTGAATTGTAAATGGTTGCGAAAACACACTTGACCTCTTAGAAACAAACAATCCAGAGCTAATAGAGAGCATCATGACTGATACAGGGATTAGTGATCACAAGGTCGTTGTAGCTAGGCTCAATACCGTTTCTTCCAAATCCACCAGAAACAAATGCAAAATAATTTTATTTAAAAAAGCGGATAAAGTGTCACTAGAAGCCTACCTAAGAGACAATCTCCATTCCTTCCGAACTGACTATGCAAATGTAGACGAGATGTGGCTCAAATTCAAAGATATAGTAGCAACAGTAATTGAGAGATTCATACCTCATAAATTGGAAAGAGATGGAATTGATCCCCCATGGTACACAAAACAGGTCCGATCGCTGTTGCAGAGCCAACGGAAAAAGCATGTGAAGTTCAGAAGAACGCGAAATCCCGGAGATTGGCTAAAATTTACAGACGTGCGAAATTTGGCAAGGACTTCAATGCGAGAAGCCTTTAATAGGTTCCATAGCGAAACATTGTCTCGAAATTTGGTAGAAAATCCGAAGAAATTCTGGTCGTATGTAAAGTACACAAGCGGCAAGACGCAGTCAATACCTTCGCTGCCCAGTGCCGATGGTACTGTTACCGACGACTGTGTCGCTAAAGCGGAGTTATTGAACGCAGTTTTCCGAAATTCCTTCACCAGGGAAGACGAATGGAATATTCCAGAATTTGAAACACGAACAGCTGCTAGCATGAGTTTCTTAGAAGTAGATACCTTAGGGGTAGCGAAGCAACTCAAATCGCTTGATACGGGCAAGCCTTCAGGTCCAGATTGTATAGCGATTAGGTTCCT
Organism: Schistocerca serialis cubense; assembly: GCF_023864345.2. NCBI lineage: Eukaryota > Metazoa > Arthropoda > Insecta > Orthoptera > Acrididae > Schistocerca > Schistocerca serialis. The sequence continues at coordinate 484,619,598 of NC_064645.1, read as the reverse complement.
TTCAGATTACGCTGATACAGTAGCTCCCTATTAGCAATCATATACAACCGCTCGCTCACCGATAGATCTGTACCTACAGATTGGAAAATTGCGCAGGTCGCATCAGTGTTTAAGAAGGGTAGTAGGATTAATCCATCGACTTCAGACCTATATCATTGACGTCGGTTTGCAGTAGGGTTTTGGAGCATATACTGTATTCAAACATTATGAATCACCTTGAAGGAAACGATCTATTGATACTTAATCAGCATGGTTTCAGAAAGCATCGTTCTTGTGCAACGCAGCTAGCTCTTTATTTGCACGAAGTAATGGCCGCTATCGACAGGGGATCTCAAGTTGATTCTGTATTTCTAGATTTCCGAAAAGCTTTTGACACCGTTCCTCACAAGCGACTTCTAATCAAGCTGCGGGCCTATGGGGTATCGTCTCAGTTGTGCGACTGGATTCGTGATTTCCTGTCAGGAAGGTCGCAGTTTGTAGTAATAGACGGAAAATCATCGAGTAAAACTGAAGCGATATTAGGTGTTCCCCAGGGAAGCGTCCTGGGACCTCTGCTGTTCCTGATCTACAGTCCTGGAAACTGAAATAAGAACACCGTGAATTCATTGTCCCAGGAAGGGGAAACTTTATTGACACATTCCTGGGGTCAGATACATCACATGATCACACTGACAGAACCACAGGCACATAGACACAGGCAACAGAGCACGCACAATGTCGGCACTAGTACAGTGTATATCCACCTTTCGCAGCAATGCAGGCTGCTATTCTCCCATGGAGACGATCGTAGAGATGCTGGATGTAGTCCTGTGGAACGGCTTGCCATGCCATTTCCACCTGGTGCCTCAGTTGGACCAGCGTTCGTGCTGGACGTGCAGACTGCGTGAGACGACGCTTCATCCAGTCCCAAACATGCTCAATGGGGGACAGATCCGGAGATCTTGCTGGCCAGGGTAGTTGACTTACACCTTCTAGAGCACGTTGGGTGGAACGGGATACATGCGGACGTGCATTGTCCTGTTGGAACAGCAAGTTCCCTTGCCGGTCTAGGAATGGTAGAACGATGGGTTCGATGACGGTTTGGATGTACCGTGCACTATTCAGTGTCCCCTCGACGATCACCAGTGGTGTACGGCCAGTGTAGGAGATCGCTCCCCACACCATGATGCCGGGTGTTGGCCCTGTGTGCCTCGGTCGTATGCAGTCCTGATTGTGGCGCTCACCTGCACGGCGCCAAACACGCATACGACCATCATTGGCACCAAGGCAGAAGCGACTCTCATCGCTGAAGACGACACGTCTCCATTCGTCCCTCCATTCACGCCTGTCGCAACACCACTGGAGGCGGGCTGCACGATGTTGGGGCGTGAGCGGAAGACGGCCTAACGGTGTGCGGGACCGTAGCCCAGCTTCATGGAGACGGTTGCGAATGGTCCTCGCCGATACCCCAGGAGCAACAGTGTCCCTAATTTGCTGGGAAGTGGCGGTGCGGTCCCCTACGGCACTGCGTAGGATCCTACGGTCTTGGCGTGCATCCGTGCGTCGCTGCGGTCCGGTCCCAGGTCGACGGGCACGTGCACCTTCCGCCGACCACTGGCGACAACATCGATGTACTGTGGAGACCTCACGCCCCACGTGTTGAGCAATTCGGCGGTACGTCCACCCGGCCTCCCGCATTCCCACTGTACGCCCTCGCTCAAAGTCCGTCAACTGCACATACGGTTCACGTCCACGCTGTCGCGGCATGCTACCAGTGTTAAAGACTGCGATGGAGCTCCGTATGCCACGGCAAACTGGCTGACACTGACGGCGGTGGTGCACAAATGCTGCGCAACTAGCGCCATTCGACGACCAACACCGCGGTTCCTGGTGCGTCCGCTGTGCCGTGCGTGTGATCATTGCTTGTACAGCCCTCTCGCAGTGTCCGGAGCAAGTATGGTGGGTCTGACACGCCGGTGTCAATGTGTTCTTTTTTCCATTTCCAGGAGTGTATATAAATCTGAGTAACAATCTGAGCAGTTCTCTGAGGTTATTCGCAGATGATGCTGTAATTTTCCGTCTAGTAAGGTCATCCGAAGACCAGTATCAGTTGCAAAGCGATTTAGAAAAGATTGCTGTGTGGTGTGGCAGGTGGCAGTTGACGCTAAATAACGAAAAGTGTGAGGTGATCCACATGAGTTCCAAAATAAATCCGTTGGAATTCGATTACTCGATAAATAGTACAATTCTCAAGGCTGTCAATTCGACTAAGTACCTGGGTGTTAAAATTACGAAGAACTTCAGTTGGAAAGACCACATAGATAATATTGTGGGGAAGGCGAGCCAAAGGTTGCCTTTCATTGGCAGGACACTTAGAAGATGCAACAAGTCCACTAAAGAGACAGCTTACACTACACTCGTTCGTCCTCTGTTAGAATATTGCTGCGCGGTGTGGGATCCTTACCAGGTGGGATTGACGGAGGACATCGAAAGGGTGCAAAAAAGGGCAGCTCGTTTTGTATTATCACGTAATAGGGGAGAAAGTGTAGCAGATATGATACGCGAGTTGGGATGGAAGTCATTAAAGCAAAGACGTTTTTCGTCGCGGCGAGATCTATTTACGAAATTTCAGTCACCAACTTTCTCTTCCGAATGCGAAAATATTTTGTTGAGCCCAACCTACATAGGTAGGAATGATCATCAAAATAAAATAAGAGAAATCAGAGCTCGAACAGAAAGGTTTAGGTGTTCGTTTTTCCCGCGCGCTGTTCGGGAGTGGAATGGTAGAGAGATAGTATGATTGTGGTTCGATGAACCCTCTGCCAAGCACTTAAATATGAATTGCAGAGTAATCATGTAGCTGTAGATGTAGATGTAGATGTACCCAGCAACATTTCCCTCGCAAAGTATGGCTAAGCTCAATAATAACCTACAATACTTAAAACTTGTAGGACACCTGTGTTGTCATTGTCCTCAGACATTATTACCAAGCTGGGTTCCTTTCCATTCCGTGAAATCATCGAGCGTCGTAAGAATATGAAAAGTGATTAACTGTTCACTGCCAGTTAGCGTATTTGCTAAAGACCAGTTTCAGTCTAATTTTTCTGCCTCAGCATCTATTCATTCTTGCATTGCATAACAGCGGCTATTTAAAGTAAAATTGTATTGGCGAATTAATATCTAAAGATACAGTACAAATTAAGAGTGCACAATTTCATTTCTCCTGTATTTAGCTTAGCGAGTGACTTCTGCTGGCTTGGTATGTATTTTATTGTTGTTATGTTAAAAGTAAAATCAATAGCTATTTGCACAAAGTAAATTCAATTCAATCTTTCAATAATCAAAAGTAAATTGCTTATCTCTTTCTAACTTTTGCGTTACGTTACGCTGAGGGTACTGAAAGTATTTTTTATTTTTTTTATTTTTTACAAGGTTTAAGTAAAGCTAGTCATTTATTTAACCAGTAACTTTCGAAGTTTAGTATTTCAGAAAAAGTAACTGCAAATACAATATTATCTGATTCATTTATTTTCTCGTGAACAGCTGTGTGGAAAAGTGTGACAACCTACTTTATTTTACTGCGAGTTCCATTGATCCTGTTAGCAATGCATATGCAAGCATATGGAAGGAGTCAGTACTCTTACAATGTTAAGAATACAGCAGCACACGATATGGTTAATTCCTGACAAGACTCATAGTAATAACATGGAACTCTACATAAAAGCCGTCCGGTGTGGCCGAGCGGTTTTAGGCGCTTCAGTCTGGAACCGCGCGACCGCTACGATCCCAGGTTCGAATACTGCGTCGGGCATGGAGGTGTCTGATGTCCTTAGGTTAGTTAGGTTTAAGTAGTTCTAGAGAACTGATGACCTCAGATGTTAAGTCCCATAGTGCTCAGAGCCATTTGAACTACATAAAATAAAACGTATCATTACATACATCAGAATTAAAACTTATGTGTACAATTTCAAATTAACAATATCAAAGTATCTGGGCAACAATATAACACTACAGCAACAAATAGATTACATTTATGCTTACACTACAAGGCTAACTCGGTTGCATAATATAAACTTGCTCCTATGCACTAAAAATTCACTAATTGAATAGAATGACTTTTGTACTAGGTATTCTTTCAGTTTTCTCTTGAACTTTGGTGTTTCAGGAGCAAGACGTTTGGTGACACGGGGTAGAGCATTGTAAATTTTGATGCCTGTATAATTTACGCCTTTCTGTACAAGGGTATAATTTGACTGATTGCTATGAAAGTACTCTTTTGAGCTTGTGTTGTGACCATGATATTCACTTGTGGTTTTGAGGAGAGAGTTGTTTTTATAAATAAAACATACAAGGGTGTATATGTACTGAGATATCATTGTAAATACCTGTAGTTTCGTAAAAAGATTCGTGCCTGAGTGCCTTGGTTGCACACCACTCATGATGCGTATAGCGCTCTCCTGAGCACTAAAAACTTTTCTTGCCAAGGGCTGGTTGCTCCAAAAGATGATTCCGTAAGGCAAAAGTGCAGCTCTTATGTCATCCTTATGTGTGGTTGATGCAATTACGCGTAAGGCAAATGTTGCAGAATATAGTCTTTTTTCTAGATCTAGGATATTGATGGACCAATTTAGTTTGCAATCTACGTACACACCCAGAAACTTAGTTGAGTCGACTTGCTTCATTTGTCGTCCATTACATTCTACATTTATATCCCCCGGATCTTTATGTACCATATGCATCTGTACATAATGAGTTTTTTTATATTCAGAGAGAGTCTATTACAGTTAGGCCATTTCAGAATGTCATAAAATACATTGTTTGCAGATGTTACCCGGTTGTTCTCTGTTGCTTTATCAACTAGAAGAGAAGTATCGTCAGTGAATAGGGTGAACTTGCTCACTGACGTGGTGCAGTGTGGGAGGTAATTTATAAATATAAGAAACGGTATGGGTCCCAATATCGAGCCTTGAGGCACTCCAGTGTTGACTATGCCCCACTTGGATAAAGCTGGGATTCCATTACTGTCAGTAATTACTACCCTTTGTTTCTTGTCTGTAAAGCAGGATTTAATCCATGCCCCCATTAATACAGTTAACCCATAGTAGTCTGCTTTATTTATCAGAATTTCATGGTTGACACAGTCAAAAGCCTTGAATTGATCACATAGGGTTCCAATTGGTGCCAATTTTCCGTTAAGAGTTTCGAGAATTTGATCAGTGAAAGAGAAAAAAAACATCATCAATTGATAAGCCTTGCCAGAAACCAAACTGACATTGTCTGAGAATGTTATGGCTGCTCAGGTGATTAATAATTCTCCTGAATACCAGTTTCTCAATTACCTTTGAAAAACTTGTTAGCATGGATATTGGGCGGTTGTTCCTTACGTCAGATTTTTCATCTTTCTCGAAAAGTAGTTTCACACAGTCATATTTTAAACTATGTGGAACAATACCTTGTTTTAGCGACTCATTAACAATGTGACACAAGACTGCATTTATATAGCCATGAGAGTGCTTGAGTATCTTAGTTGGAATATTATCAACCCCACAAGAGTTTTTCGACTTCGTCTCTCTGATTGTCTTATTGATCTCACTAATTGTTATGGGGGTTATCTGCATGTGGCAATCTCTGGAATTGTTGCCAATCCATTGATTATTTGCTTAAATTTCCTTTCCATTACCTTCCTCAGGATTCTGTAGACTCATTGCCCTAGCGGGCAGGAGACCATTTAATTATCCCCCTTTTTAGCTAATTAGTGTTTTCTTTGTTTTATTATTGGCTTTTGCAGTCAATATTACGTGGTACATTTTTCCCCCCTGTGCGGTTCGTGAGCGATTGCACTATACTCCACCCATTTCAAAATTATTATCAGTATTTAGCTGAAGCTTAGAATAAATTCTTCCTTCAGAAGAGTCTGTTATACTCTTGCCTCCAGCTAACCGGTGATATTTTCCTTCGGTAACGATGGCCTTACTCACTCTAAAATCTCATTAGGCATATGCGATAACGGTCAGTTACATCGCTATCCAGTAGGGCAGTAAGCAGATTTCCTAATCGGGGAGGTTACGAACTTATGGTTTGCTAACTTGCATTGCATTTCGTTTACAGTACTGAATTATAAAACATGTAAAACAATGTGTTGTAGGTAAAACAAGTAAGACTGTTACACACATTGTGTCGTAAAAATCTGATGCCTCAGTTGATGTCCAAATGCCAACGTGCATTAAAAATATCTCCACGCCCACGTGGCATCCCGAGAAGCGTCGCGTAGCGTCTGACATAGGAGGCTGAAGCAGGCTTATCTGCTGCAACTAGTCGGACATCGTGGGTTAGAAGATTCGTGTCATAGTGTGCGAGAGAAACTGTGATACCTACTTACGGGAAAGGTATCCGGACGAACGTGAGAACCGTTGGGCAGAGCAAGTCTGACGTGATCATCTAAAGTTTGTGCTGAAATCATTATATGACACATAAACACAATGAATTAGACCTGTCCAGCTTCTTGTAACAACTGTGTATTCACCGTAGAATAATGGAAGCAGGAGAAGGAAGATTAGAGCCTCCGTGCTTTATTCATTGACTACACAAAAACATTTGTCCGAGGTTTTAGCGCCAAGTTTCATAAAGTAATTAAGGGCGACTCGCAGCATCTAGCAGCAGTGATGACTAGCAGATGTGTGGGTTGGGAACCACCGCCTGTGTGCACAAAGGGAGAATAGATTTCCTGGGAGCAGTCATAGACGATGAGGCGATACAAGGTTGCACCCTACCACCGAAAATTTTCGATGTTTATACCGCCATCGCAATTAAAATATGGAAAAGGAAACATTTTACAATTCCCAGATCAATATTATTTGCTGATGGATATGATTCTTCTTGCAGGCAACGAGAGTGAAGCTTCGGATCTTACTTTTTTTTTTTTAATTACAATGTACAGGTGTCCTTCAACAAATCTAAAGTAAGTATTTGAGGGGACATACACTGACGGAAAGAAATGCAACATCAAGGAGTTGTGCGACGTAAACGGAAGTTCGTGTGAGTGTTTCTACATCTGAAAGGTGATGTCTGTTCAGTGCAATCGAGCGCATGTTGGGCGCCATCAGACGACAAGTCTAGCGTCATCCACAACCGTCATTAGCCGTCCCTGTACTGGCGGACCAACTGCAGCAGGCATGGATCTCCATCCGACAAACTGACATGCGGCACCTGTACAACACGATGAATTCACACGTTTGCACCCCTGCATTCAACATTCTGGAGGATACACCGGTTATTAATGTACAAGCATTTCACATTTGCAATGGCTTATCTCGCGTTTACATTAACCTGTAATCTTGCACAATTTATCAATTACATATGTTACTTAGACAAATATATTCCAGAGATTTCATAATTCTACATTTATTATTCTTGGTGTTGCGATATTTTTTCCATCAGAGTCTAAAAATATGGAATCAACAAGTGTGAGCCATATCGCCTCTGATCTGAATGTGGTACTTTGGAACACATTTCTATCAGTACTCTAGAGAGAGAAATGCACCCACAGGCTTCAGCTATAAACGACCTACGTCGCATCTAGTGCCTTACAAAGATTTTCGGCCAGCCAGTTTGTCTGGAACCGCGGAGCCAGGAAGATTGCCCTCTAACACTGTTACATTTCTTCGACAAGTGGGGAACGGCCTTCTCTTGCGTAAAGCAAAAAATTACAATGAAATGAGTACCCCCTAGCTGCAGACAGGCGTTGATATAACTCAGTGGGGACAAATGAAAATGTGTGTCCTAACCGGAACTCGAACCTGGGATCTCCTGCTTACATAGCAAACGCTCTATCCATCCTTTTTCCCATGTTGTTCGTTATGTTAGGTCGTTGCGGACGTCACATGACATCCGTTCAAGTTCGTTTGTTGATTCTTCCACTCACTCAGTTCTTTTATTACAGAGGCCAACCAGCTTTCTGACCCGCATAGAAGAAGATGATCAAATGGCCGGTGAGCCTTATAAATATATATATATATATATATATATATATATATATATATATATATATATATATATATAAAAAACAAAAAATTGTTGCACCTACTAATAGACCAGATTTCTATCATTCAAATCTCCGCGGATAGGTATCGAACTTGACTAAACACATGAAAATTATCTGTAGCTACCGGCAACGTCATTAGCTGGCTTTCGAAGCATAGACGTACATATGATTGCACATGCTGCTTCCAATGAACACGTAGGCGACACCGACGATGGTTACTTCAATAAGTGCAAAGAGAACAAATCCAAGTTTTCATGCGCATCATTTACACTATGATGGAATTTCGAAAAGTAAGTTACACATGTTCCACTACGCTAAGACCATTGTGTAAAAAGACTGGCGCATTGTCAGAAAAGAGGACATGTTCTAGTAGTTCCCTTGCAGACGCAGTTCTTCTGTGATAGGGATGAAACTGACTTTAGTGTAGATGTTAAATGTATGTTAAAAATATTCATATCTAATTCACAAGGTGATTTGAACCAAAGACGCAATATTGAGTAGCATATGTGTGTTATCTCGCAGAGAAAGGGAAATACATTACAAAAATTAGATGGGAAATTTTTTGATTGATAAGATATGTCATCTCTCTGGCTCGTACCGCTGAACTGAATGGACGCACTAACATTTTGCTCGATCTATATTTATCATGGTCTGTAACATCGTGGTTTATGTTTAAAAATACATTGTCGTTCAGTTTAAAATAACATTCTTTTGTTTGTGTAAAACCAGCATCGTTTCCTGGGTAGTACGATGTTAAGTGAACTATGCGCCTTGTTACCGATCGAGGTGGCGCAGTAGCTAGCGCACTGGACTCGCATTTGGGAGGAAGACGGTTTAAACCCGCGTCCGACCATCTTGATTTAGGTTTTCCGTGATTTCCCCAAAGCGCTTCAGGTAAATGCCGGGATGGTTCCTTCGAAAGGGCATTGCCGATTTCCTTGCCCACTCTTCCATAATCCGATGGGACCGATGCCCTCGCTGTTTGGTCCCCTCCCCAAGTCAACCAATCAACTATGCCTATTTGTGTCCGCCTTTACGGCACATAGTATCAATTTTGTTAAATACGGACCAGAGAGCCAAGTTTTGCTAAAGAGATGTGATAAATTCTTAACATCTAATAAAATATTGAATAATAGTCGTAAGAATTTTCAGATTTTACTTCAACTTTCACTCGTACCTATTGAATATGCCTACCTAATAGCAGCGAGAACGCGGAAATTTTACATTACATTTTAAATTATATTCAGTGAGCTTAACCAAATAAAATGTGTATTTTCTACAAATGGATCGAAGAATGTGCCTGAGATAAAATAACAGAGCACGTGTTTAAAAGAATTCGTAGCCTCTGGTGTGAGAAAAAAGGATTGGGTGTTACGTAATAATTCCACAGCTCTGCAGGGACATTTAATAAAAATATTGGATGTAATTCTGCTCAGCGCTTATTTAAAAGTGAAGTCAATGAAATTACAATTTGCATTTTTAACCTACAACGTCTTTGAAGCAAAGGCAATATTCACCGCCGGCCGACGTGGCCGAGCGGTTCTAGGCGCTACGGTCTGGAACCGCGCGACCGCTACAGTCGCAGGTTCGAATCCTGCCTCGGGCATGGATGTGTGTGATGTCCTCAGGTTAGTTAGGTTTAAGTAGTTCTAAGTCCTAGGGGACTGATGACCTCAGAAGTTGTCACATAGTGCTCAGAGCCATTTGAATCATTTTTTGAAAGCAATATTCTCCACGCATTTTTCATTCTGTACTGACAGTCAGAAGAAACCACATAAGAGTAGAGAGCTTTTATTTTTTGTATTATTTCACGTCACAACATGGCCATAGTGGCTCGGTAACGTACTCCGCGGTTTAAGTGCGTGGGACAGTACGATTCTTGTCGACAAAGCGTCTAAACTGCTCACAGATTCTCTCAGAAATAGCGCCAGCAATTTGACCAAGGCCGCACAGACATGAGTAATACTGATGAGGACGGAAGGCTATGAACCACATATGACAATGTTTAGGCAATTGGAAATTGGTGGTAAGATCTTATGGGACCAAACTGCAGAAGTCATCGGTCCCTAAACCTACACGCTACTTAACCTACCATAAACTAACTTACACTATGGACAACACACACACCCATGGCCGAGGGGGACTCAAATCTCCGACGGGGGAAGCCGCACGGACCGTGACAAGGCGCCCCATACCGCGAGGCTATGTTTAGGCATTCGAGGATCTGATTCGCAGCAGTTGCAGCTTTCCCACCACTGAGTACGTTCAGGTAGAGGTCTCTAAATGGTACCATGACAAAGGGGCGGATTTTTACAGTCGATGAATTGAACGTTTGGTAGAACTTTCCGATCGTAGTTTGTAGAGACTTTGTGATTATGTCACGTATCTATGTTACTTTCGCGTGCAGTGCATCTTTCAACAAATGTTACTTGGCCTAAAAACGTGTAATTCAGTTTCTGAAGTCCCTTCGTAATCGGTAAAAGACGTCTACGTCTACGTGATTTCTCTTCTATTCACAATAAAGCGCCTGGCAGAGGGTTCAATGAACCACCTTCATGCTGTCTCTCTACCGTTCCACTCTAAAACGGCGCGCGAGCAAAGCGAGCACTTAAATATTTCTGTACGAGCCCTGATTTCTCTTATTTTATGGTGACAATCATTTTTTCCTGTGTAGGTGGGTGCCAACAGAATGTTTTCGCAATCGGAGGAGAAAACTGAAATTTCGTGAAAAGATCCCGTCGCAACGAAAACCCCCTTTGTTTTAATGATTGCTACTCCAGTTCATGTATCATATCTGTGGCACTAACTCCCCTACTTCGCGATAATACCAAACGAGCCACCCTTCTTTGAACTTTTTCGATATCATCCGTCAGTCCAATCTGATGCGGATGCCACACCGCACAGCAGTACTCCAGAATAGGGCGGACAAGCGTGGTGTAAGCAGTCTCTTTAGTAGACCTGTTGCACCTTCTAAGTGCTCTGCCAGTGAATCGCAGTCTGTCGTTTGCTCCACACACAACATTATCTATGTGATCGTTTCAATTTAGGGTATTTGTAATTGTAATCCCTAAGCATTCTGTTGAATTTACAGCCTTCAGATTTTTGTGACTTATCGCGCAATCGGAATTTAGCGGATTTCTTTCAGTACTCACGTGAATAACTTCACACTTATCTTTATTCAGGGTCAATCGCCACATTTCGCATCATACAGATATCTAAATAATTTTGCCACTCGTTTTGGTCATCTGATGACTTTACAAGACGGTAAATGACAGCATCATCTGCAAACAATCTAAGACGGCTACTCAGATTGTCTCCTCTGTCGTTAATATAGATCAGGAACATTAGACGGCCTATAACACTTCCTTGTGCTACGGCGGATATTATTTCTGTTTTACTCGATGACTTTTCGTCTATTACTACGAACTGTGACCTTTCTGACAGGAAATCACGATCCAGTCGCACAACTGAGGCGATATTCCATAGGCACGCAGTTTGGTTAGAAGACGCTTGTGAGGAACCGTGTCGAAAGCCTTCCGTAAATCTAAAAATATGGAATAAATTTGGCATCCCTTGTCGATAGCACCCGTTACTTCAGGAGTATGGAACGTAAAGGATGAACCACTGTTCTACAATAGCAAAAAAAGCAGAATCTTTATATTCAATCGAAACCTGACTATCAATTTAAGACACTATAACTAAATGAAATCGCTGTAGCACCATGGATAAACGCATCGTGAGGGAAAAAATGCATAATGATCGTAGGAAAAAGCAGTGGGATACCGCACAACAACGTAAAATCCGTGTAGAAACACGATGTCTGGCAACATGTCACTCACAAAGCAACCCAGAACATAAAGGAAGACCCAAGCATTATTTGTGCCATATGCAAGGTGATAATTATTGAACTATTTAAAACAAAATCCTCACAACTCCTGAACGGTTTGCGCTAGGACGTTCAAACTGTACGGTTTACAGCGGGACATGATGGGAATTAGTATGCGCGGGCATGGTTTGGTTTAGCGACGGAGCCCACTTTCATTGGAATGGGTTCGTGAATGAGCAAAATTGGTGTATTTGGACGACTGTGAATCCGCATTTCGCGATCGATAAGTCTCTTCACCCTCAGCTTGTGACTGTGCAATGTCCAGTCACGGAATAATCGATGCGATATACCTTGATGTCAAGGTGACTACCAAAAGGTACGTGAAGGTTTTCGAAGATGATTTCATCTCCATTATGCAAAGTAACCCTGATTTCGACAAGACGTGCTTCATGCAAGACGGAGCTCGATCACATCGAAGAGGAGCACTCTGGGAACTGCATTTTTGCTATGGGCTACCCAGAGGCCACTGGCATGGGCCTCGATTGGCCGACATTTTCTCCGGATCTGAACATATGCGCCCCCTTTTTGTGGGGCAATATTAAAGACAAGGTTTACACCAATAAACCCAAAACCACAGCTGAGCTGAAAACAGCCATTTAGCAGATCATCGAGAGCATCGATGTTCCGACACTTCGAGGGGTCACGCAGAATTTCGCTTTTCGTCTGCGCCACATCATAGCCATTGATGACAGGCATATCGAACATGTCATTACCTAAATCCGAATATCTGTTGTGACGTTTATATGTTGGATAAAGTGTGTGCTCGCCGTAGTTTGTAACTAATTTACGTTTTTTCATATAGTTCAATAAATGACATCCTGTATATCTTTAACCATCTGCTGCATTGGAAGTTTGGAATTGGAATCCGTCAAAGTTAATTACTCGAGAATTTTTCCTGGAACAAACCAAGAAATGATTAGTTCTCTCCCGAAACGGGAGTATGAGAACATAGGAATCATGAAAGTTGAGAAAAATGTTCAGAGAAAAAACGGGGCAATTATCATCGGAGAATGCACATACACATTTTTATGTCATCACATTTTTGTAGTGTAATACCAACAAATCTTTTCAAACTTTCTCCTTCCATTTACGGAATATATGACAATTCCAAGTGAACTCAATACTGGATTGGTGCTAGAGGCAATGAATCGACCACTGGACATTCTACGCCACTTTTTCTATTCATTAGAACTATATTCATACACATAGTCGGTACTGACGGCATTAGACAATGAGCATTAGTTCTGTCGGACAGCCACGCATGAAGAAGTCGCCTTGGCGTCGCCTCAGTAGCAATTTGACCAGAACCGGTTATCAGGACAAAAATACTGGTATATGTACACCATTCTTCTGGAAGACGAAGTTAGACTCCTATCTCGGCAGTAGCTCTAAGCCGTGAAAGTAACACATGCTGTATTTCGTAAAATATGAGGTTAGCTTGAAGAATTTGTATCAAACTACCATATTCCAATGAACCATCAACTTTCAACAGAAACGAAAGTAACGGTGGGCGTGCACTAATGAAGAATAGTATCACGTCCAATGCTTAAACATTCGCAAACTAATTATCAGATAAGTTCAGAGCACGCTCATATTGTTGGCTCGCGGTCCAACTGTCTACAAGTAAATGTCCGGTTAACAGAAAAGAAATTTTAGCGCCACTCATGCACTATTTCCATTTGCTGCACGTACTGGAAGCTCTCCTTAAATGTGAATAAATTGGAAATAAATGCAATTAATAAGAAAAACTGTACGACAATATCACATTAAAGAATTATTGATAAACACCTGAAGCTTATCACAGCGATTAAACACGTAGTTGTGATACTAAGCAACTTTACAAAATGTAACAAGCACTTGCTATTATTAGAGGGTAAGGAAAGAGTACGATGGAAGATTCACGTTTGTTCGAAGGGTTCCTGTCATATAAAGGGCACATGTTAGAAAGAGCACTCACAATACGTTTCTGTGACGTAGGAAACAGTACTATTGTTGTATTTGAGGCCTTGAAGTGCTCATCAGGAAGAACACACAGAGCACGTGGAACTGATAAGACAAAAATCTTTGGATCATAACGTGTAGATATATCCCACACACAAAATTATAACCGAGATGCTTAGCGAAGTTAAATGAGAACAGTTGAGAGAAGGATGACGTGTTCTCACAAAACACTGCTGAGCGACTTATAGTACTGCTATCCAATGTAGGCATAGCAACAATTCTGCTACCTGAATATTGTATCTGATGTAGGGATCCTGGCGAATTGAAGACTACTCGTCTGAAACAAAGGCGTTAATTTTAAGAAGAAATTTCTGAAAATGTACGTTTGGAGCACAGAATTGTATGGTAGTCATTTGAGATGCAGTGCTACAGAAGAATGTTTAAAATTAGATGGACTGATAAGGTGAGAAATGGGGTTCTCCACACAATCGGTGAGTGAACGAATATATGAAAAACACTGACAACAAGAAATAACAGGACGATAGGACATCTGTTTAGACAACAGAGAGGTAATTCATTTGTACTAGAGGGAGCTGAAAAACTGTAGAGAAAGACAGAAATTGAAATACATCTAGTTAACCATTGAAGATGTAGGCTGTTATTGCAACTCTTAGATAAAAAAGACGGCACAGAAGAGGAATTCGTGACGGGCTGCATCAAACCATTCAGAAGACTGATGATTCAAAAAGGAGAACATGAGAATAAGATCGGAGAGATTAAGGTACGTGCAGAGGCAGTTAGACCGCAATTTCTCCTCCGCTAAATGCGTGAAGGGAGTAGTTACTTCTGGTAAAAACTATCTCCGTCATGTATTCTAAAGTTTTGTAGCGTTACTTAAAATATTTACGTGTTTGTTTGCCAATGTATATGAAATGCATAATGTTTGTGTTATGCAAATTTACTGTGTGATGTGTTGTTGAACAAATACTGTGCTTAATCAGTTTTACTGTAATCCAAAAAAACTAAACAACTTAATGTGGAAAACCAATACGCAGTGCCTATAATGAAACCAATCCCTCTGAAATTTACCCAGTCTCGTGAACACCGAGTTCTATGGCCCTGTACAATAAACTGACAAAAATACTTGTGCAAATAAACAATGAAATAAATTTTCCTTAGCTCTAGAGTCGCAACGGATGTAATCTTGGTATTCTGTTCTTTCCACCGTATCCATAGAAAATATTCAGTCTTGGCACAGTGAAGTGCTATACCGGGCGTAAAAGAGCTTCATACAAATAATATGAGTAAACTGACTGACAAATGAATAACCTTGCAAATGTTCAGTGAAAATACTGGATATTGACTCTGCACTGTGCAATGTTGCCCGCATTGAAACTGGCACAATAATATTTTTTTAAAATTCTGATTGAAAAATGATATCTTTTAGAAAAATACTCATTGGATTTAAATAAATACGACATGGAAGAGGATGAGGTACTGACAAAGGTATATGCTAAGACCGAATGCTTCAGTTTGAAAATTACATCCAAAATCATGCAAAATCTGATACGAAACATTTTACATTAACTTAAAAATCATTGAACTTCTCCACTGTTATACAATTCTCACTTACTGTCGTAATTAGAAACACTTGGATTGTTACATAGAAAAAGTGTGACATCGTTTGACAAAATAGATTCCAAAATTTAGCTTCTCTATATCACGGTTTCAAAATATTACAAATCGGATATACCTGATGGAAAATACTTGGTTCCTATCTTCAACGGTCAGTATTGTAAAATTCAGCCAAATCCACTTGTCGCGTTGCTGCATACTTAAAATTAAATACGCAAAATTTCATTACCTTACATATTTGTTCCAGTTGCTTTCCCTTTGACATACAGTATAAAATCATTATTTTTCTATAATAGCCATGGACAATGGTCAATATTTGTTAAAGATCTATGCCACTTCAACTCTTGGTAATCTCATAGCCTCACAAAATAATAACACTGACTTCACACATTTATAGAAATAACTACGATCTGACATTTGCTGGCTCTGTGTGAACATAAACAATATCATTCATCGCTTCATTTTATAAAAACTGCATTATTCCGTGACCATAGACCAACAATTAAATACTCACAGCTAGCCACTAGCTCTAAATCTTGCATCCTACCTATAACACAGTCCAACTCCAGCAGCTACTGCCCTCCGCGCACTCCTACTTGCAATCAAGTCTGCCACTCAAGCAACATCTTTGGTTTAGTGTCACAGATACAATCTCTTCTATATACGACAACCGTTTCATATCATTTTTCATGAATTATATTACAAAATCGGGCTCCACGTACAAGTGGACCTGGACCCCTCACAGCGAATATTTCTAGACATATCCGAACTATGTATAAAGACAGCAGTCTAGGACAGCAAATAAAACGAAACGTTTGAATTCCTTGGTATCAATATCTGTTAAATATAAACGCCTCGTCAATTTTGCAGCAGCAAATTCAGACGTTCTAGGTACACCAGATACATCATTATAAATGGCAAAAAATCTTCTGTCATGGAATTTAGATCTTGCAACAACTGTTCTGAGCATTCGTTACTCTTTATTATAATCAATACTTTTGTCAGTCTTAACTTGAAGTCCGTAGAATTTTATGCCGACTTATTTTCTGACTAACTTATTTATCAATAAGCAAGACGGTGCAGCATTTAAGATTCGACTGTGGAACTAACGAGAGGCAAATCATTTTGATTTATCTTTCCTAAAAGTCTCCTAAGCCAACTGTCTTGCGCCACTGGTAACACCTGTTTCCGTCAGATCAACAAAGCTAAGGGCTGTCGGGATGGGCTAGCACTTGGATGGGTGACCATCTGGTCTGCCGAGCGCTGTTGGCAAGCGGAGTGCGCTCGGCCCTTGTGAGGCAAACTGAGGAGCTACTTGATTGAGAAGCTGCGGCTCCGGTCTCATAAACTGACATATTGCCGCGAGAGCAGTGTGTAGACCACATGTCCCTCCATATCCGCATCCATTGACGCCTGTGGGCTGAGGATGACTCGGCGGCCGGTCGGCGCCGTTGACCCTTCATGGCCTGTTCGAGCGGAGATTAGTTTTTAAGAGTCTCCTAAATTACTTCAGACTAAAGACGTGATGATTTCTTCAACAAGCCTACAAGTACGATGTAAATAAATCTGAATCAGTTACTACTTCCTATCTTTGTGATTTGTTAGTTCTCATCAACTGCTAAACGAATTTCAGTTCACTTCTTAGTCCCACGCTTAAACGTTGTTCACTTGGATAGAGAAAAGTTCCAGTCCGACTTCATTCTCTCGCTATCACAAAATGCTCGTTTGAGATTCGTTGATTTGTAGACGTGATTCTCTTACCGACAATTTTCAGAAAAACCTTCCCTGTTATAGCGGCACTAACAACAGCGCGATAACATCGCATTCATAGACTAGCTGTCTTACGTTACGGCTGTTTTCATTCTGGCGCCTTTACGTTTACGTCCTAGCGAATTCAGATACCATCCTACTAGAAATAACGTCTTCTGGAAAACGGAAATCGAAAGACGTTTCTCCGGGAGACCCGGAGAGGGATTTCCTTAATTATCTTTCAGACAAAAGAGGTGCAGGCACCACCCGCTAAGGGGTTATAAATTCCTCAACCGATTAACATCAACGTGGCCATGCCGTAGACAGCGTACTTGAGATAATTAGGTCCCCTTTAAAGGGCTCGTCCTGAAGGCGGACACCATCATTTCACGGACAACAAAGGGAAGGAGATAATTTGGGTTAATGACCTCGTAAGGCCAAGTAATGAACAGAGCTATCGGTTTTCCAACAAAAATCGCTCGTTATTGAATTTGGAGAGAGACTATCCTGTGTGTGTGTGTGTGTGTGTGTGTGTGTGTGTGTGTTTTTCGATTCCGATGTACAACTGGAGCCCCCTGGAAGCTGATAGTCACGCAAAGTCTGACACTGCCCTCTTCATTCAGCAAAAATAAGGCAACAAACCGTGGTAGAAGTATTATTGAACTCTGGAATTTGTAATAGGACATCCATCTCTAGCATTATCTTTCCTCATCAGTAGTTGTCGCCTTCCGGAGTGGCCGAACGGTTCTAGGCGCTACAGTCTGGAACCGCGCGATCGCTATGTCGCAGGTTCGAATCCTGCCTCGGGCATGGATGTGTGTGATGTTTTTAGGTTAGTTAGGTTTAAGTAGTTCTAAGTTCTAGGGGACTGATGACCTCAGACGTTAAGTCTCATAGTGCTCAGAGCCATTTTTTAGCAGTTGTCGACACCAGTATTATTTTTCGAATTTTGGACAGGTCAGTATTATCTCAGTTGCTTTTCTGAAAACTTTTATATAATTTTATACACAGTATGTTATATTTCAAGCTACAATTTCTGAAAAGGAATTACTTCATAAAATATTTTGGTCTCAACGTTATAATCGATAATAATTATTTCTGAATGTGCAGATAAAATTATTTTTTTAGAAACATTTGAAATTTCTAATTATTTGCACACTCAAAATTTCTATTATTAATTAGCAATCCTGTACTGTTTACTATGTTTATTTCTGGATTCATTTAAGAAATATTGATCAAAATGAAGGCTGGTAGAAATTAATTTTTTAAGAAGAATTGTAAGACCTTTGGAATATTGTTATTTCCGCATAGTGCGGGAGTCGTTAGTGTGCCTCTGATGTTATCGGACGTATTTTTGTGCGAACAACGTAATTTCGGCTTCGTTAATGTGGAAAATCAAAATACTGTCTGATATACTAAAATGTGAGAAAATATATTTACGTAAAAAAATACTACAACAACAATCTTCAGATTTATTTAGTTCAAACCAACCGTGAGAGATCCCGGGTTCGAGTCCCGGTCGGGGCACACATTTTCAATATGTCCCCAATGATGTATATTTACGCCTGTTTGCAGCTAGGGTGTCGATTTAACTATCATTTCAACCGTGAGGAACTGATGTGACATTTTTCAGCTTCAAAAATCAAACCCCTATCCAAGAAGAACTGGAGCCATCTCAACATGACAAGCTAATTAAACTAGAAAATTTATTGTAATCTTCACTCCTCTCAAATCTTCATAAAATACGTTGTTTAATGTGAACAATAAATAGAAGTAGGAAAGAGGAGGGACATTACAAGTTCCACACTGTAACTTTGGTAACACTCCAAACTGAACGAATATATAGTGAGGCCACACATTTAACCAAGGTTGATGCTAGGAGAGAGACAAAAATTTATCCAGCACACCAGTCTATGTTATGGTATTGGAAGCGCCTCTTGAATTACACTTACCTATAGCTCCGTAAAATTTTAAGTCTTATTAGCATATTTGTATGCTGAAGTCATAGCTTTCGACTGCGTAGAAAGAGAACTCTCTCTCTCTCTCTCTCTCTCTCTCTCTCTCTCTCTCTCTCTCTAACCCCCTGAAAAGTACTATATTTCGGATGAAGCAGAAAGGTTTCCTCGTGTCAGATTTTTGGGATGGAGAGCCGCTGATTGGCTGAAGCAGGAGGCGAATTGGAATTACTTTAAAAATTGTTTATACCAGATAGTCTAGATAGAAAGAATAGTTCGGAATATATGTGTCACTCGACCTTATAAATTATGTAATTTCATGAAGCAGTATAGAAACCAAATTTGTAATTGCATGAATGATCAATTAGAGAAACACTGCGCGTCAACATCAGAAACAAAGCGAAGCCGTATTTTTAGGACTCATTTGATTCAGTAGTCGTAGTGACACTAAGGTACAGAGTGGTAACATTGATTCTGGTCGTAGCAGCCGAAGAAGGAGTAGGAGTAATTGCGCTTCATTACACAAGCAGTAAAGATGTAGTAAATTCTATTTAAATAGGGCGTGTCATTTTAAACGGCAAAAATTAAATTTCGCGATGTTTGTGAACGAGGGGTCCAAAACTGCGTCGTTTGATGTATAATATCGTAAATGTAAAGATTTTTTAATTAATATGCATTTAGTTTCGTAAATTTCCGGTTGATTATGATGTGTATTAAAATCTCCGACAAAAGGGCATTAATTAATACAAACTCCACCAAAATTTGCTCAAAAGTAGTTTAATGAACTCAATTTCCTTTATGGTCTGTATATTACTAAACACAGCATGAAAGTCTCTTCAGAGCACGAAAATCTCTGGGGCACCAGTTCATTAAATGCAAATCATGATGAACTGCGGATTGTTGGCAAAACGATATCTGCTACTGCCTTCTTCTGAGATTTTAGCAGCTTCATTTAATAAAGAATGTAGCGGCGTCATTCTACCCAAGGTTATTTCGATTTTATTGTAAACCATCAGGGATAGTAAACGCCAACAATGAATTCGACAAGCAGTTGTAACGTCTTCAAGCTGTTTCCCTTGAGCCCCAGTTTTGAAACTCATATGCAACAATTCCTGTTTGTAGTTGTTGATCACCAAGAGTGGCTTACAGGACCACTTCTTAATGCTGACAGATCAGCTGGAAGTGCACCTTTCCGTATAGCCTGAGTTATCCTTAACTATAAACCTGATCTGTAGAGAGAGCTTTTACAACAAAGTCACTCAATGGAACCAGAGGCGCTGCAGAAGATATTCTGACAAATGAGGGACTTATTTCAAGTTCTGTCATACTATCAAGCATTTTACCAATCTTGCCACTCCACTTTTGTTAGACAAAGTTTTCCCATCTAAGTAGAGCACATGCAGAATACAAATCAATCAAATGAGTTTACGAATCAGCTTTATCTCAACCAAATTCATGATTCCTTCTTCCCAACCAGTGCTGTAATTCGTTGAGATATCACCAATGGCTTTCAAACTTTTATCAATGCTGTTTTCTTTTTAAAAAAAATAGGCAAGATAGTAATCAATAACTTCTGAAGGATTCGTTTTCGTTAAGTCTTCTTCTTGAGTAAAATAGCAAAGATAGCTTCTACCAAACTCACTGCAAGCACTGTAATGCTCTTCCTTCAAAATACTTCGAAGCTACTGAGCTATCTATTTGTAACAGATGTCTAGTGGAATCTTGGGAGCCATGAAACAGGATATATCCTATCTTGCCTACCCTGCATCGAGCTTGAATCAAGTGATTTCGTGACTTTTTCTTGAGCCCTTTTTGTTTTATTGTGCTTAGTGGGAAGTCTTCTGTCTTCTTCAGTAATTAATCCGGCATCCACATCTGCAGCTGTCGTAGCGGCAACTGTAGCACGAAGACCGACTACGTATCAAATACTTTGCAATTCAGCACCGTGCAGTTGTAATATATTATACTCACTTGAACTTTAAGTAGAAGTACATCAGAAGCACCATATGGTATCTGCAAAGGATCTTCAGAATCTTCATCTTTAACATCAGTTATCTAAGTGGTTCAAATGGCTATAAGCACTTTGGGACTTAACATCTGAGGTCATCAGTCCCCTACACTTAGTACTTAAACCTAACTAACCTGAGGACAACACACACAACCATGCCCAAGGCAGGATTCGAACCTGCGATCGCAGCAGCAGCGCGGTTCCGGACTGAAGCGCCTAGAACCGCTCGCCCACAGCGGCCGGTATCAGTTATCTCTTCATCTTATTCGTAGAAAAGAATATAATTTGGTTCTAGTCCTAATTGTTCCATCCTTTCCTGCTTGTATTCAGAAATACTTCTTAACTCATATTTTTGTATCTTCTACTTCATAATTTATCTACTTTGCTCAGGTAGTTCTGGTAACCCAATTTGATATTGTCCAATAGATCCAATCTTCTGTATTTGGCCTTTAATAAACGGTGGAACAAGCACTAACCAGCCAGGTACAGAGTCTGCACAGTTGTATCGACTATGCTAGCTCGGCTCCCTCCTCAGTACAAATTCCCATTCACGCCTCTGCCCACTTGGTATTCCTCCCTAAACTCGAACAGCATTCTACATCTACATCTACATCTACATCGATTCTCCGCAGTCCATCGTGCAGCGCGTGGTGAATGGTACGGCATACCACTAATAGTCATTTCCTTTCCTGTTCCACTCGCAAAATGCCTCTATTTGAGGCATAATTTCTCGTATCTGAACTTCGTAGTCCTTAAGCGCAATGTATGTTGAGGGCAGAAGAATCATACTGCTGTCAGCTTCAGATGCCGGTTTTCTAAATTTTCTCAATAGTCTTCCCCAAAAAAAATACCGCCTTCCCTCCAGCGATTACCATTTGTGTTGTTCGAACCTACCAGTAACAAGTCTAGCAGTCTGCCTCTCAACTGCTTCGATGTCTTCCTTTAATTAGACCAGGTACAGATCCCAAACACTCGAGTAGTTCTCAAGAATAGGTCACACTAGCCTTCTAAATGCGGTCTCCTTTACAGAGGAATCACTCTTTCCTAAAATTCCCCCAATAAATCGACGTCGACCTTTCGTCTTCCCTGCCAGTTACCATATGCTTCTTCCATTTCATATAGCTTAGTAACGTTTACGCCCAGATATTTAAACGACGTGACACAGAAGGAAACATTAATAAGGCTATATCCGAATATTACGGGTTTGTTTCTCCTATTCATCAGCATTAACCTACATTTTTTCTGCATTTTGTACATTTATGCTACATTCATCGTACCACCTAGAAATTTTATCTTAAGTCTCCTTGTATCCTCCCACAGCCATTCAACTTCGACACTTTTCCGTACAACAATATCATCAGCAAACAACCCGCAGGTTGTTGCCCATCCTGTCCGCCAAATCATTTGCGTACATAGAGAATAATAGCGGTGCTGTCACACTTCCCTGGGACACTCCTGACTATAGCCTCGTCTCTGACGATTGCAGAGGCTCTCTACAGCTGTATTGGAGCAGTACCCCAGTATCGAACACGTGGTCAGATGAATGCGTCTAGACAGTGTGTAAACGTATTGTCATATCGCTGGCTTGGTTGCGGATATCTTTGCGAGCGCTGCGTTTGCAGAGTCGATCACGGGACACGGAGCTGCTATGTTGTGTTGTGTGTAGCTATGCATGGGAAAGGCATTATTATGGAAGTTCATGTGTGGCTGCAAGTACTACTGTTGTGAAGTAATGAGATATGGAAGTGGATTTAGAAGTAATAACAAAAATGACCAGTGCCTCCGATAACGTATTTTGAGTACCCGCCAGTTTGAGTGCCGTACCTTACATCAGTCATCCGCGTTGCGTTCGGCCTCCCAGAAAGAATTAATGTGAATCAGTAAAACAGTTTGCAACAAAGGAGAGCAATGAAATGGTAGTGTCTTATAGCAAGCGTGAGAACAGGTGTCCGGTCATCGTGTTTCCGCATCATCAAATCATCCGCGTCGCGACGGGTACGCGCACGCTCGTGCAAGTGAGAACTGAGAACTGTAAATTAACTTTTACGAACAGTGTTATATTATTAAAGCGTCAAGAAGGGCTCGTACCAGATATCTGTGTGTACGTGACGATCATAAGAAATTTCTTTCGACCATTCGCCTACAGCATCATCAACAATCCCCCGGCGTGCGTAGGTTACACCTACGCTCGTGCAAGTGATAATTGTGGACAGATAATGATCATCATTTCCCGTGTATGTATCACCGAAGGTTCGGCCACAGTAAGACTGTGAAATACGTGTGACGGCCTGAAGTACATTAGTGACAGACACCAACATCGTCAAGAATACTGTACAGTAATAAGGGAATCGTAATTATGACCTCTCATCAAATCAGCAAGAATGTTAATTGGCATCAACACTTACGACTTAGTGTGTAAACAGTGCACCCTGCGATTTCTTATCGTCTCAGAATATAAATTTTCATACCAGACGCTAGTGTTGAGTGTCTCCCCTAAACCCGCTTGCGTATTTATATACGTAATTTCAGGCAAGCCAGCAGCAGTGTGGGGCAGAAACAATACGATCGCCGCGGGAGTACCAGGTAAGAGGCGTGAACAGGGCGCACGGTCAAATTGATAACAGTTTAATGGTCCCCCACCAGTTGTATCCCTGGGAGTGTTACAAGTGCATATTCCCATCACCGATTTGACTAAGTATGGACATAGCTCATTAAGTGGGCAAGTTGGAAGGGTGTATGGCGAATGAATCATATCATCTCCTCACTCAGCAGTATCAGTTTTATACGAATGTGTGTGCGACAGATGTGATGTCGGCGAGATGTGACGATCACCCCTCACTGTGCGTGTAGGGTTGCAAGTTGACAGCCGGCATGCCTCATCTTCCATGTTCTGTGGCTTTCACGTGACGCCCTGGGCCGCTTGACTTGTTTCTTCTTCCACTCAGGCTGACCTAATCCATCAGCAGTGGCGGCTCGTGACGAAAGAAGATGGTGGTGCACTTTGCTCACGAAGGAGAACATTAACAAAAGAGAGAAAATCAGTACACTGCTCATGTCTTTGTAATGTATGATATAAACAGACCACTCGCTCGTGTCACTCCTGCATCTTCTCATAATAAAACCAAAAGGTGTACACAGAAAAAAGTATTACTTTTGCAGAATAAAAGGAATTAAAATCAACTGCAGCTCTATGTACTCAAAAAGTGGTAGGCATGCCTTACTAACCTTTTTCAGCAGGACTGATGTTAACGCCGTTCGATTTTATCTCTGAATTTGGATGTGGTGGTGATCACTTGTACAAGAATTCTATTCTTCTTTCCTTCATATTTGCAAATCTTTCCATCATTCTTTGATTGAAGTCTGCAATTCCTAAAACGAAGTGTCGTTCAATAGAGAGCATCGCAAGTGCTGACAGTCCTTCTTGGCCCACAGTATTCCGCAAGAAGGTTTTGATGCGTTTCAGCGAATAAAAACAACGTATTGCTTCTGATATGGTCATTGGAATTGTAATTATCGCTTTCAGGAGTTTCACAGATTCGCTCGGTGTATCACAAAGATTGTCTGTTATGTAATCCAGAAAGCTCAAAGCTCCACATATGCTTTTGAACTCCTTTCTTCCATAAATAACAGAGAGTTCTGTTCGAAGTTTCTTTGCTTCCAAAAAAGAGTAGCATTCAATAGCAGCTCTGAAAGAAGTTTCTGGAAAACTGGAAGAGTAAGTAGCGAATTTCTTTGGTAGAAAGAGAGAGGCTGCAAGTAGGTGTCCAGTGAACTTGACTCTTTCTTTTGCCTCGTAACTTATGACATCACATACTTCTTTTGCCTCCTACAGTAGATTACACATTGCTGCGCCATCTTCAGCTCTCCCTCTTTCATGCTGCTCCTGTAAACCTGTTGAATTTTCTGCACTAAAATTAATCAAGGAACGAAAAACACCAGTATTGGAAGATGATTGAGTCTCACCATGTCCTGTAAGGGCAAGTTCCAACGCACCACAGAAACGAATACAGTTAATAATTAGATTCAATATGTACCTATTATCGGTAACTTTTTGGTTGTGTAATGCCACGAACCTTCTGTATCCACTGTCTAATTGGGTAGCTATATTTACATTGCCTAGATTTGCCATATTAAAAACGTTATTTACATGGTCTGAGGAAAATTCATGTTTTCTAATTTTGTCATGGAGGTGTTGAATGTAGCAGACTCCGTGTTTAGACCATGAAAGATCTCGTCCAAACAATAAACATGGAAAAAAATAAGCCATTTTTCATGTCACAACCACACAGCCATTCATGCTTGATGTACAATTCAGAGTTAAATTTCCTATTGAATTGGCGACTTTTCGTTTTAACGGTCTGCGAAATTGTTAAAGCAGGAGTCAACCTACCTAGCCTCTCAATTTCTAATTTTTCTTCAAACTTCCGTGAACTGAAGGGTTCAGAGAGCTATGAAATTACCTGATTCATTATTTCACGTATTCACCTATCACTTGAGCCTCAAAATTCAGGTGGTAGCACACGCTAAAGTAACTAACACATCGCACAGGAAATAGTTCGGTCGCTGCTACACCTGAACTGGTAAGGTGGAGCGAGAATCCCGCTTTGTTCGAAAATCCGATAGTTCCGTTTCCCTTCGGAAGAGTTCGGGCCCTCTTCCTGCGGCTGGCAGGGTGGCCCGGGTGAGGTGTTTATACACACAAGGCCCGCATACGAGTACAGTGTTGCCAAGCGTTGCTCCCGCACCCCGCACCCCCTCTGAGACACCCAAGTCCGCGTTTGCAGTCATTGTGCAACAAGCTGTCGCCGTCGGCACATTCCGTCCAACTCCGCTGCGTTCGGCGTTTGGAGCCCGAGCATTTCAAAAGAGATAAACGGCGCGCTACTTCTCCACTAGTATAGAACGCTCAAAAGGCAAATACAGTTGAACAAAATTATTCCTTGGGGGTAGCACAAACCTGCAAACTCATACAGGAGTCGCCCCTGTCCTTCAGGCATAACGCAGCCCTGACAGCCAACACGGTGTTATTGTGCTTGCACTCTCAACGACTATTATTAATAGTGATTGTCTCACACAAGCAGTGTCAGCATAGTATTTGGATACCGAGGTCAAAGAGGGAAGTGCTGTCTGATCGTTTAAGATTCGAGAATTGGACTGCAGCCGGCTGCTGTGACCCATCAGTTCTAGGCGCCTCAGTCTGGAACCACACGGCTGCTAGGTCGTAGTTTGGAATCCTGCCTCGGGCATGGATGTGTGTGATGTCCTTAGGTTAGTTAGGTTTACATAGTTCTAAGTCTAGGGGACTGATGACCTCAGATGTTAAGTCCCATAGTGCTTGGAGCCATTTGAGCCAATTGGACTGCAAGGAAATTCCATTCATCATGGGACTGAAAATTAATGTGTCACAGAGTGACGGCAGACATCCGAATGAAGGTAGGGATCTCACTCACAATTCGAAGAAGGGTCTGAACTAGGTTGGCATACCTCCAAACACAATCTCGCTGTCTCTCTCCTCCTGTTCAGTATCTCCTTGACTCCTCGCTGACTGATTCCTCTGTCTCATGACTGTCCAATTGCCAGTTCTCTTGGCGATTACCCAGCAATTTACGGTATTTACATTATAACTACAATTAATTGTATATATTCACAAATAAATACATTATTACACCTGTTACGTATTAAATATAGTTTCTGGTAACAAAATTTACAGATTCAGAAATAGCCCTATATAACAAGTTATCAACAATTATTAAACGAGGAAAAATTTCGATGGTCAGAAGGTATTTGATCAGCATTTTCGGTGTCGCGAGTTGATGAAACCAATAATTTCGCTTAGCGATTACACAAACGGATTAAGGGCCAAAGACAAAGATCGAACAAAATTTTAAAATGCTAAAATTTCACACAAAAGAACTTTAACAGTATTTTCAAAAGAAAATATGTACGTGATAACTAAACTAAAGGCCGGCAGCCATGCAATAAACTTTACAATTGGTGAAAGTGCTTTGGGATTTGGCTGGCATTAGGTTAATACACAAGAGGTCCATGAGTAACTGCACTGTGACCTTTACAGCACAACGGCCGAGCAAAATAGTAGGCTGAAATTACACTAAGGATCCCTTAGATTTACTTAAAAGGCAGGGGTGGAGGGAGGGGGGATTTACATCAAACCACACATAATTTACATGACTGTTACCACAGGGGTAACATGTAAGCAAACAACGGCAGTAGCCTATCAAGTACACAGACAGCATGGACAAAGCCTGACTGGCTGCATGATAAACAAATAACAAAATAATTGTCATGCAGGCGGTGGTTCGATACATACCAAATGTCAAATAACACGAACTTGATGTAATCAGCTGGCCAATAGCCTCTACAAAATGGATACCCTGTACATAGACGCATTACAAAATCTGTTAGGTGAATGTCATCGCATCGAAGAAGGCATAAAGTGAGGTCTGTGATAAATTACGCATTAAGTAATGGCTAATTCATCCTGCAACACACACATACACTGATCAGCAGGAACATTATGACCAACGACCAGGCGATAGGAGCGCCACCTGGCCAGGAATGACTGTTAGACATGCGTACGATGCATGTGGTATCAGTTGGCACGCTGTTCGTGTGCAGAAGAGGAAGATCTAACTCTGACCGAAATTCTGATGGCCCAAAGGCTCGGCGCGAGCATTCCAGCCTGTAAGACTTGTCGTGTGTTCGAGGAGTGATATGATGAGTGTCTTCAACACATGGCCAAACCGACGAGAAACAACGTCCAGACGTCGTGGGAATGGTCGGCCACCCCTCATACTAGCGCTGGGCGTCGTAGGCTCGGCAAACTGGTAAAACAGAACAGGTAGTGAACTGAGGATGAACTAGCATCAGACTCTGCAGGGCAGAGCACAAGTGTGTCTTAACGCACAGAGCACCGAACACTCCTACCGACGACCAATGCACATGCCAATGTAAACTCCACGACAGTGTTCAACTACGACTGAGGTCGGTACGTGACCATTGAGACTGGACTTCGGGGCAGTGGCAGAGCGTTGCACAGTCTGATCAGTCCCGATACCTTCTTCATGATGCCGATGGGAGAGCGCGAATCCGTCGTCTTTCAGGGGAACAGCTCCTTGACACGTGTACTGCGGGTTGAAGACAAGCTGGCGGCTGCTCCATTATGCTTTGGGAAACATTCACAGGGACATCCATGGGTAAGGTTGAGTTCGTGCACAGCAACACAACGACCAGTGGGTATAACACACTGGTTGCAGACCACTTACGACAGCAGTGGCACTTCCAACAAGATAATACCCCATGTCACAAGGCCAGGAGTGTGATGGAGTGGTTCAAAGAACACAGTGGCGAATTCCAATCGACTTGTTGGTCCCCCCCCCCCCTCACTCGCCAGATCTGAATCCCATCGAACACATCTGGGTTGTGATTGAACGTTTATCGCTCTCCTCTTTAGATTTTACAGGAATTAGATGACTTGCGTGTGCAGTTGTGATGCCAACACCCTCCAAGGACCTACGAAGGCTTCATTGCTTCCATGCCACGACACGTTACCACTGCTACCCATGCCAGAGGTTGACATACCACCTATTGGGTAGGCAGTTGTAATATTCTGGTTGATCAGGGAGTATAGGCAGAACTAACCATTATTCTAGTTAAATTTGAAACGAATGCTTAAAATAAGCTCGGCAAGCACAGTAAGTATTAATCAGTATACCATTAAAATAAACCTGCTATGCAAGCACTAAGCCCCAAACAGTATTCTAATGAACTGCTAAAACCATCAAAATTCTGGTGAATATTGAATAAACACTATTTTCGTAAAACGTCAAACACTAGATAATGTTTAGGGAAGGTAGATTATAGTTAATATCAACAGTATATACCTTGAACACTGCTTTAACAAAGTATAAAACACCTCAAGGATATATGAAAAATATGACACAGAAGAATAGGGCAGGTAATCTAGAACATGATGTAACAAAAGCACCTCTTGTGCTCAATGCTTGCCAGCCACGCTGCCCAGTGACGAGGCGAACAGACCAAAAATGTAGTGCACTTTCGCCACAAATCGCGAATACATGCCTAGAACCCAAACTCAAATGAGCACCTTTAGCTCATAACTCCAAACCGCAATAATGACACAAGTATCATGGAACCAGGATGTAGTTGTCCACACATAATTTAAGAACAAAATTAATGCCTGTTGCCAGAAGAGCTCACCATAAGTCCACAATACGGGCAGGCAACGGCCCTTCGATCGTCAGGCAGCAGGAAGCTCCCAGATGGTGTGATGGCGCCGATAAAACTACAGGCCGTGCCGGCACCTACCAGCTGCGTTCGGCCAGAGTGCTCAGTAAAAGTGGAACTCTAACTGGAAACTGCTCCCAGCAAGTCACTTCTACATCACTACCTGAGTATACCCCATACCCCATTTTGGCTTCTTTTGGTGGTTGTTGTGGTCTTCAGTTCAGAGAATGGCTTGATGCAACTCTCCATGCTACTCTATCCTGTGCAAGCCTCTTCATCTCCGAATAACTACTGCAACCTACATCCCTCTGAATATGTTTACTGTATTCATTTCTTGGTCTCCCTCTACGATTTTTACCCTCCTCCAATATTTAATTGGTAATACCGTGACGCCTCTGAGGGTGTCCTACCAACCGATCCCTTCTTCTAGTCAAATTTTGTTTCAAATTGCTCTTCTCCCCAATTCAACCTCCTCATTAGTTACGTGATCTACCCACCTAATCTTCAGCATTCTTCTGTAGCACAGCATTTCGAAATCTTCTATTCGCTTCTTGTCTAAACTAGTTGTCGTCCATGTTTCACTTCCATACATGGCTACACTCCACACAAACACTTTCAGAAAAGAGTTCCTGAGACTTAAATTTATGCTCCATGTTAACAAAATTCACTTCTTCAGAATCACTTTCCATGGTATAGCCTGTCTACATTTTATATCCTCTCTACATCGACCGTATCAGTTATTTTGCCCCCAAAACAGCAAAATTCGTCTACTACTTTAAGTGTCTCATTTCCTAATCTAATTTCTTCAGCATCACCCGACTTAATTCGACTACATTCCGTTATCCTCGTTTTACTTTTGTTGGTGTTCTTCTTACATCCTCCTTTCAAGGCTTTGTCCATTACGTTCACCTGCTCTTCCATGTCCCTTGGAGTCTCTGACAGAATTACAATGTCCTAGGGAAACCTCAAAGTTTTTATGTCTTCTCCATGGATTTTAATTGCTAATCCAAATGTTTCGTTTCCTTTACTGCTTGCTTAATATACAGATCGAATAACGTCGGGGATAGACTTCAATCCTGTCTCACTCCCTTCATGTCCCACGACTCATATAACCGCATCTTGTTTCCATACAAATGTAAATAGCCTTTCACTCCCTGTATTTTACTCCTGCCACCTTCAGAATTTGAAAGAGAGTTTTCCAGTCGAAAAGCTTTCTCTAAGTCTAAAAAATGCTAGAAACTTAGGTTTACCTTTTCTTAACCTATCTTCTAAAATGTACGGTCAGTATTGCCTAGCGTGTTCCAACATTCCTATGGAATCTAAACTGATCTTCCGTGAGGTCGCCTTCTACCAGTTTTCCATTCAAAAATGGTTCAAATGGCTCTGAGGACAATGGGACTTAACTTGTGAGGTCATCAGTCCCCTAGAACTTAGAACTACTTAAACCTAATCAACCTAAGGACATCACACACATCCATGCCCGAGGCAGGATTCGAACCTGCGACCGTAGCTGTAGCACGGTTCCAGATTGTACCATGTAGAACCGTTCGGCAACTCCGGCCGGCAGTTTTCCATTCATCTGTAAGGAATTCGTGTTATTATTTTGCAGCTGTGACTTACTAAACTGATCGTGCGGTAATTTTGACACATTCAACATCTAATTTCTTTGGGATTGGAATTATTATACGAGTGAAGCCTTAATTTTGATAGTATACTGTTTAATGCTTACTGTGCTTGTCAAATTTATTTTACGATAGGTTTCAAATTTAACTAGAATAGTGTTTAATTGTGCCTATGTGCGTATTGTAGGACAGATTAGTCATTATTTAGTGCATATTTTATCACGGACTTCACGGTATGCCCTAGCCGATCTGTTGACATTTTCCAAACAGACGTTGTAATACTTCTACGTAAAAGATATCCATTTTGATAAGACAGCTGGCCAGCGGATTACATCAAGTTCGTGTTATATGTCATTTGCTATTTTTCGAACTAGCCATCTTTGTGATAGTTATTTTGTTATTTGTTTATTTATCTTGCTGCCCACCGGACCGTGGTCACTGCCGTTGTTTGCGTATCTGTTAGCCCTGAGGTTAAACGATTGCCTCACCATTCTTCCATTATTTTAACTGTATGTAATTTGATGTAAATGGTTTCTCTTAAGTTGAACACCCCCCCCCCCCCTCAATTTATCAGCCTACGGCTCTGCTTGGCCGTGGTGTCGTATAGGTTACTGTGTAGTTGTTCATGGATCTATTGTGTATAATTTCAGTCACATACTAAAGCACCTTCACCAATTATAAAGCTTGCTACGTGACCGCCTTCGTATATTCAGTTACCCTGTAAAAATATTTCCTTTTAAATACTATTAAAGTTCCTTGTATGTGAAAATTTATTACCTAAAGATTAGTCGCTTCTTTTGGGTCTTCAGCCGATTATGTAATTACTATGTGTAATTGTTGGTTTCATCACTCGATGTTCTTGGCCTGTAATTGTCAGCTTATAGTCTAATTGCAACTGTTGGTAGCTTTAAATTATTTTTGACCTCCTGTGTCAATCCCTTGTTATTGGGCCTTAAGCCGTTTGTGCACTTGCTAATAATGATTATTTGATTAGCCTTGATCTCCAGCTGCCCACTACTCCCAGCAAGTAACTTGCACATCGCTAGGCGACCACGGTCCTGTACCCCTGTCCGCTAGTGCTATGCGCGCCATCTTCCTGTTAAGCGTCCTCTGGTCTCTCAGCAATCAACCAGAGTCGAACACAGGCCAGATACAATCTATACTACACTGAAGTGCCAAAGAAACTGGTACACGTGCCGAATGTCGTGTACGGCCCCCGTGAGCACGCAGAGTGCCGCAACACGACATGGTATGTAGTCGACTAACGGCTGAGGTAGTGCAGGAGGGAACTGACACCATGAATCCTGCGGACTTGTCCATAAATCCGTAAGAGCACGAGGAGGTGGAGACCTCTTCTGAACAGCACGGTGCAATGCATCCCAGATACCCTCAATAATGTTCATGTCTGGGGAGTTTGGTGGCCAGCGGAAGAGTTTAAACTCAGAAGAGTATTCCTGGAGCCACCCTGTAGCAATTCTGGACGTGAGGTGTCGCATTGTCCTGCTGGAACTGTCCAAACCCGTCGGAATGCATAGTTGACATGCATGGGTAAGGTGATCAGACTCGATCTTATGTGTGTGTCACCTGTCAGAGTCGTATCTAGACGTATCTGGACTTCCATATCACTCCAACTGCACGCGCCCCACACCATTACAGAGCCTCTACCAGCTTCAACACTCCCCTGCTGACATGCAGGGTCCATGGATTCATGACGTTGTCTCCATGCCTGTACACGTCCACCCGATCGATACAATTTGAAACAGACTCGTCCGACCAAGCGACATCTTTCTGGTCATCAACAGTCCGATGTTGATGTTGACGGGCCCAGGGGAGGCATAAAGCTTTGCGTTGTGCAATCATCAAAGGAACTCGAATGGCCCTCCGGCTCCGAAAGCCCATATCGATGATGTTTCGTTGAATGGATTGCACGCTGACACTTGTAGATGGCCCAGCACTGAAATCTGCAGCAATTTCCGGAAAGGTTGAACTTCTGTCACGTTGAGCGATTCTCTTCAGTCATCGTTGGTCCCGTTCTTGCAGGATCTTTTTCCGGCCGCAGAGATATCGGAGATTTAATTCCTGATATTCATGGTACACTCGTGAAATGGTCGTACGAGAAAATCCCCACTTCATCGCTACCTCGCAGATGCTGTTTCCATCACTCGTGCACCGACTATAACACCACTTTCAAACTCACTTAAACCTTGATTCTGCCTGTTTCCATATCTCTGTATTTGAATACGCATGCCTATACCGGTTTCTTTGGCGCTTCACTGTAGAATCCCTAAGACACCGCGCCTGCACAGCACACACAGTTTTGTTTTTGGGGACCAGTTCTGTTCTTCAGGGCACTGAATTTCACGTCACATTGGTGAGCTAGATTTTCAGTCCCATGCAATGACGCACTGAGGCTGTGCAACCAACCAACTCAGTCTTCTTCCATGGCCTGAAAATATCTGATCTTATGGTATCTGGCGTGTCACCTGTGAACTCCTGAGTCACTCTCAAGTGTTTCTCAGCGTGACAATTCCTGGCAGTAGCTGCTGGGCCCCTAGTGAGGAGTATAAAACTAACCTTTGTTTATAGTGTTAGTCAATATTCCCGAGTCATCAAGAAACAGCGACCCAACAACAAACCGACATGTTTGTGATGGGAGTTCCTTAGCTTTGCTCAAGTGTCTCAAGGCGTTTTTGTCCCCTCTTACTGTCTGTTAGAATTTTAGTGAGGCAGCCCTTACCGAAAGAAGCAAACATTTCGGTTAAACCATACCTGTTTGGCTTATGGGAAAATCTCATATGCAGGTTGTGGACTAACCATCTGGTCTTGTCCCGAGCGTCTGACGGTGAAGTTTTGCAATACGGATTACACCAACATAAGCTGCAGATTCACCAAATTACCCAAAATTTTAGGGACTTATTCCCGTTTTCACATATACCATCCAATGTTACATCATACATAAATTTATAACCAATATAAAAATGCAACATTTCTTAAATATTTTATTTCTTATCACAAAAATGATTCACCAAAGGCAATGACTGAGAGGCAATGTTTACCACAGTACACAACACAGTTTCAAACAAGAACAGAGAATTAGATATCCTTGTAGTGATCACAGTATTTTTATTTCTACACAAGCTATACAACTTCCGAAACGCTGTATAAAATGTAATATAGCATATTGTGACCTCAGCTGTTTGTGTTCTGTGCTGCTTCCATTAATCAGGGCGCGTGCTAGGGTGACTGATTATGTATCCTCTTAAACTTTGACATCTCCTACCGTTTGTGGTTAGTGATCTGATGGAAACATTCTAGAAACCTGTGTCCCTAGAACCAAGATTACTACATCCACAGCAAACTGTCGAAGTGGAGACTGGGAGCGAAAAATGGTCAAAACATGGATTCAAATTGAACTAAACTACAGTACTAAGTAAAAGCAACTATTAATCAGATAAATCTTATCTTTTGTTAAAGACGATTCTCTGTTCCTACCATTCAGGCTAACAATTCTTTCACTAAATACTCTGACACAAATAAACCGGCCTTCGACACTCAGTTGGAATATTCCGAATTTTTTAAGCTATTAAACACCACTAGTCTTTTAAGGTAAGCTATACGATATGCTCAGCCTACCTTCATCCATATAGTGCACGTCAGCTTAAAACTAAATAGTGTTTTTATTTGAGCGCCAAACAATACTGAATAAACAACAAAAGGTGATGCACGAAACAGTAATAGATGCAGGAGGCCAGCACAGTTAACTACTTAAATGGTGATATGTAAAGAGAACTTCATAGAAATAGCGGGGTAAAGAGAAACAGATTGAAGTCTGTCGCAATTTTCATAATCCGGTTTACCCAAATTTCTTCAAGCAGACTGATGTATACCCACTGGAGGTGAAATGTATCTTTGTTGACTCAAAAGAAGGTATTCCCTGTACGATGCGCAGCTCTTACTCCAGTTTTGAAAGTTTCCTGACACATTCTTCATTTTTCCCATGCACCGAAGATTTCAGGAAATATGTATTGTCCTTCTGAATGTCAAATATTTGGCTATTGAATATCTTTACAAAAAATGGTTCAAATGTCTCTGTGCACTATGGGACTCAATTGCTGTGGTCAGGTAGCAAGTAAAAAGGAACTTCACCAAAGTGACTAGCAGCGAATGCGTGTCAACTACGCGTCTTGTAACGGCATTTATGATCAAGTGCGTATTCGTATGTGAAGTTTCTTATTATTGCGGGATAATTCACTGCACATATGTTCAGGGACTTGGAATAGTAAGTACTTGACTTCTGGGTCTTACGAAAATTTGGAACAGATTCAACTACTGAATGTCAACAGGGTGCATTGTCAATAAAATTCTTCAGCATAAGTGACAGCATTTTCAGTGTGTGAAATTCTCCGATGCTTCGGTCACTGTTGCAAATTGCCTTCCTCAGAGTGTTTTCTGACATCCTACGAAGGCCATTTGCAACAGTGGACAAAACGGCGGAGAATTTCACATATTGGCAATGCGATCGCATAATTTGACGAATTTTATTGCCAGTGACAACATGCGTGAGAAGCTACTCTTACATTTTCCACAACCATTGTAATTTATTACTGTATTGTTTACATTCCTAGGATCTTTTAAATGGCAACTTTAACTGTAGTAAATCTGCAAAGGTTATGACTACACTGTACTGAATACGAACATTTAATTTTATGGACGCTGTGAACAGCGTCTTGGCTTTGAAGACACAGAATCAAGTATCAGTTGCAAGAGGAGGTTCGTCAACAAGTAATAACATTGCTCATTAAAAGAAAGTCTATTAATCACACACGTCGTACTTACATAGAATCTTCTGGTTAATCACACTATTCCTTAATACGATACTACAGCACCTGTGCTATTCCGAGTTACGATGCAATATAAGTCGGAATAACACAGACACCCTAGTATCGTATTTGTTCGCCGACACTGGGCAAGTGACTGTCAAGTGTACTGTCTTCCCTCATCATCATCAGTGTTCTGCCAAAAGGCAGGTTTTCACATGGTAGTTCTCCAGGCTGTCCGGTCTTCTGCCATCCTCTTCAGGTCTGCATAATTTCCTCTTCCCTTCATGTCGTCTATCATCTTCTATCTCCTTCTTCCTCTCAGTCTTCTTCCACAAACCAGTCCTTCCAAAGCATCTGCTAGCAAGCACTCCCTTCTCAATGAATGTCCCAACCAAGTTCTTTTTCCTTTCTCTTACAACCTTCAGCAGACATCTTCTCTCATCAACCCTTTCCAATACTCTTTCATTACTCACTCTTTCCATCCAGCTTATTCTCTCCATTCTCCTCCACATCCACATCTCAAATGCTTCTAACCTTTTTTCATCCTCTCGTCGCAGCGTCCATGTTTCTGCCCCATATAATGCCACACTCCAGACAAAACATTTGCCAAGCCTTTTCCTTAGTCCTTTATCTAATTTGCCACATAAGAGTCTCCTCTTTCTGTTGAATGTCTCCTTCGCTATGCCAATTCGAGTTTTCACCTCCTGGAGACATCTCAAGTCCTCAGTTATTGTGCTTCCAAGATATTTAAATGCACTTACTTGTCTAATGGTAGATGGTCCTATTTTAATATTAGACAGTCTGCGTATTGTATCGATGACTATACTCTTTGTTTTTTCTGTGTTTATTTGCATCCCATATTCCACACAAGCTTCATTCAGATCTTTCAGCATGTTATTCACTGTCCTCTCCCTTTCTTACACTAATACCATGTCATCAGCAAATCTTATACATTCTATTCTCTTTCCACCAATACATATTCCTCTTTTTCCATCTAAGCTTTTCGCAATAATCTCTTCAAGGTATACGTTAAACAACAGCGGGGAAAGGCAACAACCTTGTCTAACACCTCGTCCAATGCTGCTTCCTTCTGACATTTCATTTCCAATCTTTATCCTTACTTTCTGGTGTAAATATAGATTCTGTATCAGTCGTCTCTCTTTCCAACCTACTCCTTTCCTCTTCAAGATATCCATCAGCTTGTTCCACTGAACTCTGTCAAAAGCCTTTTCTAAATCAATAAAAATGGCAAAGATTTCTCTACCCTTTTCCACGTATCTTTCCCCTATAGTTCTTAGCAGGCCAATAGCATCTCTTGTTCCTTTTCCTCTTCTAAATCCGAAATGCCACTCTGCAATTCCTCTATCCAGCTTGCCATATAACTTTCTATTCAACACTCTCAGCAAGACTTTAGCTGCATGAGAAATTAGACTGATGGTCCGGTGCTCTTCACATTTTTTAGTATTTCTCTTCTTCTCTATTGGCATCATAACTGTTGCTGCGAAGTCCTCAGGCCATTCCCCTTTGTCATATATCTCGTTACAGAGGTAGACTATTTCTTTTCTTGCCTTGTTTCAAAGACACTTCAACAGTTCTGCTGGCAAATCATCAATTCCACATGCCTTCCTATTCTTCATCTCCTTCAGGGCCTTTTCTACTTCTGCTTCGAGGATGGTAAATTCCTTTCAATCTTCCGGCGCATATTGCTCCTCTTCAACCTTAATTTCGCTTTGCATTTCATCCCCCTTATACACGCATTCAATATATTCTTGCCATTTGTTTAAAACCTCCTGTGGTTCTTCTGCTAGAGTACCATCCGCTCTTTCTATTTCCATGTTATTCCTCTTTCTTTTACGTTAAAAAACTATCTCACTAGCCAGTCTATAAATCATTTCATACTTTCCCTGTAACAGAATATACATAAGGATGTACGAGTACAGATCGTAGTCACATGGTTGGCGACATATGGAAATTTGGGACTGGCCGTGAGACATGCTCGGGTCGCCAGATGGTAAGGCGACCGCACAAGATAAGCGAGAAATATGGGTTCGAGTCTCGGTCCAGCACAGGTTTTTCATTGTTGTCATTACATTATGAGGCTGAGGACTGTTCATATTCGTAACTGAGAATACACTTCAAATACTCCATAAGAGTGCCAACCATCCTGGATGTGTTATTTAGGCAGTTTCCCACATCCGGCTAGCTGAATAACGGACTGGTAACCACGCCCTAACTGAGTTACAAGGTTCGCAAACGTTTCTAAAACCTTCTCACACTCTCACATGGGATAACGCCACATGCAGACAGATGGGGTATACAGATTCCCTACTGAAGAGGAAGGGGCGGCGATAGAGAGGGATTTTGGCCACCCTCTATCATCACTTACCCTATCCAGATTAAAATTCGAACGCTCTCAACACAGTGATAAGGCCGGAAAAAAAAAGAAAATATTCCTACGTAAGGTAAGACCTAAAATCTGTTAGAAACTACATTGAAGCGCCAAACATACTGGTATAGGCATGCGTATTCAAAAACAAACATGTAAACGGGCACAATACAGCGCTGCTGTTGGCAACTACTACACAAGACGAGGAGCGTCTGGCACTGTTGTTAGACTGGTTATTGTTGCTACAATGGCGGATTGTCAAGACTTAAGTGAGTTTGAACGTGGTGTTATAGTCAGCGCGCGAGCGACGGGACACAGTATCTCCGAGGTACAAACGAAGTGGGGATTTTCCCTTACGACAATTTCACAAGTGTACCATGAATATCGTAAATCCGGTAACACGTAAAATCGAGAATATGGAAACACGTTGCCTGTATTCGGACGAGTGTCATTTCACATTGTATTGAGTGGATGGACGTGTAGGGGTATGGAGGCAACCTCATGAATCCATGGACCCTGCGTGTCAACAGGGGTCCGTTCAAGCTGGTGTAGGTTCTGTCATGGTGTGGGGCGTGTGCAGTTGGAGTCCTAATACGTCTATATACGGCTCTGACAGGTGACACGTACGTAAGATCCAGTCTGATCACCTGAATCCATTCATGTCCATTGTGCATTCTGACGGACTTAGGCAATTCCAGCAGGACAATGCGACCCCACACGTCCAGGCTTGCTACATAGTGGCTCCAGGAGCACTCGTACGAGTTTAAACACTTCCGCTGGCCACCAAACTAGACATGAACAGTACTGAGCATATGTGGGATGCCTTGCAACGTGCTGTTCAGAAGAGATCTCCACCACCTCGTACGGATTTGTGGACATTTCTGCAGGATTGATGGTGTCATTTTCCCCTCAGCACTACTTCAGACATTATTCGAGTCCATGCCACGTCGTGTTGCGGCACTTCTGCGTGCTTGCTGGGGCCATACACGATATTGGGCAGGTGTACCATTTTCTCTGGCTCTTCAGTGTGTAAATCTTAAACGATAATTAGCTGCAAGATGTAGCAGCCTAACAGGAGACCCACAATTCGACAGCCTGCGACTGTAACTGCTGCAGCATGTTATATTGGTCCACTCTCATCGCTCCATTCTTTCATAATGGACTACAGCTTATTGAGTCTGATTCCAGTCAGTGCCCCTTCGTACAGTGACGGTGGTGGATCAGGGCATTCTGGTCGTATTGTCACGTCTCCACGGTTTCTGTGACGCTCCAATAGTGTTCCTTCCTCGATGCATCCATACCTCTGGATAAATCTTTGTATTCCGTGTATGGGAAGCCCATATCTTCATTTGTGACTCAGGACTAAATAGGTCTTTTTGCGAAGCCAGAGGACGATATCTCTGTGCATGTGTCTCCTGGATGCAGTATCACCATTCCTGATTTCCTAGTTACGTCTGACAAACAGCGTAGGGATCGGTACGGGGCAAAATGGTGCTGCTAATATTTTTTTCTGATAGCCCGACCTGCCGCACAGGTGTGAGGATCCACAGTAGGTCTCCTAGGTTGTAGCCAAAAGGTCGTTGACTGACTGTATAACTTTCACAGTCGTTACCCTGTCATATAAGATCTGTATTCGTGCCATTTGCTGTGTTTCTTCATTTCGGTTGGTAAGATAATTGATGTAATCATCCTTAGTATCGTTAGGTCGAAAGGGAAACTAACGACTCTTATCTTCAATATATCCACTGTGGATGACGAACAGCGACTGTGATTTAAATCGGCACTTTATCTGGTAATACTCGTATATATGCAACCAGTCGCTTTTTTTAGTCTTTTGATACGATTTATTCTACCTTAAACATGTTTTCGAGCCACTGCAGACTCATCATCAGATGGAGGTGTTTCAAGAACATTATGCTATGGACCAACTGTAGCTAGATGCTGTGCTGATGCTGCTGGCAGAAATGACGGAAGCATAGTAAGTTCCTAAACTTCCAAGACATCCTGGTACCAATATACCAAAAATGATAATAACAATATATATCCGTCTCCTTGTCATATAACAACGATGGCATTCTGTAACTTATAAAAAACTTTACTTATATAGTAAGTACTCCGCTCTATTTGTTTAACTTTTGTATAGCTTTTAACCCACATTACATTTATATTAACACATATAAAAACCAGTAATATAAAACCAGTAATATTTGTGCTGTAATACGATGTATCTCATGCCAAAGACCATGATGTAGTAATATGTAATATCCATCATATCCTTATTCTTTGTACAAACATCCACTGTCTACTTTCTGTGAGTCAGCGTAAAGCCAAGTGCAGCTAAATACTCTGTATATTTGTGTACATAGCTTGATAATGTACATAATATGAACAGATATGATATGGATACCACAAGGAAGTGCACTGTAAGTACCTAAAACATAACAAACTTTTGGATTCATAAAGGTTTCGTCACTGATTACTAAATTTCCGTCATCAGCACAGCATCTAGCTACACTTGGTCCAAAGCTTATTGTAACACCTCCACCTGATATACAGTCAGCAGTGACTCAAAACATGTTAATAGTAGAATAAATCGTATCAAAAAACTAAAAAATGCGAGTGGTTCTGTATTTATTACAAGGCAAATCGCCAATAACGATTATTATTTCAGCCTCTCGACGGTGAGTTAGGAGAAGCAGCGAAGAACTTATAGTTTCTTGCACACACATGCCACGACAGGCACTATAGTATGCCGTGAAATTACAGTCAGTTCTGCAAGAGAGTGTACGATGTTATCTATATGAAATAAAAGTCATTCTTGTAAATTTATTTATTTATTTAGCTTATGGCATGTAACACATCATATAAAAAGACTTAAAAATCATAAGACACAGAAATAAAGAGTAGTCACAGTGTGTAACATATAGTTGTAGATATAAAAGTGTTTAAAATAGTGTATATAACAAACAAAAGTTCACAAACAAACATCCAGATTTGTGACATAGTCTATTGCACTTTCAGTCGCGGTCAGAAACTCATTGGGGTCTCCTGCAAAACGTCTCAGAGGGCAATCTTCCACGATGTGACGAATCGTCTGCCGGTCCGCACCACAGTCGCATCTCGGGGTGGTGATTTTACCCCACCTGTGGAGGCTGTCCGCACATCTGCCGTTATTTGTCCGAATTCGATTCAGGGTCGTCCAAGTTTTCCTTGGCAAATTGAATCCTGGTGGTTGGACATTGATGCATGGCATATTCTGCAGGTTTTGGGGCACAGATTCTCTCCACCGCGCTTTCCAGAGGTTGCCATAATCCAAGTTGAGAGGATGCGTATTTTTTGCCTTTTTTAAAGAGGGGTGTCTGGAGCGCAATCTGTTCATCTCCAGGGGAGGAACATCCTTATGGATTGGCAGTTTCTCGTTGTTCAGTACTTTTCCATACTCGCGTAAGAGAGCGTTCTCTCTGCTCAGGCCCGGTGGGGGAATGTTGCTGAGTATAGGTAGCCAGTATAAAGGCGTTGGCTTTATTGTTTCTGATATCATCCTCATTGTGTAGTTTAGTTGAGCATCGATCAAGCCTGTATGTTTACTGTTTAGCCATACCGGTGCGGCATATTCTGCTGTTGTGTAGACAAGTCCCAGAGCCGAAGATCTCAGTACAGCCGCGGAAGAGCCCCACGTGGTCCCACATACCTTGTGTATGATATTATTTCGAGTTTTAAGTTTTGCGGCTGTATTACGTAGGCGTAGGTGTTCCTTGAATGTTAGGGTTCTGTCAAAGGTGACGCCTAGATATCTGGGGTAGTTATTATGGTTTAGCTGCCTGTTTTCGAAATGAACGTTGAGCTTTCTTTTTGCTTGGGCATTGTCGAGGTGCAAGCATGTCACCTCCGTTTTTGTCGCGTTTGGCCGTAATCTCCACCTTTGGAAGTAATCTCCCAGCTTTGTTAGATCCGCAGTTAATGTGTTTTCCGTTGCCTCCATTGATCTGCCTCTTGCAGCTATTGCCCAGTCGTCGGCATATCCGAATTTTTGAGAAGTGGTTTCAGGTAAGTCAGATATGTAGAGGTTAAACATCAATGGCGCCAGAACGGAGCCTTGTGGTAAACCATTGTTGAGCTTCATTTGGTCACTTTTTAAGTCGCCCATTATGACTCTGAAACTTCTATCTGTGAGCATGTTATCAATGAGGTTGGCCAGCTTATTACATGGTATCACCCGCAGCAACTTAAATATCAGGTCTTGTCGCCAAACGGTATCATAAGCGGCTGATAGGTCAATAAAGGCTACTGATGTTTTGAGTTTTTTCTGAAAGCTCGCCTCCATATGAGTTGCTAGGGTGATGATCTGGTCGGTGCAACTGCGGTTGGGTCGAAAACCTGCCTGTTCAATCGGTACCACTTCAAGAATTTTTCCGCTTATTCTGTTGTAGATGATACTTTCCAACAGCTTATAGACACAGTTCAGCAGAGCGATAGGGCGGTAGTTTTGGGGCATGTCATTAGTATCGCTATAATCTTTGCTCGTTTAAGCTGGTGTGGGATATTACCCAATTCTAAAATATCTGTTAAGAAGTTTGCGAGCCATGTTCTAGTATATTTTCCACAGTGAAGTAGGAATTCCGGGTGGATGCCATCGAAGCCGGGAGCCTTGCCACTTTTGATTTTTGACAAGGCTGCTGCAACTTCTTCCGCTGTGATAGGCTGGGAAAATTCGGAGGTAGGCGATGCCCTTTGTTTTAAGGATCTTAATTCGCGTTTGACGGTCGTGGTGTGTGTTCTGTCCCTTGGTGCTCTTGAGGTTCTAACTATGTGTGCGGCCACATTGTTAGGGGTTATCGGGTGGGTGTCTTTTATTTTACGTTTACTGCCTCCCAGGTTGCGAAGTAGGGTCCATGCTTGCCTACTGGATTTAGTGAAATCTAGATTCTCCACGGTGTCCATCCATTTTTCCCGTCGAGCTGTGTCTAAGCTGTGCAACAGTTCGTCCACGATTTCTTGGTTGTTGGTTTCGGTAAATTCCTGG
Organism: Schistocerca serialis cubense; assembly: GCF_023864345.2. Lineage (NCBI taxonomy): Eukaryota > Metazoa > Arthropoda > Insecta > Orthoptera > Acrididae > Schistocerca > Schistocerca serialis. The sequence continues at coordinate 484,576,288 of NC_064645.1, read as the reverse complement.
TTCAGGTCTTCGCATCTCTCATTCTAGCCTGGGATGTACTCTTTCCGGTAGCCTCTGGGTACATTCCTCTTAGCCGTGGCGATGACTGCTCCCACAAATCTGTCATAGTTGTCCCTAGTCGGGGATATCCAACCTAGACACTTGTCAAGGTTTTCTGCAAAGGTGGCCCAGTCTGCCTTCTGGAAATTCCATCGTGGGCGAGGAAAGGATTTTATGATTGGGATGTTAATTCCGACTTTTAAGATAACAGGGCGATGCTGGCTATGTGGAAAATCAGACAGGATTTCACGAGTTGCGGCTAGCGGTTGGTTGTTTTTGATTTTAGTGACAAAACATAAATCAGGGTTATAATCTCGTCTCCATGCTGCTGATCGAAATGTTCCGCGGTCCTTAGCGTCGAAAATCAGGTGGGTGTTAGTCTCCTCACTCCAGCTCATCAGGGATTCACCGTTCTGGTCGTTTCGTGCGTACTTCTAGTTCTCACGGTGACTATTAAAGTCTCCTACGTAGATAGCAGGGTGGGGATATTCTTGGAGTACTTCTGGAGGCCATGGACAGTCGGGAGGCTTATAGATGTTAACTATAGTGGTCTCGCCAATATTGACAGCAACTTCATGTTGTTGTCTGTGGATATCTTACACAGGGAAGCATTTTCTATCTTATTTCGTATGTAGGTTGCCACACCGTAATTGCGGTGGTAGGTGGCTCCCAGTATCTCGAATCCAGGGATTTTTCCTCTAGAGGCCAGCTGATCTATGTTTTCCGCATGAGTCTCTTGTATCGCGACTACGTCGATTTTGTTCTGAGTGAGAACTCTCTGGAGTAATTCACATTTGCTCCTACTTATGCCTTCAATGTTTAGGTGGCAGACTCGGAGGCACGGTCCGAGTGCTCTAGTCAATTCTTCATCGATCATTTGGTCGGTATCACTCATGATGTGTTTACCAGGAGATCCAGCACAAGATTATCTGGATTATCTGGTTGCCTTTAGTGCTAGTTCATTTAGCGTTACCCAGGGTGCACGTGTAGTATTCTACTACGGACGCGAACTAGCCTTACACCCCATTCTCGTATATGTTTACATGAAAATACATATTATCACTAACTGCACAATTACCTAATAGTTAATACACTCGCCTCCATTATAGATTGTAGCTTGGCATCTTTTTGGCATGCTTTTCACTGGGTTTTCTGCATATTCTCTCGGTAACGATCTCCATATCGTCCTGATTGTATATCACAGCTTCTTCATAATATATACTGGCTTTCCTTTAAGCTTCATCTTAATATACGACAAAACATTTTCGATCGGATTTGCATCTGGAGACATTGCATGGCAGTCCATCGTGGACATCCCATTGCCTTGTTTCCACGCTATACAGAGATGGCTGTGGTGTTGTAGATCATTATCCTCATAAAGTACCCAGTTCACCTCGTTCGTACCCCATAGCTTCTTAACGGACCTCAGAAGGCATTTCTGATTGCACATTTTTCAGCTTTTAATTTGGCTGTAAATAAGAGCAAATAGCCAAAATAGTCAACTCTCATACCGCTTATCTATACAGTGTGCAAAAGCGCATTTGTTACAGGTTCGAGACCACTACCAGAGATGTCGCTGCGGACGTTACATTTAAGGTTATGGCGTACACTTTCTTGTGGAACTGACTGTACATATTGAGCCCTCTTATCATTTTTTTATTTCTTTCAGTTTTTAAGACGTAGAGCGTGCTGCTTGAGATTAGCCCATTTTACAGCCTCGGACCTTCTTAGGCAATCACCACCCAAGCTCATTACTGGGGCATAGGGATTCACAGTTGTTGGTAAAATGGAGGGGTGTACCAGTTCAGGCATTTGCCTTGCAACCAAGGGAAACTCTCTGGAAACTTTGATCGTATCGTGTCGTCTGAAGAACGAGGTACTATGACAAAGTTGGTACCTCACGACCGAACCACAACTTAGCCTAGCCGCTGCCAGACGAATGGGATACTTCGGCGTATACGGGACCTTAGAGTTTCCATACGCCACCGATGCCGAGGACTGACTGACGTCAGAGGTGAGTGCCGCTCAGACCCGCTCTGCAACCTTCGCCGAAAACGATAACATCATCTCACTACAGAGCCAGCAACATGAGAGTTGTACTAGGTAGAACTATGTAGCAAAGCTTATAGTCAATTGTATACTGAGAGAGGAGACTGCTATTCTATACTGTATCAAGTGGTACAGTAGTAGTGCTCAGTAACAGTGACAAATATTCATTTATTTATTTATTTATTTATTTATGCATTTATTTTACCTGACAAGATTAGGGCCTTCAGGCCCTTCTTACACCTAACCAGGCATACTCAGATTCAGCAAATTTCAGTTTCTACAGAACATTAAGGACATATAACATGTTATACAGTATTTATGTTAAAGAAAAAAATAGAGATTATAAACGTAGTACAATGACAATTATAACAATCAAAAAATAATTATAACAATCAAGAATAATAACAATAATAATAATAATAATAATACTAGTGACTATGTACACTCCTGGAAATGGAAAAAAGAACACATTGACACCGGTGTGTCAGACCCACCATACTTGCTCCGGACACTACGAGAGGGCTGTACAAGCAATGATCACACGCACGGCACAGCACAGGAACCGCGGTGTTGGCCGCCGAATGGCGCTAGCTGTGCAGCATTTGTGCACCGCCGCCGTCAGTGTCAGCCAGTTTGCCGTGGCATACGGAGCTCCATCGCAGTCTTTAACACTGGTAGTATGCCGCGACAGCGTGGACGTGAACCGTATGTGCAGTTGACGGACTTTGAGCGAGGGCGTATAGTGGGCATGCGGGAGGCCGGGTGGACGTACCGCCGAATTGCTCAACACGTGGGGCGTGAGGTCTCCACAGTACATGGATGTTGTCGCCAGTGGTCGGCGGAAGGTGCACGTGCCCGTCGACCTGGGACCGGACCGCAGCGACGCACGGATGCACGCCAAGACCGTAGGATCCTACGCAGTGCCTTAGGGGACCGCACCGCCACTTCCCAGCAAATTAGGGACACTGTTGCTCCTGGGGTATCGGCGAGGACCATTCGCAACCGTCTCCATGAAGCTGGGCTACGGTCCCTCACACCGTTAGGCCGTCTTCCGCTCACGCCCCAACATCGTGCAGCCCGCCTCCAGTGGTGTCGCGACAGGCGTGAATGGAGGGACGAATGGAGACGTGTCGTCTTCAGCGATGAGAGTCGCTTCTGCCTTGGTGCCAATGATGGTCGTATGCGTGTTTGGCGCCGTGCAGGTGACCGCCACAATCAGGACTGCATACGACCGAGGCACACAGGGCCAACACCCGGCATCATGGTGTGGGAAGCGATCTCCTACACTGGCCGTACACCACTGGTGATCGTCGAGGGGACACTGAATAGTGCACGGTACATCCAAACCGTCATCGAACCCATCGTTCTACCATTCCTAGACCGGCAAGGGAACTTGCTGTTCCAACAGGACAATGCACGTCCGCATGTATCCCGTGCCACCCAACGTGCTCTAGAAGGTGTAAGTCAACTACCCTGGCCAGCAAGATCTCCGGATCTGTCCCCCATTGAGCATGTTTGGGACTGGATGAAGCGTCGTCTCACGCGGTCTGCACGTCCAGCACGAACGCTGGTCCAACTGAGGCGCCAGGTGGAAATGGCATGGCAAGCCGTTCCACAGGACTACATCCAGCATCTCTACGATCGTCTCCATGGGAGAATAGCAGCCTGCATTGCTGCGAAAGGTGGATATCCACTGTACTAGTGCCGACATTGTGCATGCTCTGTTGCCTGTGTCTATGTGCCTGTGGTTCTGTCAGTGTGATCATGTGATGTATCTGACCCCAGGAATGTGTCAATAAAGTTTCCCCTTCGTGGGACAATGAATTCACGGTGTTCTTATTTCAATTTCCAGGAGTGTATATGAAAGTAAACATATTTTTCTTTTATGAATGTCAGTCCTATTGCTAGTTGGGAATTTTCTCGTTATATTCTTGCAGCTTATGAGTTATTCTCACCAAGCAGAGTCGTAAGACGATAGAATGGGGTGAAAGAGATATAGAAGAGGTAGATAGGTTAGAGGAAGAGAAATAGAGTGGTAAAATTCGAAGCTATGATGGAGAGGAGAAAGAAAGAGATGAGAGGGGCACAACAATGGTGGCTATACCGTCCCTAATATGTAAGTCTTGAGTTCCCTCTTGAATGTTGAGTGGTTCTGGATAAGACGCAGATCACAGGGGAGCGCGTTCCATAGTCTTATGGCTGAGATGGAGAATGACACGGAGAAAGATTTTGTGTTATGTAAAGGTACAGCCAAGATGCTAGACGTATCCGATCTGGTATTCCGGTTGTGGAATGATGATAGGTATTTAATGTGAGAAGATAAGTATTGGGCGCACCAGTGGCTAAGAAATCGATGAAGTGAGCACATCGTGTGGAGATCGCGTGCCTTATGTGGGCGTATCCAACCTAGCTGGGAGTATGAAGGACTAATATGATCATACAACCGTATATTGCATACGTATCTAACGCAAGCATTCATCACTAGCTCGAGGCATCTCGAATTTTCACTATTTGCGCCGTATTGAACTACATCACAGTAGTAAAGATTAGGCAAGACTAGTGTTTGGACTAATTTTTGTTTAACATGGGTTTCTAAATTTTTGAATTGCATGTAGGGAGGAGAGCGATTTCCGGCAAGCTGTGACTGTTTGTTCTTCCCAGTTTAGGTGTTCATCCAAGATTATTCCAAGGTCTTTTACTGTTTTTTGGTATGGTAGTTGGGTACCATTGAGGAGTATTTGAAGGACTGTTTCGCGAAAGTACCGACTGATTAACTTTGGATGAGATATAAGTATGACCTGGGATTTCTTGGGGTTTAGTTTCAGACCTAGGTTCTGTGCCCATCGAGAAACAGAGCAAAGATCTGCGTTCATACTCGCTACTGCGTCAGCAATGTTCTTGGGGCTTGCACTTATGTACAGTTGGATGTCGTCGGCATATAGATGGTAGTTGCAGGAGTGAATCACTGAAGAAATATCATTAATGTACAGTGAGAAGAGCAATGGACCAAGGACGGAGCCTTGGGGAACTCCAGAGCACACGTTTTTCCATGATGACTTTTCCGACCCACAAATGACTTGTTGACTTCTGTTTTTGAGGTAGCTGTCGAACCAGTGTATTGCGCTGTTTGAGAAATTCAGCTGCTTCATTTTAATCAGTAATATATGAAAGTCAACTGTATCAAAAGCCTTGCTAAAGTCAAGCAGTGTTAGCAGTGGTAGCTTCACGTCCGTCCATAGCATGTTTAATGTCATCAGTTACTTTGATTAATGCAGTTGCTGTACTATGGTGCTTTCGAAAGCCCGACTGATATTTGTTGTGGATGTTATGAGTTTTGAGGTAATCCGTCAGCTGTCATGGACGATGTATTCTAGGGCTTTAGATATTGCAGGTAGTATGCTGATCGGCCTGTAGTCACCAGGCAACTTAGGGTTGTCAGTCTTGGGTATAGGTTGAATTAAACTTTCCTTCCACTCAGTGGGATATGTACTACTGACAAGAGACAGGTTGAAGATGTCTGTGATAACTGGAGTAATAGCGTCTACGACGTTCTTAATCATGCCAATGCTCACTCCATCATTTCCTACTGCCACGGAAGAGATTCTCATAATTGCCTTGTGTACTGTGCCGGTAGTGACATGTTTTAGGAAAAACTTGTCTCTCGAGAGATTGATATCTTGGGGCTGGTAATTTGTCGCTGCGTGGCAGTTTGCAGCTGTTGAGAAGAAATCGTTTAATTCTTCTGCAGACCCTTGATAAACAGCGTCAGCTCTTCGCTTCCCTATACCGAAACTGCGCAGCTTTTTCCACAGTGCAGCAGGTTTTGATATGCCGCATACGACAGAGCGGGCATGTCTGATTTTGGCATTCCTCACGCTTTGCTTGGTTCTATTCCGGAGTTTCCTATAAGCTTCGTACGCCTCGGGAGTTGGGTTACGTTTGAAGGCCCTATGTGCAGCATCACGTTTATTCATTAACTGGCGTAATGCAGTGGTGAGCCACGGAGCGGGAGCTCTCTTTACCATGACAGTGCGTTGAGGAGCATGTTTATCATACAGTGCAATAATTTTGCGATATAATTCCCGAATTTTTCCGTCTAAAGTCGGTTCATTGCTTATATCATGCCAAGGGATGTCTGAGCAATCCTTTTGAAGAGCGTCATGGTTAACATTTTTTAGGTTTCTGTAGGTTACCAGGTGAGATTTTTCTTTGGTAGTACGCACTGAGTAATTTAAGAATATCACGTCATGAGCAGAGAGTCCTGGAGCGGATGTCTGATTGGCGCGAATTATTTTATCTGGTCGCTTTGTTGCTATTATATCTATGAGTGTATGGCTGTGTGGCGTGTGATGAGTTGGGTCCAGCGGTGTTAAACTCATATCATTGGAGTGGAACAGTCTCCTTAGTTTTTCTGCAGAGGGAGATTTTAACTGTAAGTCGATTTTTGTGTAGCCCATAATGATTATGTGTTCATACAGTGTCACGAGCGAGGACAGGGCAGACTGAAAGGAGGACATAGCACCGACGTTTGGAGGTTTATAGATTACTCCAATTAGCAGTTTCTGATTTGTTGTATTTATTTCGAAAAATAAGAACTCTGCTTCTCCTTCACCCTTTGCATCCGATGTGCATAGTATAGTAGGTCTCAGATCAGAGCGAACATAGGCACTCCCACTCCACCCCCGCGTCGTGTTTCACGATCTGCCCTTAGGAGAGAGTAACCAGTGATTCGGATAGCGTCGGAAGAAATGTTTGGTTTCAACCAAGTTTCAGAGACGAGGATAATATGGAACAGCGATTGGCAGAACAGGTCACAGAACTCGTCGAAGTGAGCCGTTAGCGACTGAGCGTTCGCGTGGGCCACAAAAAGCCCGCCGCCGGAACCGGTCCGTCCATTGTGGCCGCCTGTAGGACCGAGCGCGCTCCGTTTACCTGCTGGCCGGAAGAGGGAAGACATATTTACAGGTGTGTCCAAGGTCGTGACTGACTCAAGCGTCTGTGGGCTAAAGGTGAAAGACAAGCTGGAGGTATCGGAGCAGGGAGCGAAAAGAAAGATGGAAATTGGCAGTAGTGGTTACGAAAAAGATAATAGTAGTAGTAGTGGTGGTGACGAGGATGAAAATAACGTATATAGAAAGGCGGTTTTAAGGAGATTCCTGTTAATGGAGTATGTTAATTCCCGTTTGACTGACAATATGAATATACATGAGCACTTATGATAGACAAATAAAGAAGCAATATTTATGTGAAACAATTGACTGATTTTAAATAGAGTACTTATGGTACTTATAGAAATAACGAAGCAATATTTACGTAAAAAAATGAAAAGAAAGAATAATAATTAACTTATATTAGACAGAGTACAATATGAGACTTTGATATGAGACTTTGTGTCTCGCGAGATTTCGCTCAGTCTTTCAGTTCGGACATGTTCGTTACCGTTTTCCTCCCTCCTTCCGTCTTGACTACGATCCTGCCATCCTGGGTCCATAAATTTTGAAGGCCGAACTGTGTGATCGCAGTGTTCAAAACTTTTAGTCTTTCGCGCGTCAGATCTTCCCTCAGGGTAACCCCACTCTTGGCGAGTTTTCTTTTCTGAGCAAACACGTCAGCTCTTTTCCGGTATGACACAAATTTAATTATTATGGGCCTGGGTTTCATGGCACTTGGTATCCTGCGCCCAACATGGTGGCTTCTGTCAATATCGGCCACGTCGATCTGCACGCCAAGTTTTTCACGCACGAGGCTAATGGCCAGGTCGTCGGTGTTTTCATGTTCGTTTTCAGCTACCCCGAACAAGCGCAAGCTGTTCCTTCGCTGATACTGCTCAATTTCATCGGTGGCCGCAGACAGTTTAGCTTCTAGGTCGGCGGCTTTTTTCTCTTGTGCGGCCAGGGACTTTTTAAGAGACTGGATTTCGGTGTTGTTGCGCCCGACAGAGGCTCTTGCAGTTTGTCCATGACCGCGGCCGTCACAGAGTCCGTGATGGATTGCACTATTACGTCTAGCGTGTCTTTACTGTGCAGCGCCGCACTCACCTGGGACCGGACGAGCTCCCCGATGTCGCGAAGAGAGGCCTCACCTGCCGCCGGAGACCGGGCGCCCGCGCTGCCTGCGCCCCTGTAGCCTCGCCTGCTGCCGCTTACTCGTGCTCTTCCCATTTTTCACTCACTTATCACTTATCACTTGTGGTAATCAACGGAGAACAATACACCACGGCAGGTAACACTTGTTTAGTCGGATGCACATGTTGTGGACTGCCGCACTTCTCTGTAACACCTTCAATGAGCGGAAAAACTCGCGAGCCAAAGAAACGCGCGTCACTCGGTGTATATATATATATATATATATATATATATATATATATATGACTTGGATAGTTACAAAGTTACGTACCTGTTCAAGTTATAATAGAGTGATCTAATATTTTGTGTAGTAGTGCCCACCCAGTCTCCTCTAAAAGTTAATCTAAGTGCTCAGTAACAAACAAATATATACATCTTCAATAAAATTCTTCAGGGTATCAGACCGCATCGTCATAATTTAAAATGCGCCAACGTTTCGGCCAGCGTTGCAGCTAGCAAGATGACAACGGCCGCGGAAGCCTACGCTTACAAATATATATATATATATATATATATATATATATATATATATATATATATATATATAGACAGTCCAGTTGACTTGGATAGTTTCAAAGTTAAGTACCTGTTCAAGTTATAATAGAGTGATCTAATATTTTGTGTAGTAGTGCCCACCCAGTCTCCTCTAAAAGTAAATCTAAGAACCCACCACAGTGCCGAGAAATGTTCTTTCGTCCGGCACAAAAGATCTGAACACGAGGATTGGAACAATTTTAAATTATTCTTGGACAATGAAAGACGTTGCCCCAGAATGTTGCCCACTTTCCCAGACGTTAGAAAATTTCATGCCTATGTGTGTGTGTGTGTGTGTGTGTGTGTGTGTGAGAGAGAGAGAGAGAGAGAGAGAGAGAGAGAGACAGAGACTGTCTTATTAAAAATGTTCCGCAATGACATTCTACTATCAAAGGTAGGTAGTTGTAATCCAGCAGGCGATGTTGCATTGTGAAATTATTGTTGATATCAGTCTTTACTGGCTTTTCCACAGGACGGTCCGTGTTTCAAAATTATGTCTTCTACAGGTAACCAGGCGATTTTAGACGTTGGTACAGCCTCGGATAGAGTATAACGGGTAAGGTACTCAGGCTCATGATAATCCATTCATTCCCATTTTCTGACGTGGGAAACCTTCCCAAGAAGTCAATTTTAATTCAGTGAAATGGAAAAACTCCAGAGACAGTAGTACCATATGTCCCGTGTGTTGTCAAATTGCATTTTCACGCCTCCAGCGTAACAAGTTCGTTTTATTACTGTATGATTTGAAGTGTCGTCCTCCACGATCTACAGCAAGAGAACGATGTATTTTATACTCTTTGGGCTCAATTGACTTTCTTTCTACCGAAACAATGACAATGACACAGTGATCGATTTGCATTCGTCGGCTTATTAAATTACTCGATTTTCTGTCAAGCCATTACAAGAGGCATAATCATCTGAATAAGGCTGAAAAAAAATCAGACTTATTTAGTATTGCATGGGGTTGCATGTCTGGGATTCTGTTAACTTACAAGCTCAAAATAAAATACAAGGCAAACGAAATTCTTCTTTCGTTATTTCTCTGTGTGAACTAATCAACCCAGAGACTTATGTTTACAGATTAACCTGCTATGTAAAAGAAGAATTATTGTTCTCATATTTCAGATTTCCCTCTAAGCGAAGAGGCTACATGGTAGAGCATAAGTAAATATCCAGGAGAGACGTTTTCTTACACTAATTAATAATTTTCATTTTAAATGTTAGATATCGGTAACTCATGCACCTTCTTCCGTCGCTGACATTCCCTGTAGTGAGTTACATGACTTACCTAGTGTCTAACAGATAGATAGACTCTTGGCCAAAGGTACGTATGTTTTATCCAAAGTGTTCGCAAATTCCGGATGACCTGATGTTTGAGTGTCCTGAAAATACCTCAGGATGTCTGGCTATAAATGATCTGGGATGGAGAGCAACCCTTTTCATCCCACTGCGTCGTAATTTCTTTTATATAATATTCTCTCTATTAATCCAATCTCTCTTTGGACAGTTTCTTCCTCCAGTAAAGCCTGAAACATTTGTATAATTCCAATGTTCGTTAGTTTAATGGCTCAATACCAATAGCACCAAAATATTCTTCTAACTGATTCTGAGAAGGGCAGTCAGTATCCATATGTTATCATCCATTTTTTACACTATTGCGATGTATTCCTATACCTGCAGTGCCCATCTAACCAGCTGTCCAGATAGATAGTTTATACTTGCCAACAAACATCAATAATTATGATCAGTCTTTTCAGTGAATGGTATGTCGCATAAATATGGTCGGAACTTACTGATAGCCCAAAAACTTCCTATGCGCCCTATCTTACTTGCAATGTAATTTCTCTCGGGCTTGGACATTACTCTGAAGGCGTAAGTAATCAGCACCTTCCTTTATTTGCGTAGAATATCACCTACATCATAACCACTAGCGCCACGCTGCAGTTCTGCCTGGACCTTTTCATCACAAAGTTCCGTGGCTGTTGAAGATGCCCCCACCTTCTTAAGGCTACAGAAAAATATTCCGTGCTCCCGACACTACAAAAGTTTGGCAAAGATTGTGGATTGCAACTGAAATCACGTATGAAGCATCTGTAATAGCAACACCTTCCGAGGAAGCCCCTCTCATAGCGAATAGGCAAAGGAGGTGGAAAATCTATTATGAGACCTACTTTTTCTCGATCAGGATGCATTCAGTCTTCGTTAACTACATGCCTCAAGATTTACATACCTTGTAAAATACCCTCATTGACATTGTAGCGAGAAGGAAGTGCTTCTCTGGGCGGTATCACTAACCTGGTGTCTTGCTGCTTCGGTAAGTCCCTCGTCGCACAGTAGTAGCGATCAGTTTCCAGGTTCCATGTAGGAGGTGATCCTGCTGAAGTGGAGTGTTTAGGGATGCCAGTTGTTAATTGTCAACAACGTTTGTACTATACTTGTTTTAATACAGAATTTGATTTGTCACACTCGTCACAGAATCAGAATTTGCAATATGGCGGCTCTGGGATATGCCAGTATATTCGACCCTTTAGAACGCATTAACACAGTTTTCTGACTTTCCATAATGATAGACACTGCCCACGACACGTGGCATTCTGATAACTAATAAATTCACTTTATATGTTGTTTAACAGCTGACCGTTCTTTTAGAGCAGCCCTGGTTACTCGACCGTGCGTTTTGAGTTGCTCCTCGCGACTGAGCGACTGATTCGCGCCCTGTCTTCCCGAAGGACAAGAGGGACCCCCCCCCCCCCTTCCCTCCTTTCCCTCTGCCAATAAGGACACTTCTCTCGTTTCCTATATATATATCCAAACTTTCAGCCAATGGGCGTTCAGATCGCTGTTGCTAGGTGGGTCTGATGTCACGTTTGCGGACATTGTGACAGAAGTTTGTCTCGAAACACTGTCTCACATTGTAAGATCCTACTCCCGAACAGTCGGATCTTGTCCCTACTAAGGTTGCACAACACTGCCTCCTATGATTTCATCACTAATGCTCCTTACTGATGCTTAATTGTTAAATGTACATGTACCCTGGCTGCTACTGAGCATTCCCCATCACGTAAATATGCCTAATACTTGGCTTAAACACGTGAAGGGAATGCACATATGCATTACACTTGGAAGACGAAGAGGCAGCTCACTTGTCAAATGTCTTTATGCTCTTCAAATGTCTTTGAGAAAATAACAGTAACATTCACAAAGGAAAAACAAACGCATCATCCGTTCAAGATGTCGAAGTAGGTACACTATAACGACCATTCACAACAAATACTTTAATTAGTATTCGTCACGTTTTTACCCCCACCCCCTTCCTAATCGGCCTACTGGACTGCAATATAACTAACTGTGATCGTGTATGCATAATGAAATTTTACAGTGAAAAAGTTTATCGTTACCGAAGGAAAATAACACCGGTTAGTTGGAGTACTGTGTACAACAGACTCTTCTGAAGAAAGAATCTATTCTAAACTTAAGCTAAATACTAATGATAATTTTGAAATGAGTGGAGTATAGGAGTGTAGTGCAATCGCTCACAAACCGCACAGGGTTGGGGGGGGGGGGGGGCGGGGGACACAGAGTACCACATAATATTTACTACAAAAATCACTGTTTAGCTAAAAAGAAGGGATAATTAAACCGTCGCCAGCCCGCTAGGGCAATGAATCTACAGAATCTTGCGAGAGGTAATGGCAAAGAAATTTAAGAAAATAATCACTGGCGTGGCAACAGAAGGCTGTCACGCTTTGCCACAGAACAACAGTTCACAAGAAAAATAAATGAATCATAAAGCACTGAGTTTGCAGTTACTTATTCTGAAATACCAAACATTGAAAGCAAAATTAAATGAAATAACTGGTTAAATATATGACTGGCTTAACTTAAACTTGGTTATGTAAAAAAAAAAAAAAAAAAAAAAAAAAAGGCTTTCAGTAATCTCAGTATAACGTAATACAAGATTTAGAAAAAGGCAACCAATTTACTTTTGATTATTGAAAGGTTGAACTGAATTTATTTTCAAATGAGCAATTGATTTCAACTTTAAAATAACAATAATAAAATACATACCAAGCCAGCAGAAGTCACTCGCTAAGCTAAATACAGAATAAATGAAATTGCGCACTCTTAATTTGTGCTGTATCTTTAGTTATTAGTTTGGCCTGTGAAATTTTATTTTACTTTAAGTAGCCTCTGTCATGCAATACAAGAATGAACAATTACTGAGGCAGAAAATTTAGACTGAAACTGGTCATTACCAAACACACAAAACTGGCGCTAAATATTTAATCAATTTTCTTATTCTTACGACACCTGGTGATTGCATGGAAATGAAAATGGACCCTGCTTGGTAATAATGTCTAAGGACAGCGACAACCCAGGTGTTCTACAAGTTTTAACTGTTGTAAGTTATTATTTAAGTTACTACTGGGCAATGCCTACGTAAGTTTATGATTTTTCACTTAAGTCTTACGACGTTGTAGCTGTGCGGCCAACGAAGGACGCAGCCGACGACAATACTGAGCTGCCATTGTTGCTGCTGCTGCTGCTGTTCGATGAGAACCCCGAGTCGTCTCCAGAGCCACAGATAATTATGTGACAGGCAATAGCTGGAATTGCAGCTACCTCCGCCTGTCCTCTTCTACCGTGCTCTCAACACTCGCGGGTTAACAAATCAGGCAAGCATAGCTGCACACCACGTCTGCGGAAGCGCCTAACAAACACTTCCACACTCTTTCATGACTCAAGCCGCTCTGCTTCCTTTCTGTTCGTAACGAGACAGAGAGACTCTCCATACGCAAAGATATACAACGTCACAGCAACTACCATTTCGTCGTTGCTATCGATACATCTCAATAAAGTTCCCTTGGCTATTACCAGCAATTTTATAGTATTTCCATTATAATTATAATCAGTTATATACAGTCAAAAATAAATACACTAGTACATCGATTACGTATTAAATATAGTTTCTGTAATACAGCTTACAGCTTCGGAATTAAAAGTACAGTGCAAGTTATCAACGGATATTAAACGGCGAAAATTTTGGATAGTGCAGAAGGTATTTTATCTGTATTTTCGGTGTTACAAAGTGGAAGTCTTCAAAATCAGTGTCCCAGTATATTGAAGCGTCAGCTCATGCCGTTAAGAGGTTATGATTTGTGAAGTGCGAGCAGATTTGCATGGAAATGACAATACACATCGTAGATACAATCATCAAACATACACACGCCTGTGAATGCGTAATATATTTTGTAAGAGCAGCAAAAATGTAAACCAAGTACTGACGAACGTAATGGAAAGGCCGACTGTGTAATAAGTCCTCAGTGTCTCGAAAGAAAAAAAAAAGGATCGAGTCTTTCTCTATCCCTCTCGTGCTCGCTTTCTCTATACAGACGTAGCTTTTCTTTCTTGAAACAGACCGGCTCCTCATCAGCTAATGGGTTTCTTCTTGGGATTTGATCAGCATTACCCAATGCAGATCGTTTTTACTTTACGAGTCCAGAATGCCGTCTTAAAGCAGTAATCCATCTTCTTTTACAACCTATGCATATTTAATTACGCGTAAATTCGCTAAAATCATTACCAATCCGACAGAAAAAGAATTTTAATCTATGAAAGGAAGAAACTGTATTAATAGGGGATACATTACGATGCGCCATTTGCACATCGTAAATGGAATTACAGAACGTATCAACGAGCATGAATAGACAATTTACCTAGGATTAATACCGTTTTAAGAACGCTTTTGACCTATTTTCAACCATATTTGTGATAACTGCAGTTGAGAAACGAGGCGTCGAAGAATACATACGTCAATCTATAGCAACCGTTGGACAACGTAAACAGATTGCGTGTCAATAACAGTAATCTTAGTAACCTTCCAGGACGTTTGTAGAACATTTAATTAGAAGAAAGAAGAAGGAATGCAGGTTATGGGTGGTATCATACCTGAACCACATTCTCTCTGATGGTATTTTAATATTTTCTTCTGGTGTACATAAACTCCAACAGCTAATGGATGAAATTAATAGAGAGACTCTGAAAGCTGACCAGAAAATCAATTTCAAGGACGCTAAAACGATTAGTGTAATTAGCGTACAGAAAATAAAATTGTGTAAATTAACAAAGAAGTGAAAGAACCTGAAATGTTACTCTATAAATGTATAAAAAAAAGAGCCCCAATTTTAATTAACGCCTGAAAATACCATAAATAATTTTATATACATAAGTAAATTTGTACATTAATAGAAAGAAACGATGTACTAATGTGATAATGTGTTTGTAATTATTCATGAACTACAATGTAAAGAAGTATCTATGAGTTAAAATGTGTAAAGGAAACTCTGTGAAACGAAATGTAGTAGGTACATTCGTCTGTCTAACGACATAAAAAAGCGGAACGCGACTTGTTCGCTTTCTCTCTCTCTCCCTCTTTTATCCTCCGCTACCGAGATAATCTGCGTATGTGTCACTTGTAAGCTTTTGTTGAATAATTATGTTAATTTTAATGTTAAGCAGCCGTGTTTCATTTGAAGATCCCTTTCCTTGCTATCCATGTTATATGTGATTTTATTACGCATTTTTCTGGTCCAGTTTCAGGCCGCATTGTTACGTGGTAACGACTGAACACTGTTGGTGGTTATTCACCGTTTAATCCATCACAATATAATTCATACGTCCCCAAGATCATTCTTAACAAGCTTTTTCTCTTAAAATCCGGGCAATGTTATTAAGCGAATTGCGTAATATACAGATCGGTCATTGGCCTCCGAAAAATGTCATCTACCAAAGCTCGCCTGTCTGATGTAATGACTATGCTGGGAAGCAAATTTAATTAGAAATAGAGTAAAATGTTTCTATGCCATGTTTTATCATTTCAATATAATTGCCTCCAGCAAATCGAGACATTCATGGGGTGTTCTCAACCATTACCGATTTTTGAATGCTTTCCTAAAAGTCATGTTTACTAGCAGATAAAATCAACTATCATTATATTTTAATTGATTAATTAATACCTGTCCAACCAATAATAATATATATTATCTTTTGTACTTGAGGAAAGCTACAAATTCCCTCGTGTTTTTGTACTTAAGTCAGTGATAAGGGTGATGAGTGCTTCTGATAAGCTAAATAAAATTTTCAAGAAAAAACCTCTTATTTGTCATAAGCGTAAAGATTCAGTCCCGTGTATATTACCGTTTTTCACTTATGACACAGTCTTGGATTTTTAATGAGAAAGCTTAGAGTTCAGGGCTGCTGAGCGAACAACAGATAATTAGAAATTGCTAAAGGAGGCAGCGGAAGAAAAATGGTTAGGGATTAGAGTTATGTTAGCTGTGTTGTAGCGACACCCACTCAGGGAGGGATACTGTCCCTTGATTGTGTCATATACTTGCGGATGTGTAGTACATCGATTCCCGCGCTGTTTGGATGAAGAAGAAATATCGTGACTTTGACGTCGATTTCACTTGGTGAAAATCAGTAGACTCGGGAAATAAACTGCAATTACACTGAGGCGCCAAAGAAACTGATATAGGCATGCGTATTCAAACAGAGAGATATTTAAACAGGCATAATATGGCACTGAGGTCGGCAACGTCTGTATAAGACAAGAAGTACCTCGCTCAGTTGGTATATCGGTTACTGCGGCTACGATGTAGGTTATCAACTTTAAGAGAGTTTGAACATGGTGTTGCAGTCGGCACTCGAGCGATGAGACACAACATCTCCGAGGTAGCGATGAAGTGGGGATTTTCTCGTAGACCATTTCAAGAGTGTGATTTGAATGCCAGGAATACGGTAAAACATCAAATCTCGACATCGCTGCGGCCGGAAAAAGATCCTGAAAGAACGGGACCAACAACGACTGAAGAGAATCGTTCAGCGTGACAGAGGTGCCACACTTCCGCAAATTGCTACATATTTCAACGCTGGGCCATCAACAAGTGTCAGCGTGCGAACTATTCAACGAAACATCGACATGGGCTTTCGGAGCATAAGGCCCACACGGGTACACTTGATGACTGCTCGACACAAAGCTTTCCACGTTGCCTGAGCCCGTCGACACTGACACTGAGCTGTTGATGACTGGAAACATTTTGCCTGGTCGGACGAGTCTCGTTTCAAATTGTATGGAGCGGATGGATATGTACGGGTACGGAAACAACCTCACGAATCCATGGATCCTGCTTGTCAGAACGAGGACTGTTCAAGCTGGTGGAGGCTCTGTAAAAGTGTTGAGCGTGTGCTATTAGAGTGGTATGGTTCAAATGGCTCTGAGCACTATGGGACTCAACTGCTGAAGTCATTAGTCCCCTAGAACTTAGAACTAGTTAAACCTAACTAACCTAAGGACATCACAAATATCCATGCCCGAGGCAGGATTCGAACCTGCGACCGTAGCGGTCTTGCGGTTCCAGACTGCAGCACATTTAACCGCACGGCCACTTCGGCCGGCAGAGTGGTATGGGACCCTTGATACGTCTAGATACGTCTCTGACAGATAACACGTACGTAAGCATCCTGTCTGATCACCTGCACCCATTCATGTCATTTGTGCACTACGACGGATTTGGGCAATTCCAGCATGACAATGCGACACCCCACGAGTCCGGAATTGCTATAGAGTGTCTCCAGGAAGACTTTTCTGAGTTTAAACACTGCCGCTGGCCACAGAACTCCCCAGACATGAACATTATTGAGGGTCTCTGGGATGCCTTGCAACGTGCTGTTCAGAAGAGATCTCCACCTCCTCGTACTCTTACAGATTTGTAGACAGCCCAGCCGGATTCATTGTGTCAGTTTCCTCCAGCTCTACTTCAGACAGTAGTCGAGTCCATGTGGTTTTGCGTCTCTTCTGTGTGCTCGCGGGAGCCCTACACGATATTAGGCAGGTTTACCAGTTTCCTTGGCTCTTCTGTGTGTTTTATGCAGCGAAAACTTCATAGATGATGTGCTTATGTGGTCCTTCGCTAGGGGAGGAATAAGCAAACGCTGACATGTAGCCCGAAACGGTGACCAACAACTGATGTATTAAGCCTTCTACAATTCTTTTGTCATCAAAAGATACCTATGTTGGTCCTTCTCAATTTCTTCATGTTTGATAATACTATAGGTAAGAGATAACCAAAAGTACCTTTTTACTTTTTCCCCCTTGCTAACGGCCTTTCAGATCGTAGAAGTGAAGCAACGTCTGGTTTGGCCAGTTACTTTGGATGGGTAACCCTCGGGTAATCCACTCGCTGTTGTCAACTTCCCTCTGCGTTTTCAGCAAAATGGAGGAAGAGTGGTGCCGTAGAGTTCCTGATCACTAGACTTTGCTCCATTGTCCTGGATTCAGTTCCAAACCTCTGCATGTGACACTGCTGATGATGACGCTTTAATCGGATGGTGAGGCTTACAAGAGGATCGTGTAAACTTTGTAACAGAACATCCTCCTCTAGCATTACTTTTCCTCAATAGTAGTTTTCGATACCAGTGTTATTTTTCGAATTTTGTACAGGTCACTATTATCTCAGTTGCTTTTCTGAATACTTCCATATAATTTCATACACAGTATGTTATATTTCAATCTGAAATTTATCAAAATTAATTACTTTATAAAAGGTTTTAATCAATAAGTACTAGTTCTGAATGTGCTGTTAAAATTATTTTTTAGTAACATTTTAAATTACGAACTATTGGCACTCTTAAAATTTCTATTATTAATGCCACAATGCTGTACTGGTTACTATGTTTACTCCTGGATTAATTTATCAAATAATAATCGAAAGTAATAATGGAACAGAAACTAGTAGAAATTAATTTGTTAAGAAAAATTCTAAACCCTTTGGAATATGTTGATTTCCGCAGGGTGTGGTAAACATACCTCTGATGTGATAGGACATATTTTCGTATTTTGTACGAAAAACGTAATTTCGGCTTTGTTAATCTCAAAAATCAAAACACTGTATGATATACTAAAATGTGAGGAAACAGATTTACGTAAAAACAAAAATTCTGCATCAACAATCTCCAAATTTATTTAGATCAATCCAAACGTCAGGATCTAAAGTGTGACATTTTCAGCTTCAAGAATGAGACCTCTAGACAAGAAGTGGAGCCAACTCTACATGACAAGCAAAGTAAGCTAGAAAGTTTATTGTAATCTTCGCTCCTTTCAAATCTTCGTAAAAAACTAATGTGGACAGTAGATGGAATTAAGAAGGACGGGGTAGATTACAACTTCCGCTCACAGATTTGACAGGATGTGGAAGGAGCAAGTAGGACTACAACATATGTAAACAGAAAGACGCAACTCTCAATCGAGTTTGGAGATTTTATGTGGGCTTATGCACTTTGCATGGTTGCTCTACTTCGAGGAGTTCACAGTGGAGCGAAAAAGCGCTTAGTTTCAACAGTGCGAGGGCTTTGGATCGAATCTCTCCCCAAAACGTCTTCTTTTTCTTTATTCTTGCGTAATTATAACAACAGATTTATTTTGATTGTCCAAATTGTCAATATTTAAATTTTCATAAACCTTACCCTGAAAAAGGAGAAAAAATTCTCTTAATGAGATTGGAAATAAGAAAAATGAAAGACAAGAACTTTCAATCATTTTATTTGCATTACTGTATCGACAGTTGTGGCAAACAATTGCCTAACCTATGGAGCAACGCACGAATAAGAATGATACTGATCATAGAAGCATGGAAAACAATAATTATTGCGAGCATTTGTAATGAACACAGAATTTTTGCATGTGCATGGTTTTTTTAGTCTATCGCAAAACAAATTTGGTTTTTATGCATAAACGATTCTCGGTCGCCAGACAATTTCATGCCGTATGAAGCAAACCTGTTGTTATAATTACGTGAGAATTAAAAAAAAGCATTAGCGGCAGTTAGGTTCGATCCACAGCCCTCACACTTACGAACCCAAGGGCTTACTAGCTCAATTGCGAAATCCTCTAATAGTAGCGACCACGTGAAGTATACAAGTACGCCTAACATTTTCAAACTTAATTTTCTGGAAAACGGTTGAGAGTTGCGTCTTCCTGTTTACACCTGTGGAAGTCCTAGTCATGCCCAACACTTTCTGCCAATAATAATCAAATTTTACGAATATTTTATCAAATTTACAGTACCGAACTTCCTTCAATGGTCATCTAACTCAGATGCTAGTCCTATTGGGTGAGAAGCATCTAATACAGAGCCAATCGAAACTATGTATGCTACGAAAAGTAACTATTAAACACACAGAAGAGTACAAATATCTCGGCGTCAATACCACACAAGATGGAAAACAAGACAAGAAAATTAAGTCAAGAATAAATGTTGGGAAGTTTACTATTAGAACAGTAAACAGTATTTTATGGGACCAACAGATTAGAAATGATACAAAAAGAAAAATCTTCAACACAATTATCAGAAGCATTATGACATATGGATCAGAAGTATGGACAATTAAATCGCAGATAGTAAAGAGGTTGATGGCAACGGAGATGGACTTTTGGAGGCGGTCCGCAGGGATATCTAGGCGAGAAAGAATCAGAAATGAATGCATCCGGAAGAAAATGAACGTTACAAATTCAATTACAGATTTTATAGAAGAGAAACAACTTGTTATGGTATGGACATACAAAAAGGGTATCAAAGGAGAGACTGTCACAGAGAATAATGGAATGAGAGCGACCAGAAAGAAAGAAAAGAGGGAAACCGCCGACCACATGGAGTCAAGACGTTCAGACCTCTGTCAGAAGAAAAAATGTTGAAGAAAATTTATGGACAGGTAGACGAAAATGGAGAATAAAAATCAAATTTGATGTGTAATCTTGGGGTACCGGAAAATGTAAAATGTTACATTGTGCAATAGGATAATAATATACTTGGGTCATACCAGTGCGTATGTAATAAGTAACGTAGACAACTACGATGAAATTGAAGGTATGAGTGGGCCATAACAGTGTGTATAGGAATAGGTCACGACAGCGAGCGAATGATGTGTGTGATTCAAGCTGTACGTCAAACACTTTGAATTTAAGGAGATAGTAATGACGAAAATCAATTAGCTTAGTTAAGTGAGAGGTCCATATTTAGTCCACGGCTAGGGGATGACACGGATTGTGTTACATCTGCAACCCCTCATCGTAATACGATGATAAAGTTCCAAATTAATCCACTAGATGATCAAATGATAAGTGACTGTCATATTTTGTTAATTATAAAGACAAACACTTTATCTGAAACACCCTGTATGTGTTGAGAAATGTCCTGTTTTTGAATGGATGTTCCGCTTGTCAGAGTTTGCTAACAATTGAACTTCGGTAAACACTCAAAAACGATTCAGTTCGCAGATATTTGAGGGTATTCTGGTGTCCCCGTGGCTCCGGACAATGAAACGAGCCCGGTGGCTGTACGACTTTCCCACAGCGAACGGTAAACGGTAATTGTTTCTTTCTTCTCGCTTTTTTTTTTTTTAGGCCGGTAAATGTGCCTCTCCGGCGGGACAACGCCATTCGCTAAAACCGCGTCCGCCTGGACCTATAGATAACTCGGCCGGTTTTACGAGCCGAGCTGGATTACTACTGCGATCATAAACAAAGGCCGCCGCCCGCAGCTGCTAAACACTCGGCCCGAACTGAGTTGCATAACGCTGTGAGCTGGGCACAAGGCCCGCGGCGTACTCGCCGAGTGCCAAGAGGTGTAACTTAACCTCCCCACTCACTACACACTCAAGTACAGAGATGTGGAAACAGGCGCTGCAGTTGGCAACGCCTTTATAAGACAATCTTCCGGTGCATTTGTTACATCGGTTACTGCTGCTACAACGGCAGGTTATAAAGATTTAAGTGAGTTTGAGCGTGATGCTATAGTCGGCGAACGAGCATCTCCAAGGTAGCGGTGAAGTGGGGATTTTCCCGTACGATCATTTCACGAGTGTAGTGTGAATATCAGGAACATCAAATCTCCGACACCGCTGTGGCCGGAAAAAAAAGAAACCTGCAAGAACGGGACCTATAACCACTGAAGAGAATCGTTCAACCTGACAGAAGTGCAACCATTATCCAAATTGCAGCACATTTCAATGCTCGGCCATCAACAAGTGTCAGTGTGCGAACCAATCAACGAAGGATAATCGATATGGGCTTTCGGAGCCGAAAGCCCACTCGTGTACCCTTGATGACTGCACGACACAAAGCTTTACGCCTCGCCTTAGCCCGACATTGGACTGTTGATTGCTAGAAACATTCTGCGTGGTCGAAAGAGTCTCGTTTCAAATTCTATCGAGCGGATGGACGTGTGCGGCTATGGAGACAACCTCATTAACCCACAGACCCTGCATGTCAGCAGTGTGGAGGCTCTTTAATGGTGTGGGGCGTGTGCAGTTGGAGTGATATGGACCCCTGATACGTCTAGATACAACTCTGACAGGTGACACGTACGTAAGCATCTAGGCTGATCATCTGAATCCATGCATGTCCATTGTGCGTTCCGACGGACTTGGGGAATTGCAGCAGGACAATGCGACACCGCACACATCCATAATTGCTACAGAGCGGCTCCAGGAAAGCTCTTCTGAGTTTAAACATTTCTGTTCGTCACCAAATTTTCCAGACACTAACGTTATTGAGCATATCTGGGATGCCTTGCAAAGTGCTGTTTGGAAGAGATCTCCGCCCCCTCGTTCTCTTACGTATTTATGGACATTTCTGCAGGATTGATGGTGTCAGTTCCCTTCAGCACTACTTCAGACATTAGTCGAGTCCATGCCACGTCGTGTTGCGGCATTTCTGCGTGCTCGCGGGGGCCCTACACGATATTAGGCAGGTGTATCAGTTTTTTTGTCTGTTCAGTGTAGCAGGGCGGCTTACGCAACACGGCGGATACAAGGTGTCTGACGGAGTCTCGCCGGGACCGAGCGCAGCATTTGATCGATCATTTTCCATCTGCGTTCAACATCTTCATCACACAGTCACTGTAGAACTTCATGGTTTCATGCATATTACAGCTAAGATCTTATAGGTGCTCCTTTGTTGCTAGTGCTTGGCAAACCATGCTCGTGTTCGAAGTTTCTCGACAGTACCGGATACTCCACGCTGCCCTGTATGGTGGCGAGCCTGCTTCAACTAGCACGTCGTATTTGCCTCGTGCGGGGCCCACGAGAAGTACGGCTTCCGTGACAGACATGTGACGAGACACTTGTCGCGTTGTCTGTCTTACTTAGGGAGTGCTCGGCAGCATGCAGGGCCCTCGGGAAATCAGTAAGTCAGTAAAAAGCTGCTCACTAAAGATCTTAACTTTGGCGAGTACTATCGAGATCTTGTTTGCGTTTAAATGAGCGCTGAAATAGTTACTCGCTCCCCGCCAGAGAAGGCTGCTAGCACTCATAAGACCTGCAGTATCATGTGCTGTGACGTGCACACTGCGGTCTGTCTTTCTCGTGGACCTTGTGACATGCGGGGCGAAAGTGCAATGGATAATACACTCCTGGAAATTGAAATAAGAACACCGTGAATTCATTGTCCCAGGAAGGGGAAACTTTATTGACACATTCCTGGTGTCAGATACATCACATGATCACACTGACAGAACCACAGGCACATAGACACAGGCAACAGAGCATGCACAATGTCGGCACTAGTACAGTGTATATCCACCTTTCGCAGCAATGCAGGCTGCTATTCTCCCATGGAGACGATCGTAGAGATGCTGGATGTAGTCCTGTGGAACGGCTTGCCATGCCATTTCCACCTGGCGCCTCAGTTGGACCAGCGTTCGTGCTGGACGTGCAGACCGCGTGAGACGACGCTTCATCCAGTCCCAAACATGCTCAATGGGGGACAGATCCGGAGATCTTGCTGGCCAGGGTAGTTGACTTACACCTTCTAGAGCACGTTGGGTGGCACGGGATACATGCGGACGTGCATTGTCCTATTGGAACAGCAAGTTCCCTTGCCGGTCTAGGAATGGTAGAACGATGGGTTCGATGACGGTTTGGATGTACCGTGCACTATTCAGTGTCCCCTCGACGATCACCAGTGGTGTACGGCCAGTGTAGGAGATCGCTCCCCACACCATGATGCCGGGTGTTGGCCCTGTGTGCCTCGGTCGTATGCAGTCCTGATTGTGGCGCTCACCTGCACGGCGCCAAACACGCATACGACCATCATTGGCACCAAGGCAGAAGCGACTCTCATCGCTGAAGACGACACGTCTCCATTCGTCCCTCCATTCACGCCTGTCGCGACCCCACTGGAGGCGGGCTGCACGATGTTGGGGCGTGAGCGGAAGACGGCCTAACGGTGTGCGGGACCGTAGCCCAGCTTCATGGAGACGGTTGCGAATGGTCCTCGCCGATACCCCAGGAGCAACAGTGTCCCTAATTTGCTGGGAAGTGGCGGTGCGGTCCCCTACGGCACTGCGTAGGATCCTACGGTCTTGGCGTGCATCCGTGCGTCGCTGCGGTCCGGTCCCAGGTCGACGGGCACGTGCACCTTCCGCCGACCACTGGCGACAACATCGATGTACTGTGGAGACCTCACGCCCCACGTGTTGAGCAATTCGGCGGTACGTCCACCCGGCCTCCCGCATGCCCACTATACGCCCTCGCTCAAAGTCCGTCAACTGCACATACGGTTCACGTCCACGCTGTCGCGGCATGCTACCAGTGTTAAAGACTGCGATGGAGCTCCGTATGCCACGGCAAACTGGCTGACACTGACGGCGGCGGTGCACAAATGCTGCGCAGCTAGCGCCATTCGACGGCCAACACCGCGGTTCCTGGTGTGTCCGCTGTGCCGTGCGTGTGATCATTGATTGTACAGCACTCTCGCAGTGTCCGGAGCAAGTATGGTGGGTCTGACACACCGGTGTAAATGTGTTCTTTTTTCCATTTCCAGGAGTGTATATTAGAACAAGTACCACCATAACTGTATCTTGGAGTATATCTTTATTCTATCACAGACTAGTTTCGGTGGTTCATTACCATCATCCTCAGGCACCACCACTGGCAAAAGAGTGATTTACTTGGCGTATTTACAGTGGGATTCTTGTTGCTAGCTCACGTGTGCTAGTAACAAGAATCCCACAGTAAATGCGCCAAGCAACTCAAATACTCTTTTGGCAGTGGTGGTACCTGAGGATGGCGATAATGTTCCGCTGAAACTATTCGTGATAGAATAAAGACATTCTCAAGATACCATCTCTGTTGATCCATTATGGACAGGGGACACCAGCTGGTTAAGTAATTGTCAATATCAATGAAATTCTCCAACAGTCGCTTAACTGAGATGTAGTTTTATTTTAGTTTTGAAGCTATCAGTTTCGATATTCAGCTATGCCATCTTCAGGCTCCATATGCATCTCTCCAAATAAACTATACTGTCATATTGTGCCATATATCCCTGGGTGTCGTGAATTCAACAGTTTCACTAGTGCTTCATTCAAGACTCGATAGCAACTATGACGATACTTTTCTCGTATATATCATCAGCTGAAGTGTCTTGTCCATGTAATAAGTGGACGTGCATACATTGCAAAGGATAAGCGTTGTCTCGGAAATCCAGGGTGTTGGGATTCCCCAATGTAGAGAGATGGTGAAGCTTCGTTGGCTTCTTCGTCATAGCATGGGGCGGAACGTGACGTTAAAGGTGTTATTTAAGGAATAAAAAGGATTTTATTTGGTGGTATATGTATGTACAGAATGTAAATTATGGAACTGTATGAAATGAAATCATCATAACTGTTGAACAGTTTGCGTGAGGGCGTTCAGACTGCACAGTTGGCCACGGGACATGATGGGGATTAGTATGCACATGCATGGTTTGGTTTGGCGACGAAGCCCACTTTCATTTATGGGTTGTCCGCCCCTGGTAGCTGAGTGGTCAGCGCGACGGAATGTCATACCTAACGGCCCGGGTTCGATTCCCGGCTGGGTCGGAGATTTTCTCCGCTCATGAGCTGGGAGTTGTCCTTATAATCATCATTTCATCCTCATCGACACTTAAGTCGCCGAAGTGGCGTCAACTCGAAAGACGGTCTACCTAACGGGACGCCCTAGCCACACGGCATTTCCATTTCCATTTCGTCAAAAAGCACAACTGGAGCATTTGGGGGACTGAGAATCCGCATTTCGCAGTCGAGAAGTCTCTTTACCTTCAATGGGTGATTGTGGTATGCAATTTCCAGTCACGGAACAATCGATGCGGTATTCCTTGATGGTACAGTGGCTACCCAACTGTACGTGAATGTTTTAGAAGGTGATTTCAACCCCATTATCCAAAGTGACCCTGATATCGACAACATGTGGCTCATGCAAGACGGAACTCGCTCCATTGAAGCAGGAGAGTGTTTCATGTCCCGGACGAGCACTTTGGGGACCGCATTCTTCGGATCTGAATACATGCAACTGCTTTTCTTGGGGCTATATTAAATGCAAGTTGTATAGCAATAATCCCAAAACCATTTCTGAGCTGAAAAAAGCCATTCAGGAGATCATGGACAGCATCGATGTTGACACTTCAGAGGGTCATGCAGAATTTCGCTCTTCGTCTGCGCCACATCATCGCCGATTATGGCAGCCATATCGAACATATCATAACCTAAATTCGCTATCTGCAGTGACGTTTACATGTAGCATAAAGTGTGCGCACGGCGTAATTTTTAACTAATTTACGTTTTTTTCATATAGTTCAATAATCATCACCCTGCATGTGCCATATATTGGTACGAACGATAAATTTCATTGCACAATTTAAGACAAATGGTTAATTTCATATACAACTGCAGTTTGAGATATGTGAACAATGAACTGTTTCGTAAGAATTAACTGTGAGAATACCATACTGTATACAAGGTGAAGCGAAATTCGCGCACTCGGGCTTCACAGCACGACTCCTCACATGCCAGCAATAAAAAAATGTCTCTCACAAAATATCGTCTGGAGAGTACACCTGGCAGAAAAAGAACGTTAAAGAATGGCAGTCTGGCAACACTGTAACAACACCTACCGTAACTACCTCTGACAGCACATATTTTTCGTGCTATACAGTTGGTGCAGTGGACAGAGTTTTGGGTTAGGAGGCAGGAGGTCGAGGGTTCAATCCAAGGATGGGGCCCATTTTTTTATTTGCTAATTTCATTCGGACATTTCTTACTGTAATATACACCGTTTCTTACGTCACATGTATCCTATACTTACAACATTTTGTAATGCTGAAAACAATAAATACTTAGTTAGACAAATAAGAAATACACTGTTGAAACAATTAATGGGACCAAGGTGATAACACATACAAATAGTAACCGAGTTTGGATATTATTCGCAAAGCACGTTGCTAGTCCTTCTGGTAATGTAAGTCCCTAAAGAAATGTAATGGACCTGAACGAGTTGGTACTAATCTATGTGACCATTAGAGGAGGGTACAAAGAAAACAGGTTTCGCATCTAGTAGATAAAGTGGTGCGAATAAATTCGAGCCCACGACGTGGAAAGGGCTTCTTTCAAAGCTGACCACTCCTCCATTTCTACGATTGTCGCATGTAAGTGCAAATGTTATCCAGAAGACCCGCTACAATCGCTGTTGACGATTAAGATGCCAGATACCATACCACCTAGACTATATTTACCAAATAAAAAACGTATTCTGTATGCTTGAACCCTGTATCGAACTGTCGACCTCCTGCATGCTAACCCAAAACTCTGTCCACTGTACGAACTGCTCTCAGAGGTAGTTACCATATGTGTTGTTACAGAGTTGCCAGACTGACACTCTATAACGTCCTTTTTCTGTTGGATGTACTCGGCAGACGAAATTTCGTGACAGACATTTTTTTATCGCTGGCTTGTGAGGAGTCGCGCTGCGAATCCCGAGTGCGTGAATTTCCCTTCACCCTGTATTATACATTGGCCGTGAATGTATTAAAACAAGGTGTCTAGGATGACTAGGTGAGGGCAGCGACTCTTTGCCGAAGATGGGTGCAGGTACAGCAGAGAAGGTGGCTCATGGATACACCTACCTCTTTATACCCAGACTGAAGTTTCGCTCTGCACTGGGTGTGTGCTGTTATGAAACTTGTGGTATCATCCAGAGATCGTGCTGCCGCACCAAAGTCAGCAGTGCGAATCGATACCAAAGACATTAACGTGCACTCTGCAGCAACCAATTGGAGGCCTCCCTCTCAGCATAGCACCAGACTAACTCTCAGGTCAGTAAAGTGCCGAGCATGCAAGAGCACACACCAGTTCGTGACGCATTCGGGAGGACGACGGTTCAATCCCGCGTCCGGCCGCCCTGATTTAGGTTTTCCGTGATTTTCCTAAAGAGCTCCAGGGAAATGCCTGGATGGTTCCTTTGAACTGGCACGGCCGACTTCCTTTACCATCCTTCCCTAATCCGATGAGACCGATGACCTCGCTGTTTGGTCTCCTCCCCCAAACAACCCAACGCAACCCAGTTCGTGACCTTAGCTACAGCTGTCGACACCATCGTGTCTGATAGTGACAGTTGTTAAAGTTTCTGATGAGATTACTTTAGTAAATGTTACATTTCGAACTGTAAGAGAACAGTTTGTTAATTATTTCATCGAGTGATAACTTTCATAGTCAATGACAGTTGTAGATTATCGATCAATGCTCTGGCAAAGAAGAATATCAAAGTTAAGCAAATCTTTTATTCATTAATGCAATGAAGTGAACTAATAGTTCATATGTTACCGTTCCCACGTGCCATCTCACCCAAAGAATCCACAGTTATGGCCAGATGAAAGTAGTTTCGTCTGGCCACAACAAAATTTCCTAGCGGGTTAGAACTGTGTGCCAGACTGAGATGCAGATCCGGGACCTTTTCCTTCGTCGGCAATTGCTCTAGAAACATAACAACATGAGCATGATTCACAGCTTTATTTCCGCCAGTACCACATCTCCTACTTTCTAAACTTCACAGACGTTCTCCTGCGAAACTTGCTGGACCAGCACTTTCTTCCAGGAGTGCTAGTCCTGAAAGTTTCGCATGAGAACGTCCGTGAAGTTTACAAAGTAGGAGATTCGATACTGGAGGAATTAAAGCTGCGAGGACAGGTCGTGAGTTGTTCTTGGATATCTCAGCTGGTAGAGCACTTGCTCACAAAAGGAGAAGATACTGAGCTAGAGTCCTGGTCTATCACACAGTTTTAATGTGTCAGGAACTTTCAACCACTCATTGCTGATTGTTTATTATTCATAAGACTTTGATACTTTGATGGCAAACGCGGAAAATGGACTGTCACGACACCTCTCGGTAGACCAGCCTCAGGTCCGGCATTGTAGGTTAAAGCTCTGACCGTGAGCCACTGCTGCAGCTGCGGCTGCCTCAGAGAAATGTCGCTTAACCCGAAGATAGCTATCGCAGTGAATACATCAGGCTGCGTCCCGTTCCCAGTGCCAGCCGGAAGTTCTCCATTGTTACCTAGGCAGAGGCGGAGATGGTTGGGTCCCCTGCGTCACAGAAGGCGGTAGAGTGCTCTGGCAGGTGGCCTGGGTGTTCAGGTAGTGGAGAGACATTCGAGGCCCTGTGACGGTGGAGTTGGCAGCATCATCGGCACGGCGCTGACCAGCACTGACTGGAGGTCATGATACCGCCCAGATGTTAGATGGTGACGTACTGGTGCAGGAGGTTCTAAGTGCTGTTATTCTGGGCTGACTTTGTGGAGGACGCTGCATTTGCGTGTCACGTGAAAACGTCTGGGCCAATGATCGAGATCTGGCTGTTATCACGTGGTCGTGGATCAAACCACAGAAATTTCCTGAATGCTGCTACAATCCTAGCTCATCGAAGCGGGAAATAGCGGTATGGAAGTCGTGAAGTGGCTTACTGTCGCTGAGTTGCTGAAGAGGCAGGGCAGCGTCAGACGATGGTCAATGCCCACGTCGTTTCCAGCTCTGAGCCCTGCTATAGTCTATCCCATTACAGTATCATTGTGGTATTTAGAAACGAATTAATGAAAATCTGCTCCAGTTGCTTATTTGAACTTTGTTAAGTCCACACGGCCGGTTTTAGCTTTTCTATTAGGCCATTAATAAGTGTATCTGAAAGTTATACTGCAGAGCAGGGGTGTCCAACCCGCAGGCCGAGGGGCACAAGCGGCCCAAATCAAGATTCAACGTGGCCCAAGAAATGAGGACCTGTCAACCGATCGGTTTGAGGAACAGATAAATAAAAAATTTTAAAAATTTATTTATGTGGAGTAATGATACATTGAATATTTTGAATTTGGAACTCCCGACACATGACGTAAGCTAAAAGGTTGCACTCCTCTGCTGTAGGCAATTATCATTTAACATTACTTCTCTACAGCATAACTTTGAGACACATTTTTAAATGTCCTAGTACAAGAGCTTAATAAAGTACTAAGTAAGCAACTGGAATGGCTTTTCATTAACTGAACAACAGTTGCGGAATCAGCAACATTCAAACATAGAGAAACTGCCAATAAATTAATTCACAGCCGCAATAGCAAAAACTTGACAGTGCTCACAAGAAAGGAGTTGATAGATTAGGATGTGAAAGCAATTCCCATTTGTGTCTGATAGTTACATGTGAACTGTGTAGCCCTGTAGAAGAACAATTTCCCGAACAGAGCGGATATTACCAGCACTGTCTTAATTAATTGGTATAGTAGCACCAATTCCCTTTGTGTCGAACTGTGTACTGCGTTGGATCATTTCAGCTTTGCTACGAATGACAGTGGAATACAGGAAGGAACAGTTTGCGCTCAACCTTCAGACTTGTGGTTACAACACCTCTCTTCTTCATTACTGCTGGGAACGTGATGATGTGTTACAGATGTGACAGCCAGACATTTCCCATAGGTGTTGCAGGAGGAAAGGAAACTTCAAGCACATGTCACGAATATTCTTTCAACTCCCCCTGCATCTTCTATAGTTGTGTCGTTTACGCAGAAGATATTCATGATCGTAGGTCCATGATAGCACTCCCCTTGACTGTATTGAGGATCGCTCCAAGTTTCATATGCTGCTTGGGTACTGGTAATGTATTTTTAAACAATTTTTAGGGATTCCATGATACTTTTTATTCATCATAAAAACTATCCTTCCGGAATGTGTACCAATCGTCATCACAGCCACTTTAAAAATAATGATACACAGTTAAAGTACAATGAAACACATTCGTGCACTATTTACGTCCGTCTCTATGCATGTTCACAATCAGACTGTGTCAGGCCTTTCTGGAGTTTCTGAACTCAGAAATACCCAGTAAGAGACCAAAAAAGGCAACGCTCTGGACAATGAGTAGGAAGCGAGGAAACACATCTCCCGCTTTCTTAAAAGACATCACAGTCGCCTTTGACTGTATAAAATATTTATTGTTACTATTGCAATTTCGGCCTTATTGCCATTTTCAAGTAACACTGCAAAATTACATTCTGTCAGAATATAGAACTATCTGACATGAGTACATGTCGTCGTCAAAAATGCAGCCTTTTGACTATGAGAGTCCCACATGGTCTGATGAGAACGACACTTATTATATTGTAATATGTTGTTAAATATATACTGAAATGTTGATGTTACCATCGTTTCAATAATCTATCACACATACAAGTTCAGGTACGCTGACAACATGTGGAGCTAAGTCATTGAAAATGGCCATAAGGCCGAAATTGCAATAGTAACAATAAATATTTTATACAGTCAACGGCGACTATGATGTCTTTTAAGAAATATTATATGACTGTGAATCCCAACAGTGAGGAGTTAATCACATCTCCCGCTATTTCACGTCATTGATCAAGAACCAAGAGCTTTATCACGACACAGCATGTGTCGCCAAGTTGTACAACATAACACTTTCCATATCCCGCATCATTTGGCTAGAATAACTATCTCCCAACAAACCAACATCGTGTTTGAGATTTGGCTGATTTCAGCATTGGGGTAGTTAGCCAAAAACATTATAAGGTGTAGCCCATGATAGTTGAACGGATTTTCCTATCGCCTACTGAATCAGTCTCGAGGGGAAGTGAAACAGGGAAGAGACTATAAAATAATAGCAGTAGCAGATCTTTCCCTGAATTTTTGCAGCCAAACAGCTTACAGGGAACTGCACGCAACATTTGGAGTCGGGCACTACCAGAGACGCCATCTCTCTCAGTGTCACATAAAGCTGCATGGCTTCAATGGGCCAAAAAATACATAAACTGGGCTGTAGCTGACTCTAGGTTTGTAGTACGGTCCGATGAGTAGCAGCGTTGTCCCTTTTCAAATAACGCAAGACGACGGCACTGTGACGACCCAACCAGCTGCTTACACCGCAGTGGCTCAGGCTGGAGGAAGTTCTCATTAGGCTCTTGGTGTGTTTCTCGGACCACGGTTTGGACTCATTCATTGAGGTTACCGTGGGCATGAACTAAGATGTGTATGTCAATGTTCTCTGTGGCAAAGTATTGCTCTTTCTACCACAGCTTCATGACCAGCACTCTATGGCCGCTCCCGTCTTTCAAGATGACATCACACATGTTGTTCAAATGTGTGTGAAATCTTATGGGACTTAACTGCTAAGTTCATCAGTCCCTAAGCTTACACACTACTTAACCTAAATAATCATAAGGACAAACACACACACACACATACCCATGCTCGAGGGAGGACTCGAACCCCCGCCGGGACCAGCCGCACAGTCCATGACTGAAGCGCCCTAGACCGCACGGCTAATCCCGCGCGGCATCACACATGTTGACAAACCGGCAGACACACATTACTCATTTGACCAACATTCAGTCACTTTATTGCATTCCGACTGGGTCGCTAAATGACCGAGCCTTAGTCACACAGCAAATGTCTGACACTGTTTTGAATAGTGGGTGGCTCGTAGCAATCAATCTACCTGCTCTAAAGGATCTTATCATCAATGAGTGACCTCATCTAGATCTTGAGTGACTTCATCTAGATCTAAATATCTGAATAAACTTGTGCATCCTCTTCCGCGCCAAACAGAGGCGTTAATACTCCTATGTATTGCAAAAGCATTCCGACTTCAGCAAACACAATTTTGTTTCATTTTTAGCACACAGATAACCATTAAACCTCACTGAAACATGTATAGATGAAACCAAAAAGAAAATTGCGTGTAATCAAATCAGAATGATTTTGTGACATATATTTTCATGAATTAAATTACACTGTTCACTCAGAATATAGACTGAGGTGAAAGAAGTCAAGGGATAGCGATGCGCACACATACAGGTGACGGTAGTATCACGTACACGAGGTATAAAAGGGCAGTGCTTTGATCGAGAATTCATTCGTGCTCAGGTGATTCACGTGAAAAGGTGCCCGACGTGATTATGGCCACACGACGGCAATTAACAGACTTTGAACGCGTGCCCAGTGAAACTTGGCTTCATTGGACTAAGACAGCAGACGACCGGCGCGAGTTCCTTTGCTAACAGCACAATATTGCCTGCAGTGCCTCTCCTGGACTCGCTAACTTCGGTCCTAGACGACTGGTAAACTGTGGTTGGCCAGATGATTCCCTATTTCATTTGATAAGAACTGAAGGTAGGGTTCGATTGTGGCAACGACCCCCAAAGCCATGGGCCCAAGTTGTCAACAAGGCACTGTGCAAGTTGCTGGTGACTCCATAGTGAAGTGGGTTGTGTTTACATGGAATGACTGGGTCCTCTGTCCAACTGAATCGATCATTGATTGGAAATGGTTATATTCGGCAACTAAGAGACCATTTGTAGCCATTCATGGGTTTTATGTCCCAAAACAAAGAAGAATTTTTATAGATGACAATCCGCCAAGCCACTGGACCACAACCGCGATTGGTTTGAAGAATATTTTGAACAATTCGAGCGATTTGACCACCCAGATCATCCGACATGAATACCATCGAACATTTATTGGACATAATAGAGTTCAGTTTGTGAACAAAATCCTCCACCGGCAACTCTTTAGAAATTATGGTCGTCTATAGAGACAGCATGGTTCATTATTTCTGCAGGGTACTTCCAACGACTTCTTGAGTCCATGCCACATCGAGTTGCTGGACTACGCTGGCAAAGGAAGATCCGACATGATGTTAGGAGGCATCCCACAACGTTTGCCACCACACTATATAAGGTGATTCACTTGCCCCTAGGGATGTCGTTTTACGCAACCTACAATACCCCTGTGCCAAGAACGGTATCCAGGCAGGCGAAAGTCACATAATCGATTAAGTTCTCCCTCAGAGCTTTGGACAGCTATTACCAAACGTAATCATACTGTGAAAAATACAAGAGAGGATTGACCATGAGATACACAATAGCTTTGGACCAAGATACACCTTACTTGTGCCATACTCATTCAAGTGTCTTCAATATTTCTTCGTGTAAATAGCAATCTAGTCATACGACGTTTGGATATCTGTGTAAGTTCTATTTATAGTACTTATATTTCGTAAATAACTCATAAACGTTGCCTTTTGAAGTGTGTCTCACCATCGGAAACAACAAAATTAACAGGAGATATCAAGATGGGTAGTGTGGCAGTTACAACTTTCTGGCGTAATATCCTATAAAAAGATTAATATATGACTCGTCAGATGAGTATGCTAAGGTAGTTTCATAAGTAATATCTGTAAAATTGGTCTACGATATCTTCATATATTTCACCAGTCATTCTGCGACATTTTGACAATGTACTTCACATTGCCAGAGTGAACTGGCCAACAACATTGTTCTGTCGTGAGGGTTGCATGCAACGACATCGGTAGGCGCAGCTGAATCACCCTTATATGAAGTGCCGACAGTACAGAATCAAATCTTTTATATACCGCAAAGACGGAACTTGTAATGAAAGATAAAGTCATTCAGCTGCAAGTAAAAAATTTATTACTACAAATATTTAACACCTATATCTCGCAGTCGCTTGAAAATTTAAATGAAAGATTCACAATGTAAAATTATTCTCTACCTACGTAGTGAGGAAGACGTAATGGTCGCAATAAATTTGAAAACTTGAAATCAAAATTTATCCATCTTATTGTTTATACTTAATTCTTAGAAGTCCATCCATTCGGAAGTTCCCATCTAGCTTCACGCGCAAACATTTTATTTTTCGGAAAAAAAAGGAGAATGGAGCTACACTCTCAACGCTGAAAGCTGCTCTGTATATGAACAACCTGCCACAGACATTCTTTATCCTTGCTTCGGTTAGGAGACTGGACTCATCAGGATGAAATTTCAGGCCCTGATCCTACCATCCGGATTAAATTGTAAGTTTACCGTGATATCCCTATATCACTTAACGGAACGCCATAAAGGATCCTTTATATCAGTTACGATAAATTTCCTGCTCATTCCTTGCATTATGTACGCTTTTCCTCTGTTTCTAGTGACACCGTCATCAACGGGACCTTAAACACTTATTTTCACATACTTTCCTCTTCCTGCTATAGACATTACCTCTCCTGAAGGAATCAAATTAGAACTTCAGTTTTGTGGCGCAACGGGATGGTAATCCGTCACGCCAAGCACTTGCTTTCTTAAATTACGTCCGCCAAATATTCGTGGGAAGATAAATAGGACGAGAGATAAGGTGGAAACTGAGGTAACAGTCGTTGAATTTGACCAATTATGTACTAAACATCTATCACACGACGTCAACAAAAATTACGTATTTGGCCATATTTTGAAACGTAAATAAAACAATAATTTCGATTACGAACATTTGCAGCGTCAGGAAAAAAAAGACTAATATTTCGAGTTAAAACTACGACGCCCAATCACAGATTATCAAGAGAAATATTTGTTGGAAAGAAAACAAGTCGAATACCGCTATCGTAAATAAAGTTCTACAGCTGCGATTGACACTGCGACAGACAGTGTTCGAAATTAAGTTCACAGAATATAAACTAGCTATATAGCTGGAGACTGCGATACACCTTTACAAATACAGGGATTTACACATATCAGCACTAAATGAAAACTGTTATCACAAAAATAAAAAAATAGCTCTGAGCACTATGGGACTCAACAGCTGTGGTCATCAGTCCCCTAGAACTTAGAACTACTTAAACCTAACTAACCTAAGGACATCACACACATCCATGCCCGAGGCAGGATTCGAACCTGCGACCGTAGCAGTCGCGCGGTTCCGGACTGCGCGCCTAGAACCACGAGACCACTGCGGCCGGCTCACAAAAATAACTTGTAACTATTTACTAGAAAAGGAACAGTTCGATTACAGTAAAAACAGATCTATCGTCATTGTGGCGATCACAGTATATAGGACGTTAGGGTTATGGGTATAGATACTGTGATCATTGGTACCTTAATAAGGACAGACTTCACTGTGATAGTTATTTTTTTCTGTGCATCCAACAGTCTTCCTGCAAACACCTCACATATATTACTACCTGATGCTTTCTGCACAGTTGTAACTGCACCTCAAAGTGGACTACACCTGTCAGTATAGGCAATCTGTTTAGCGTTCAAGCGTTTACACGTTCACACTTCGACACAAAACCTGCTGCCCAGGGTACAATAAATACTAATGATCTGCTTATGTCACCCTTACTTGGAGGTACTAACCAACTTAAAAATGTACTACTCGTAATTGCTATAATTATTAGTCTGAAAATGTAGTAAATACTAATGTAATGTTTTTTTTTATGTCCATCCTTTTGACTGGCGGTCTTGGGCACAACGGCCGTTCACTGTTGTAAGAAAATGAAACGCCTACAGCCGTCTTTATGATCTTATTTGTTGGGTAGCTGCCAGTTTCGGCGCTTCAGTGCGCCATCTTCAGGCCTTAGTTGATGCTGAAGACCATTGATGCAGCATATGTACGGATCGTGATAACCCCTTCAGCATCGACTGAGGCCTGAAAATGGCGCATTGAAGCGCCGAAACTGGTAGCTACACAATAAATAAGATCATAAGATCATAAGGATGGCTACAAGCGTTTGATTTTCTTACAGTAATGTAATGATGTTCAGTACACTGTTCTCAGTTATCAGTAGAAATATCTGCACGTATACTCCTAACATCCCCTATAGCATGAGTTAAAAAATGGGAATGATTACTCGAATAAATGTTATCATTACCACAGAAAAAGAAATACTCTTTTTTTCAATATCCATCCGTTACAATTTCTCTTGAATCCAACAAACATATCGCAACAAATAGTCCTATAAATAAATGCAATTCAAAATCCAATTCCAAGATGTGTCATAGCAGCCACTACCATTAGGTAACTAGTCGAAGCCGATTCGTCTTGTCCTGGACTAGAAGATTCAACTGCCAGGACTCTCGGAACACTGGGATAACTAGCCTCATGAGACTTTGTCTGTGACCACTAGGCCCACCGGTGATCACCACATTTAAATGGCGCCATCTTCCAGGGGCTGGGAAGGATGGTTGTAGTCAGAGGCCATTTCACTGTCTTGTTTAATATGGCTCACATACAGTAACTAAATATTTTATGATTATATCATCATTGCATTACTTACAAGCAAACCTCCTTCAAATATGTGACTATACACGATCTCCAGAGTACACGTCTCCCGCAGAAAATAGAGATTCTGGTGCCTCACATCCAGTGCAGTAGTGCATACAGGCTATGTTTCTGCCAGTTATTTCCACCTTTCCCCTACTTCATCTCACCTCCACCCTGCCCCTCTCCCAAAGTACCCATGATTGTGGAACACGATCAGTTACAAGCTAAACTAAACTCAGTCCGAACAGGCCTTGCAAGGCCCAACGGTACCGACCAGCCACCGTGTCATCCTCAGCCCACAGGCGTCACTGGATGCAGATGTGGAGAGGCATGTGGTCAGCACACCGCACTCATGGCCTATGAGACTGGAGCCGCTACTTCTCGATGAAGTAGCTCCTCAGTTTGCCTCACAAGGGCTGAGTGCACCCCGCTTGCCAACAGTGCTCGGCAGACCGGATGGTCACCCACCCAACTGCTAGCCCAGCCCGACAGCGCTTAACTTCTGTGATCCGACGGGAAGCAGTGTTACCATTGCGTCAAGGCCGTTGGCAACAAAATCAGTTAGTCCGCATATAAATCGCCAGTACACGAGCCATTCCTAATTAAAGATGTTGTTATAGAGCTAGGTGAACCAAAGTTCACAGAAATTTAGAATGCAACGGCTGTGAGTTATAGAGGGGATTTGAAACGTCTTCGACTCAGTAGTGAAAAACTGATTCTTAAATAGAAAATTGTTTCTCAGATACATTCGCCTTTTATGTCAATACACGTTATCCACCGTTTTTCATCCTTGGAGCGGAACTTTGGAAGGACTGCAATTGCCAGTCGGCAACAACCATTACCTCTTCAACAGATTCGAGTGTTTTCTGCCTCCTAGTATCTTTAGAGAAGGAAAGCGATAAAAGTGAAATTCGTTAGTTTTCTGTTCGAAAAATTAAGTATTTGGTTTCAATGAGAGGAGATGACTCTCCTCTTTTGCAATCCAGTCCTCTTCTGGTATAGGTATTCAAATCAGATAACCTCAAGAAACGACTAAGTCGTAAAATTGAACAAGTTAGAGCTAATACGGATGTTTATCGGCGATCATTTCTCGCACAGCCCAGACAACGGAAATGCTTGTATGCGGTGAAATGTAAGATACTGTTCTGTAAACGTTAGAAAAACACAGAACTGACCTGGCCGCTATAATATGCAAACAAAAAAGAAAATTGTCTTGACATATCCAAAACTTTGAGTGTAGCTTCCGTACATAACTCGCTTCCAAACTACAGCAGTCACACTTGCATTTACAAGCATGCTACACAAAAGAAGCATACAAATCTGTTAGGTAACAATAAAACACAAAATTACGTGTTACCAGTGAATGTAAACAAGTAAATTTCATTGCTCACGGAAAATATGACTTACCAGTGTGTATGAAACAGGCTTGGGGAGAATTTAGAATTTTGTCTTACTACCAACTCCTAGTAACATTGATTCCGAGTCATTAATACAGTAATAAACGGTTGGTCACAGAGTTAAAGCTTGTAACTCGGTGGCTTGTTGACTTACTGAAATATCCATGCGAGCTCACATGATGGTACTACAAGCGCCATCTTGCGTCGTTTGTAAGAACGCAACCGCTGACAACTTTGACATCTCTTACTACATTTTCGATAAAATTCCCTGAAAAATTATTTGTTTTGACTTACTGCCTTTCCCACGTCAATGCCTCAATTATTGTTAAAGTACACTCCTGGAAATTGAAATAAGAAGACCGTGAATTCATTGTCCCAGGAAGGGGAAACTTTATTGACACATTCCTGGGGTCAGATACATCACATGATCACACTGACAGAACCACAGGCACATAGACACAGGCAACAGAGCATGCACAATGTCGGCACTAGTACAGTGGATATCCACCTTTCGCAGCAATGCAGGCTGCTATTCTCCCATGGAGACGATGGTAGAGATGCTGGATGTAGTCCTGTGGAACGGCTTGCCATGCCATTTCCACCTGGCGCCTCAGTTGGACCAGCGTTCGTGCTGGACGTGCAGACCGCGTGAGACGACGCTTCATCCAGTCCCAAACATGCTCAATGGGGGACAGATCCGGAGATCTTGCTGGCCAGGGTAGCTGACTTACACCTTCTAGAGCACGTTGGGTGGCACGGGATACATGCGGACGTGCATTGTCCTGTTGGAACAGCAAGTTCCCTTGCCGGTCTAGGAATGGTAGAACGATGGGTTCGATGACGGTTTGGATGTACCGTGCACTATTCAGTGTCCCCTCGACGATCACCAGTGGTGTACGGCCAGTGTAGGAGATCGCTCCCCACACCATGATGCCGGGTGTTGGCCCTGTGTGCCTCGGTCGTATGCAGTCCTGATTGTGGCGCTCACCTGCACGGCGCCAAACACGCATACGACCATCATTGGCACCAAGGCAGAAGCGACTCTCATCGCTGAAGACGACACGTCTCCATTCGTCCCTCCATTCATGCCTGTCGCGACACCACTGGAGGCGGGCTGCACGATGTTGGGGCGTGAGCGGAAGACGGCCTAACGGTGTGCGGGACCGTAGCCCAGCTTCATGGAGACGGTTGCGAATGGTCCTCGCCGATACCCCAGGAGCAACAGTGTCCCTAATTTGCTGGGAAGTGGCGGTGCGGTCCCCTACGGCACTGCGTAGGATCCTACGGTCTTGGCGTGCATCCGTGCGTCGCTGCGGTCCGGTCCCAGGTCGACGGGCACGTGCACCTTCCGCCGACCACTGGCGACAACATCGATGTACTGTGGAGACCTCACGCCCCACGTGTTGAGCAATTCGGCGGTACGTCCACCCGGCCCCCCGCATGCCCACTATACGCCCTCGCTCAAAGTCCGTCAACTGCACATACGGTTCACTTCCACGCTGTCGCGGCATGCTACCAGTGTTAAAGACTGCGATGGAGCTCCGTATGCCACGGCAAACTGGCTGACACTGACGGCGGCGGTGCACAAATGCTGCGCAGCTAGCGCCA
Source organism: Schistocerca serialis cubense (assembly GCF_023864345.2). NCBI lineage: Eukaryota > Metazoa > Arthropoda > Insecta > Orthoptera > Acrididae > Schistocerca > Schistocerca serialis. The sequence goes on along the minus strand of NC_064645.1, from coordinate 484,536,073 downwards.
TTCGACGGCCAACACCGCGGTTCCTGGTGTGTCCGCTGTGCCGTGCGTGTGATCATTGCTTGTACAGCCCTCTCGCAGCGTCCGGAGCAAGTATGGTGGGTCTGACACACCGGTGTCAATGTGTTCTTTTTTCCATTTCCAGGAGTGTATAAGTAACTCCAAATCACTAAACGTCTCACAATTTCGTTAGCTATCACCCACGACATTCCGCAACACTAATTATGTGTATATACGACCATCTCAGAATTAAAAACAATCCCTTCTCTCCCCCGAGTCCTTTTGCATTTCCCTCCTCTGCCTTTCCCCATTCCCTCTCGCGTCTGCCCTGCTCCCCTCTTCCCCCCTTATGAGCCCTCTCTCTCCGTCGGTTCCCGCCCCCCTTTCGTTTTTCCTCTCCTCCTCCCCTTTTTCACCCCTCATCTGTCCAGGTCCCCATCCCCCCTCCCAGATGCCCTTGGCTGTGGTGTGTCATCTTCGTGCCGACTTTTTAGTGCAGTGTTTCCAGTGATTGTTAAGTGTTGTGCATCTTTTCCGAAATGTTGCGAACGGACATCATACTGTCGCTGAGTGTGATTTTCATATCTCTCGCGAACAGAAATCATACTGTCACCGAGTTTTTTAATTGTCTGTCTACTATTTTACCTGTCTGCTTCCTGCGTATTTTATTGGCATCGCCCAACATTTGTTTTATGTTTTAACTTTCCTCAATTTTCCGCCGTTTTACAATTTAAGTCACCGTTTTATCGCGTGCTTTTATTGTTTCTTATCTTCTTATGTTTTAAAAATTCTGTAGGCTGAAGAGCAGCGTACTTACCTGCTGCCAGACTGCCGCGTTGGGGGGGGGGGGGGGGGGGGGATTCGAAATTCAATAAAGGAAAAAAATATTTCATCGTTTTATCTGAGAAAATGTGCGATATTCACAGTTCCGAAATTTATAAGCTCCGTACGCCACCCGAACAAAATGTGTGGCAACCGGTCGCGAATGACTAGTAATGCGGAACAGTAGCTATGGACGAGATGTTTCATTTAAAAGGGAGACAGAAAACCGATACAATAGCAGTTCAGTCTCCATGTAGCTTCGTCGCGTACAGATCCCAAGTTTCGACGTAATAAGACATCTTTTAATTTCCGGCATGGAGTCACAGATAGAGTTGAGAAATCCTATTGACAAGTTCTGACCGAGGTATGGCCAGAATGCGATTTATTGGGATTGTTGGTGACTGTCGGCGGGACGAAGTTCTTGCAACGAAAGAAGGAGATTCCTCGACACGCCAGCACATAATTACTTCCGAGAGGCCGAACCCGCATCCTTCTGTCCTCTGCCATCGTCAACGCGCCGTGCAGCAAATAACCAAGTGACACAGTAATTAACACACAGACACTCGGTGAAGGGTCTATTACGTTCATCGTTCCTAAGATAGCTCATAAAGGCGCCGTAATGTCGGGACCTAGCATCAAAGTATTTCTCTCTCAACAATACGAACTAAGTCATCAGCTACCGACAGCAGCAAAGAAACGCAACACTGTTCTGTTCACACTGATTTCAGAGATTTTTGCACCACTTGAAAACAGAAAATTGCCTTTCCCCTATTGTGATCGGCGTCACGTGCCAAAATTCATTAATACACTGCTGGCCATTAAAATTGCTACACCACGAGGATGACGTGCTACAGACGCAAAGAAGATGCTGTGATATGCAAATGATTAGCTTTTCAGAGCATTCACACAAGGTTGGCGCCGGTGGCGACACCTACAACATGCTGACATGAGGAGAGTTTCCAACCGATTTCTCATACACAAACAGCAGTTGACCGGCGTTGCCTGGTGAAACGTTGTTGTGATGCCTCGTGTAAGGAGGAGAAATGCGTACCATCACGACTTTGATAAAGGTCGGATTGTAGCCTATCGCGGTTGCAGTTTATCGTATCGCGACATTGCTGCTCGCGTTGGTAGAGATCCAATAACTGTTAGCAGAATATGGAATCGGTGGGTTCAGGAGGGTAATACGGAATGCCGTGCTGGATCCCAACGGCCTCGTATCACTAGCAGTCGAGATGTCAGGCATCTTATCCGCATGGCTGTAACGGATCGTACAGCCACGTCTCGATTCCTGAATCAACAGATGGGGACGTTTGCAAGACAGCAACCATCTGCACCAACAGTTCGACGACGTTAGCAGCAGCATGGACTATCAGCTCGGAGACTATGGCTGCGGCTACCCTTGACGCTGCATCACAGACAGGAGCGCCTGCGATGGTGTACTCAACGACGAACCTGGGAGCACGAATGGCAAAACGTCATTTTTTCGGATGAATCCAGGTTCTGTTTACAGCATCATGATGGTCGCATCCGTGTTTGGCGACATCGCGGTGAACGTACATTGGAAGCGTGTATTCGTCATCGCCATACTGGCGTATCACCCGGCGTGATGGTATGGGGTGCCATTGGTTACACGTCTCAGTCACCTCTTGTTCGCATTGACGGTACTTTGAACAGTGGACGTTACATTTATGATGTGTTACGACCCGTGGCTCTACCCTGCATTTGAACCCTGCGAAACCGTACATTTCAGCAGGATTATGCACGACCGCATGTTGCAGGTCCTGTACGGGCCTTTCTGGACACAGAAAATGTTCGACTGCTGCCCTGGCCAGCACATTCTCCAGATCTTTCACCAACTGAAAACGTCTGGTCAATGGTGGCCGAGCAACTGGCTCGTCACAATACGCCAGTCACTACTCTTGATGAATTGTGGTATCGTGTTGAAGGTGCATGGGCAGCTGTACATGTACACGCCATCCAAGCTCTGTTTGACGCAATGCCCAGGCGTATCAAGGCCGTTATTACGGTCAGAGGTGGTTGTTCTGGGTGGTGATTTCTCAGGATCTATGCACCCAAATGGCGTCAAAATGTAATCACATGTCAGTTCTAGTATAATATATTCGTCCAGTGAATACCCGTTTATCATCTGCATTTCTTCTTGGTGTAGCAATTTTAATGGCCAGTAGTGTGCGTTCATCATTCCTAAGAGAGCTCCCAAAGGCTCCGTAATGTCGGGACCTAGCATCAAAGCATTTCTCTCTCAACAATACGAACTATGTCATCAGCTACCGACAGCAGCAAAGAAACGGCACACTGTTGTGTTCTCACTGATTTCAGAGATTTTTGCTCCACTTGAAAATAGGGAATTGCGCTCCCTCTATTGTGATCGGTGTCACGTGCCAAAATTCATTAATAGGTACCGTATATTCTGATCAGAGTTTGATGCATTTTTAACGGTACGATGAAAAAGATATCCACAAAAACAAAACATATCGTTTACTTTTGCTTTAGCAATATTCATTATTCAACTGCACAAAGTTTTTGTGGATGTCATTAAAGCTTTTAACACAAAAAGAAGCCCCTCTGCGACATACTGTGTTCGAATGTTACTCCTTGATCCTTTTTTTATCGTGTCTGCACATCTTGCACTGCCTGCATCTACATTCTTTGCTTTCATTCTCGCTTTTGGTAAGTCAGCAGGAAGCAGTGCCATTAAGACAAGTACAACAGGTACTAGACGTATGTACGGATAACACGTTTCTTAACTCTTTCAGTGGGAGGTAAACGCCAGAAAACTTTACTCAAGAGCATTAACGATAGTTTATAAATTTCAAATTTGATCCACTTGTAATACTGTCGTTTTATTATTGTGATATGTTTTCTGCAATAGGTTTGAAAAAATTCACCTTAACAACAACAAAATATTATCACTGAATGTGGTCACCGCAGCTAGCCATCACCCTATTATAGTACACAAGTTCGATAGGTGGTGGTTCAGCTTTGGTATAACTTTCTTTTTGTTTTCGTGGTATCTCTTGAAACAGTCGTTGCCTGCTCTCTGGCAGAAAGGTACTTTGCACACTGGACACATCTACACAGTTCAGACCAGGATTTTTCCTGAGCTGCAAACTGCACACTTCTAGATGATGAGTGACTAGGCTGGTGTTCATTGCTTTCGTGGAGGATACTTTCGTCTACGTATGACTTGTGTATCTTAATCTGAGATGATAAGTTAATTTAAGTACAAAGGAAGAAGCAGCAGCGTCTGAAATTATTTTTGGAGCCAACCAAAATTATTTCCCCTCTCAACGAAAATGAATGTCGGGTCATTTTCATCACTTTCATCGATGTCTACAACGTTGTCACTAGAAGTACTTTCATCAAATAATATTCAGTAACATTCTCTTTCCTTTCTTTTCTGGCGAGACGTAGTAGATGGAGAAGAAGGGCCATGGTTAGCGCCTCTAACCACACAGAAATCCGCCTATGAAGTATAGAAAATTCTATTCAATAAGAAGTAATATTACATATAGATTTATGGAAGGTCAACACATAAATATAAACAATTACTACCCAAAAATCCGTGTAAAAGAGAGATACAGAGAGGAATTAAAGACAATTCCACAAATAACAGCTACAGTGCATGAAAAATTCAGAATGAAATTTTTACTCTGCAAGGGAGTGTGCTCTGATATGAAACTTCCTGCAGGCTTAAAACTGTATGCCGGATGGCTACTCGAACTTGGGACGTTCACTTGTAACAGGCAAAGGCTCTACCCACTGAGTTACCAAAGCACGATTCAGCACTCGTGCTCAAAGCTTTACTTCCACCTGTACCCCAACTTCTACCTACAAAACTTCACAGAAATAACGACGCTTCGTGACTCGTGCTTAAGTATCTCAGTCAATAGAGGCATTGCCCGGAAGAGACAAAGGTGCCGTGTTCGATTCTCGATTCGACCCGTGGTTTTAATGTGCCAGGATGTTTCATATCGGAGCGCAATTCACTACAAAGAGAAAATTTCACTCTGGGAACATCCCCAGGCTGTGGCTAGGCCATGTTTCTGCAATATCCTTTCTTCTAGGAGCGCTGGTCTTGCAGGTTTCGTAGGAGAAGTTATGTGAAGTTTGGAAGGTTGGAGACAAGGCACTTCCGGAAATACGACTGTGAGGACAGATCCTAAGTCTTGCTAGAGTAGCTCAGTCGGTAGATCCTGTAACCACCCCACAAAATAAATTCATTCACATTTTGTGTATCCTCAAAACAGAAAAAAATCCTAAACTTCTCAACAGTAAAAATTACGAGTATAATTATGCCGTTCACATACAGTGTAACGTCCCAACAAAAAATAAATTCAGTAACCTGGTAATAATACAATGCAACTAACCTCTCAATTAAATTGTCGCTCACTTATAACTTTTCAATAATTGACTGTGAATTTAACCTGGTAAATTTTGGACATCAGCAGTGCTGCGTCATGGCCCTGAAAGATCATTCTGAACAAAAAAAAGAAAAATTCTTACCTCAATGAAGTCGCCGGATAACGCATATATATCTGCTCTTACAATAAATTTTTCTGGCACAGCCCTGTGCAATGCTGGCCGATAGATTTGTCATTTATGAAAGGAAACAACTGGTTTTTCTTTTGTAATAATCGGGATGATCATGAATTGGAGAAATTAGAAAATTCTTTAAATTGAAATGAATGGTTGTTAAAAGTTATTTTTTATGAGAAAGATTATTATTATGACTTTTTTATAAAACATTTACATGGGACTTGAGATAACAATACTACATATGCGCGAGGCTGCTTTTTACCTTATACAATAATGCTCAGGCTCCGGCATCGCTGCACCACGACCGGCCCAGCCAACACGATACCCCAGACCAGACTGCTCGCTAGCAACAACTTACTGCTACAGCTACACAGTTCCTACTGCTGTCAACTCTGCTCTCTGGTCTGAGATTCTCTTTTACCTTGCATATCGCAGGCAGCGCGTGAGCAATACATCGAAATTACATCTGCTCGGACGTCTTACAAGCCCTTGCCGCCGATAGGAAAAGGTGCTGAGTTCGAGTCTCCATCCCTCTCACAGTTTTAATTTGCCAGGAAGTTTCCATGGCAAATATACTTTTGTTATTACCTATTATGCGTTTACGAGATTTTTCCGTTCCATTCACCTTTTATTCTCAAAAATATAATTTAGTTTTAATATTCGATAGTGATACACAAACCACCCCGTTTGTTGCACCTCTTTTCGAAGTTAAGGACATTGAAAAACAAATATTTATATTTGTCCTCGTGTATTTTACTCTTTTTGTATCTTGCGTTCTGCCTGCTCTATAAGTTCGCAGGCAACACGTTTATTTTTCCGGCAAGTTAACAGCAAATCATCGCAGTGGCATTAATCACTAATGTTATTGAACTCTTATTCTAGTAAATGCAGTAGTATTTCAGCGTGTATATCTCCGCTATGTTGTCCCGTTATCCACGTCGATGTAGTCAGTTACATTATGCTAAGCAATCTTTGCTTTCAGAGGTGAAATTTAAATACGTTGGCAACATATTTTTGTATGCAAAAAAAATAAATATTGGACAAAGAGGTGCAGTTTACTAGAAATCATAGGAAGTTGCCAGTCATATGGAACCAGTATGTAGGGGAGAAGGAATCCGCTGATGGAAGTTTGTGGATAGAGAAAAACTGCCACAATAAATCTGTTCATTTGTTCCACTGTCACATGGAAGAGAACCATTGACAACTACCACTTGAAGAAAATCTAGAAGTTTTTCTAGTCTGTATCTGGTACCCAGTAGTTACTGACTTTAGGATGACGAAAGAATTTTGATACAAACTGAAGAGCCACATAAACTAGTACAGCAGCCTAATATCGTGTAGGGTCCCCGCGAGCATGCAGAAGTGCCGCAACATGACGTGGCATGAACTCTACTCATGTCTGAAGTAGTGCTGGAGGGAACTGACACGATGAATCCTGCAGGGCTGTCCATAAATCTGTAAGAGTACGAGGGAGTGGAGATCTCTTCTGAACAGCACGTTGCAAGGCATCCTAGGTACGCTCAATAATGTTCATGTTCCTGGAGCTACTCTGTAGCAATTCTGGACTTGTGGGGTGTCGCATTGTCCTGCTGGAATTGCCCAACTCCGTTGAAATACACAAAGGATATGAATGGATGTAGATGATCCGACAGGATCCCACGCCCGGGTTCCCGGGTTCGATTCCCGGCGAGGTCAGGGATTTTCTCTGCCTCGTGATGGCTGGGTGTTGAGTGCTGTCCTTAGGTTAGTTAGGTTTAAGTAGTTCTACGTTCTAGGGGACTGATGACCATAGATGTTAAGTCCCATAGTGCTCAGAGCCATCAGACAGGATGCTTAAGTACGTATCACCTGTCAGAGTTGTATCTAGACCTATCAGGTATCCCGTATCACTCCAACTGCACTCGCCTCACACCATTACAGAGCCTCCACCAGCTTAGACAGTCCACTACTGAGATTCAGGGTCCATGGATTCAGCCGTCCGAGGTGGCCGAGCGGTTCTAGGCGCTACAGTCTGGAACAGCGCGACCGCTACGGTCGCAGGTTCGAATCCTGCCTCGGGCATGGATGTGTGTGATGTCCTTAGATACTTAGGTTTAAGTAGTTCTAAGTTCTAGGGGACTGATAAACTTAGAAGTTAAGTCCCATAGTGCTCAGAGCCATTTTGAACCATGGATTCATGAGGCTGTTTCTATATCCTTACACGTCCATCCGCTCGATACAATTTGAACGAGACTCGTCCGCCCAGGAAACATGTTTCCAGTTATCAACAGTCCAGTGTCGGTGTTGGCGGGCGCAGACGAGGCGTAAGGCGCGCGGTTCCCCCCGCCGGAGGTTCGAGTCCTCCCTCAGCCATGGGTATGTGTCTTGTCCTTAGCGTAAGTTTGTCTAAGTTAGATTAAGTAGTGCATAAGCTTAGAGACCGATGATCTCAGCAATTTGGTCCCATAAGATCTTACCACAAATTTCCAAATTTCCGAGACGTAAAGCTTTGTTTCGTGCAGTCATTAAGTGAACACGAGTGGGCCTCCGGCTCCGAAAGCCCATATGGTTCGTACACTGACACTTGTTGATGGCCTAGCATTGAAATCTTCAGCAATTTGCGGAAGGGTTGCACTTCTGTCACGCTGAACGATTCTCTTCAGTCGTCGTCGTTCCCGTTCTTGCAGAATCTTCTTCCGGTCGCTTCGATGTCAAAGATTTGATGTTTTAGCCCATTCCGAGATATTCACGGCACACTCTCGAAGTGGTAGTACGGGAAAATTGCTATCTCGGAGATGCTGCGTCCCGTCGCACGTGCGCCGACTGTAACACCACGTTCAAACTGACTTAAATCTTGATAATCTGCCAATGGAGCGGTAGTAACCGATCTGACTACTGCACCAAATGCTTGTTGTCTTATATAGGCTTTGCCGACTGCAGTGACGTATTATGGCTGTTTACACATTTTTGTATCAGAATACGCATGCCTATACCAGTTCCTTTGGCGCTTCAGTGTAGAATAGGATCATCCAGACCTACAGGATCAAAAAATGATGTATTTAAATTTCGGTCAGTTAATAGCATAGTACCGCTTTTGTTAACAAACAAGGGGACCGTCAGACCTGTTAATCACGGATTTTGATACTTAAAGGCAGATCTGTCATGAGTACGTGGCTAGCTGCTTTTCATACGACGGGTCCTAGTTACATAGACAACCGATCTTGAAGACTTACGCGTACGTTCCATACGTGTAACGTTAATCAGATGCCGAGCAAGCAACCGTAGTGCAATGACTACGTTCGTGGCCACAACGCTGGTGATACAGGTCCAAACCCTCCGTTTTCTTCTAATTTCATCTTTGCACAATATTATTTAGTTAACCAGCTTTCGGCCTACAATCCCATCATCAAATTTTAACCTACTATCGTCGTCGAAAATGTTCAATTACTTGTAAACAACATTGGAAAACATGTTATTCATCTATAGTGAGGCACGAACACAGAGTAAATGTCGTCGCACAAAATCAGGAAAAACTATTAACACTAAACATGAAAAACAGTGTCTATATAACAATTTAAATTGAATTAACACACCCAATAAAATAAAAATTAGTGCTTAACCAGAGTACTAAATAATAGCTTGAAGGAGTATTACATAAGGGAAGTGATAGAGAAACAGAGTGAAAAATAGAACTGACAATTGTAACAACAAAATATATGGATTACATAGGCGATCACAATAAAATTAACAAGTATAGAAAAATGGAGGAAGAATGGGGAGAATAGGAAAACTGTGAGGATTAAACGATGTTTAGAAGAGGAAGAGTATTGAGCTGTGTTTGGTCATTGAATATTAGATCAGTACTCTTGGGCAGAGGTCTGTTGATTTCCAGGGCTTCCACAGTTTGAGTCGTCAGCCTACATTTACTAAGTGATAAACATGGGACTGTGACCGGTAGCTGTTGCCCTCACTCCGTACATGCTCAGCAAATTTTGAGTCTGCATTCTTGTTAACGCATCCTACCTGCTATTTCTCTGCCTGACCAATGCAAAATTTATCGCAATCAGGACAACTAATTTTGAATACCCCTGTTGACTAGTAATTGTACATTATCTTTACTATTGAAAATACTCTTAGCTGTGTTGTTCCTCACATAGCAGGAAATCCTACAGTTACAGGATTTCAGTGTTTTTCTTACGGTGTGTGATACCGCTCTTATGGATGGTACTGTGCACCACCTCCTGCAAACGCTGGAAGCAGCAGCAAAGGCATCATGGAGGTGGAGTATAATTTTCAATTGTTGTTTCCTATGTATGGGGTGGCCGGTAAGGGAAGGTTGAAGCAATACATTTCATTATATCTAACACCGCTTTGCAATTGCCTTTGGACACGTGAACAAACATGAGACGCTTCACCACTGGGTGGAAAGCTGCATGTTTGAGTATTACTGGGTGTGTTTATATATATATTCTTATTCTCAACATGGAAATTATTATTCTGGGGTTTATAACTGTTCTCTTGGTTATTTTCTTGAATATCATCTTTTACTTTTGCATTGATTGCCTTTGAAGATTCTTTGTTTAAAGGGTATTTCTTTGTATTAATTATTTAAGTATTTTAATTTAAAATATTGTTTTGTGGGACCTATGATATGAAGTTTTTCATCTTAGGCTGTGAATTTATTTTCTATTTGTTTGAGTTTTTTCTTTGTTTTTTTCAAGAACTATAATTTTTATTTTAGGTATCTGTTGTTGCTGTTGTTGTTGTCTTCAGTCCTAAGCCTGGTTTGATGCAGCTCTCCATGCTACTCTATCCTGTGCAAGTTTCTTCATCTCCCACTAACTACTGCAACCTACATCCTTCTGAATCTGCTTAGTGTATTCATCTCTTGGTCTCCCTCTACGATTTTTACCTTCCACGCTGCCCTCCAATACTAAATTGGTGATCCCTTGATGCTTCAGAACATGTCCTACCAACCGATCCCTTCTTCTAGTCGAGTTGTGCCACAAATTTCTCTTCTCTCCATTCTATTCAATATCCCCTCATTAGTTATGTGGTCTACCCATCTAATCTTCAGCATTCTTCTGTAGCACCGAAAGCTTCCTGACACTTAAATCTATACTCGACGTTAACAAATTTCTCCTCTTCAGAAACGCTTTCCTTGCCATTACCAGTCTACATTTTATATCCTCTCTACTTCGACCAGTTATTTTGCTTCCCAAATAGCAAAACTCATTTATTATTTTAAGTGTCTCATTTCCTAATCTAATTCCCTCAGCATCACCCGATTTAATTCGACTACATTCCATTATCCTCGTTTTGCTTTTGTTGATGTTCATCTTATATCCTCCTTTCAAGACACTGTCCATTCCGTTCAACTGCTCTTCCAGGTCCTTTGCTGTCTCTGACAGAATTACAATTCTTCTCCATGGATTTCAATTCCCACTATAAATTTTTCCTTTGGTTTCCTTCACTGCTTGCTCAATATACAGATTGAATAACATCGGGGAGAGGCTACAAACCTGTCTCACTCCCTTCCTAACCACTGCTTCCCTTTCGTGTCCCTCGACCCTTATAACTGCCATCTGGTTTCTGTACAAACTGTAAATAGCCTTTCGCTCCCTGTATTTTACCCCTGCCATCTTCAGAATTTGAAAGAGAATACGCCAGTCAACGTTGTCAAAAGCTTTCTCTAAGTCTACAAGTGCTAGAAACGTAGGTTTGCCTTTCCTTAATCTAGCTCCTAAGATAAGTCGTAGGGGCAGTATTGCCTCACGTGTTCCAATATTTCTACAGAAACCAAACTGATTTTCCCCGAGGTCGGCTGCTACTAGTTTGTCCACTCGTCTGTAAAGAATTCACGTTAGTATTTTGCAGCTGTGACTTATTAAACTGATAGGTCGGTAATTTTCACATCTGTCAACACCTGCTTTCTTTGGGATTGGAATTATTATATTCTTCTTGAAGTCTGAGGGTATTTCTCCTGTCTCACCAGATGATAGAGTTTTGTCAGGACTGGCTTTCCCAAGGCTGTCTGTAGTTCTAATGGAATGTTGTCTACTCCTAGGGCCTTGTTTCGACTCAAGTCTTTCAGTGCCCTGTCAAACTCTTCACGCAGTATCATATCTCCCATTTCATCTTCATCTTCTTCCATTTTCATAATATTGTCCTCAAGTACATCGCCCTTGTATACACCCTCTATATACTCCTTCCACCTTTCTGCTTTCCCTTCTTTGCTTAGAACTGGGTTTCCATCTGAGCTCTTTGTATTCATACAATTGGTTCTCTATTCTCTTTAATTTTCCTGTAGGCAGTATCTATCTTACCCCTGGTGAGATATGTCTCTACATCCTTACATTTGTCGTCTAGCCATGTCTGCTTAGCCATTTTGCACCTCCTGTCGATCTCATTTTTGAGACGTTTGTATTCCTTTTTGCCTGCTTCATTTACTGCATTCTTATATTTTCTCTTTTCATCAATTAAGTTCAATATTTCTTCTGTTACCCAAGGATTTCTATGAGCCCTCGTCTTTTTACCTACTATATCCTCTGCTGCCTTCTCTACTTCATCCCTCAAAGCTATCCATTCTTCTTCTACAGTATTTCTTTCCCCCATTCCTGTCAATTGTTCCCTTATGCTCTCCCTGAAACTCTGTACAGTCTCTGGTTCAAATGGTTCAAATGGCTCTGAGCACTATGGGACTCTACATCTGTGGTCATAAGTCCCCTAGAACTTAGAACTACTTAAACCTAACTAACCTAAGGACATCACGCACATCCTTGCCTGAGGCAGGATTCGAACCTGCGACCGTAGCAGTCGCGCGGTTCCTGACTGAGCGCCTTGAACCGACAGTCTCTGGTTTAGTCAGTTTATCCAGGTCCCATCTCCTTAAATTCCCACCTTTTTGCAGTTTCTTCAGTTTTAATGTACAGTTCATAACCAATAGATTGTGGTCAGAGTCCACATCTGCCCCTGGAAAGGTCTTACAGTTTAAAACCTGGTTCCTAAATCTCTCTCTTACCATTATATATATTTAGGTAACCATTATTTAATAATTGATTATAGAGTTTTTGTTGAATGATAACTTTTTAATTTGAATGGTTCTACGGTTGTTATGACTTTACTTTTGTATTGAATGTCTCTTATTTTTATGTCTCTTGTTATATAAATTTCTTCTTTGGTAACTTACTATAGAGAGGATTATATGTCAGGTGAAAAAAATAATAATCATTTTATTATTATTGTTTTAATATTTATTCTTTCAATAGGGTTTTTAATTATTAGTCCTAATTTGATTAGAATTTTATTAGGATGCCATGGTTTAGGTTTGGTTTCCTATTGTTTAGTTATTTATTACCAAAATGTAAAATCTTATAATGCTTTGCCCACAGTAATAGTTTTTTCACAAATCTTGAAACATTGTGTTTGTGTTCTGATGTCAATGGTTTGATATAGGAATTTTATGGATTTGTTGCTAATCTTCAATATGAATTGAATATTTTTATGTTCAGTGTTACGTTATGAAAACATGTTCTGAGCTGTGTTGTAGTGCCTGTCCACATACATCGTACATCTTCTACATATCTGAACGAGTATTTAATATTTTCACTCAGAGTATCTCTATGCTCTAAATCTTTGCTCAGAATTGTCCATGAATATTTCAGCCCAAAGTGACTACATGGGGAACCCACTGCTAAGCCAACTAAGTATTTATACAGGGTCTCTTAGATATGGAAACGACTTTGTGTTGAACATGTCTGAGAGGACAGCGTCAAGTCATTCAGTTCCACATGGTTGACTTAGACCTGTACATCAACTCTGCCTGTCGCGAGAATATATCACAACTAGAACAAGAAACTAGCATTGATTAGTAATGTGATTGCGCCTCTAACACCCAAACTGAAAACAAAAGTTTTCACGACGTTAACCTGTGGGATTTTTTCCTTTAGACAAATCAACAAACTGTACCTAAGAAAGATTTTTAATACGCTCCTTACTTCCTACATCAGAAAAACAATCGAGCGACGTGGCGCAGTGGCTGGCACACTGGACTCGCATTCGGAAGAACGACGGTTCAATCCCACGTCCGGCCACCCTGATTTAGGTTTTCCGTGATTTCCCTAAATCGCTTTAAATAAATATCGGGATGGTTCCTTTGAAAGGGCACGGTCGACGTCCTTCCCCGTCCTTCTCTAATCTAATGAGACCGGGACCTTGCTGTTTGGTCTCATTCACCAAATCAACCTAACCCAACCCTCAGAAAAACATCTAGATATAACGAAGGGAGATATTGACTATGGTTTAGCTAAAGAAAGTATTTAAGAACATGCAGTTGCTCATGCACTACGGAAATGGACAACATTTCATTGTAACACAAGACAGGCTACGTATTTTCACACCCACAAAACTGTTAGAGATAAGTTACATTAGCAAGATGTTATAGTCACAAAATCAGGCAATAGGAACACTTTTGTAGTATTGAAAAAGGCGATTATTTGAAAAGGATTGTTTCCTGAGCCCGACACACACTATTATGATTTTATTCGTAATTATGTTGTTCTACCAAGAAGTGACATAAGAATCGGTTAACATTATTTCCTAAGCTTTTTCAAGACAGTATGAACCATGAACAACGCCAAACGTTTTAGATAGTGAAAAATAAAAACGATTTCAGTATCATTACAGTTACCTTCTTAGCGGAATGAAATTCAGAATGCTGAAGAAACAGAAATCGTTGTATCTATGTTCTTTCTAAATGACTACACTGTTCTGCACCTATATCCTTTGTAATGGTGTACACTGTTTTTTACTACACTGAGGGGCCAAGGAAACTGGTATAGACAGGAGTACTCAAATACAGAGACACGTAAACAAGCCGAATTCGGCCATGAGTTCGGTAACACCTATGTAAGACAACAACTGGCTGGCGCAGTTGTTGGATAGGTTCTGTTGCTACTATGGCAGGTTATCAAGATCTGAATGGATTTGAACGTGGTGTTGTAGCCGGCGCACGAGCGATGGCACACAGTATCGCCGAGGTACCGACGAAGTGGGCATTTTCCCGTACGACGATTTCACGAGTGTACCGTGAATATCAGGAATACAAACATGAAATCTCCGACATCACTGCGGCTGGAAAAAGATCCTGCAAGAACGGGACCAACGGCGAAAGAAGAGAATCGCTCAATATGACAGAAGTGCAACCCTTCCGCAGATTGCTGCAGTTTTCAATGCTAGGCCATCAACAAGTGTCAGCGAGCGAACCATTCAACGAAACATTGTCGATATGGGCTTTCGAAGCCGAAGGTCCTATCGTGTAGCCTTCATGACTGCACGACACAAAGTTCAACGCCTCGTCTGGGCCCGTCAACACCGACATTGGACTGTTGATGAGTGGAAACATGTTGCCTGGTCGGACGAGTCTCGTTTCAAACTGTACCGAGCGAATGGACGTGTACGAGTATGGAGACAACCTCATGAATCCATGGACCCTGCATGTCAAAAAAATGGTTCAAATGGCTCTGAGCACTATGGGACTTAACAGCTATGGTCATCAGTCCCCTAGAACTTAGAACTACTTAAACCTAACTAACGTAAGGACAGCACACAACACCCAGCCATCACGAGGCAGAGAAAATCCCTGACCCCGCCGGGAATCGAACCCGGGAACCCGGGCATGGGAAGCGAGAACGCTACCGCACGACCACGAGATGCGGGCCCTGCATGTCAGCAGTGGACTTTTCAAGCTGGTGGAGGCTTCGTAATGATGTGGGGCGTGTGCAGTTGAAGTGACATGGGACCCCTTATATGTCTAGATGCGACTCTCTAAATAAGCGACCCGTATGATCCCCTGCAGCCATTGATGTCCATTGCGCATTCCGACGGACTTGGGTAATTCGAGCAGGACACTGTGCCTCGCCACGCGCCCGTAATTGCTACACAGTGGCTCCAGGTACACTCTTTCGAGTTTAAACACTTCCGCTGGCAACTTAATTCCCCAGACACGATCATTATTGAGCATATCGGGGTTGCCTTGCAACGTGCTGATCAGAAGAGATCTCCACTTCCTCATACTCTTACGGGTTTATGCACGGCCCCGCAGGATTCATGGTGTCAGTTCCCTCTACCACTACTTCAGACATTAGTTGAGTCCATGCCACATAGTTTCCGTGCTCGCGGAGGCCCTACACGATAGTAGGCAGGTGTAGCAGTTTCTGTGTCTCTTCAGTGTAATATGTGTGCACACCACAATACAGTGTGTCCCGGACACAAACCGAATATGCATCCTTCTGTATTATTTGCAGTGGTAGTTGAGCAAAAGTGGACTCTGATACAAACTTCACCAAAGACCCTAAACAGTAAACGGCGGGCCTAAAGTCTTTGTACGAGGGATGTTCAGTAAGTAATGCACCTCATTTGTTTCTAAAACATGTTTGGTTTTCATACAGGATTTCAATAAACAATATTTTTCCACACTCTTTTGACTACAAAACCTTATTTTTCAACATAATCTCCGTTCAGTGCAATGGCCTCATGCCAC
This sequence comes from Schistocerca serialis cubense, assembly GCF_023864345.2. Classification (NCBI taxonomy): domain Eukaryota; kingdom Metazoa; phylum Arthropoda; class Insecta; order Orthoptera; family Acrididae; genus Schistocerca; species Schistocerca serialis. The sequence continues at coordinate 484,520,175 of NC_064645.1, read as the reverse complement.
CTTACTCGGAAGGTCTGTATTCCCGCGTGGTACCACTCTACTGGTCGGCATCGGACCCAACTTCTTAGTGCATCGATAACCTACACATCACCCACGTACCGCTTCCCGCGAAGTGCGTCTCTCACGGGACAAAACAGATGAAAGTCGGAAGGTGCTAGGTCTGGGCTACAGGGCGGATAAGCAAGAAGAGTCTAATGAAGTTTTGTTAGCTGCTGTCGGGTGCGATGACTTTTGTGAGGCCTTGCGTTGTGATGGAGGAAAAGTTCGTTTGTATTTAAGCGAGGCGGCGAGGAACTCGCGGGCACACACCGTTGAGTACCCCAACTGGTGGACGACTGTGCGGCACTACCAGCAGAGAAGTCCGGTTGTACAGCGAGTTGTTTGATTGTAATCCATTGATCACCTCAAGTGAGAGTGTCTGCACGTTCCAACATAGCAGAAGTCACAGCTGTCTGCGGCCGGCCGGCACGCGGGATATCGAACAGGTCTGTGCGACCTTAGTGCGATGTTGACAGGTGCCTCTCCCAACGACTCACCGTGCTTTTATCCACTGCCATGTCTCCGTAGACATTCTACAAGCGCTCTGGTTTTCCACCAGAAGTACAGATACCATTTTGAAGATTACGTATAGCGCCGCCACCTATCGGAGCTTCATGAAACTGTAGGGGCTGAGGCGTGGAACGGGACATCCTCGCCTAGAATTACTTTTCCTCAACAGTACTTGTCGATACCAGTATTATTTTTCGGATTTTGGACAGGTCAATATTATCTCGGTTGCTTTTCAGAAAACTTTCATACAATTTTATTTACAGTATGTTCTATTTCAAGCTAAAATTTATGAAAAGGAATTACTTTATAAAATATTTTAGTTTCGATCTTATAATCAACAAATACTAGTTCTGAATGTACAGTTAAAATTACATTTTTTTTAGAAATATTTGAAATTACGAATTATTTGGACACTTAAAAAATTTCTATTATTAATTACGCAATTCTGTACTGTTTACTATGTTTATTTCTTGATTCATTTGTGAAATAATAATCGAAATTAATAATATAACGAAAACTAATAGGAATTCATTTATTAAGAAAAACTATGTTGTTAGGAATATTGTTACTTCCACAAAGCGTGGGAGTTGTAAGTTTGCCTCCGATATGATTGTACATATTTTTGTGCGCAAAATGTAATTTCGGCTTTGTTAATGTGAGAAAATCAGTGGATAATGCACTGACGTAAAAAATGCTGCAACGAAAATCTTCCAATTTATTTAGTTCAAACCAACCGTCAGGGCCTCATGTTAGATTTTCAGCTTCAAGAATCAAAGCCTTAGACAAGAAGAACTGGAGCCATCTCAGCATGACAAGCTAAGTAAACTTGAAAGTTTATTGAAATTTTCACTCCTCTCAAATCTTCATAAAAGATTTTGCTTATTAATTACTGGGAGTGGGCATTCTTTGAAAAGGACAATAGATGGAAGAAGGAAGGAGGGGGGAGATTACAGGCTGGAATATTCACCGGTGTCCCACAACAAATCCTGCATTTTTTTCAACAGAAATCGGCCGGGAAAGAATGTGTTTCATTACTTGTAGAACGCCCCTGTTACAGTTATAAATATTTTTTTACATGAACTATAGAACTTAAAATTTTGTAGTTTCTGTTAAATGAAAGAATAAATAATCAAGTTTTTGTTACGACGTCAGTAAACTTGAACACATGCGCTGCTTGTTGCTCCAAGAATGTCTAATCGGTTCCACGTCATACGTTTTACGACACTCTTTGTGTAACACCAGCAAAATCATGTGCAATCTTTCTTCTTAATGTATCCAGATCATGTACTTGTGTAGCGTATACCTTGTTCTTTACGTAGTGCCACAAAAATTAATCTAAAGGCGTTTTGCCTAGTGATCTTGCAGGCTAGGCAGTGGGACCATCACCTGTCAGAAAATGATTCATTAATAAAATTTCGAACGTCCAATACCCAATTAGATGTTGCATCATCTTGTTAGAAAGTCACATCGATCTGGAAGTCCCTCAGTTTCGGTACAGCAAATTATTCTAGCACATCCTAACAGATGCTAGCTATTACTGATTTTTCGACAAATAGTAAAGGGCCAGTAACACTGTTGTGCATTAAACAACACCAAACATGCGCTTTAGGGTAATTCCTAAGGCGGTATAATGTGACATGTGGACTTTCCGAACTCTATATCCTGACATGGTTCGTGTTAACTTTACCTGATACATGGAAAGTATAGGTAGGTTCATCCGAAAAACAAATTGCAGCTGTCGATTCGTGACAATATCTCAGCCGCAAAAGCTGCTCGACAAGTTCCATCACATGGTTGTATCTCGTGTCTTATCTGGATCTTACACCCACGCGGATGAGGTCTGCTGTGTGGAATTCTTCGCACTGTCGTCCTAGGTATTCATAATTCAAGATGATTGTCGGTTAACTTAAAAGGGCTTCATAAGGATGCCTGTTGCTCAGCGCCGACACTTCGTTCAATGATCAGAGGCCGCCCTTTTCACGAAAGATCTAACACACTGTCGGACAGTTTAAATTTCATATACCATGCAACAATAATCCTTCTGTCAGGTACTTCTCTTCTGTATTATCTTCGACAATTTCGCTACACTGAATTTGGAGATTTAGCGTCGTGACACCACAGAACACACAGCGTTTTCTCCTCGCGTGACGCCATATTACAATAACGGCGATTGTAGAGTTCTCTACTCACCTCCTGTTCTGTCTAGGAAGCCTGCATACTCGGTTCGCTAGACAAACAATTAAACAAGTCGTATTAATAAGTTTTATTACAATAATAAAATTACAATACTTATCTCTGGCAATTACACAGACTTCTCACAAGCAAAGGCCGACATACAAAGTAAACAATCTTCTTCAGTATAGACAATTCCAAGTCTGTGCTACGTAGAGAGTATAAGCAAAGTGACTAGCGTTGACGCTGCTATCGAAATCGCTATCTTGAAGCTGCTACTGAACTGGGCCGTCACTAGTCGGTCGCGGCGCTCATGTCCTCTTCATATAGGGGCCGCTGCTGACGAATGCTTGTCCTGGAGAGAAAAAAAAAAATGGTCCAAATGGCTCTGAGCACTATGGGACTTAACATCTCAGGTCATCAGTACTTAGTACTACCTAAACCTAAACCTAACTAACCTAAGGACATCACACACATCCATGCCCGAGGCAGGATTCGAACCTGCGACCATAGCAGTCGCGCGGTTCCGGACTGAAGCGCCTAGAACCGCTTGGCCACCGCGGCCGGCGTCCTGGAGAGAGGTCCGGTCAGTATGCGATTAACGATATCTGCTCACAGCCTTCTCTTACCTGTCGTTCCCAAGTGGCGTGCCGGCGCTTGTCTTACGCCGAAGCACCTTCCACCTGCAATAAAGATATGCAAACAAACTTGGTGATTTATTCTTTTATTTGTCACAAACCACAAATTTGGAAGTTCTATAGTTTATAGCATTAAGCGAATTTCCCGTCGGTGCTTGGCAGAACGTGATAATAATATTAAAAAGGGAAAACACTTCCTAACGGTCTGCAAAATTATGTTTATTTGGTCACGAATCGGCTTTCGACTTTTCAGTCCATCTTCAGATGACAACTGAATGTCGGAAACAGAGATAAACGTAATCTGCGACTTACACAGATATCATTTGTACAGAAGATGTAACAAAGTGTTAACAAACATTACAATAATCATATTAGCTAAAAAAGGGTAAATAAAGTTTTTTATGTAGAGATACAAATAACGAATGACGAGAAATAAAATTAATTTGCAATCTGAACCTAGTATTTAACAAGGGGGAAAACGGAAACTGAGTCTAATCATTTAATACTAATCTGGCATTCTGTGTCATGTGTTTGATGATTTCCAGTATTTCCAGTAGTGTCATCTTTCTGATTTTTTTGCGGAATCTAAAATTTCATATTCTACATCATAAGGATGGTTCCCTGCTACAAGATGATCAGCAAAGATCGAATCTTTCTTCATTAATCGCCAGTTTCTCTCATGTTCACGTAGCCTAATTCCCACAGCTCTGCCTGATTGACCAATATACACTTTTTCACACTGACTGCTTGCCAAGGGTTGCATTTTGTCTTTACTACTGAATAGAAATATTGATATGTTATTGGTATTATAAAATGTAGGTCTGTAGTTGCGAGACATTAACTCTTTATTAAGATTGTGTGAAATGTTGCTAACATGTGGAATTTTCCACCACTCTTTGAAACAATCGAGTGATTGCTGTTGGGCAGCGTACGCAAGTGGTGTAATTTTATTCATTCCCTTTTTTCGTAGAATATTGTCGGTCAGGGCAGGCGCTACTGCCATTGCTGGAAGCGATTTGATGATGATTCGTAGTTCTCTTTGAAAGACTGATTTTTGTAATATAAACGTGATGACTGTACAAGGCCTTTAGGTCCAAGCCGTATTTTTTTTCGTTATAAAGCATTTATCTGCGTCACAATTCATTTTTAACCTACCCTATGCTATTTCAGTGTCTGCTTGTAAAGCTCTATCCCTCGAATAGTTTGTCAACATATGACAGGTTATCTAAGAACAAATTATTCGTGAAGCAACATTTCTTTGGCTTAAACCATTGAAAACGAAAACGAAGAACCACGTGAGTTTTTTAACTTACTAACAGTTGCAGCAGAGTGCACTTTTTCATCAACACGTGCGAAGACGGCGGTATATATGTCCGCCGTCGTGCCCTCGGAGCGGTCGGGCCAGTTAACGGCGGACGCACTAAAATCTGAGGGCTCTCTCATGGGCCGCAATTGATGGCTGTTGACCCGCTGCCTCCCCAGCTGGTCTCGTTCCAACCGCCGTCTGTTACGCCAGCAAGAGGAAGACCGACTGCCTCGCTCGTTGGCCTCTGGCGAACAGCTAGTATTGCCGTGACGTTCCAAGGCGCAAAGATAACGAGCTGGCCTGTCCCTGTCACTTGAAACGAGGCGAGATCTTGCACAGTTCACAACCTAAGGACGTAATTCAGACACGTTCCTATTACCCCATCATAAACCACAGTTCACAATATTAACGTCTGCACACTCACCCACTCACACCCATATATCCAGAATGAAATTATAATGAACTCCAGACCTTTAGCTGCTCACAGGCGTCGATAAATATCGACGGGGACAAGTTGAAAAATGTGCGCCCTGACCGGGACAAGAATTCAGAACCTCCTGCTTCCATGCCAAAAAACATCTGGAGGCTGGGGTGTCAGGTACAAATCCAATTTGCCCATCGAGGGCACTGTGAAATAGTCAGCTTCTGCAATATTTATTATTCGTTAAACGAACCGGTTTTCGGTTGTTACGTCATCATTAGGTACTAAGGTAAATACGTGGTGCAGTGAAATTTTGTTGGATCAAAGATTTTAGACTAGTGCATGTACAGAGTATCTCCATTTCCGGAGATGAAAAACGTTAGTAATTCATCTCGGGAAATGGAGATACTCTGTACATACCCTAGTCTAAAATCTTTGATCCAACAAAATTTCACTGCACCACGTACTTATCTTTGTACCTGACCACAGCCGAAAACCGATTCATGTAATAAATAATAAATATTGTAGAATATTACGACAGTGCCTTGTGTGTGTTTCATTCATAATGTATGAAATTTTCTACCAAAAACCGACGGAACAGGAACAGTCAGATTCTACTATTAGATACCTTTAGTTTTCATAAATTTGTAATGATTTAAATCTAACGGTATAAATTCCAAAGAAATCAGTTGCTGACAGGTGTCAGTATTACCGAACTATCAGTTCACTGAAGCATTATCGCAAAACACTGATACAAATTCCATACAGAACAATGGAAAAACTGGTAGAAGTCGACCTCTGCTAAGATCAGTTTGGGTGTCGGAGAAATGCGGGAACAAGCGAGACAATATTGGCACTACGACTTCTCTTAGAAGATATGCAAAGGGAAGGCAAATCTACATTTGTAGACGTAGAGAAAACCTTTTGACAATGTGGACTGGAATGCTCTAATTGAAATTCTGAAGGGAGCAGAGGTAAAATACAGGGAGCGAAAGAATATTTACAACTTGCGCAGAAATCAGATGATAGTTACAAAAGTCGAGGGACATGAAAGGGAAGCAACGGTTGAGAAGGAAGTGAGACAGGGATGCAGCCTATCACCGACGTTATTGGAACTGTACGTTGAACAAGAAGTAACGGAAAATTTTGAATAGGGATTAAAGTTCAGGGAGAAGAAATAAAAGCTTTGAGGCTTATCGATGACGTTGTATTTCTGTCACAGACAGCAAATGACTTGGAAGAGCAATTGAATGGAATGTACAGTGTCTTGAAAGGAGGGCATAAGATAAACATCAACAAAAGCAAAACAGATATAATGGAATGTAGTCAACTTAAATCAGGTGATGCTGAAGGAGTTGGATCAGTAAACGAGACACTAAAGGTAGTAGATGAGTTTCGCTATCTAGGTATCAAAATAACAAATGAGAAATTATAGTCTGGCAATGGCAAAAAAAAAGCGTTTCTGAAGAAGAGAAATCTGTTAACTTCGATTACAGGTTTTAGTCTTAGGAAGTCTTTTCTGCAGGTATTTGTCTGGAGTGTAGCCATTATAGTCTGGCAATGGCAAAAAAAAAGCGTTTCTGAAGAAGAGAAATCTGTTAACTTCGATTACAGGTTTTAGTCTTAGGAAGTCTTTTCTGCAGGTATTTGTCTGGAGTGTAGCCATGTACGGAAGTGAAACGTGGACGATAAATACCTCAGACGAGAAGAAATGTGGTGCTGCAGAAAAATGCTTAACATTAGATGGACAAAACGTGAATATAATAGGCGACTCAAGAAATTTATGACACAACTTGACTATAAGAAAGGATTGGTAGGCAGAACACATTCTCAGACATCAGAAGATCGCCAGTTTAGTAATGTAGGGAAGTGTGGATGATGAAAATCGTAGAGTGAGACCAAAAGAGCGAATATAGAAAGGAGATTCAGAGGAATGTAGGTTGCAGTAGTGATTCGGAGATGAAGAGGGCTTGCATAGGATAGAGTAGCGTGGAGAGCTGCGTGAAACCAGTCTTCGGACTGGAAATCACAACAGCAACATAAATGACGTAGTACACTCCAGCGAGTACTGGATCGTATTGTTAAAAGTCTAACATCAGGCAAGTAATGACTTTATTGCATGTGAGCAATAAAGTCATTCCTTGGCTAATGTCTGACTTTTTACCACTGCGACCCAGTCAGCCTGAATGTGTAACTACTGCTTGTTTCAATTTCAAGTTTGAGTCGGATAACACTCGGAAAAAGTATTTTTTTTTTTTTCGTGTCATATAATTACTAATTTACAATTTTCGGATTTTTTCCTTTACTTGTACTGTAAAGTCTTTCTTCTTGCCAGATTTTATGAGTTTGAGAATATCAGAATATTTTACGTAAATAGCCGTATCTCTAGGTTGCACTAACTTAGATGGACAAACAAACGATCCTGTAAGTGTTCTGTTTTTACCAATTGATGTACGGTACCTGTTGATATTTATCAACTCCTGTAAGCAGCTAAAGGTCTAGATTTCATTATAATTTCATTCTTCTAGAGATGCAAAATCACCAATGATATCTGTACAGATACCAGCTTCATACAAATCTCCAGATGTCAGAAACACATATCGGTACCAAACGTTGTGTGTCGATAGAGTATCAACCGAAACACCGATTTAGTTCGTGATGTGTGCTGTCGTTCAGTAGAACAGGCGTAAATTGTAATTAAAAGTAATGCCAGAACTACGGAATATGTGAAAGGCGCATCTGTGAGCTGTTGTAGCAGACACCTCTGGTAGGTGATTTGGTAGAGCGTCAGGTTGTCAAAAAAAGGAAAGTTTCGAGTCTGAAAGCCACTGGTGGCGATTTTCTTTTAACAGTTTACTTGTGATATTGTTACATGGGAGAACATCTTTCTGACATGTAAAAGGCAGTTTCGGCAGTTTTAGCAATGTTCTTTTGGCAGTCTGCTTTCGCTTCTTTAGTTAAAAGTAACAAACGTATAGTGGACATTTCTATACATAGGTATGGTGTTATAGACAACACCATACCTATCTATGCAAATGTACTCTATAGGTTTGCTACTTTCAACTAACGACGCGAAAGCTGACTGCCAGAAGAAGAGAAAAATGTTCTCTCATATAACAATTCGACGTTTAAACAGTTAAAAAACTGCTCTTAATGGGAATCGAACTTTTTTTCTAATTATAAACTTTTATTTACAAGTTAACAAAATACATTGCTAGAGATGAAGATAGCTTTAAGTTTCGTAGGTAGAATTTCCGTATTGTTATCTAAAGTCTATTTTTCTTTCGACTGTGGTTTATTTTGTTATACAACAATTGGTTTCTCAAATTATCTTCCTTGTTACATTTTATTGGCTTGCGAATTGATTTATAATGGTATTGTGATTCTATTTTAGTTCTAGTCCTGTCGGTTTCTGTGACAAAGGAACATTTAGTTCTTTTTCAGTGATTTTGTTTGTATTTTTGACATTGAAGTATATATTGTATGAGTTAGTTAATGCTGTCTTTTCAATATTGGAGAGTGATTTTTATCTGGTGTCATCGGAACCTTCAGTATGATAATCTGGCACTCTACCAACTCACCTACCAGAGATCTTCATGTTTGGAATTCACAGATACGCCTCTCCTGTAGTACTCCGTTCTTCTGGTGTTACTTTTAATTATCATTTACGCTAGCTCTATTTAGCGACAGCACACAGCACGAAGTAGATCGGAGTTCTGGTTAATACTCTATCGCCACACAACGTTTGTCACCGTTCTGACTGTATGACATCTGGAGGCTGGGGTGTCAGGTACAAATATAATTTTCCCATCGAGGGCACTGTGAAATAGTCAGCTTCTGCAATATTTATTATTCGTTAAACGAATCGGTTTTCGGTTGTTACGTCATCATTAGGTACAATGATAAATACGTGGGGCAGTGAAATTTTGGTAGATCAAAGATTTTAGACTAGTGCATGTACAGAGTATCTCCATTTCCGGAGATGAAAAACGTTAGTAATTCATCTCGGGAAATGGAGATACTCTGTACATGCCCTAGTCTAAAATCTTTGATCCAACAAAATTTCACTGCATCACGTACTTATCTTTGTACCTGACGACGGTGTAACAGCCGAAAACCGGTTCATGTAATAAATAATAAATATGGTAGAATATTACGCCAGTGCCTTGTGTGTGTTTCATTCATAATGTATGAAATTTTCTACCAAGAACCGACGGAACAGGAACAGTCAGCTTCTACTACTAGATACCTTTAGTTTTTATAAATTTGTAATGATTTAAATCAAACGGTATAAATTCCAAAGAAAGCAGGTGCTGGCAGGTGTGAATATTACCGAACTATCAGTTCATTATAGGATTATCGCAAAATACTGATACAAATTCCTTACAGAAGAATGGAAAAACTGGTAGAAGTCGACCTCTGGTAAGATCAGTTTGGATGTCGGAGAAATGCAGGAACAAGCGAGGCAATATTAGCACTACGACTTCTCTTAGAAGATATGCAAAGGGAAGGCAAATCTACGTTTGTAGACGTAGAGAAAACCTTTTGACAATGTTGACTGGAATGCTCTACTTGAAATTCTGAAGGTAGCAGGGGTAAAATACAGGGAGCGACAGACTATTTACAACTTCCGCAGAAATCAGATGGTAGTTACAAAAGTCGAGGGACATGAAAGGGAAGCAACGGTTGAGAAGGAAGTGAGACAGGGATGCAGCCTATCCTCGACGTTATTGGAACTGTGCGTTGAACAAGAAGTAACGGAAATTTTGGAATAGGGATTAAAGTTCAGGGAGAAGAAATAAAAGCTTTGAGGCCTATCGATGACGTTGTATTTCTGTCACAGACAGCAAATGACTTGGAAGAGCAATTGAACGGAATGTACAGTGTCTTGAAAGGAGGGTATAAGATGAAAATCAACAAAAGCAAAACAGGTATAATGGAATGTAGTCAACTTAAATCAGATGATGCTGAGGGAGCTGGGTCAGTAAACGAGACACTAAAGGTAGTAGATGAGTCTCGCTATCTAGGTATCAAAATAACAAATGAGGAATCTTAGCCTGGCAATGAAGAAGAGAAATCTGTTAACTTCGATTACAGGTTTTAGTCTTAGGAAGTCTTTTCTGCAGGTATTTGTCTGGAGTGTAGCCATGTATGGAAGTGAAACGTGGACGATAAATACTTTAGCCGAGAAGAAATGTGGTACTGCAGAAAAATGCTTAAGATTGGATGGACGAAACGTGAATATAACAGGCGACTCAAGAAATTTGTGGCACAACTTGACTATAAGAAAGGATTGGTTTGCAGAACACATTCTGAGGCATCATAAATCGCCAGTTTAGTAATGTAGGGAAGTGTGAATGATGAAAATCATAGAGGGGGACCAAAAGAGCGAATATAGAAAGGAGATTCAGAGGAATGCAGGTTGCAGTAGTTATTCGGAGATGAAGAGGGCTTGCGCAGGATAGAGTAGCGCGGAGAGCTGCATCAAACCAGTCTTCGGACTGAAAACCACAACAGCAACATAAATGACGTAGCACACTCAAGAGTTAGTACTTTGGTGAGTACTGGATCGCATTGTTAAAAGTCTAACATCAGGCAAGTAATGACTTTATTGCATGTGAGCAATAAAGTCATTCCTTGGCTAATGTCTGACTTTTTACCACTGCGACCCAGTCAGCCTGAATGTGTTACTATTGCTTGTCTCAGTTTCAAGTTTGAGTCGGATAACACATGGAAAAAGAAATTTTTTCGTGTCATATAATTACTGATTTACAATTTTCGGATTTTTTTCCTTTACTTGTACTGTAAAGTCTTGCTTCTTGCCAAATTTTATGAGTTTGCGAATATCTGAATATTTTACACAAATAGCCGTATCTCTTGGTTGCACTAACTTAGATGGACAAACAAGCGATCCTGTAAGTGTTCCGTTTTCACCAATTGAGGTAGGGAACCGTAAAAGCATTGCAGCTGCTGTTAAAAGTTCCGCTAACGGTTACGTTCACTCAACATCCTGACATGACGTGGCCTAGGACCTTGCGGAGTGGTTTGGTGCACATGAAAACACATATCGGTGAAACTGTCTTCATGTGAACCAAACCGCTCTGCAAGGTGTGAGGATATTCAATAACGAACGTAACAGGTAATAGTAGCTGTACTGGTGTTTTACATGCAGCATCAAGAAAGAAGAGACATTTGACACCAATATGAACAGCATTGTAAGGCGAATAAACTACCAGAATGAGATCATCGCCTTTGAAGGAAATTAAATAAATACATCAACATCCACATTCATTCTCCACAAGCCACCGTAATGAGCATGCCGGAGGGCACCACGTATCCTTAACTAGTCATTTACCCTCCTATTCCATTCGCAAACGGAGCGAGGAAGAAACTACTATCTATACTAAAGAGCCAAAGAAACTGGTACACCTGCCTAATATCGTGTAGGGCCCCCACAAGCACGAAGAAATGCCGCAATACGACGTGGCATGGACTCGACGAACATGTGTAGTGCTGGAGGAAACTAACAGCATGAATCGAGGAGGGCTGTCCACAAGTCCGTAAGAGCACGAGGGGATGGAGATCTCTTCTGAACAACACGTTGCCAGGCATCCCATATATGCTCAAAAATGTTCATGTCTGGGAGGTTTGGTGGCCAGCGGTAGTGTTTAAACATAGAAGAGTGTACCTGGAGACACTCTGTGGTAATTGTGGACGTGTTGCATTGTTCTCCTGGAATTGCCCAAGTCCGTCGGAAGGCACAGTGGACATAAATGGATACAGGTGATCAGACAGGATGCTTACGTACATGTCAGATATCAGAGTCGTATCTAGATGTATCCGGGGTCCCAGATGACTACAACTGCACACGCCCCACACCATTACAGAGCCTCCACCAGCTTGAACAGTTCCTTGCTGACATGCACGGTCCATGGATTGATGAGGTTGTTTCCACACGCGTACACGTCCATATGCTCGATACAATTTGAAACGAGACTCGTCCGAACAGATAACATTTTTCCAGTCAATAACAGTCCAATGTTGATGTTGTTGGGCCCAGGCGAGGCATAAAGCTTTATGTCGTGCAGTCATAAACGGTACACGAGTGGGCCTCCAGCTCCGAAAGCCCATATAAATGACATTTTGTTGAATAGTTCGCACGCTAACACTTGTTAATGGCCCAGCATTGAAATCTGCAGCAGTTTTCGGAAGATACTTCTGTAACGTTGAACGGTTTTCTTTCATCGTCGTTGGTCCCGTTCTTGCAGGATCTTTTTCCGGCCGCAGCGATGTCGGATATTCGATGTTTTACCGGATTCCTGACATTCACGGCACACTCGTGAAATGGTCGTACGGGAAAATCCCAACTTCATCGCCATCTCGGAGATGCTGTGTCCCATCGTTCGTGCGCTGACTATAACACCGCTTTCAAACTCACTTAAATCCTGATAACCTGCCGTTGTTGCAGCGGTAACCGATCTAACAACTGCCGGCCGAAGTGGCCGTGCGGTTAAAGGCGCTGCAGTCTGGAACCGCAAGACCGCTACGGTCGCAGGTTCGAATCCTGCCTCGGGCGTGGATGTTTGTGATGTCCTTAGGTTAGTTAGGTTTAACTAGTTCTAAGTTCTAGGGGACTAATGACCTCAGCAGTTGAGTCCCATAGTGCTCAGAGCCATTTGAACCATTTTTTTCGATCTAACAACTGGCGAGATCCTTGTTGTCTCATATAGGCGTTGAAGACCACATCGCCGTTTTCTGCCTGTTTACATACTCGTATCTCTGTATTTGAATACACATGCCTATACCAATTTCTTTGGCGCTTCTGTGTCTATTCCTCTGTTCGCGTCCTAATTTCTAATCTTTGAAGTCCTTAAGCAGAATCTATATTCCCGGCAGTTGAATTGTTCTCCAGTCAGTTTAAAACAACTGTTCTCTAAAATTTCTCAACTGTGTTCCGCGAAAAGAACGTCGTCAACACTCCAGGGATTCCCATTTGAGTTCACATAGCCTCTCCGTAAAACTCACGTGTTGATCGACTTGTTCAGATAGGACTTCCGTAATACTCGCTTGTTGATCGATCCCGCCAGTAACAAACCTAGCAGCCCACCTTTGGATTTCTTAGGATGTCTTCCTTTAATCCGATCTGTTGAAGATCTCCAAGCACTCAAGCAGCACTCAACAATGGATAGCACCTATTCTATAAGCGGTCTCCTTTATACGTGAGCTAAACTTTCCAGGCCGCTGAGGCCGTGCAGTTCTAGGCGCTTCAGTCCAGAACCGCGCTGCTGCTACGTTCGCAGGTACGAATCCTGCCTCGAGAATGGATGTGTTTAATGTCCTTAGTTAGGTTTAAGTAGTTCTAAGTCTAGGGGACTGATGACCTCAGATGTTAAGTCCCATAGTGCTTAGAGCCATTTGAACCATTTTTTTTTTATTTTTTGAGCTACACTTTTCTAAAATTCTCTTAATAAACCGAAGTCGATCATTCGTTTTCCCTACTGCCGTCCTTACGTTCCCGTTCCATTTCATATCGCTTTGCGACATTACGCGTAGATATTTTGCCGGTGTGACTGTGACAACCAGCACACTACGAATGCTGTATTCTAACATTATGGGATTATTTTCCATATTTATCTTCATTAAATTACATTTTTTGCAGTTAGAGCAAGCGGTCATTCGTCACACAAACTATAAATTTTGTTCAAATCACCTTGTATCCTCCCTCAACTTCGGCACCTTATCATAAGCCACAGCATCAGCAGAAAACAACCGCAGACTGCTGCCCACTCTGTCCGCCATATCAGTTATGTATACAGAAAATAACAGTGGTGATATCACACTTCCCTGAGGCACTTCTAAAGATACCTTTACCGCTGATGAACGCTCGCCGTCAAGGACAACGTAATTTGCTCTATCGCTTAAAAAATATTTAAGCCACTCACATATCTTGGAATCTACTCCGTATTCTCATATCTTTGTCAACACTTTGCAGTGGGACACCGTGTCAAACGTTTCCATTAAATCGAGCTATACTGAATCCGCCTGCTGCCCTTCAACCATCGTTCGCAGGGTGTCATGTGAGAAAAGGGCAAACGGACTTCTAAATCCGAGCTGATATATGGAGAGAAGCATTTCCGCCTGAATGAAATTTACTCTAACCGAACTGAGAATATGGTCAAGAATTCTGCAGCAAACCGATTGGTTTGTTATTTTGTGGATCCGTTCTTGCATCCATCTTATAGACAGGAGTTCCAGCGCCTTTTCCTAGTCTCTTGAGACTTTGGCCAGTGCGAGATATTCGCGACAAATATACACTTAGTAATGAGCAATTTCGTAGAGTACTCTCTATAAAACAGAACTGGGATACCATCCAGAACTGGCGACTTACTAGCTTTCAGCTCCTTCACTCGCTTCTCTACAACAAGGACGACTAACTACTATTGCAGTATCCTCGTCACCACTGTAGTATACTGTGCTGTGTGGAGCAAGGAAGAGGATGTTGTTATGGTTGGCCGGTATCCTCTATCAACAACACAAACGCACACGTGGATTAACACGGTTCTTTATTTACATGAACAGATAGCTGCTACTTAACTTTAATAGAGTCCATTTGTTGTGGTACAAGCTCATCAGCAACAGTCCTCATGCAGATACTATCAGAAATCTTGCTATTGTCACAATTCTGGGCCCTATGTACTACAGTAGCCTGTGATGTGAACTGATAGACACCAACCGGAATACTGAGTCAGTGACTGACACCCTCCAGTCAGCGGCGGCGGCCTAGACACGTGCAGTCGAGCGGGCGTTGTCAGCGTGCTGCTTGTCGGTGTGTCTCTGGCCTCTCTCTTGTGATAGGCGCGCTTCATCCAGTGCCTGCTGTCGATCATTGCGCTACTTCTTTGTCGACCAGTGTGCTAGCAACAGCTTACGCCAGCACAACTATGTGCTCCAAACTGGAGCCTGTGTGACTGTCAAACGACAGTATATTTGTACGATCCCCCTGCGTGAATGACTTGACTTTTGAAACGCGAAATTTTAAATATTAGTTTTCCTTTTTCTGCCTGTTATTGCTAGTCTGGCCAGCGAGTGAGTGGATAGTCTAGCGGCTTAACAGCTGTACATAGGACCAGAATTTTATGGGGTTGTCAGCAAGATCTGTTGCTATGTTATGATGATGGAAGTTTTTGTGTGTGTCGCGCATCTATCGTTTTACAGACGCACGAATTTCCACTAACTTTTCTCTGTCATCATTTGTGCAGTTTTCTTTCCACCTAGAGTGCGACTGTCACTGCTTCCTCAGAATTTTTAAACAAGGGAGGGTCTTTTCTGCCCTTAATCAACTTTCTCCGTAGCATACTTATCCAGAGTGTGATTTACAGTCGCTTTAAACTTTGTCCATAATGCCTCTTTGTCCATCATCGTGGAGTTAAGTGACGTCGTTTTGTGTGGCTGTTTGATGTGCACGCAGGAAGGAGAAAATGTCGTCCCCAATCATTCTCTGCGGGCTGTAGGGTGGCTGCGATGCTCACTGAATCCAAACACGTGCCTACTACTGCCATGGAGAGGGTCATTTCCCGGCTTCCATGGAGCTATCCTTATCCCCAGAGGAGGGTACCCTGACCTAATGACATTCACAGACTGCCTTCTGCCAATAAAGAAGACCATAGAGGCGTTACCAGCGCCATCCCAACACAGCTTGGCGAGAACGACTGCCTTTCTAAACACACTGTTACAGTATCCTCACTGAACTAACCATGAAGTAGCAGCAGCAAATGAATTTGTGTTGCATACCTATATGTGATAATAACGGCACAGCATGACGGTAAAATCACATCACCTCCTCCACGCTGTAATCAATCTTCTCATGGGTTGGGCATCTTCAGATTCAACTAACTCAAATGTACGCCGAAACCAAAACGACACCTCTTTCCATGAAATAAAAGTCAAAGCATAACCTTGCCTGATTGACTCTTCATTAAAAGCGCAACATGGGGATGAATATTGATTTGTGTCAGCAAAAGAAAAACAAAAAAATATGTGGTAGTAATTTTCGCTCCATATGAATGTTTGCAGAATCAATTCTTGGCTTGCATTACTGCGCAGATTTGCTGCAATGAGCATCGTCTTGCCGAATGTGAATTTAATAAAAATTTCAGTATTCATATAGAGCAAAATTGTGTGTACAACAGCGAAAATATTCAAACGAATTCGTCTTTGCATGTACTCTTCTTCTTCAGAATTAAAAAATAATGCTTTACCAGATCGCGTCGGGATATTTTAGCTGTAGCAATGACGGATTCTCAAGTTATGGCCTCTTAATTTGATTGAGAAAAAGTATAAACTAAATGAATTACTCTAAATGGTTATAGTTTTTGTGTCTTCGTTGACAGTGCAGAGTCCTAGCCGGTATTCTCTTTCTACCACATAACTGCACACATTTATTAACAGGGTTTTTTATTCGTAAAACAAGAAGCTACTTGTCTTTAAGCTATTCCATGTCTTGTGGTGCAAGCTCTTCCGTAATACTCCACATTAGCCTCACTACTGGTGAGGAACAAGTCCCGCTATGTACGCTACACTCTCGTAGCCGGTGAAGTGAACTGACAGACACCAACCAGAATAATAACTGAGCTAGTAACTGAACTGCCGGCCGAAGTGGCCGTGCGGTTCTAGGCGCTGCAGTCTGGAACCGCGAGACCGCTACGGTCGCAGGTTCGAATCCTGCCTCGGGCATGGATGTGTGTGATGTCCTTAGGTTAGTTAGGTTTAACTAGTTCTAAGTTCTAGGGGACTAATGACCTCAGAAGTTGAGTCCCATAGTGCTCAGAGCCATTTGAACCATTTAGTAACTGAACTGACTGCGACTGCTGCTCCGACTACGATTGGGCTGACTGTCTGTGACTAACTGGGCCCTCCAGTCTGCGGCGTCGATCTAAATACTTACGGTCGAGAGGGCGTTGGCGGCGCGTTGCTTGCGAGTTTGTCTTTTGCCTCCCTCTTGACAGGTGCGCTTGATACAGCCCCAGTTATCGATCTTCCAACATCTTTGGCGACCATGTGCTGGCGCCAGCTTACGCCAGCACTCTAGTGACTATGAATTAATGAATGGTAAGTTACATTGCTAAATAGTGGTGACTGGCATGTATCTATGTGGAAAAGTGTGTGTGTGTGTAAAATATCATTTACATTTCTTATGGTTTACATAAATCAAAATGAAATTGTGTACATTTGTGGGTTCATTTACAAAAATTTACTGTCTTTGCATGTGCTGAATGTGTGCTTTTAAACTGATACTGTTGAAGTAGTAAATTACAGTGGTTCTTCAAGCGAATTGATAGCCACTCCAGTGGCTATGACTGTCGACAGATTCAGTTTTCTGTGCTGTCTGCCAAGCACACAGGCGCATAGTGGTCCGCACGTGCGTCCCAGCGCATGGCGGCTTCTTGGCAGACCGCTGCGAAGCAAGGCGGACCCACATTGCACCTGCCAGCTGATCAACTTCTTGTGCCTTCACGCAACTCGCCTCCCTCTGAAACAGTCGTAACTTTAATGAGCAAAGCTTAGCCACTTCACAAAAACCTCCGCACTACACATTGTAACTCTCTTTTTACATTTTATCATGAATGAGAGTGTGTGGCCATGAAGAATTTAACGTAAGACATCAGCTCTGGTTATACTACTACCATGTGTCCAAACAAATAATTCATGGTTACTGCACCAAAAGTTAATTATCTACCCTGACTGAAAAATCTTCCTCGCCGCTACTCAAGAACTTTTAAAATATTGTTACCCTAAACAGTCTTAAAGTTTAACAAATTATTACTAACACTCAGCTATAGGCCCGAACATATGGTGATCAAAGTGAGATGTGTGTTTTGCATTAAGGTCTGAGAGGATGGAATAAATTCAAAGTAACAACCATTTCTAGCCACAGACGCTGGTGAACACACAAATAGTGGCAGAGTAGAACGTAACAAAAAACACGGTTGAGATAACTCACTTGCTCTTCTGGCAAAAACTGACATCCGAAAACTCCTAAAATCAACTCGGTAAGCACCGTAGGGGATTCTTTGCAGCTGCCAGTAGACCAAGAAACTCACAATAACATTTACAGTGCATACTATGACCGCACAGAATACGAAATCCACTTGTTTCTTCGATGTAGAGATTGAACAATACAGGCGAAAGACCGCAACCCTTACAAAAAATGGCTCTGAGCACTATGGGACTCAACTGCTGAGGTCATTAGTCCCCTAGAACTTAGAACTAGTTAAACCTAACTAACCTAAGGACATCACAAACATCCATGCCCGAGGCAGGATTCGAACCTGCGACCGTAGCGGTCTTGCGGTTCCAGACTGCAGCGCCTTTAACCGCACGGCCACGCAACCCTTACACTCCTGTCAATCCGAGCACTCCGTTCTTGGTGTTCCATTCTTACTGTACTCCCTTAGGTGTTGTACATATTCTATATTACCCGTCTTGTGCCATTTTACATTGTCGAACGTTTTCTCCAGGTTGACAAATCCTATGAAAGTGTCTTGGTTTTTCTTGAGTAATCTAACAGATCCTCAAATATCTTTTCCATTCTTTTGTGTATTATTCGTGTCAGCAACTTATGTGCGTGAGCTGTTAAGCCTCTACTGCGATACGTCTCGCATTTGCTGGCTCCTGCATTCTTCGGAATTATGTGATGATGTTTTTCCAAAAGTCTGATGGTATACCGCCAGTTTCACACATTCCACACACCAATGTGAACAGTCGTTTCGTTGCCACTTCCCCCCATGATTTTAGAAATTTCGGTGGAATGTTATCTATCTCTTCTGTATTATTTGATCTTAAGTTTTACAAATATCTTTTAAATTCTGATACTAATACTGGATCTCCTATCTGTTCCATCGGCCCCCGTTTCTTCCGCTATCACATCATCAGACAAATTCTCTCCCTCATAGAGGCCTTCAATGTACTCTTTTCAAATGTCCACTCTCTCCTCTGCATTTAACAGTGGAACTTCAGCCTACTCTCCAACATCACTAAATTGTAATCAGAGTCTACGTTTGCTCCTCGGTACACTTTGCAATCCGATATCGGAAGCTCTGCCTCACCATGATGTAATATTATGATATGATTCTATATCTGCTCCTGGGTACGCCTTAAAATCCAATAACTGATGTTGGAATCATGATCAGGTATCATGACATGATCTAACTGAAATCTCCCCACCTCTACCAGTCTTTTCCAAGTATATTTCCTCTTCTTGCAATTTTTAAACAGTGGCGCGCGGGGTAGCCTCGCGGTCTGGGGCGCCTTGTCACGGTCCGTGCGGCTTCCCCCGTCGGAGGCTCGAGTCCTCCCTCGGGCATGGGTGTGTGTGCTGTCCTTAGCGTAAGTTAGTTTAAGTTATATTGTGCATGGGTAGATCACATAACTAATGGGGAGGTACTGAACAGAATCGGGGAGAAGAGGAGTTTGTGGCACAACTTGACTAGAAGAACGAATCAGTTGGTAGGTCATGTTCTGAGGCATCAAGGGATCACCAATTTAGTATTGGAGGGCAGTGTGGAGGGTAAAAATCGTAGAGGGAGACCAAGAGATGAATACACTAAGCAGATTCAGAAGGATGTAGATTGCAGTAGGTACTGGGAGATGAAGAAGCTTGCACAGGATAGAGTAGCATGGAGAGCTGCATCAAACCAGTCTCAGGACTGAAGACCACAATAACAACAAGTAGTACATAAGCTTAGGGACCGAAGACCTCCGCGGTTTGGTCCCATAAGACCTTACCACAAATTTCCAACAATTTCTTAAACAGTGTATTCGCTATTACTAGCTGAAATTTATTGCAGAACTCAATTAGTCTTTCTCCTCTTTCATTTCTACTACCATGCCCATATTTTCCTATAAGCCTTTCCTGTACTCCTTCCCTTACAATTGCATTCCAATCCATCAAGGCTATTAGACTTTCACCTCCCGTCATGTACTCAATTATTCATCCAGTATGTACCTATATCTTCAAGGTCTTCATCATCTGCTTGCGACGTCGGCCTGTACACCTGATGAATTATTGTTGACAGTGTTGATTTCCTGTCGATTCTGATTAGAGCAACCCTATCACTGAACTGTTCACAGTAACTCACTGACTGCCCTACCTCCCTATTCAGAACGAATCATATTCCCGTTATACCATTTTCTGCTGCTGTTGATAGTACCCTACATTCATTTGACCAAAAATGTTTCCCTTCTTTCTGCTTCACTTAACTAAACTCACACTATAGCTAACTCAGTCTTAAAATTTCCCTTTTCATGTTTTATAGCTTCCCTACCATGTTCGAACCGCTGACATTCCACTCCTAGATCCATAGAACGTTATCCTTTAGTTGTTTATTCAGTCTTTTTCTCACAGCCACTTCCTTGTTGGCTGTTCTCTCACGGAGATCCGAATGGGAGACTAATCCGAAATCTTTTGCTAATGGATAGATAATCATGACACTTTATCAATTACAGCTCACTGTCCTGTGGATACACATTATGTGTCCTTAATGGAGTGTTGCCTTCTGCGTCCTCATGCCGTTGTCCTTAGCTGATTCTTCAGCCTTTTAGGAGAAATGTCCCACGCCAGCGTCAAAGAGCACACTCAATCTGAGTCGGCTCCTCCACCTCTTTTGACAAGGCCTTTGGCACAATGGGTGTACCTTCATATGCCGGAAGTCTTCGTGCGAGATTTATCAAATGCATATAAACAAACACGTCAGATTCGAAGAAGAATAAAAAGCAGGGTAAGAAAGTTAATATAAGAAATACAAAGATATAAATGAAAAAGAAATATTAACAAAGAGGTTTAACGAAGTGAGTAAATGAGTGCATTAAATAGATCGACTCCTGTACTGCGTGTAACTGTCATCCGCAGTTAGTTTCTGGTGAGGAAATTATAATTGTCTCACACCTTATAACATCTCTTTTTATACGCAGCGTATTGTTGTAGTGTCATGAATCACTTCCTGTGAGGCGCACGTCACGGAGTTAACATGATAAGCAAGTGTGACGTGCAATGTACAATAATACTGATTAAAAACTGTGATCACATGCCGTTCCCTAAATTATCGTATCCCTGCAGAAGACTCAGTATTCGTTCAGGCTAGCCAGTGGCAAATCGCTCCCACTACCGAAATCATTTCATCATGGATAGACGATTCAAAACCCATTTTACATGGCCGACTTTCTGGTCAAGACTACTTCTTGTGGGCGCATATCACGCGCTTACACGTAAATCAGCAGCCATCGACGCCGCGGGTGGGATAGCGACACCAGCGATGGGCGGAATGTGCTCAGTGGGGTGCTCTCAGATCTTGAGTATGCTGCACACAGCACATGCGCAGAAATAGGGCGCTGTGGCGCAATCTGCAATTGGAAATAGAAGGTGTACAACTTTGCTTCCGCCGTTTTTCCCCAACATTTGAGGCTTTAATGAAACAAATTGGTTACACATGTATCATTCAAAATATTTTCCACCGCTGGCCACCACTTTCTCCCATCTTTCGGCCAGTGTACGAACCCCGCGTCGAAAAAATTGTTCATCTTTTGAAGCGATCCACGAATCGATCCAATTTGTGACTTCCTCATGAGATCGGAAGTGTTGGTCAGCCGGGCCATGCGCCATTGATCTAAACAGGTGATAGTCAGACGGAGAAATGTCTGGAGAATACGGCGGGTGGGGTAGGACTTCCCACTTTAACGTTTCCAAGTACGTTTTGACCTCTTTTGCAACGTGGGATCTAGCGTTGTCGTGCTGCAAAATCACTTAATCGTGCCTCTCGCTTTATTGCGGCCGTTTGTCTTTTAATGCTCTGCTCAAACGCATTAATTGCGTTCGATAACGAGCACCTGTGATTTTTTTCACTTGGTTTTAACACATCATAGTACACGACGACGAGCTGGCCCCACCAAGGGCAGAGCATGATCTTTGAGCCGTGAATATTCAGTTTGGCCGTCGACGTGGAAGCGTGGCCGAAACATCCCCATAATTTTTTGAGTTTAGGGTTATCGTAAAGCACCCATTTTTCGTCCCCAGTCACAATGCGATACAGAAATGCCTTCCATTTTTGCCTCTGAAGCAACTGTTGACAAACACACAAATGCCATTCAACGTCTCTTGGTTTCAGCTCACACGGGTCCCAAGTTCCTTCTTTCTGAATCAAGCCCAGAGCCTTGAAACGTTTTGCTGTGTCACTCCCACTAATCGTGCCAATTCTTCTTGAGTTTGACGCGAGTCTTCACTCAGCAGTGTCTCCAATTCTGCATCTTCGAAAACATTCTCTCTTCCACCACTATGCCGGTCTAAGACGTTAAAATCACCGTTTTTGGAGCGTTGAAACCACTCACGACACGTTCTTTCACTAACAGCGTCCTTACCATACGTACTTGAGAGCATTCGGTGAGACTCAGCCGCTGTTTTCTTCATACTGAAACAAAACAGTAACACCTCCCGCAAATGACGAGAATTAGGCTCGTAAACTGACATTTTCAATCAAGAACAACTTTATGATGCACACACAAATCGACTAATGTTTGAATGAGGCTATGTTGACCGAGGTCGCGCTAACTGCCTGACGTCTGCGACCTGTTTCTTTCGACCGCCACTTCCGTTGTCGTGCCACCTATCGGCAAACGGAAAAACACACACACACACAGAGTCTGGGCGCGATGCACGACCTGTTTTGTCATTGACAACCATAGAGATCGCCCCACCGCACAATATGTCAACATGTGAACCTTACAAAATTTTCTGCACTTGTCGACTGGGACCTTTTGGCACGCACGCAGGTCTGTGAACCTACTCCACGCATCATCAAGGAGCTTCCTGTCTGAAGATAGTCTCTTAAACTGTGACCAGTTACCAGAACCTGCAGATAATTATTTGTTGCGATCTGGACTGACAGGGTCTATTATACTAAAACCTCACTGTTTACTACCTTCTAAATATTGTCTGATGTTTTTGCCAGTATATGTTATCTCGAGCTGGTAAATGTAAATAATCTGAAATATTTGCACATGTTTCCTGTTCTTCCAGTTCTCAAGAGTGTGGACAATTTACCACACGACCTTTTTCGAAAAATTCTAGTATGAAATTCGCTTAAACCACTAATAAACAATATTGCCTTTGCTTACTCCTATATTCTGTTACTATATTTAAATTTTTTTCGTCAAAAGTTCGGTCCCTAACGATTTCACTTTCACCGGTCAGTTGTCAAACAGCGCTCTCACAACACTACACTGACATGTAAACAAAAACGGAAACTCGGAAAAGGCGAGACTCAGTACAGGAATCAAACAGCATGGGCGCTGCAGTAGAGTCACTTCTCTCCAACAGTAGATTGCAAGGCCGCTGAGAGCCAGTCAGGGGCACTATTTCGTAGATTTCGGCCGCTCTGCCGATCGGATCGGTAGGCGAGCGCACCATGTGGCCTTGTTTTCGAAGGAGAGCCGCCACATTATTCTGTAGGCACTCTGGAAGCGATGTAGCACGGTTCCAGAGAACCGAGACGTTGCCACTCCTCCTTGCGCCAATCAATCAAAAGCAAGCGGTCGTAGATCTGTGCATCTCACTGCAGCGTGCGCAGCACCACGAACCCAAAGCAGCCAGCAGCTGACACAGTCACACTACGTGTGTTCAGAGTACGTAGTACTGCTCAGATTTCGCTGACCATGTGTTTCCATGCATGCTATTTGAATGTGTTTTGGGATTGTCATAAATGCCACATTATATGATTTTATTTTCATTCACACTGACGTCTTGTTTTGTGTTCTACGTTTCGGAGTAAGAGTTAGGAATGGTGTGCAGTACCACATTGTACAAATACATCTCCAAAAACAGCCGAAAATTTGTGATTCTTCAATTTCTCCCGACGTACTTCATGACGAAAGAGTTCATAGGTGAACAGCCGGCGCTTTGGCGGTCAGTTCGTCACCTGATGATGACAACATGATCGCTTGCCGAAACACTGTTCACTCTTGAGCTCTTTCATCACCCAAAATATTCTTTAAAATAGTTTCAAAGAACAAGAAGATGCATAGATTGTGGTTGCAACTTGCTCCATGAAATCCAAATGCTAAAGTAGCCTTCTTCCCTATATGATACATCAACTATTTGAGTCTTAAAAAAGTTTTAAAAACGACTTTTCAAGAGCATGTGGCGAGTGCAGCTACTGAAGTTCGTTTAGTTCATAACTTACATTTGATGAATCAAGATGTTTCATATATGCTGACATAGTCTAAAAATATTTTAGAGGGGATCTTTCATCTCTGTCTACTGTTGTTAAGAGTTCAGTTGCAGATAAATACTTGTGCCTAGTAAGTCGTGCTCTTAGATTCCTGCCTAACCACACACTAGGAAATCGCAACGTATTTGGAAAAAATAGTGAAGTATTTGTGACAAAAAAATTATTAATGTCATTGTCAGTTGTTTCACGCACAGCAATTTCATCTCTAGCAATTTCATCTTTTAATTATAGTAGTCACGAAATCGAAGATATTCATTACTGAGAAAGCGCACTCTTACTTGTAAATAACAATGAATATTGCAGAAACATTCTTAACTGTCACGAATAACAAAGTCTCACAATATGTTACAAACACGCAGATGAAAAAATTTATACACAACAGCACAACAGGATGTGAACCTACCATCATGAAACTTCAGTAGATCGTAGTCAGATCATCATGTAATGTAAGTTGCAAACGGGAGGAAAATTTATTATGATAACAGAATAATAAATAAAAAGAGAAAGAAAAAAAATTGAGAAAAAAACCGACAGTTCTCATGATATGTAACAACAATTTTTATATATTGAAATTATATACAATTTTTTTTGCTGACATCCAGCAACCATACGTTATTTAATTACAGGATGTATATACAGCCACATAAGTTGCAAAAAATTTTTTGTCAATTGTGCAGCCGATGTACCTATATATGCAGCCTGTAATTACATTTTTAAATTGCTTTTTTATATTTTATTGATTTTTAATTTTTATTTACTTTATATTTTTATATTTATTAATTTTTTTAGTCTTTATATGCAGCGAAGCGCCAAAGAAACTGGTATAGGCGTGCGTATTCAAATACAGAGATATGTGAACAGACACAATACGGTGGTGCGGTCGGCAACGAATATATAAGACAGGAAATGTCTGGCACAGTTGTTAGATCGGTTACTGCTGCTACAATGGCAGGGTATCAAGATATAAGTGAGTTTGAACGTGCTGTCATAGTCGGCGCACGAGCGATGGGACACAGCATCTCCCAGGTAGCGTTGAAGTGGAGATTTTCCCGTACGACCATTTTACGAGTGTACCGTGAATATAAAGAATCCATTAAAAAAGATCAAGTCTCCGACATCGCTGCAGCTGGCAAATGATCCTGCAAGAACGAGACGAACGACAACTGAAAACAATCAGTCAGCGTGACGGAAGTGCAACCTTTCCGCAAATGGCTGCAGATTTCAGTGGTGGGCCATCAACAAGTGTCAGCGTGCGAACCATTCAACGAAACATCATTGATAAGGGCGTTAGGAGCAGAAGGTCCACTTGTGTACCCTTGATGACTGCACGACACAAATCTTTATGCCTCGCCTGGGCCCGTCACCAACGACATCTGCCTATTGATGGCTGACAACACGTTGCCTGTTCGGACGAGTCTCGTTTCAAATTGTATCGATCGGATGGACGCGTACATGTATGGAGACAACCGAATAAATCCATGGACCCCACATGTCAACAGGGGACTGTTGAAGCTGGTGAAGGTTCTGTAATGATGTGGGGCGTGTGAAGTTGGAGTGTATGGGGCACCTGATATTTCTAGAAACAACTCTGGCAGGTGACAGGTACATAAGCACCCTGTCTGATCACCTGCATCCATTCATGTTCATTGTGCATTCCGACTGACTTGGGCATTTCCAGCAGGACAATACGACAACCCACACGTCCAGAGGTGCTACAGATTGGCTCCCAAAACACTCTTCTGAGTTTAAACACTTCCACTGGCCACCAAACTCCCCAAACATGAACATCATTGAGCATATCTGGGACGCCTTGAAACGTGCTTTTCAGAAGTGATCTTCACCCCGTTGTACTCTTATGGATTTATGGACAGCCCTGCAGAATCAAGGTATTAGATCCATCCGACACTACTTGAGACATTAGTCGAGTCCATTCCAAGTCGTGTTGCGGCACTTCTGGGTGCTCGCAGGGGCCCTAGATGATACTGGTCAGATGTAAAACTTGCTTTGCCTCTTCAGTGTATATTTAACTTGAATAAATCTTATGGATTCACGTTTGTGTCTCCACTACTGGTTTCATCATGAAATGATTTCATGTCTCCATTGCACACCTCTGGAAATTCAAGATATATTGATTTCGAGAAGATATTTTAAGTCATTTAATTACCTCTCAAATTGTCGTACCTCAACATCAATTATAGTACTTCGATCGTGTAATAACTTTTTTCTATAATCAGTTGGTACCAAATTTTAACTAAATTGATGCCATGATTAAACATTTGAATAATTTCATACAACTAAAACACCCCGTACCACAGAACGTGTTACAGCTGACAAATTTAAGTTACTGAGTGTTTCAACAGCAATGGCAATCTTATCCAAGTGAGCTGAAATTAGTACTGCAGCGTCAACGTGAGCTCTCCATGGGGTATTAGACGTGGAATATAAATGATTTCCAACACTCTATTTCAGAATTTCCCATCGTTGTAGACTGCAATTGAACAGGTTGTAAACAAATTGAATCACTCTGAAAAGAGTGTCTGCTTCATGACAGTTCTCAGCTGCTTGTACTCCACATGAGGCAATAAGAACCTCACAGAGAAAATTTCGAAAGAGGATTTCAGGAAGAAAACGTGTCTGAGCTTTACAAGATCCTCTAAATCATAAACTTGTCAGCGGCATTCGCGGATAAGAATTGATTGTTTCACAAGTGTTAAGCGAAATAAATGTGCAATAGTAACTCTCGTTCTCTGATTAGAATTTACAAATTCCAAAAACCGTTCATTCATTCATTATTTATCAATTTCCTTCTGAAATAAATATCACGCAGGAGAAATGTTGTATGTTCAGTATGGCTTGAATCAGGAGTCTGTAACCCCTCGTTACATATCTGGTCTTTTTTGAAGCTGAAATTTATTCCAACTGGCAAGGAAAAATTCCCATATTTTATACAAGATCATAAATTCCCGTTTTAAAGTACAGAAAAATAAATAAAAGAAACAGCCAATGGAATAGAGTATTATATGCAAAGTAGCAAGGGGCTTTTTTCAAAGAGTTTGTAACGAACGTCCCTGTCGTTTCACAACTAGTATGTAAACCCGTTGCACGTATTGTTAACATTCTGAGCGTCTGGGAGTCTTTAGCATCTGGCAGTCTTTTTATTAGACATTTTAATGCCCTAGCTTTTAGTGTTTGTATCCCGAGTATTCGCGTCTCTTAACTTCATGCGCCACTGTGTGAAATAGTTAACTTTTTTGGAAGCCGGGCTAGTTAAGGGTAAATTTCTGTTCGCTTAATTTATTGTCAAAAGTATGAAAATAGACAGAACTGAGATATCGCTAACCTCCAGCGAACGTCTCAATCGACAAAAGATCGATATCATTAATTCTAATTTAAGAACTTCAGTTGTCGCCGAAGCTACTACTCAAACTTTTCGTCGCATCTTGACTTTCGATTATAGACCGTGTTTTGACATGTGTTATCCAGCTAAAGTGAGACCATTCATAGTAGTGAATCATATCAAAGAATGTTAATGAAAACCCAGTTAAGAAAACACTATACTGTCCTACGATTTCGAACAGAGAATCCCGAGAAGTGAATCGTGTATTGGATTATCTCTTAACAATAACAATGATAATAATAATAATAATAGTTTATTTCACATTAATATTAAAGGTTATAATTTTCAACTGATGTTAAATAAAATCTGTGTCTTTTTGAAGGAATTAATTCGGTGTACACGTGCTATCAAAGATATTAATTCATTTTGAAACGCGATTCGACCGCCTAGTAACTGTTAATGGGCACATTTGGTGGCATTTGCTAAACAACGCAGCTATCCGGTAGCAATAATTTAAATTTAAACATATTAACGAAAGAGACTTTAAAATATTTGTGTAACCTTGAATGCAAACTCAAATTAATGCAGAGAGCGGACATTGACTGCAGTAAAAGGTAGTGTTGTGTCGCCTCGCTTTCACGTATCTCGACGAGGTGAAGAAGACTATTTGGGCACAGAAAAAGGACGTTACACTTTCGTGATCGTGGGAGTGCCGGTAGCCAGCATTAGGAGGCGTCACAAGTTGCATCAACAATAATTGAGTCATGCGTCACATCTTCTCTCGGCTCCAAGATGGCACCCCCTGACATGATGGGTACAACTAGAAATAAATTTATTCTAATAAACGATTGACAGGTAGTGTTACCTGTAAACGCTTTCTAGCTTCTTGTCGGTCACTGACTTTGCTAACGTGTATTACGCAGAAGTGGGTCACAGACACTCAAGAGTTCTCATATTCCGAGGAAATGTCCATTATTTGGATTTCCAGAGCTGAACGTCTGAAGGTCGACCCTATTTGGTCAAGAAATAATGTCACATGAAGTAAAGAGAGAGTTCCTGTGTAAGTTGGCTATTCCACCGACCAGCAAATAAGAACATTACCTCTTTACTTCTGTGCATCAGCATGGCCAATGTACCACTTGCATTTCACTTCATTTCCTCAGTTTTACGTTTCTTCCAAGATAGCTGTATACAAATAGAAATATTTTATTTTGCGTTTACTTTTGAACGCGAAATCTTTTCTGCATTATCGTTTTTCGTGTAAAATCACGTTGTGTTTAAATCAGAAATTTCTTATCTTTGGACACTGTTGGTAAACGTAGCAGGTTATAACGACGTTTCACATCTGTAGCTGTGTACATACGTTGGAAGAAATGTTTTGATATGCTTTCTAGCAACGTTTAAAGAAAGCACGCTCTCGACTCCGTCACAAGGTGGTTTTCGTGCACTATGTCTAAAGAAACTATTGTACATTCGAGGTTAAACAGGAAATAGAGTTTATGAACTGTACTGTAGGACTCATAAAACTGAAGAACTGGACAGGAAGAGATAGTTTGGTTACGCTAGTGCCAGGTTCTTTTATTTATTGTATCATACAATTATTTTTTTAACAATAGCTATCTGATATTCTCCATCTTACACCCTGGAGGATCGGAACATTCAAAGTTGCCCCCCACCCCCGTGAGGCTTGGAATCCAGGAATTTTCATTCACCTCCCCACGCCCCCTCCCCCCACTCGTCATGCCTGGTCAGTTGAGGCAAGAAAGTAGTTCATGTAAAAGGGACTTAACATTAGTGTACCTGTGACAAGATATTAGGCAATATACTCTACTTAATGAAGTGTCTTTGTAAGTGCTCAGATGATGACTAATACCTTAGGGTTTAAACAGCCACCCCGTGCACCATCCTCATGTGTTCTGGAATCTTGATCCGATGGTGGTTTTTGTAACAGAAAGTGGCTACGTCAAATTGCGATTTCGGCTGTTATTGTTTATATTTATATGAAGTACAGTGGCTTATGTTCCAGCATTATGTCATAATGCTTAATATTTATTACACTGGCATATACTTAAAAGATTCTTGTTGGTTGTTGCAGGGTTTGCAGTATATAGCGCCTTGCATTTATTATTGTAATTCTACTCTGAGCTATGTCAAAAAATTTTTGTAAGAGTAAAACGTAAATTGTTGATCAATTAAGTCATCTCCGACTCCTGGTGACATGTAGAATTCCGCCCCCTCCACCCCCCACCCCCCCACCCCCTCCGAATAGATTCCTGGACGTTGTTTTGGTCCTTAATTCTTCCAGAGCCATTCAATTGCTTTCTTTAATGGCCCCTATCCACCTTCTCCTAGATTTCACTCTACGTCTTTGACCTTCTGCTACTTCTGAGCATTGCAGCTTTTTCTAGTGAGTCTTCCGGCCTCAAAGTATCTTAATCTCATCTGCTATATATTTTCAGCTTCATTCTTCCCCAAACCGACATCTCAAAAGAAACAATTTCGTCGCGATGAACTATTTTTGGTGGTCATTACGCATACCTGTACCCAACTGTGAGAAGATCAGAGTTAGAGCCACTTTTGTTTTCGTCAGTAGTGACATTTTATTTTCCTTCAGCAACTTAATTAATTTTATTGGAGTGGCTTTTCCAAGTTGTACCCTTATTCTTATTCCTCGGTGCAGCAGGTCCTTTTTGCTACGTAAATACTAAAAATACATATTTATCTACTCCCTCAGCGATCTTCTCACCTATCCCCACATCGAGCTTAATTCTTGTTGTCAAAATTTTTTGTTGCCTTGAAATTTATCCTTAGTCCAACGCGATGGGGGAAAGTAAATGTTCTTAACAAAGAAATCTCGTGCTGCAATTAATGGGGCTTACAGAAACTACATCATATTTGTAAGAGAAAACCGTGCCCTGAACGCTGTCAAGAAGCTGTTCTCCAGTGGTTGAAAATGCATTAATGTAGCTACAGAGAAGGAGCTTATGAGACGAGAGAAGGAGCAAAAAGGTTAGACTTCGTCCGTAATTTAGAATTCCTTTTGTACTCCACACGCTGTATACTGTGTCTTCCCTGCGCTGGAGGCCACAGTACGTCGTACGACGACACTGACGCGCGGTGCGTTTGGTGAGGCTGTTGAGAGCTGATTTCAGTGGCTCGTCGCAGGGATATTGGCGTCTGTGGATGTCGTAATGAACGTGTAACATTGCACTTAACATTAAGCTGTTCTCTTACAGCACTTAATAATTTTCGTACAGTTTTGTAACTTTTTCTTGAATTGCTGATAAGATAAAAATATGAGAATTAAAGTGAACTGTATATAGCAACTGCTTGTTGGGAAGAAGGTCCGTCTTCGAAGCACAAACGACATTTGCTTCTACATGCTGTTACCCGCAAGGCTGCTGCCGTAGAAACGGACAGCTGCTCTAAAGACGTCGATGTCGACGAGACGTTAGATCCATCTGACCGCTGCGGATACACCTAGACCTGTTGGCACACAGAATACTTATTCCCTTTTGCAAATTTACAGAAATACTGTCCTTTTTCTGTCAGTTATTCTTTCCAGCTGTTAAATTTGTCAGAACGAGATGGGGCAGCGCTTAAGAGTTGGAGCGGCATTCAGTCATCCGCATTTAGATTTTTCGTGTTTATGGTGACATTTCTCTTTGAAAAGACTAAGGTCAAACCGTGTCCCTACTTTCTTAATTCCTAGTTTCTGTGCCGAACGCAATGGCGTCAGTGTCGATGGGACCTTAAACCGTAAGCCTCCTTCCTACCATTTTCTAAATTAAACTTTTTTCACGTATCGGCCAATATTCATTCGGCGTAAGCTAGGTAGAGGACTCATTCTCTCAGTCTTGATTAGTATTTACCTTACTTGTTTTCCGGATTTTACGATAATCATTTCGAGAGGGAAAATTTTCAGCATATTTCATACTGTCGGGGGAATGTGACACCAGAAATTTATATTCCGTGTCGTGGTATTTCTTTAGAGGGTACAGAAGTTCTCGTTTGCGTTTTCCACACAGTTCTGTACCACGGGGAGGCAAGATTACTCTGCTGAGATTGCTGTCAAATTTTATTGCTTCTCTTCCCCTGCGATTAATTCATACTATTGATGGTTAATCCACCAGGGGGTTTAAGCGTCTCTTGTAAATACTGGTGCATGTTTCCAGCCTGCACAAAATATTAACGTTTTCTGAGAGTCCACAGAGGACTCTGTTTAATTGATAACTTGAAAGGTCTTGTCTGTGTTAAGAACGCCGAAAAGAATATATATTACTAATAGCAGCGCTCTACACAATTTTGCAATGTGTATCATTAGAAATTCCTGAGTTGGAAGCAGGTTTTAAGGATTTTGGAAATTTATTGTGGCGAAGAGAAATATAGTCAGTGGTATATTACGAGTCATGTAATTAACACTATTCATCGTCCTACTGCGCTGCGAGGGTTAAACTGAAATTCATACAGAACTTCATACACAGCTGAAAGTGGTTTATTTCTGAAACATGGAAACTAAAATTTCTTTGTGACTCCGACTGTTTTCTACAGCTAGTGGTTTTTTCACCTACGTCCTTTTCTTGCATAAGCATAGTTTGTGGCCTATGTATGTGAATGTCTTTATGCTAGAATTTTATTTTTCAGACAGTTCTTACATTGTACTAGGAATTTTAGATAGAGACCTGTAGTTTTTGTTTCTTGAGGTGCTGGTGTCCAAATAGTATTTCTCGAATATAATCCGTTAATTGTATACAGAACGCCGCAGGTCATGGATTGAAAATGCTGCAAGAGCTCAATCATTCGCAAAAGTTAACGCATCTAGCTTTGCGTTTCTTTTGGTTTGAATGAAGCCACATGGCATTTTTCTCAACTCTTGGATGATTTATTCAAATAAATAATAAACAAGAGTGACGAAAAGCCGCATCCTTGTCCTGCTCCTGCACACATTGTGCATCCTTGTCCTACTCATGTATGCATTCTGCACCACTCTGATAATACGTCCTCTTTCTTGACATAGATTAAATTTGTTCTACAAATTTTGTATATATATCATCGATAAGTCGGTAGGAAAAATTATCATCTGCCAGTATCTGTACTAATTTGTTTCTGTTGAATTTATCAAAAGCTTTTTTAATATGCACCTATTTGCGCGGTTCGGATAATTCGCCACAGTATCCTCTATAACTTAGCGGAAGAGCAGACCCTGACATATCTATTCGTTCTGGATATATCTGCGGTTAGACGTCTTAGCTGCCTTACGTTGTACAGCAGTCGTTACAAATGATATCCGTCACCCAGTAACAGTTAGTTTCATAATATTTACTAACCGTTAGTGCAGTAAATATTTTTTTTTTAACTTTGATCGCTGTCCGGAGTGGCCGAGAGGTTCTAGGCGCTACAGTCTGGAACCGCACGACCGTTACGGTCGCAGGTTCGAATCCTGCCTCGGGCATGGATGTGTGTGATGTCCTTACGTTAGTTAGGTTTAAGTAGTTCTAAGTTCTATGGGACTGATGACCACAGCAGTTAAGTCCCATAGCTCTCAGAGCCATTTGAACCATTTTTTAACTTTGGTCAACAAAGTTAAAGTGCTTTCCTTCTGTGGGAAACAAACGAAAACAATTTGCTGCAGCATTATAGTACGTAATGCAAATGTGAAGCAAATTTATTATCTGTCTTGGCCTTATAAATTTCTTTAAATGACCAGTTTCGGTTCGACATAAACCACCCTCAGTTTGGACAGGTGATTTTTGTAACCGATACAATCAGATCTTAAGATGGTTCGTGTTGGACCGGAATAATACGATGAAGACGGATAATAAATTTGTTTCAAAACCAGTGTTTGCGGATTTTATCTCCAAGGACATTACGTCAATGTTTGTAATGCAATTGTGTTAGAAGGGTTTTGACTAATTCTTGTATTGACTTTAATATTGTGATTCTTATATTTTACATTTCTTCCACTTCAAAACACAGCAAAAGTAAGCAAAAAACAATGTAAGCAGTGGTACAGAATTAAACAGTCCTGTGAACCATCGTATCCGGATGGTCTGTCGACACCGAAATGGAAAAAGTATCGACTATTCGCTCAGAAGAGCTGGACACATTTACCCTCTAGTGCGTCCCTATCAGGAGGTCCATGCCTGTGGCTACAGTCGTTCGAAGGAATGTCTCAACAAGCTAGCAGACGACGATGCTTACATCTTACGTGGTGCAGCGATAATCCACGGAACTCTTACTGTGGAAGATGGGGGTCCAAATGCCCAGTCGGCCAGCCAGATTTATATTCTCTGTGACTTCGCTAAATCTTTTAAGTCGAAAGCTGGGATAGTTCCTTTCAAAAGACATGGCCGGTTGGCCTTCCCAGTATTCTCCGCCTTTCCTCAACCTGAGCTTGTGCTCCAGCTCTAAAGATCCCGTCGTCGACTAGACTTTAAACCCTGCTTGTTACGATATCCACGCCGAACATTGTAAGCAGTCACGCCGCTATTCGTTCGGTGCAAGACAAAGACTACCACTTCCTCAAACATAGACATACGCCAAGTTTTCTTTGTCGTGGATACATAGTAAATCTGGATTCAATGAGCCGCTTCCAGCCAAAGTTTCAGTGTCGTTTCCCTTGGTTATAAGGCAAATGCTGGAAATGGTAACCTCTCCCAATTATTTCCAAATGGGAACCCCTAGGCTCCACTTCCAGGTTTGCTGAGATTTGGCTGAATAGGGCCGATCTCTAGAAGAGGATCTCAAACTGCTGGCCATATGTTGTTAAAGGGAACGAAAAGAAACGTCTGTTTCATGATGGTTAGTTTAGGATTACGTTTTGGAAAACTGTTTCTCTTATCTGTTGGAAGCCCATGTACTCTATCATGTTTTCGCTAGGACAGTGTAAACCAGTAAGGACGTTTTCAGTTCTATTAAAGTGTAGGGTAGGATTTGGGTAGAATGGAGTTTGAGGTCATGGTTGTGCAATCGTGGGCGTATTTTACAGTAGTATTTTGTAACAAATATTCCAGGTCTGTTCAAAAATTTCCACAACATTCGTAGTTTCGCGCCAATGGTGCGTCGGATCTAAATGCGGTTGGCATCCCTGCACACACCTGTGTTCATTGTGTAGCTGCTAGAAGTTTCATTGTTCTATGTCTGTTAGCTTTTGTTCAGTGATGTATAGAGTAGAACGTTGTGTCGCACAGTTTGCAAATTTCGAAATGGCAGAGCTAGAGGAGCAACGTGTCTACATTAAATTTTGCGTGAAACTCAAGAAAACCTTTACAGATACATCAAATGACGCAGGAAGCCTACATTGATCAGCGCTTAAGCCGTACTCGGAGTTACGAATGGTTCACACGGTTTGAAAATGGCCGGACGGAAGTTAAAGCTGACCCTCGTTCAGGACGCCCTTCGACGTCTACCGACGACGCTCATGTCAGGAAATCAACGAAATTGTGCGTGCCAATCGAAGACTGAGTGTCCGAGAGATTGCAGAAGAATGTAACATTTCAATTGGATCACGTCATGAAGTCCTGACACAGCATCATTTTGTCGCCAAGTTTTTCCATGGCTCAAGAGTCAATACCAGAAAGACCTCTGCCTCGCAATCTGTGAAGAGCTTTTGGATCGCGTAAATGAAAACGAGATGTTCCTTAAGAGAATCATAACTGTTGATGAGTCGTAGAGCTATGATAATGATGTTGAGACCAACGTTCAATCTTCACAATGGGCCGGGAAAGGTTCTCCAAGACCAAAAAGAGCGGGACAGCTCAAGTCAAATGTCAAAGCCATGCTGATAGTTCCCTTTGACTTTGAAGGATTAGTTCACCATGAATTCGTGCCACAGGAACAAACTGTTACACGATGGTACTATCGGGACGTGTTGCGACGCCTGCGAGATCATGTTCGAAGGAAACGGCCTGAAATGTGGAGAGACAGTTCATGGCTTTTTCATCACGATAACGGACCTGTACGTTCTTTCCTGTTGGTGTGTGACTGTTGCATAAAAAACCAAATCACTGTGTGCCGCATCCACTCCAGACCTGACCCTTGTTGATTTTCTTTTATTTCCAAATTTGAAAACCCCGTCGAAAGGACGAAGATTTGCAAAGATAGACAAGATAAAAGAAAATACGTAGACGGCGCTTCGCACGATCCAACAAGAGGTGTACCAATACTGCTTCCGGCAGTGAAAACGGCGCTGGCGGCGGTGTATCAATTATAAATGAGAGTATTTCGAAGATCATGCACAATAAGTAAAAGGTAAGCGTGGACAAAGGTCCGGAATTTTTTGAACAGACGTCGTACATAATCACGTAAGCTCAAATTCCTCCAGTGGAAATACCTGACAACTGATATCCAAGTAAACAGTATTCTGCCCAGAAACGATTCTTAATCGAAAATGGACGTAGCACAAATAACAATAATAATAACAATAATAAAAACTTGTTCTAAGAAAGTACTGTAGTTTCATGCAGTAGCCATATCTGGCTCCTGTGACATACAAGAAGGCACCAGTCCGGGTAAATGATCAGAAATCACAATATCAGCTCGTAGAAATCTTATAAATCGCAACCCAGAATAACACTGTATGCTAGATGAACAAATGTCACAACAAGAGCTGCGCTCTACTACCAAAAACCGCCACCAGCTACACTACAAACACTACACACGACACTACTACACAAAACTTCTTAATATACTGACAACAGATACCATTACAAAGCAGACAAACTTATAGATATAGTGGATAGGCAAAATAATGTGAACATCTGTACTTACTTGGGAATTGTTTATTATTTAGGCGTTGGACCCCCATTTGCCCGTAATACAGCTGCGATTCTTCTTGAAATGCTGGCATATAATGAGTGTATAGTCTCCAGTCGAATGTTATGCCACTCTTCTATCTGAACCTCTTATAACTCCTGTAGTCACGAGGGAGACGGAAATCTGCTCCGGAGTCTGCGATCCAATACCGCCCACAAGGATTCGATAACGTTGAAGTCCGTGAACTGCGTTGGCCACGGAAGAAGCTGTAGATCTGTCGCATGCTCCTCATAGCACGATTGTACAGTCCTGGCTGTGTGAATTGGCACCATTGATAGAGAACAGCATTTGAATCATGGGGTGCACCTGATCACCTAAAATGTTTACGTAATCGTTGGTTGTAACTCGCCCTTTGAGACTAATAATGGGACGAGCAGAATATCGTATGGCTGTCCACATCGTCACACTTCCACCTCCATGCTTAACCGTTGGAATTAAGTAGTCAGAATTGTAGGCTTCTTCCGGCGTTCTCCAGGCTAAACCTGGCCCGATGTTGGAAATAACGAAAACATTGAATCGTCGGACCATATGACACGTTTCCACTGATCAGCCGTCCAGGATTTATGCTCCTGACGACATGTTTTACGCTTCTTTGCGTTGATTGTTGTCACTAATAGTTTCGGTATAGCAGCTCGTCCATGATTATTCGATTTATGGAGTTCTCGGCGGATAGATACGGGGTCTCGAAGATGGCTGTTGAGCTCTGCAATCACTTTAGCCGCCGTTGTTTTCTGTTGTTTTGACACAATTCGTGTTAGCATACGACAGTCTCTGTCCTTTAGTTTTGATTTACGCCCACTATTACGTTTACACAATGATGTCTTTCCATGTTTTGTGTAGATTGTCATGACTGTTGAAACAGTTGCCCTTGAAACATTCAATAAATTGGCTGTCTTGGTCACTGATGCTCCAGCTAATCGGACCCCACAATCTGCCCTCTTTAGAACTGTTATGTCTGTCATTGCACGTCGACCTTGGCCTCTGGATGCAAATACTAAGTGTGCACTACTCGTAAACAACCCGCACTGTTGTCTAGTCCGTACTGAACACGCACAGTCCAGCGCTAAACTTTCCTTACCTGCATTGTCGACCGTCAAACACAACCATCCCATTACTACCACTGTTTACATTATTTTGCCTATCCCCTGTATGTGTTACGATTGAAACACAACCTCTACGTAAATACAAAACACAATACAGAAATTAGACTACTATTTTCTCACGACCACCCCGTGCAGTGCAGACGTCACGATGTAATTGTTAAACCGCGTTCGAAAACACGACAGCCTTCATTGCACGCAGTACCCGCTGTACAATTGCTTCAACCCTGCCAGCTGCCCATCATTAGATGTGTATCATAAAAACACAATGCTTAATGCTTCGTACAATACAGCATTCCTCGTCTCTTGATGTGGCTGCTGTCTTCTTCTGGACACCAGAAAAAGACACCATCTTCTCTCCAAGCCGGCAATGCTCACGTGCAACTTGGCCATGCCGCGTAGTGACAGTTGTGACTCTCTAGATGATGACTGGCCCCTTGGCATTCACATTCCAGACTCCTCCTGTCTCAGCCTCGTTTGCTGGTCGCGAACAGTTTCACTATCCTCTCAACTGCGACCCACGGCGATGCTTGGGCCGGCAACGATGAACCCAAAACAAGTGTGAAGTGTGGCCATTGTCCCAATAATGCCAGGTCTGGCCCACGAATTGTCAACCATTAGACACCTCAGCCTCCGTCAGTGGTTCAGATTGTTGCTGCCACATCTGTTCAGTGCCACTGACTGGTACGTCCAACGCCAGCCCACTGACACACCTCCGGCTGTTTGCCAATGCCTAGCCCCCCAGTGACATGCCACAGGTTCCTTAGCCGCTTCCATAGCAGCCATGGCACTGCATCCAGATGATATTGTACCTCTCCATACAGCCCACTGTCCGCCGTTGAATCATGCTGCCTCAGCAAAGTTCGTAATGGTACTGCTGCTGGCGACATCCCACCAACCGCACCTTCTTCCGGGACATAGCGCTAGCCTGCATGCTTGACATTTGCACAGGCAGGAAGTAAAGCGGAATGCAGTTCACGGCACGCTTTTATTTTATTAATGTTTTGTTAATAAAACGCCGCTATAGCTAATACTCATAGATTCACAACCAGTTTCCATATTTTTGTTCAAACACTCGGCTGTACAACAACCACAAGTATTTATTGTCATTTGTGAATCTACGGGGTGCTCGACAGGTGTGGAAAACATTAATTATGAAAACCATAATTTTGGATAAGATGCGAAGTGTATACTGGATAAGACAGCCCAATTAATGTTCAGGCAGGTACAAACACGGCTAACATTTATATGAGAGACTAGTTTGTTGTGACTGTGTAGATTCTGCCGGAGTATTAACATGTCAGATTCTTGCCGGGTCTTCAGCCGAATCAAATTGTCATCTGGACACAATATTTCCGCAGTCCACCAGGCCGCCATCATCAGGTGAGAAAAGCTAAGCCGCTCTCGCCAATAATTGATTCATACCATGAGCGACGGAACCTGTATATGCAGCGAAAATACGAAGGAGCGTGAGCTAAAATAAAAACACTTATTTGTATAATGAACTTTTTTTAAAAATATATATATATATAACAAGAAAGAGTATGTAAATTCCCTACTGTCCTAGTTAAAACTGACTGCGAGAAAGATAACAGAACCCCACACATTCACAGTAGAGCAAAACACAGCAGTTTCTTCCTAGCAGTGAGTTTTCACATAAAACCTGTATATTGCTTAAAAAATATGTATCCTGTGTCCATGCCAATATTTATTAAGATGTCTGTAAAACTTCGAAGTAAATCGGTCAAGAACTTTTCGAGAATTTTGGAAACAACGCTTTCTTCCTTTTTATATGTATTACACATGTACACTCCAACAACGAGAGGCCACGACGTTTCGAACGCGGATTTACTGTAAACTTAACACTCGTAGTACTCCATGAGGACAACAAAATGTGTAAGCAGTAGCGCCTACTTCTCAAGCGTTATTTAGAAAATTGCAAGATATTTTCGGTCGTCAAATATACAGGGTGGTCCATTGATCGGGATCGGGACAAATATCTCACGAAATAAGCGTCAAACGAAAAAATTACAAAGAACGAAACTTCTCTAGCTTAAAGGGGGAAACCAGATGGCGCTATGGTTGGCCCGCTAGATGGCGCTGCCATAGGTCAAACGGATATCAACTGCGTTTTTTTAAAATAGGAACCTCCATTTTTATTACATATTCGTGTAGTACGTAAAGAAATATGAACATAGGTACGTTTGAACATTTTATTTCGGTTGTTCCAATGAGATACATGTATGTACCTTTGTGAACTTATCATTTCTGAGAACACATGCTGTTACAGTGTGATTACCTGTAAATACAACATTAATACAATAAATGCTCAAAATGATGTCCGTCAACCTCAACGCATTTGGCAATACGTGTAATGACATTCCTCTCAACAGCGAGTAGTTCGCCTTCCGCAATGTTCGCACATGCATTGACAATGCGCTGATGCATGTTGTCAGGCGTTGTCGGTGGATCACGATAGCAAATATCCCTCCACTTTCCTCACAGAAAGAAATCTGGGGGCGTCAGATCCGGTGAACGTGCGGCCCATGGTATGGTGCTACGACGACCAATCCACCTCACATGAAATATGCTATTCAATACCACTTCAACCGCACGATATCTATGTGCCAGACATCCATAATGTTGGAAGTACATCGCCATTCTGTCATGCAGTAAAACATCTTGTAGTAACATCGGTAGAACATTACGTAGGAAATCAGCATACACTGCGCCATTTAGATTGCCATCTTTAAAAAGGGGGCCAATTATCCTTCATCCCATAATGCCGAATCATACATTAACCCGCCAAGGTCACTGATGTTCCACTTGTCGCAACCATCGTGGATTTTCCGTTGCCCAATAGTGCATATTATGCCGGTTTACGTTACCGCTGTTGGTGAATGAGGCTTCGTCGCTAAATATAACGCGTGCAAAAAATCTGTCATCGTCCCGTAATTTCTCTTGTGCACAGTGGCAGAACTGTACACGACGTTCAAAGTCTTCGCCATGCAGTTCCTAGTGCACAGAAATATGGTACGGGTGCAATCGATGTTGTAGCATTCTCAACACCG
The DNA here is from genome assembly GCF_023864345.2 of Schistocerca serialis cubense. Taxonomy (NCBI): domain Eukaryota; kingdom Metazoa; phylum Arthropoda; class Insecta; order Orthoptera; family Acrididae; genus Schistocerca; species Schistocerca serialis. The sequence continues at coordinate 484,479,490 of NC_064645.1, read as the reverse complement.
ACGTTTTTGAGATTCCCAATTCTTGCTCAATTTCTCTGCTACTGATGTGCGGATTAGCCGCGACAGCAGCTAAAACACCTACTTGGGCATCATCATTTGTTGCAGGTCGTGGTTGACGTTTCACATGTGGCTGAACACTCCATATTTCCTTAAATAACCTAAGTATCCTGCGAACGGTCAGGACACTTGGATGATGTCGTCCAGGATACCGAGCAGCATACATAGCACACGCCCGTTGGGCATTTTGATCACAATAGCCATACATCAACACGATATCGACCTTTTCCGCAATTGGTAAACTGTCCATTTTAACACGGGTAATGTATCACGAAGCAAATACCGTCCGCACTGACGGAATGCTGCGTGATACCACGTACTTATACGTTTGTGACTATTTAGCACCATTTATCACAAAGCGAAAAAAAGTGGTCCAACTAAAACATTCATATTTCTTTACGTACTACTCGTATATGTAATAAAAACGGGGGTTCCTACTTAAAAAAACGCAGTTGACATCCGTTTGACCTATGGTAGCGCCATCCAGCGGGCCAACCATAGCGCCATCTGGTTTCCCCCTTCAAGCTAAACAAGTTTCGTTCTTTATAATTTTTTCGTTTGACGCTTATTTCTTGAGATATTCGGCCCGGTCACGATCAATGCATACCTGTGCGTGGCCATTTTTACCATGAAGCGGCGGCAGCCAGGTGGTTAGCGTCAAGCCCCGTAATCGCTGGATCGAGTACCGTTCGTCAGTTTTTTTCTTTTATTTCCAACACAGTCATTTTCTTTACTATTTACATTACAATTTGTATAATGGGAAAAATAAGTGTAATCGGTTGAGCTTTTATGTAATTTACAATGTTATTTGGCAGTCTACAAATTTTTATTATCATAAATAATATAATATTCATAAATGTCGACTAGTAAACGACCAAACGCAGAAAGTGATACTGAAAATGTATGCTTGTCCGTGTCTTCAAAATTGTTCGTATTTAACCGAAAGAGAACGAGTAACTGCTTCTCTTGAAGACACTATTAAAATACAATCGATATTGTATAACCAGTTATCAGTGCTGATATTTTAGGAAATGCTACGTTATGCATGGTTTGCTTCCAAATGTCGTGTGAAAGAGGGGTTTTTGAAAATGTTAACGAGGTTTGTTTTTTCCACGGAAAACCTCAAAAGACCTTGCGTATGCTGAAACATAGCATTCATTCAATGCAGATGGCGCCGTTCAACTAAGTTTTTCATGTTTTTACGAAAAATACCATCCTGCAACTTGTGCTCGTAATGTCGAAAGCGACGATTAATTGTACAATTCTAGAGTCGTCTGTGCCGGTCAAAACTTGGAGGTAACAAGTCGTTTCGGGCTCCTTCCAGGTATAAGGGATTTCTCAAATCACTGACAAGCATACATTTTCAGTATCACTTTATGCGTTTGGTCGTTTACTAGTCGATAGTTATGAATATTATATTATTTGTGATAATAAAAATATGTAGACTGCGAAATAACATTGTAAATTTAATAAAAGTTCATCCGATTACACGTATTTTTCCCATTATATTAATTGTAAAATAAATAGTAAAGAAAATGACTGTGTTGGAAATAAAAAAAAACTGACGAACGGGACTCGATCCAGCGATTACGGGGCTTGAACGCTAACCACTCGGCTGCTGCCGCTTCGTGGTAAAAATGGCGCCGCACAGGTATATATTTGACGACGGAAATTATCTTGCAATTTTCTCAACAACGCTTGAGAAGTACGCGCTACTGCTTACACATTTTGTTGTCCTCATGGAGTACTAAAAGTATACGAAGTTTACTGTAAATCGCGTTCCAAACGTCTTGGCCTCCCCTTGTAAGACAAATAAAAGTAAACACATCTCGAATTAACTTTTGGAATCGGACGGAAATCGCCAGATGTGATGCAAATGTACAGACAAACAAATGATTTCAATTTCAGAAAAATTGGATGACTTGATTTACAAAAAGAACTTCACAAATTGAGCAAGTCAAAAACGCATTAGTTGACCTCTGGTGCTTAAGGAAGCAGTTATTCGCCTTGGTAGTGACTGATACAGTTGTTGTGAGTCCTCCTGAGGGATATCGTGGCAAATTTTGTGCTTGTAGCGAGTTAGATCGTGAAAATGTTGAGCTGGTTGAAGGGCCCTGCCCATAATGCTGCAAACGTTCTCAGCTGGGGAGTGATCTGGCATCTTGCAGGCCAAGGTAGGGTTTGGCGGGCGGGAATTATCTTGTTGAACTGTAAGTCGAGAATAGCTTACCATGAAGGGCAAAACGGGTCGTAGAATATCGTCAACGCATCTTTGTGCTGCAACTGTGACGTAGATGGCAACCAAAGGGGTTCCGGTATGAAAAACAAGGCACCCAGACGATCAGTCCTGGTTGTCAGGCCGAATGGCGGGCGACAGTCACTGTCCGGGCGTCTCCAGACAAGCCTTCCGCCTGGAATCTCATTGACTCAAGTAGAATCGCCTTCGGTGATTAGTCTCGCTTCGCAGTGAGCATTGTATTCATCTGTTTGTCTGTACATGTACATCTACCGATTTCTGGCGCGTCGTTGCATCGTGTCTTATACTGTATTTATGTATTATACATACGAAAAATACGTAGCCTGTGTCCGTCCGAATGTTTATTAGAGTATCATGCACAAATACGAAGTAAATTTGTCAAGAACTTTTCGAGATTTTTGGTAACATCCTTTCCCCATTATATATTTATATACACTCCCGGAAATGGAAAAAAGAACACATTGACACCGGTGTGTCAGACCCACCATACTTGCTCCGGACACTGCGAGAGGGCTGTACAAGCAATGATCACACGCACGGCACAGCGGACACACCAGGAACCGCGGTGTTGGCCGTCGAATGGCGCTAGCTGTGCAGCATTTGTGCACCGCCGCCGTCAGTGTCAGCCAGTTTGCCGTGGCATACGGAGCTCCATCGCAGTCTTTAACACTGGTAGCATGCCGCGACAGCGTGGACGTGAACCGTATGTGCAGTTGACGGACTTTGAGTGAGGGCGTATAGTGGGCATGCGGGAGGCCGGGTGGACGTACCGCCGAATTGCTCAACACGTGGGGCGTGAGGTCTCCACAGTACATCGATGTTGTCGCCAGTGGTCGGCGGAAGGTGCACGTGCCCGTCGACCTGGGACCGGACCGCAGCGACGCACGGATGCACGCCAAGACCGTAGGATCCTACGCAGTGCCGTAGGGGACCGCACCGCCACTTCCCAGCAAATTAGGGACACTGTTGCTCCTGGGGTATTGGCGAGGACCATTCGCAACCGTCTCCATGAAGCTGGGCTATGGTCCCGCACACCGTTAGGCCGTCTTCCGCTCACGCCCCAACATCGTGCAGCCCGCCTCCAGTGGTGTCGCGACAGGCGTGAATGGAGGGACGAATGGAGACGTGTCGTCTTCAGCGATGAGAGTCGCTTCTGCCTTGGTGCCAATGATGGTCGTATGCGTGTTTGGCGCCGTGCAGGTGAGCGCCACAATCAGGACTGCATACGACCGAGGCACACAGGGCCAACACCCGGTATCATGGTGTGGGGAGCGATCTCCTACACTGGCGTACACCACTGGTCATCGTCGAGGGGACACTGAATTGTGCACGGTACATCCAAACCGTCATCGAACCCATCGTTCTACCATTCCTAGACCGGCAAGGGAACTTGCTGTTCCAACAGGACAATGCACGTCCGCATGTATCCCGTGCCACCCAACGTGCTCTAGAAGGTGTAAGTCAACTACCCTGGCCAGCAAGATCTCCGGATCTGTCCCCCATTGAGCATGTTTGGGACTGGATGAAGCGTCGTCTCACGCGGTCTGCACGTCCAGCACGAACGCTGGTCCAACTGAGGCGCCAGGTGGAAATGGCATGGCAAGCCGTTCCACAGGACTACATCCAGCATCTCTACGATCGTCTCCATGGGAGAATAGCAGCCTGCATTGCTGCGAAAGGTGGATACACACTGTACTAGTGCCGACATTGTGCATGCTCTGTTGCCTGTGTCTATGTGCCTGTGGTTCTGTCAGTGTGATCATGTGATGTATCTGACCCCAGGAATGTGTCAATAAAGTTTCCCCTTCCTGGGACAATGAATTCATGGTGTTCTTATTTCAATTTCCAGGAGTGTATTATAAACTGAAGAGTCAAAAAAACTGGTACACCTGCCGAATATCGTGTAGGAACCCCGCCATCACGCAGAAGAGCCACAACATAACATGGCACGGACTCGAATAATGTCTGAAGTGCTGCTGGAGGGAGTTGACGCCATGAATCCTACAGGGCTGTCCATAAATCTTTAAGTGTATAAGGGGATGGAGATCTCTTCTGAACTGCACGTTGCACGGCGTCCCAGATTTCCATATATTGTTCATGTCTAGCCAGCGGAAGTGTTTAAAGTCAGAAGAGTATTCCTGGAGAAACTCTGTAGCAATTCTGGAAGTGTAGGGTGTCGCATTGTCCTGCTGAAATTGCCCAAGTCCGTGGGAATTCACCATGGACGTGAACGGATGCAGGTGACCAGACAGGATGCTTACGTATGTGTCAGCTATCAGAGTCCTATCTAGAGGTAATAAGGGTCCAATATCGCTCCAACTGCACACGGCCCACGACCATTACAGAGTCTCCACCAGCTTGAACAGTCCCATGCATGCCTACTATGCAGCGGATACAGATTCGATTCCCGGCCGGGATGGAGACTTTCTCCCCGTGTGAACTGTGTGTTGTGTTGTCCTCACCATCATCATCTCATCATCACCATCGTCAAGCCGCCCAACGTGGCGGTATCGGAAATAAGACTTGCACCAGGCGGCCGAATTTCCGCGGACGGGGCCTTCCGGCCAACAATGCCAGACGATCATTTCATTTACCCTCTACAGCTCCCTCTAGTTCCATGCAACTTACTCAGTAATGTCTTAAAGGATGTCAACCATCCTGTCCATTGGTTTTTCCATATACTCCTCGCCCATTCTGCAGAGAATCTCCTATTGCTTACCTTCCCAGTCAGCCCAATTTTCAGCGCTCCTCTATAGCACCTCCTCTCAAATACTTCGATCTCTTCTGTTCCGGTTTCCTCGACAGTCCATGTTTCATTGCCATATAATGCAGTGCTCCAAACGTACATTCTCAGAATTTCTTCCTCAAATCAAGACCTATGTTTGATACTAGTAGACTTCTCTTGGCCAGGAAACACCTTTTTGCCTGTGTTAGTCTGCTTTTGACGTTTTTCTCGCTTCGTCAGTCACGAGTTATTATGCTGCCCAGGTAGCACAGTTCTCCATCTACTTCTTGATCATCAGTCCTCATGTTAAGTTTGTCGCTGTCGTTATTTCTGCTGCTTCTCATTACATTCGTCTCTCTTCGATTTACCTTACATCCATATTCTGTACTTAATAGAGCAGAACCTGCAATTCCACTTCACTTTCACTAGGGATAGCGATGTCATCAGTGAATCTTATCACTGATATACTTTCCCCTTGAATGCTACTTTGTTTAACTCGTCCTTATAGTTTGCAGAACAATATATAGCCGTTGTCAGTTTAAATGGTTCAAATGGCTCTGAACACTATGGGACTTAACTTCTGAGGTCAACAGTCCCCTAGAACTTAGAACTACTTAAACCTAACTAACCTAAGGACATCACACACATCCATTCCCGAGGCAGGATTCGAACCTGCCACCGTAGCGGTCGCGCGGTTCCAGACTGTAGCGCCTAGAACCGCTCGGCCACCCCCGCCGGCCGTTGTCAGTAAAATATTCTTTGGAAATGGGAGGGGGAGGCACTTAACACCTATGACAACCGTCACTCTCCCCCCTCTCTTTCATTCACACCTGCCACTGCCATGATATCACTTTATGGTGACAAAATGTAATCCCACGTGCATAAATACTCACGTGCCCTCGGTGGCGACACATTTCTGTTGCTGAAAAAGCATCAATAGAATAGTCAGGAAATGTTATGTTATGACGATGACTTTGAGAAAGTATATCCAGCCTGTGCCACTCCAACTTTTACACTGGGACTAACTGGCTGCTTCTCTTTTAACTTCGTTATTGGAATTAATGCCGGACTGTGAAGCGAGGCAAACTACAGGGGAACGGCTGCCGAGAACCGTCGCAACAAATTTGTATTCCGCGAAGACCGGCAGAGAAATTTATACATGCAGTTTGAAAGCGGCAGTGGCTGAATTGGAATGGAATTGGTAATGCGACAGTCGCAACACGTTAACTTTGATGTAGCTGTTACTGCTGCATTTAATTCGAAGTTTTATGCTGCAAATACAAAACAGTACTAAACGGCACTTGGTGTGAATCAGTGAATACAAAGCATCTTTCAGTTGTCACAGCGCACTTTCGGAAAACTAACTTTTGGCTTTTTGCATTATATTGCATACAGGGACTCTGAGCTTTCTCTAACTACCCTCTGTGGTCTTCGGGCAACGCTTGGTGCCTCGAATCCAACCGCTGACTTGAATGTACGTTTTAAAATGCCAATGATGAAACGTGTTTAATTCCATTCGGAATCGTTTGCACCACGACCTTATTAATGTCAATAGGTTCTGGATAAATGGCAGCATCGGTCGAAAATATTTAAATCCTATATTTTACATGTCGATTTCGGTCATTGTGTCCAAATTGTGTGAATCTTATGGGCCCATATCATAGCAGCAGAACAGTTTGCATGAGGTGTAACATATACTGTGATGATTAGTTCCAATAGATACGTTCACTTTTACTGTACGTTCGATCGGCAACTGATAAGGTTACAAGAAAGGCTCTTCTTAAATTTAAAAATTATTGCATGCAGTTGAGGTGGTGATATCTGTTGGTAGTAATCATGAGAGTACATGTTACATCTCATAGTAAATATAGTGCTACAATGTTCGAATAATCTGGACTGACGATGGTCCCACAGAGACCGAAATAGATCTGTAAAACAAAGGATTTCAATATTTATGACCGATGCTGATATTTTTCCAAAATATAATGATGAAAGAAAATTCCACATATGGGTCTGCAATCGTGTTTATATTCTTCATCCTAATTCCATCTAGAGCGGACCCTTAACTTTATCTCTTCCAGTTATATAACATTTTTTGGCATGCATCCATTATCTATACACTCAAGAACATTGAAAACAGTGCATGAAGAGGTGAGAATCTGATCGAAATGAAATTTATTAGTCATAATGTAATGGATAAGAGATTCACTTGATCCTAAAATGAAGACACGTATACAAGTACAGTGGGTACAAGTAGACAAAACTAGGGATAGAGAAAAATAGAGGTGAGCAATAGGGGAAAAAATGGTTCAAATGGCTCTGAGCACTACGGAACTTAACATCTATGGTCATCAGTCCCCTAGAACTTAGAACTACTTAAACCTAACTAACCTAAGGACATCACACAACACCCAGTCATCACGAGGCAAATGGGGAAAGGTGGGTAATATTCATTACGTGCAAGAACCAAGACGGAACAACAAGAGCGTTCGGATTAAAAAGGTTGGACGAGAGTGGTGTAGTCATTCGCCCTTACTGTTCAATCCATACGTCGAAGAAGCAATTAAGGAAATAAAAGAAAAGTTCAAGATAAGGATCAAAATTCAAGGTGAAAGGATATCATGTTAAGATTCGCTGATGACATTGAAGGTGAAGAAGGATTATAGGACCTGCTGAATGGAAAGAACGGCGTATTGTAATCGAAGATAGACGAAAGTAACGAAAATTAGCAGAAAAGAGAACAGCAAGAAACGTAATATCATAACTGGTGATCACAAAGTACATGAAATTAAGGAATTCTACTCCCTATGCAGCAAAACGACCAAAGAGGACATATAAAGCAGACCCTAGCCAATAGATATCTTAATTTTAGGAATAAATTTCTGAGAATGTATGTTTGGAACACAACACTGTGTGGTAGTGAGACACAGACTATGTGAAAACTGGAACAGAAGAGAATTGAAGCATCTGAGACGTTGTGCTACAGAAGAACGTTGAAAATTAGGTGGACTCATAAGCCAAGGAAGAGGAGGTTCTGCGCAGGATCGGCGAGGATTGGAATAAACGAAAAAACACTGATAAAAAGAAGGGACTGAATGATAGAACATCTGTTATGACATCAGGAACAACTTCTATAGTACTAGAGGGGCTGCAGAGAGTAAAAACTGTAGAGGAAGACCGAGGCTGGAATACATCCAGCAAATAATTGAGAATATAGGTAGCAAGTGGTATTCTGAGATGAAAGCTTGGCACTGGACAGGAATTCGTGGCTGGTCGCATCAAAAAAATCAGAATACAGTGCAACATCAACAACGCGTTGGACCACCTTTCGCTGCAGTACATGCCGCAACACTGACCGGTATCGAGTTGATCAGATGTGCGACGTTGTCCTGAGGCAGACTGGTCCACAAATCTTGAACAGCCTCCTTCAAATCACGTACAGAGTGACACGGTGGCATCTGGTGTTTTAATTGATCCCACGTATTCTCTACAGGGGACAAGTCCGGGGAACAGGCTGGCCATGGAAGATTCGGAACATGAAGTAGGAAGTCTTGAGCAACTCGAGCTGTTATGCGGACGAGCAAAGCTGGGAAAGCGCCCCTGGTAGACCACATGGGGTTCGAAGAATGTCACACATAACACTGGCTCGTTAAAGTTCCAAATACACGTACTACAGTTCTATCGTAGCCTATGTCCCCGCCCCCACCCTCCCCCTACCCCAGACAATTATGCCGGTTTTGCATGAGGTATGGTGCGTAACAGCGTGGATGGAACTGTACCGTTTACCAGTCTGCCTCCACACCCGTTAACGGCTGTCAACCGTCCCCATAACGTATCGGGATTCATCACTAAACACCACGTTTTGTCTGTTTGTGGCAGTTCACGACTTTTCGGATTGGCACCACTTAGGCGAAGTCGCTGATGTCCCGGTATTAAAAGCAGTACACTACACGGGCGTCTGGATTGCAAATTCGCATCCGCAAGGCGTCTGAAAATAGTTTATGGCACAACTGGCACCTATACATTTGCTTGTTTGATGGAGCGAGTCACTGCAGAATCCACGATCGGTTGCTGCACGAACCTTCGATACCCTCGCCTCGTCATCTTCCTGGTCGCTCCAGACCCGGTACGTCACACGTGTGTGCCATCTCGTGTCCACTGCTCCAGACATCCTGTGACGGAACGCCAGGAACGATCGACCTGGCGAGCCACACGGCATCTCGACCAGCCTGCGGTTTTCATGTCGATGAATAAGCCCCTCACAAGCTGGCTTAACTGCCAGAAATGTCATCTAACACGTCTACCTGACATTCTGCGCTCCGAATGTCCTCGAGTCGGGATGAAATCAACACGCATCACTCGTCCGCTATGCCTCCGTTCGTTTAAATAGCGCCACTGCAGGGTCAATGGGCTTGCGCACTGGCACCAAACATGGGTCATTTGCAGATCGAATGCTACTGAACTTAGGTGCATAATATCGCATTTACACATTTCTAAATTCTGGGTACGCTATTTTCAGTGTTCCTCAGTGTAGAAACTGAAGACACCCTATAATCACAGCCTCAAGTCAAAATGGGACCATCCGTCTCCAAACCAAAGTACTGCATGTACAGGACGAGTCAGAACACCATTGATCAGTTTTCAGAGGTGGTAGTATGGACCAAATCAAATAAAAATGGTGGAGTAAACAAGGGCTCTAAAACACACATGTTAAGATTTATTAGCACTTGTTTATCTTCGACACTGTGAAACACATTTCTTCTACTGCAAGCTCTTCGCTTTCCATATTTTGGTAGGCAGTATTATTGATCAGTTATGTCCAGTAGAAGAGCGCTGTTTCACAGTAGCGAACATGAACAAGTACTCTTAGCTTGCAAGACATGAATTTAGCGCCCTTGTTTATCAGGCATCTTTTTCCATATTAAAACCACAGAAAGTTTGTTGGTGGAGTTCTGAATAACCCTGTATAAGTTCACATCACGTGTGAAGAAATACATATAGTCTGTGTGGAACACTACTGTGCCTCTCATCTGTTTTTCCATTTCTTCCCTTTCCCCTGAAACATTACAATCGTCCTCCATTTGCCAAACACTGCGAGTCAGAAGATATTTTCTGTTATCAATTACCCGCTTTCCATTAAATAGTCTTCTAGATCGTTTCTTACCTTTTGAAAATTCAACAATGAATCTCTTTGGCCCAAACAACATCCATTCATCTGGCCACGACATATCCTACACAGCTCCATTTAAGTTTCGTTAACGTGATAAGAAAAAGACTGTTTCTTCATTGTAGCCCTTGAAGCATTAATTTTCCTGTTTCTCCCAATAACTCTAATTAACAGACTTTTGGATTCGTAGGTGACAAACACTCTGCTTTCTCGTACATTACGTGTTACATACGCTCTAAGACATAAAGACAATATGATGACGCCCCAAGAAGGAATTGTTAGAATAGTACGGAAATCGGTAGATGTAATGTACATGTAGGCACTAACAAATGATTACAATCTCAGAAAAACTTGATGAACTATTCAACAGAAAGACCTTCACAAATTGATCAAGTCAGTACCGTGTTGGTCCACTTTTGCCCTTATGCAAGCAGTTATTCGGCTTGGAAAGATTGATAGAGAAATTGTCAATATCAATGAAATTATACAAAAGCCGTGTAACTCAAATGTTAATTTATTTTATTTTGAAGGCTACCGAAACTGGTAGCCTTCAAAATAAAATAATATAACACCTCAGTTATATGACTGTTGGAGAATTTCATTGATATTGACAATTACTTAACCACCCATGTCTCCTATGCGTGATACATCAACAGAGAGTATCCTGAGGGATACCGTCTCAAATTATGTCCCATTGGCGCATTAGATCCTAAAATTCCCAATCTGGTTGGAGGGCCCTGTGCATAATGCTAACCGTTCTCAGTTTGAGACAGATTCGACGACCTTTCTGGTCAAGGTAGGGTTTGACAAGCAGAAAGTCAAGCAGTAGAAACTCTCGCTGCGTGCAGGCGGTCATTATCCTGCTGAAATGTAAGCTCAGGCTGGTCTGCCATGAAGGGCAACAAAATAAGGGGTAGAATACTGTCGGCGTACAGCTGTGTTGTAAGGGTGCAGCGGATGGCAACCAAGGAGTCTTCTGTTAAAAGAAACGGCACCCCAGACTATCAGTCTTGGTTGTCGGGCGTCATGGCAGGTGGCCGTCACACAGGTATCCCAACGCTGTCTAGGGCGACTCCAGAAGCGTCTTCGCTAGTCGTCGGTGTTCAGTTCGAAGCGGGACTTACCCCTGAAGACCTGTTTCAATGAGATTCCAGACCGGAAACATATTTGAGAACGTCCCCGGACAGTGGTGGGATACCAATTCGACTGTGACCCGCCATACGGCCCGTAGACCAGGAGTGATGGTCTGGGATCCCTTTGGTTGTCAGCCGCGGCACCCTTACAATACAGCGATACGTCGATGATATTCTACGCGCCGTTTTGGTGCCGTTCATGGCAAGCCGCCCTGGACTTAAATTTCAGCACGATAGCGTCCACCCGCACATTGCGAGTGTTTCTACTGGTTGTTTACAACCATGAGTTGTATATCATATACAAAGACCAACCCATCAGAAGGATAGTGAAATCATCTAGAATGAGGTGGGCGGGACATGTGGCTCGCATGAATGATACAGAAGTACCAAAAAGAATTTTACAAGAAAAGCCAGGAGGGTAGAGAGGACGTGGTCGACCAAGAGCCAGATGGGAAGATGGAGTAATCGAAGATCTTAGGAAGATGGGCTATAGAAACTGGAGAGTATTGGCAAAGGACCGAGAGAAATGGAAGGAAATTGTAGAAGAGGCCAAGGCTCTTCATGAGCTGTAGAGCCAAGAAAGAAGAAGAGGAAGAAGTCTTCGTGCTTGCCAAACCCTTCCTTGGTCTGTAATATCTCCGAATCTCTCCCCAACTGACAACGTTTGGAGTGTTATATACAGAGCTCTCTAACCACTTCAGGATTTTGACGATCCAACGCGCCAATTTGGCACAACATCCCTGAGGGAGACATCACACAGCTCTATCAACGCCAATCCGAGTAACTGCTTACATGACAGGAGGTGGGCCAACGCTTTACTAACCTGCTGAATTTCTGAAGCTCTTTCTCTCGTATGAAGCATGCAAGTTTTCTGACATTATAATTATTTGTTGGACTGTGTTTGAACATCGTATCTACGTATTACCGTCCCATTCGGATGATTCTTTCACGATGCGTCGTTTTCCCGTTTTCCTTCTTTTTTTTTCTTTTCCGCCCTCAGAGTGTATGCGGGTATATAAGCACCGACTTGTAGGACTTCAGTTGGTGTAGTCTTCAAATGGAAAATTTTTGTGTGTCCCTTATACCCTGAACCACCAAAGAAACTGGTATAGGCATACGTATTCAAATACAGAGATATGTAAACAGGCAAAATACGGCGCTACGGTCGGAAACACCTGTATAAGACAACAAGTATCTGGCGTAGTTGTCAGATCGGGAACTGCTGCTACAGTGGCAGGTTATTAAGATTTACGTGAATTTGAACGTGGTGTTATAGTCGGCGCACGAGCGATACGACATAGCATCCCCGAGGTAGCGATGAAGTGGGTATTTTCCCGTACGACCATTTTACGAGTGTACCCTGAAGATCAGGAAGCCGGTAAAACATCAAATCTCCATCACTGCGGCTGGAAAAAGATCCTGCAACAACGGGATCAACGACGACTGAAGGGAATCGTTCAACGTGACAGAAGTGTAACCCTTCCGCAAATTGCTGCAGATTTCAATGCTGGGCCATCAACAAGTGTCAGTGTGCGAACCATTCAACGAAACCGTCGATACGGGATTTCGGAGCCGAAGCCCCATTCGTGTGCCCTTGATGACTGCACGACACAAAGCTTTACGCCTCGCCTGGGCCCATCAACAACGGCATTCGACTGTTGATGACTAGAAACATGTTTCCTGGTCATACGAGTCTCGTTTCAAATTGTATCGAGTGAATGGACGTGTAGGGGTACGGAGACAACCTCATGAATGCATGGATCCCGCATGTCAGCATGGAACTGTTCAAGCTGGTGGAGGCTCTGTAGTGATACGGGCATGTGCGGTTGGAGTGATAGGGGACCCTGTTATGTCTAGATACGATTCTGACGGGTGATGCGTACGTAAGCATCCTGTCAGACCACCTGCACCCATTCATGTCCATTGTGCATTTCGACGAACTTAAGCAATTCTAGCAGGACAATGCGACACTCCACAAGTCCAGAATTGCTAGTGAGTGGCTGCAGGAACACTCTTCTGAGTTTAAACACTTCCGCTCACCACCAAACTCCCCAGACATGACATTATTGAGCATATCTGGGATGACTTGCAACGTGCTCTTCAGAAGAGATCTCCACCCCTTCGTACTCCTACCGATTTATGGTGTCAATTCCCTTCAGCACTACTTCAGACATTAGTTGAGTCCATGCCAAGTCGTGTTAGAGCCTTCTGCGTTCTCGCGGGGGCCCTACACGTTATTAGGTAGGTGTACCAGTTGCTTGGCTCTTCAGTGTATATTAACAATTATAAGCCTTCGCTTGCAGACACATCAGAAGCTTAATTTTGACAGTGCTATCTAATTTACCAAAAGCACATTAGGCCACCTACGCGAAACACAAAAACTCAATAATGTGTCCTACAACTTTATTGCTCATTTGTCCTATTTTTGTTTCAATGCTTTGATTAACCATTATTTTAATCTTATTATAGATGATTTTCATGGTTCGGTTTCAGACTTGTTCTCTAAAATAAGTGCTGTAACGCGTAGACGTTTTCCGTTTTTCCGGCTTAAAAATCCAGGAACAGTTTCGATAGTGTAAAATCTCTCTTTTCTGACTCCTCTTTCAAATTCGATTTTCTCTTAATCCTAATTAAGTCCAATAAGTGGTAGACTGTAGACTGGCGTATACATTCTACAGTATTGTAATATACGAATAAATAAAGTGAATGCCACGTCTCTCAAGAACTATTTGTAGCCTACATACGCTGCCGAAAAAAATTGCAACCCTCAAGGACTGTGTTCAGTGTCACGGAGCTATACAATATGTGCCTCCGGAGGCGTTGTAGTGTTAGTGATTCATCTTTCACGATCATCGTCGATCAAATATATCTCAGGAAGCCTGTTTTGCGCTCTCTGTTACTCTGGAGGCAGTAACTGTGGCGAGGTTATAGGCGAACTGTGAGTGCAACATTCTTTCTGGGTACAACCATGGTTGCAGTAATTTCTGAAAACCTTTACAACCATGTCCCGTCGACGATTACGTACTCCTGTTGCACAACTTCGGCTATTTGAACAGTGTCGCATTATGGGTTTGCGGGGACTTGGATGGACGTATGGGTTGCTATATATGGCGGCCACATTGTATCGATTGTGTGTCGCTCCTTTTAGCAGTGATTTGTGTAACATTCCTGCACCTGTTGAGTAGGTTCTGGACATCCGCGTAGTACAGATGCACATAAAGAGCGACGCATTGTGGGACCAGCAGTGGCCGACCGAACATCATGTAGGGTAGACATCTACGCAGATGTTACTACTGATGTTGTAAGGGTTTTGTTTTATACAGCAGATTGTAATTCTGGCAATATTTTGGATGTCACGCGAAATAGTAAAGCTACAATAGCGCCTGAGTAATAGCAGGAAACATTTCTACCAAAGAGTTTGCTCTACACCTTTGCGTGTGAATGGAATGCTGTCTTGGAGAGAGACGGGGGGAGAGAGAAGCAGTCGAGATGTATCTTATGATGGATTAAGATGCGTTTAGGCCGTGTTGTGCGCAGCCAATAATTTTTTTACATTATTTTTCATTTGTGGAGAGATATTTTATAAATTCATTCAGAAGACTTCAAAAGATACTGTAATAGCGCATTTGCCGAGACATTCAATCGTAGTAATTAATTGGTCATGGATTGGCAATTGGAGTTTTACTGATTTTTCTTCAAAGATGAATAGCATATTTAATTCTAAGAAAGTAAAAAGAATTTATTCAGGTTTTTCCACTGTTAACATAAAGTGAATTTTTAATATTTGTAGTGTTCAAATATTTTTTCTTTGTGATCTAATGTTTTCTTAATACAGTTACTTTATTGTTTCTCGATCAATCAGCATTCATCTCTTTACTTCAATTTTCACATATATAATTTTGCTTCCCCGAGTTTCTCAGGGACAGAAGTTTAATCAACAATTATCACTGCAGTAATGAAATTTACTAGAACAGACGTTTTGTGGATGTCTCTGTAGTTTAAAACACGCACTGCACTGCACGTCGTATCACCAAGTAGTGTAATAGTATGAATTTTTGTTAAGCATAACAGCAGCAGCGACAGCAGTTTGGAGATAGCAGCAGCTCAGCAATTATTCATTGTGCAAACAGACAGGTCAATTATAATTTACATATGATACAATTAACATTTCAACCGTGACATACTTTTCAGACAGGACATTTCTGGTAATTATTTATATTTCATATTAATCTAGCAGTCAGATTGCTTTTATAATTGCTAATGGGGCAGTTTTCTTTATTCTTTTGCACTGCTGAACACTTTTCAAGAATTACGAGATTACTTACGAACCTAAATACGGTCTTCATTGTTTCTCTAGTCATGAGTTCAATTTCACATTACCACATGGATAAAATACCTGCAAATATGACTATACATTACCACACAACAGGAAAATAATTAGCCACTTTCAGTTTGGCAACAAAAACCGTTGGGGAACGCCCACATGTAGCAGAACTAACATCGTGGCTGTGGCCAGGTTAGCACTGACACATCGACACCGGCAAGCACGACTGTCTGGTGTTGTGAAAGAGTCGACTAGAGACTACGATGTCACTCTGCAGTCTTCAGTGATAAGAGTAGGTTCCGTCTGTGTGCGACTGATTGGCGTAAGCGTGTATAGCATAGATGTAGTGAGCGGCCATTTTCGGAATGCATTCATCCACGACACACAGGTACCATCCCACGCTTCATGGTGTCACGGACCATTAGTTACAATTCGAGCTCTCTTTTGGTGTAACTGTAGGGTATTGTAACCAGTGGCCGCCACATATCACAGTTTGTTACCCCCGCGGTACTGAGCTACTGCCACTTCTTCGACAGGAAGGTGATGATCTTTTTCAGCAGGAAATGCAGGTCCACATACGACGCAACGTGCTCTACATGGTGTGCAACATCTGTCCTGGTCAATAGGACCACCAGATCTCTCGCCAACTGAGCACGTATTCGACATGGCGAAGATGGAACTTAATCGTTCTCCAGAGTCTGCAAGAACCATAGCCGAACTGCATCACAAGTTGCAAGATGCTTGTTGCAACCTATCACAGGATGCCGCTGGGCACTTTTACGACAGTTTTCAGTCGAGAACATACGCCTTCGTTGCCGTCGTAGGGAGTACACTGTAAATTGATGCGACCGTCTGGGGGCCATTTACTGTGACGTGTTGTAACATTATGGATATGGTATAGGTCGATTCAGTAAAACTTTCTTGTTCATCTTTACAATCTGTTCAAACTGTTCACACAATATTTCGCCAGATATCATTTGTTGACGCTCTATAACTTCTAAAGACTGTAAATATAGGACAGATTTTATAGCTAATCGGAAATTACATTCAGTGTAGACTTACAACCAAATTTACAACCACAAAGTTATCAAGAAAACTTAAATTTTTGGAAGAGATAATATGCATGTTACATGTAAACAAAGTACTGACATCATAGAAATGGCCATATAATTTCAGTAACGAACCAAAACACAAAAATTGCAAATTGTGCAACATTGTTAAAGTATTAATTAAGTCATTTTTTGGAACTTTATATCTCATCCGAAGACTTAGACAGAGACACTGAAATGCTTCCTAATTTTTGTCTGTTATATCCTGCTTTGGCAAAAATTTAAATCGAATCCGACACAAAACAACCTGGAAAGGTTCAGAGAAAGTAGAAAAATAGCCTCCTACACAATCATAAACGAAAAGAGGCTGTATGAAAGACTATCACTTCAACAAATACAGGTGTACTTCACTCAAAACAAATCCAGAGACTATTACCAATCTTTCAAAAGACACCTGAAAGGTTACGAACCACCCACTTTAAATTTTCGTGACAAATCAGGGAAATTAGGTACAAATGACCAAAAAAATTGCAACATTTTATCAAACTATTTCGAAGACCTTCTCAACTGTAAAGCGCCCCCAAAGAAGACGGAATTCAAAACTCCAGAAGAAATCCCTGCAGAGTCACATCCAGCAACTCTAAATGAAGTCCGGGAAGCTATAAAATCCCTCGAGAACAACAAATATTCTGGTGAAGATGGATAACAGCTGAACTTTTGAAACTAGGTTAGGAAAAAGCAACTCTGCACCTCGGTACAGTAATTAAGGAAATTTGGAGAACCGAGAAGATCCCAGAAGATTGGAGGACGGCACTTATACATCCACTTCACAAAAAGGGTGACAGATCAGATGTGAACAATTGCAGGGGGATTCCCCTTCTATCCGTTCCATACAAGGTCTTTTCCAAGATATTACAAAATAGGATTGAACCAGTTCTCGATGCACAGATAGGAGAATACCAAGGTGGATCTAGAAAAGGGAGGAGCTGTTCGGAGCAAATTATTAACCTTAAAAATATAATTAGAACACTACATGTCATGACGTTTATTGATTTTAGAAAAGCGTATGACTCCATAGACAGAGAAAGCCTCATTAAAATCTGAAGGAACCTCGAATTGACAGAAAAACTAGAGAGATAGTAAAGCAAACACTGACAGATACGGAGTCCAAAGTCAAGTTTCGAGGCAACATTTCTGAACCTTTTAAAAACCAAACGGGTTTGAGACAAGGGGATGGACTCTCCCCAATTCTATTCAACATCACTTTGGAAAAGATTATGACGGAGACATTGGAGGAATACACACAACAAAAAGTAAAGGGAATATCTTTTGGAGGATCAGTTAAAAGGCCTTACGATACATGCACTATCTTTTGCAGATGATATTGCTCTCCTGTCCACAAATATAGCAGATGCAAATAAACAAATAAAAATCTCAGCAAAGCATGCAGCTAATTTTGGTTTACAGATATCACAAGCAAAAACTAAATTCATGTCTAAAAAATATAAGGAAATCAAAGAATTGCACACAATTATTGGGTGCATTGAAACGGTCAAACACCTTAAATATCTGGGAGAAACAATAACGGATACTGGCATGGAAAAAGAAGCAGTCAAACTTCGAGTAGCTAAACTTAGGAGAGCACGTATTATAACACAGAAGCTGTAATACAAAAAATGGCTACACTACAAAACAGTGAAGAGAACCGAAGTTCAATAAGCAGCAGAAACACTCTCCTTCAAGAACAAAGGACTAAGAGATGAGCTCGAGAAGAAGGAAAGAGTAATTCTGAGGAAGATTCTCGGTGGACACAAAAAAATTGGTGAAAAATGTGTAAAGATGAGCAATGAGGAGATCTACCAATTTATTAAATCAGTCGCAACGGAAATGAGAAAGAGAAGGCTGATGTTCTTTGGTCATCTGGTGAGAATGGATGGTGGCAGATTAACGAAGAAAATCTTCAACATAATTCAACATAAGAAAACACCCAACTCTTGGTTGCAAGGAATAAAGAAAGACCTCGGTCAACTTGGGCTTACAGAAATGGACTCAATGAATAGGGACAAGTACAGAAGGGCAATAACTGAATTCGAGGTTTTTCAGGAGGCTACAAAACCGAAGAACAACAAGAAACTAACAGCTGAACATCTGGAAAAAATGGCAGCAGGCAGAAGAGCAGCCCGAGAGAAGAGAAAGAAAAAAGTGAATATCAATTACAATTTGTAACGCGGTCCTTAGTTGGCCAATTCGTGTAAATAAAATAAATAAATAATATCCCAAATAGAAAATAGCTAAATTTGAAATATGAAAATTGCGTCGTAATTTAGAATTAAAAATCATCATTGATTCACAAAACTGTTCACACCAAAATCACTTTTACTATTAAGTATACTATTGTCAACAAAATATAAACGTCATATTCTCGTAAATAATTACCGATAGTTGCTGTAATCATTATTCTCAACCTGTGAGTTCCACATTGTTCTAGTTTTTGTCATAGTATTTGCCTGTGTTAAAACCTTGCAAACAAAATCCAGAATAAGAACTCCAGCCTGCAGCTGGAGGTTTCCAGGATGGCAGGAAGCGGATATGTTTCGAGGGTCGCTTTAAAAACTGGTTTCATCACTAATACATGTGAATATTGTAACCAATAGTGAAAGTGTATCAAAATTTGGAAGTAAATCATCTGCCGGAAAATGACATTTGGCCAAGACTTTTTATTTAAAGACAAATGTCAAACCTCTTACCAGAACCTATTTTTATAAACTTTCACAGGAAGCAGCAGCAGCAGCATGGGGGACATCGCCCAAAACGTAACAACATCAAAAAGCTAAGAACAAATTAATTCAGCCTATGCCCTCATCACTTTGTCCAAATATAAATACTTTAGGGTAGAAGACGAGCACTGAAATCTAGTCATACCCAAAAAGGTATTAGAACAGGTGGATGAAGTGACGTCAGAATGTGTGCAGCATTTGGTCTGAACTTGTTATTATATTCTCCTACAATGAAGAACTAGCTAGCACCTCACTTTTCATTAAAATGGCACATTTCGTTGAGTGTGTTGCATTTTTTTACCAGAAGTGTATTTTCTTAAAACTCGCTCGGAAGCTTTCTTAAAATCTGTGAATCCCAGTGGCAGTGGTAAATCAGATTTAATGCCCGACTCTATAATTTCGTTTATGACTTGCAGGGTTGTCCATTACGCTATAATCACGTCTACAGAGAGCATAATCTTTTCACTGATGGTAAGCTATTTTCTCTCCTTTTCAGTTGGCAACACATCAGTATATATTGCACATTGCGGAGAGGGTGCTGACAGTTCCATAATTCTTTAGTATCTCTAGGTAGTCTTTTCTTGTGAAGAAGGGCATCAATGTTCCAATATTGGTGCATTGCCTTCTTTGGCAAACATTTTGTAAGTAGTTTCTTTTATTCATTTTGTATTACTTTTTCCTCAGCTTTAATCATTCTATTGAAATATCACTTCCTGTCAGCTTACTTTTTTCTTACCTTGAATAGCTTGAAGCACGTGATCTGGCATTATATTCGAATTGTTATTTTTTTATCATGAAATGAAATGAAGTCCCATGCTTCTTTACAGAGCGTAGTGGAACGATGCGGGAGACCCGCACCGCCTTACTAGGCAAGGTCCTAGTGGAGGTGGTTTGCCATTGCCTTCCTCCGACCGTAATGGGGATGAATGATGATGATCAAGACGACACAACAACACCCCGTCATCTCGAGGCAGGGAAAATTCCTGACCCCGCCGGGAATAGAGCCCGGAACCCCGTGCTCGGGAAGCGAGAACGCTACCGCGAGACCACGAGCAGAGGACTTTTTTTATCATATCTTGACCTATACAAACGTTTTAAAAATTATTGTAATATTTATACATTTTACTCTTTGTTGTGAGGTATCATACCATTTCCAGTCTTAGCTGATGAAAAGCAATGTTCTCCACGCCAGCATGGACGGGCCTGTTCCATGCCAGCAATTCCTACTGTCACCAGGGAATGTAGATCTGATGATGATCTCTGCAGTAGATGGAAACCGGTCATTCACAAAAAGAAAGTAACAACCTATATGTGTCCACGGCTGTGTGTATTAAATAAATTGTAAGCATTACTGCGCCCACGTATGAACCATGTACGCCACTCTGTAGTGTTCAAAACATGGTGATTAGCTCCTATCTTTCGTGTACCGCCAGCACATAAACTGAGGGGAAAAAGTATCGTTCCACAAGCGCCCTATTTTAACCCAAAATCTTATGAGAAATATTCAACCGGAACGATGGAATTTAATTTACATCTCTCTGAAATACTATCTTCCTAAATAAATGAGAATGATTTCCACAAGAAGAAAATATTCTTCCAAAGACCCGCCTATAAATTGCTTCATCTTTGTCAGTGGCACGCCTCTGAGTACCTTGGATCTCTTACTTCGAGGTGACATGATCTGTGTGTGAGCTGAACACAACACCAGTTCTCTGGCTGTCAGTAACTTGATTTCCAATTTATAATCATCGTTATCCGAAACTGTAATGACGACACGGATGCTACGCAATTCATTAGTTTCGTAGCCCCTATTCTACACTATTTTATATTACATGAAATGATTTCTTACATTTCTCCTTAACTCTGCACTGTTTTGACTATTTCATTTGTTGGTTCTACGGACACTATTTACGTGTATTTAAGACGTCCTCAATGCTATCTCTGAAATGTGTCATTATTTTCCTTTGTCATGTTTATGATTGGTTCTTTTTCAGGACAACAACCTTTTCTCTGCATCCACCGCTGTGGTTGCTTGTTTAACGCGTTAAATAATGTTTACGGGTACTACAGCATTTCATACTAGTTTTTTTTTAATTTTTCACATTCATATTGGTTTGTCTCAATGTGCAGAGAATTAATTTTCACATTTTTGTAGGTAACGGTATGTCATATCTCTGCGGAAGTTCTTATCGCATGCTGATTACTAATTATCTCTTGCTACTAAAAGAAAGCAGCGATCTCCGCTAGATTTCTACAGGTTACAAGAGAATCTTGGTTAAATAGTTCAGTAATGTGATATTTTATACCCATCTGGAACTTTCGGAAACCTAAAAGATGACGATATTGTGTCTTATATTTGTTACTGTAGTATTTTCATGCCCTGTATACTGCCTTTTGTAAAAGTCAGTCTATAAATCAACACAGACGATATTCTACACAGCCATTAGACACGATATTCAAGATTGTGGTTTATCCAGCACTTGGGCGCACTGCTGTCGCAGCGCTTAGCAAATTTCAAAAAATGGTGCAAATGTCTCTGAGCACTATGAGACTTAACATCTGAGGTCATCAGTCCCCTAGAACATAGAACTACTTAAACCTAACTAACCTAAGGACATCACACACATCCATGCCCGAGGCAGGATTCGAACCTGCGACCGTAGCAGTCGCGCGGTTCCAGACTGAAGCGCCTTTAACCGCGTGGCCACACTGGCCGGCTAGCAAGATTCAGCGGGAGTGTTTATGGCTGCGGTCTGGTTTCGACTGAAGACTGTGGATGTTGTCTGTGATTACACTTTATTATCTGTGATGATAGTCGGTAAGATAAGAGTAGTTTATACGTCCGCCTTGATATTTGATATTTCGTACCAAGTATGAAATGACTTTCCATGCCCCACTTCTTCACAAAAATAATTTAAAAAAATTTGTTATTTACCTTGCACCGTCTGTTGTCTAAAATTTATAGAAAAGCATTCGAATCATTTGGGTATCTCAACAGTTACTGTTTAGGAAGATACATTTATTCGTTTATATTGCCAGTATACTAGTTTATTTCCGTGCTGCAGCAAATGGTCTAGGTATCAAGATGCATTTGCCTTTTCGGATGTCATACTTAAACATCGCACACAATAATTTACACAATACAAATAGCACTCTTAATAGTTCAAAACTGTGCTCCGCAAGAACAAAACAGATCATTACGTAATTCTTACCTCACAATACATTTTTTGAAGAGTTGTACATTGTATGCAGTGTTAGCAATCAGTAACAAGGAGCCATGCATCCCTTATTTAAAGTACCATCAACGACAAAAATCGTTTAAGCCAGAAAACTACGTAACAATGATAACGAAAGAATGAAAATATAGCTTCTTTGAGGGTCAGCTCCTGAATTTACATTTTGTGCTTCATGGATCCTACGCTTAAATTAGGAATGTGTTTGGGATTTGAATGAAGTCTGTTCCTCCCTCATGTGAATCCAATGTACCAGCGACTGGGTGGTGCGTGAGTTTGCGTGTGCGTGTGTGTAGACCACTTTAACCTTTCTTCTCAGATTTTGATATGTGGGCGTTAATGGTTTTCATTTCCGGTCTCTGTGGTGAGGAGCAATGTAGCTATGAGTATTCTCTAAATATATATGAATGAAATTCGTAGCGTAATTTGGAATCGAACGTAAGTGGTTGAAAATACATGTTCAGAAAAAAAAACAGAACACCTTGAACGACTAGAGATGCGATGTTCATATTCACAGGACATATACATTAGTATGTTCCGCAGAAATGATTAGCATTCGAACCATGTCGGCCCGCGGGTTCAAGGTCAACATCGATATCGCAGCGCAACGCCATCTAGCGGTAAAATGTGCCTGCGGCTCTGGTTGTCGCAGTAAACCGAAGGTAACGGATCAGTGTGACTTCAGCAAACGTGCAGGATGCCTCGCAGACGTAAGCGCGAACCGCACCGTCAAATCAGTGAGTTTGAAAGAGGGCGCACTGTTAGCGTGAGAGAATGTGATGCAGCCATGAGGCAAATTGCTGCTTGTGTGGGACGAAGCGTTTCGGCAGTGTGTGTGCAGAATGGTTAACGGAAGGTCGTAGAACACGATGAGATGGGTCAGGTCGCACCACCCAGACCACGCCCCGAGATGTTCGACACCTCATCCAAATGACATTGCAAGATAGATCTGCGTCCTCGTCGGCTCTGGTGCAACACTGGAACAGTGTGAAACATCGTACACTATCAGGGGTGACAGTTCCTCGTGCGCGTCATCCACTTCTCCGCTTACCTTTGACGAATGTGCAGAAACATACCAGATAGCAATCGTGTATGGAACCACGTCGCTGGGGACAGGAATGGCATCAGATAGTGTTTTCGGACGAACCCAGGTTCTGTTTGTTTCAGAATGATGGGCGAATTTTGATTTGTCGCAGACAGGGGCAGCGGCATCACAGTGACTGCATTCGCGCAAGACATACAGCTCGAACTCGAGGTTTTACGATGTGGGGCGCTGTTTGATACAACCACAAATCAAAATTGGTGCGTGTCAGGGGCACTGTGACCAGTGTGACCTACGTGAATGACAAGCTGCCATCTGCAGCCATACCCCTTCTGCACAACACCCCAGGCGCCATTTTTCAACAAGGTAATGAACGATCTCATGTTGCTACATGAACACCTGCCTTCTTGGTGTCACAGGATGTCAGCCTTTCGCCCTGGCTCGCCAGATCACCAGACTTGTCGCCGGTCGAAAATGTGTGTGATATGGTGAAACGGCGGGTGCAGCGCTGTGTCCCTATGTCAACGACCACAGATGAACTTCGCAACCAGGTGAATGCTGTGACGGGTCTGCTGACGCAAGATTACCAGAATTTGGTTTTAAACAGAAACTAAAATTAATCTTGGAAAGAAAACTGTTAAAATTAACTGGAGCAAATGTCCATTGTTGATGCCGAATGCATTTTCCTAGAGGCCTAATTGATTTCTAAAAAACTACTGTAAAATTTACCCTCATCAATTTTGAGGAGCTGATACCTGTCATTTACGGGCGAAATGGAATCGTAGCTTGATCACTGTGGTCAGTTCATTCAAGGTCTCGCACTTGTATACAAGTTTGCAAAACTCTTCGTGACGGTAGGCAGTTAATCTCAGGAACGCTGTATCAAGTTTCAAATGAATAAATGGCAGAACACTAATCGTATGCAGCCATACCGCCTCCACGCTACGATCTGTTAAGCTCGTATTGGTAGTTGGCTGTAACAATAAAACATTCCCTGTATCTTGTGTCTGTTAGGAGAACTGTTAAAATGAGAACTCATGAGACTTAACTAATTTACATTAATTTATTACAAACGGTTCGAAAGGTACACTTACATTAGATTTGTCTACATGAAGGAAAGATTATTTACTGATACGCAAGGAATGAAGCTATAGTGGGTCCTATCAGTAGAAAAGCTAACAGACAAGAGAAGGAGAGAGAGAGATACAAGCAGGAACGCTGTTCACTTACTTTCTAAAACAAATGGTTCCGAGCACTCTGGGACTTAACGTCTGAGGTCATCAGTCCCCTAGAACTTAGAACTACCTAAACCCAACTAACCTAAGGACATCACACAAATCCATGCCCGAGGCAGGCTTCGAACCAGTGACCGTAGCGGTAGCGCGGTTCCAGACTGAAGCGCCTAGAACCGCTCGGTCACAAAGGTCGGCTCTAAAACAAAGAAACGTATTATAATCGATCGCAATCACCCACAGGCTGCTTGCCGCTAAATCATTGAAATGTTATTTATGAAATTATAATTACGTTGCACAAAATTAATTTACCTAAGTTACTTAGAGATGAAGTTACTTAAAGCAAAGAAATAGAATAGTGTGCATTTCTGCCCTTTTCGTCGCTTTTGCGACGCTACATTTACACAAAATTAGATGGGTCTGTCCATGTAATGTTTCAGCAGCATAGATGGCTATATCACAGGACACCATTCGCGCTTTATACGCGTCGATGTCATCACGCATGGAATAACTTATCAGGGCCCATTAGCGGACACTGTGCCTAATAGGCAACGGGACACATGCTGAACCGAGGTGACTGAAATGCTAACCACTTCTGCAGAACGTACTAATGTACATGTCCTGTGAACATGAACGTCCCATCTCTAGTCGTTCAGGGTTATCTGTTTTTTCTGGAAATGAGTATAACTTGAATTCCGAAAGGCAAATTAAAAATAGGACGTTGAACATCTAGACACAGTTCTTCGGCAACGCCTTCGTCGTTCTCAACGCCTTTCAACTTTTCCCCCATTTGACATTCTTCCGATTTCTGAAATACGATTCGTTAAGTTTTGAGATTTTTTTGTCTTTGCATTAGGTCTGCTAAAACCTTGCCCCCTCAGGCAGACCACGCTTTAGCGTAATGTCAATTTTTTATTCATGTGTTACTTTCAAGTAGTACGATCGTTCCATAATTCATCACTTGGTTACTTAATTCGATTGACTTTACGCTACTCTATAGTTCAACTAAACTGGACTGGCCGTGAAAATGTGTCGTAGTCATTATCAGTAAGAATGGTTGTATTTTTTGTTGACCAGTTTCGTTAATCAACAATGAGACCAATGCCGCCGGAATAGCCACGACGAATATGCCAAGTAGAAAAGAGAGCAATGATCGATCTAAGAACATTTCTTCAGAGAATGTTATTACCATCCAATATTCCTGTGACTTTCGTCATATGCTTTATACTGTTAGATGCTATCTTTTTGTTGCTTACAAACATTTCTGACATTCCAGTCCATCGAGTACACTTTTAAAGCAGTAATTATGTCAGATAATTTTCGTCCTTAGAATTTGACACTTTTATGTAAATATTTTAATACAATCCGTAATTAAAAAATCTTATTTTTTGTTTGTTTCAAAAAGTCATTGCAGCATACTGTGATGCAGTAAAATAGTGTCAGCTGTGCAGCTATGCTGGGACACAGTACCCAGCTGTTTCCCTTTAAGCCGCCACCAGAGATACACCAGATGCTCTTCTGACAGTTCCCAAGTTTCCCCCGCCCTTCGCCGAGAAGTCACAGCGCATATCCCGAGGCCACCAATGTTATGTTCCGTCGTCTCTGCAATCCACTGTTTTGGCACTTTGATCTTCCTGCGTCTTCATCGTAGCGAACATTCGCCTGTACATTCAAACCCTATCATAAACAAAGGTTCCAGTGTTCTGCTGTCTTCTTTTTCGTAATTGGTCAAGGAAATTACATGACCTGTTGGCATCTGTCTCAAGTTCTTCGGCCGACGGTAGTCTGATGATTTTTCTGTTTCACCCTCCATTGCTGGTGGTTGACTGGAGGTTGAAACTTTGATAATGCGAGCCACTCGTGCTGGCGAAACGTCAGAAAAATCATCAGACGAACGTCGGTCGAAGAACCCGAGACAGAAGCCAACAGGCAGTTTGTCAACAATTGACCACGAAAGCCTTAACAATCTTGTAAAGTTAAATTACTTTCCCTTTCACATCAGTACATAGTAAGAAGTAAGACAGTCGACGCTAGTATTGTAGCTATCTAAAGTATGTAAAATATCGCAAATGTATAAACCAGATGACATCATACCTGTGCATACTTTGAGGGCGTTCTGAAAAGCAATGCTGCCCGCATCTCGTGGTCGTGCGGTAGCGTTCTCGCTTCCCACGCCCGGGTTCCCGGGTTCGATTCCCGGCGGGTCAGGGATTTTCTCTGCCTCGTGATGGCTGGGTGTTGTGTGATGTCCTTAGGTTAGTTAGGTTTAAGTAGTTCTAAGTTCTAGGGGACTGATGACCATAGATGTTAAGTCCCATAGTGCTCAGAGCCATTTGAACCAAAAGCAATGCTCCCGAATATTTAATGTGAAAACTCTTAAAGCTTTTTAAATAAAACAAACATTACTAAGATTCAACATCTTTATTCTTCATATCTATGTATTTACCGGGTGATCAAAAAGTCAGTATAAATTTTAAAACTTAATAAACCACGGAATAATGTAGATAGAGAGGTACAAATTGACAGACATGCTTGGAATGACATAGGATTTTATTAGAACAAAAAAAAAAAAAAAACAAAGTTCACAAAATGTCCGACAGATGGCGCTGGACAGCAAAACGTCAGTGACTACGCATGACAATCGTGTATAAAAGGAGCTGTAGTGAGTGAGAGACTCAGATGCGCCAGCAGTCGCAGCATGTCCACGATACCTGAGAAGGCGCTATTACTGAAACTGTATTATCAGAATGGGGAATGTGCTAGTTCAGCGTTACGATCCTATCGCCATAGGAAGGGGATTCGTAGGGGTAAAGGTCCGTTGACAAATGCAGCTGTGGCGAGAATGATTACGAAGTTCGAAGCCACGGATTGTTTAGACGATAGACCCCGTAGTGGCCGACCGAGCACAAGGCGTAATGCTGCTGAGACAGAACAGGAAGAAATGGAGGCTGTAGCGGGTTCGTCTATGCACTGGGAAGTCAGCGCTCGTGCAGTCGCACGTCGTACCGGCATTCCATACACTACTGTTTGGTTGGCACTGAGGCGTACCCTCCGATGCTATCCGTACAAAATCCATCGGCATCATGAACTGTTACCTGGCGATTTAGTGTAGCGGAGGGCATTTGCGGTGTGGGCGTTTCAAAAGATGGCGGAAGATGACGATTGGTTGAGTAACGTGTTGTGGACCGACGAAGCTCATTTCACGCTCTGAGGGTCTGTCAACGCCCACAACTGCAGAATTTGAACTACCGAAAATCCTAGCACTGTCGTGGAAACTCCATTGCACGACGAGAAAGTCACGGTATGGGTTGGATTTACCACATCTACCGTTATCGGGCCTTTTTTCTTCGAGGAAATGCGTGATTCTGGTTTTGTAACTGCTACCGTGACGGGTGAGAGGTACGCCGATATGTTACAGAATCGCATCATCCCCTATCTGATAAACACCTGCTGGAACGTACGATTTTTATGCAGGATGGCGCTCCAACCCTTGTTGCTAGACGCGTGATGATCGTGTGCTCAGCCGCCACTTTCGTCATGCTTGGCCTCCCAGGTCCCCAGGCCTGAGTCCGCGCGATTATTGGCTTTGGGGTTACCTGAAGTCGCAAGTGTATCGTGATCGACCGACAACTCGATGGATGCTGAAAGACAACATCCGACGTCAATGCCTCACCATACCTCCGGACATGCTTACAGTGCTGTTCACAACATTATTCCTCGACCACAGCTGCTGTTGAGGAATGATGGTAGACGTATTGAGCATTTCCTGTAAAGAAAGTCATCTTTGCTTTGTCTTACTTTGTTATACCAATTATTGCTATTCTGATCAGATGAAGCGCCATCTGTCGGACATTTTTTGAACTTTTCTATTTTTATTTTATTTTATTTATTTATTTTTTTTTTTTTTGTTCTAATAAATCCTCAAGTCATTCCAAGCATGAGTGTCAATTTGTACCTCTCTATCTACATTATTCCGTGATTTATTCAGTTTTCAAATTTATACTTACTTTTTGATCACCCGGTATTTCTCAACATGGTCATCCTGCCGACGAAAACATGTCGCCCACGAGAGATCAGTCGGTTTATTCCGTCACTGTAGGATACCTGAATTTGTTGACGGAGCCACGACCTCACCTCCGCTTGCACCATTTCATCACTATCAAAGTGACGTCCTCGGAGGTGTTCTTCAGGTTTTGGAAACAGATGAAAATCGGATGAGGCCAGGTCGGGACTGTATGGAGGATGATCGACGCCAGTGAACTCAAGGAGTCGGATTGTTGAAAATGTCTCTGCGCTCGTGTGTGGTCTGGCATTGTCATGCTGAAGGACTGGGTGGTCCGTGGGTGGACGATTACAAACTCGATAACAGCACGCTGTTTCTCTCTCAGCGACATAGTTACGCTACACACCGCCAGGTTACACGCTACAGTTTGGAGCCCTCTAGTGGAAGAGGACTAAAAATATGTAGCCATGAAGAACAAAGGTGTAGAATGTCAATAACGTTTATTTTATTTAAAGAACTTTAAGAGTTTTCGCATAAAAAATTCAGCACGCCTTCGGATTTCTTTTTCCTTAAACTGTTGTATCTTCCAACGATAAAGCCCAATTTTGTTTCCGAGAGAAAAGTTAAGAAATACATAATTTGTATAACTATTTGATAAAATGAATTAACTCCATGAACAGCTCGTTCACGATCAGTCTGCAAGAATAACATGAACTGTTATTGGATGTAGAATTGTAGAACGTCTCAGAATAGATCAGGTGTACACTATTCCCAGGAAGCATTCACTAGGGTAGCGGAGTACGTGCATTCTGCACATGTGTGTGTCTTAGAAAAGGAATCGATCCACTAGCCCGAATGTACTGGTTTTTGAGAGAATAGCGTTCGTCATTGCAGACCGCAGAATGATGACGTCAATACAGTACTAGTTATCTGCAGGAGCGTCCGTGGGTGAAGATGTGTTAAAGTTGGATCAAAAATTTGTAATCAGGTGCCTTCACAGAACCCATGCCTTAGGAGCTGTAGTGGCGGAACATTTTGAGAAAAGCTTGGGGAAGATCGTATGTAAATTTCCTAACCGTATTATAGTATTAAGGATAAATTTCTACTTAACAATTATAGACTGGAAGACTGAGGTGACAAAGGTGACTGGCAGAAACATGGAATCGTTTGCAATTGTTCTAAATTCATTCTCTGAAAATTACTTCCAGCAGATTCGATTCTTGAGGGCAACGTCTTAGGTCTGGAAACCGGTCTACACTTTTCTAGAGCAGTGGAATCAGTGATCGTAACATCGCTGTCTACATGTATGTGAGTGTTCATTCATAAGACACCAGAAATAAAAAGTTGAGAGCCATATTAAACAGACAGTGTTGTTTCTCGGCACTCGGGTGTACAACTGGTAAAAGCTCTACTTAAAATGGGAATATATTACATAATCTTTGTAAGGATTATTTAGCCCAAAAAGAATTTTACAGTATAGAGGAGTATGTATGTAAATAAAGAGGAATGTTTTACTGTCATGATGCGTTGTATGTATCGCATTCCCTGTTTTAGTGTGTCTGTGCTGTAGTCAACTGAGTTAAAGTGTATTTAAATAACTTTGAGAAATATATAAATAATGACAAATGTATGCAACACTGCTGGCGTACTTAACCATTTTTTCTGCTGTCAATTGTTGTTTGTAGGGAAAATATTACAATTATACTGTCATACATAAGGTAGACAAATGAGAAGAAATAAAAACTAATCAATCTATTCTTGAAACGATTTTAAAAGCTAAGATTCAGTGGGCTGCTAAGAAACGCAATAATAATCGATTAAGGTACAATTGACTGGATATGGAGAGCTAACCGAAACGTATCGTGGTTCATATCTACACAAATTTCATGTACTCGTAGTATACAACGGAAGTTTTATACGGGATCTCTGTGTTCCGCGGAATTAGTAAAAGTTTTTACAATGTGAATAAATGTGTGCAAAAGGATTCTGATATGATACTTAATTTCACTACAATTTTCATTTTTTATTAGAGTTATTTCAGCGACTTTCTTATTGTATCTCAATCAAGGCCATTCCATAAAATGCTCGCTACGTGTTGCGCAAATGCTTTTGACCGTACATGAAGTTAAAAAAAATCTACCTGGCTGAAAGTTATGGCCTTTATTCAGAGCAAAGAGGCTTCACATAAGGAACCCCATTTGCCTTTACTAATTATGTATCATATAAAAAAATTAACAAACAAAAAAGAAGAAGCTGTTGTTGTACACCTCTGACAACTCTCCAGGTGGCACGTCCAGTTCTTTTTGTCTCAAAGTGCACAACATTATAGAGGTAGAGGGAGGAGACTGGAGAGGCTGATACACCGCAGTATTCAGAATTGTTTACATGGTAGTCAAAATAAAGCACGCAAAATAATTAGACATTTGGACAAACAGGAGCAAGATTAGTACTCATTAACTGAATATCAGGTTACAATTGGTAAATTATTTTAAATCCTAATGGACGAGGAATGAAGAAGGATCTGAAATAAAAGTACGAGTAACTGACACTGGAGGTCTCATCGTAGTAGAAGTGATAAACAAAACCAATAAAAACGCGCAAAATTAAAAAAATCTCCGTGCGTTGACCATATCAATATAAATCTAATAAAATGTATATCACACAATTACAAACATTTCTAAACTGAATATATGCCATAACAGCGGAATGAAGCCCTAAGTCACAGTACAACTTATAGTAGAACGTCTCTAGGTGCTTTTGGTGTTGTGTGCCAAAAACAACAGCATCGTCATCATCATCGCCATAACTGTAGTCAGTTCTTCTCATGAAATATACGCCAGTATAAAAAATACTAAATTAGTCCTTACTATCGATACACAAATCTCATATGCCCATCATGCTCAGACAGTGTTTTCACACATACACAAGCAATTGAAAAGGAAGCGAATTTAATGTACCCAATTATTGTGCGTTCATAGACTAGAAGAAGTGTTTTGTCGAGGTGAAACGAAACTTACCATTGGAAAAACTTGCAAAATAAGACTCGCAGTGCACTTAATTTCAATTGTTCAATACTTGTATGTAAATAATAAGATTAAAATTCATCCTCTGAAACGTGATTCCGTTTCAGCAAGCATTAACAATGCAGACTGTCAACGGTATTCATTTTCACCTACATTTTTAACATTTATATTGATGCGGTCGTAATAAATGTCTTAAAATAGTAATCGACACTTATTATTTACAATGTGAATTTTACAACTATCTGCTGATGACCAGATCATAATATACTGTAGTGAGAATGGAATAAAGGCTACAATATATAAATTGAACCATGTTGTTGCTACACATAGCATGATAACCTCTACAAGTAAAATTAAAGTGACTGGATTTCGAGGATTAGAAGCGATAAGAGCAAAACGTGTGAAAAAATTGAGAAAACTCACTTCTAGTTCTAAGTGATCAGCAACAACTAAGCATGTTCCCACTCTTAATCTTCACATGATCAACCTAACTCCACTAAAGCACAGAACTCAACCCCAGTGATCACTTTCAGCTCCACAAATTTTTACCACAATAGAATTCTTTAGTATTATATTCATGTTGTTGTTGTGGTCTTTAGTCCTGAGACTGGTTTGATGCAGATCTACATACATTATATTCATATAACTTGTATATTTTAGTACTATGAATTTTATTGGTGCACTCCGTTTAAAACTATCCATTTTATAAATTATAATTTAACTTCGTAATTTCAGATGCTTGATACAGTGATTGATGAGCGCACGATTTCACATTTCTCAGTTAATATCACGACCAAAGACTTAATGGTGTAATTGTTTCTAATGCTTGGTTTCCAGCACATCAGTCTGTCCTGTGAAAGCTAGTCAGCTGTTTCCTGACGATGTCCCAGTATGCCGAAAACCGGTTCGAAATAAATGGATATTACTACGAAAAAAAAGGTCACGTTCGAGCATGCTTCGCCCTCCGACGGTTCCGTACGAACGCGGTTATGTGTACAGACAGTTCATCCATCCCGCAAAACGAGAATTTCGACGAATTTTGTCTGTTGTTGATACCGACGCTGGCACGATATCGGTTACGGGAATTCTAAGACTTCCGTGAGTGTTCTGATTTTAAGTTTTAAGTTTAACAATAGTCGCTACTTACCATATAGCGGAGATGCTGAGGCGAAGATAGGCGCAACAAAAAGACTGTAAAATAAAGCTTTCGGCCAAACAGGCCGTCATCAGAACAGGCCGGCCGTGGCAGCCAGAGACTGTAATCATGTGTGTGTGAGTTGTGTTTGCGTGAGCGTGTGTGTATGTTGTCTGTTCTAATGAAGGCCTGTTTGGCCGAAAGCTTTGTTTGATAGTCTTTTTATTGTGTCTGTCTTCGACTCGGCATCTCCGATACATGATGAGTAGAAACTATTTTTTTCATAATACTGTTATTATTCCATCCTGGATTTTCCATTATTTGAGTTTTAAGTATAACTTTTCTGTGTAATTTCACATTTGCTATTGTAATTTCTGAGAAATAGATCTTAACGATCAGGCAAACTCTCAGTTTGCTTCTTGCCAAATTTCACGATTTTAGGTCAACGGCAAGTATCCAAAAGGTTTTGGTTATTGAGTTTGCATGTATAAAAATATGTGACATAAATGATCCAAGCTATTGATTGCATTGAAGTAAGAAGCTTAACTTTTTTTCACCGCGAAGGGACTGCAAACCTTAGCATATGACAAATTTGTTTGTTACGGCTACCCGTTCCTGAGAAAAAGTGGTCTTAACAGTTGGTCAGGCAGGAGGACAGACTCACAAAAAAGCGATCCTGCACTGAAGCGCCAAAGTAAGTGGCACAGGCGCCCATATTCAAATACAGAGATATGTAAACAGGCAGAATACGGCAATGCCGTCGGTAGCGCCTATAAAAGACAACAAGGGACTCGCGCAGTTGTTAGATCGGTTACTGCTGCTACAATGGCAGGTCATCAAGATTTAAGTAAGTTTGAACGTGATGTTACAATCGGTGCACGAGCGATGGGACACAGTATCGCCGAGGTAGCGATGAAGAGCGGGTTTTCCCGTACGACCATCGACCAATTCACGAGCATACCGTGAATATCAAGAATCCGATGAAACATGAAATCTCCGACATTGCTGCGCCCGGAAAGAGACCGTCCAAGAACAGGACTAACGACGAATGACGAGAGTCTTTCAGCGTGACTAAGATGCAACCCATCTCCAAATTGCTACAGATTTCGATGCCGGGCCATCAGCAAGTATCAGCGTGCGAGCCTTTCAACGAAGCATTATCGATATGGGCTTTCGAAGCCGAAGGCCCCCTCGTGTGCTCTTGGTGACTGCACCACACAAAGCTCTACGCCTCGCCTGGGCCCACCAACATCGACATTGGACTGTTGATGACAGGAAACATGTTGCCTGGGTGAACGAGTCTCGTTTCAAATTATATCGAGCGGATGGATGTGTACGTGATTGGAGAGAACCTCATGAATCCATGGACCCTGCATGTCAGCAGGGGACTGTTCAAGTTGGTGGAGGCTCTGTAATGGTGTGGGGCGTATGCAGTAGCAGTGATATGGGATCCCTGATACGTCTAGATACGACTTTGACAGGTGACACGTACGTAAGCATCCTGTCTGATCACTGGCATCCATTCATGCCCGTTCTGCATTCCAACGGATTTGGGCAATTCCAGCAGATCAACATGACACTCCACACCACCAATATTGCTACAGAGTGGCTCCAGGAACACTCTTCTGAGTTTAAACGTTTCCTCTAGTCACCAAACTCCCCAGACATGAACATTGTTAAGCTTATGTGTGATGCCTTGCAACGTGCTGTTCAGAAGATATATGCAAAACCTCTTACTCTTACGGATTTATGGACAGCCCTGCAGGATTCATGGTATCAGTTCCCTCCAGCACTACTTCAGAGCTTCAGTCTGGAGCCGCGCGACCGCTACGGTCGCAGGTTCGAATCCTGCTTCGGGCATGGATGTGTGTGATGTCCTTAGGTTAGTTAGGTTTAAGTAGTTCTAAGTTCTATGGGACTGATGACCTAAGCTGTTAAGTCCCATAGTGCTCAGAGCCATTTGAACCATTTGAACTACTTCAGACATTAGTCGAGTCCGTGCCACGTCGTGTTGCGGAACTTCTACGTGTTCCCGGGATACCTACACTATATTAGGCAGGTGTACCAGTTTTTTGGCTCTTCAGTTTATAAGGGATCCGTTCTTACCCACTGTGATATGGACCCATAAAAAACGCAGTGTGTTTGTACTTCAGTCTTAACTACGAAATTGTGCTACTAAGACGTGACGGAAGAATCCATAGATATGGCGATGATGGCGATATTACTATCCTCCAGTGTCTGTATTCTCCATTTGCAAGCACCCCCTACTTTTGCCAGTAACTATTAACTATTTAGTAACGCAGTTTAACTATCCATGTAAAGTCATATTCGTACTTCGGTATTTCTGTGCCTATGAAACTACACTCCTGGAAATTGAAATAAGAACACCGTGAATTCATTGTCCCAGGAAGGGGAAACTTTATTGACACATTCCTGGGGTCAGATACATCACATGATCACACTGACAGAACCACAGGCACATAGACACAGGCAACAGAGCATGCACAATGTCGGCACTAGTACAGTGGATATCCACCTTTCGCAGCAATGCAGGCTGCTATTCTCCCATGGAGACGATCGTAGAGATGCTGGATGTAGTCCTGTGGAACGGCTTGCCATGCCATTTCCACCTGGCGCCTCAGTTGGACCAGAGTTCGTGCTGGACATGCAGACCGCGTGAGACGACGCTTCATCCAGTCCCAAACATGCTCAATGGGGGACAGATCCGGAGATCTTGCTGGCCAGGGTAGATGACTTACACCTTCTAGAGCACGTTGGGTGGCACGGGATACATGCGGACGTGAATTGTCCTGTTGGAACAGCAAGTTCCCTTGCCGGTCTAGGAATGGTAGAACGATGGGTTCGATGACGGTTTGGATGTACCGTGCACTATTCAGTGTCCCCTCAACGATCACCAGTGGTGTACGGCCAGTGTAGGAGATCGCTCCCCACACCATGATGCCGGGTGTTGGCCCTGTGTGCCTCGGTCGTATGCAGTCCTGATTGTGGCGCTCACCTGCACGGCGCCAAACACACATACGACCATCATTGGCACCAAGGCAGAAGCGACTCTCATCACTGAAGACGACACGTCTCCATTCGTCCCTCCATTCACGCCTGTTGCTACACCACTGGAGGCGGGCTGTACGATGTTGGGGCGTGAGCGGAAAACGGCCTAACGGTGTGCGGGACCGTAGCCCAGCTTCATGGAGACGGTTGCGAATGGTCCTCGCCGATACCCCAGGGGCAACAGTGTCCCTAATTTGCTGGGAAGTGGCGGTGCGGTCCCCTACGGCACTGCGTAGCATCCTACGGTCTTGGCGTGCATCCGTGCGTCGCTGCGGTCCGGTCCCAGGTCGACGGGCACGTGCACCTTCCGCCGACCACTGGTGACAACATCGATGTACTGTGGAGACCTCACGCCCCACGTGTTGAGCAATTCGGCGGTACGTCCACCCAGCCTCCCGCATGCCCACTATACGCCCTCGCTCAAAGTCCGTCAACTGCACATACGGTTCACGTCCACGCTGTCGCGGCATGCTACCAGTGTTAAAGACTGCGATGGAGCTCCGTATGCCACGGCAAACTGGCTGACACTGACGGCGGCAGTGCACAAATGCTGCGCAGCTAGCGCCATTCGACGGCCAACACCGCGGTTCCTGGTGTGTCCGCTGTGCCGTGCGTGTGATCATTGCTTGTGCAGCCCTCTCGCAGTGTCCGGAGCAAGTATGGTGGGTCTGACACACCGGTGTCAATGTGTTCTTTTTT
Organism: Schistocerca serialis cubense; assembly: GCF_023864345.2. Taxonomy (NCBI): domain Eukaryota; kingdom Metazoa; phylum Arthropoda; class Insecta; order Orthoptera; family Acrididae; genus Schistocerca; species Schistocerca serialis. The sequence continues at coordinate 484,442,565 of NC_064645.1, read as the reverse complement.
CCATTTCCAGGAGTTTATATCAATTCTTCATCCTGGTTCATTTTTATTATAGCAAAAGCTATAACCAGTGTGTGTACTGTAAAAACATCTCTGGAAAAGCATGAAAGGTATCATCTTTAATATTACACTTCCTAATTTTCGTTATTAGTGCGAACATGATTGCATCTGTTTTCTCGCGAGTGAGTCATACTACAAAGTGTGCAATAACCTCTTTGCCCACGAGAAGCCGGACATGGGTTTTCCATTTCTCCTTTTACAAACAGTTACATTTTTGTCCCTATCGTTAAGCAGACGGTAACGAAACACCTTCATTAAATGTAAAAAAAAATCACGACTGTGTCTCTTCCACAGTCAAATAAAGAGAGATACAAACCAATTATGTGATTGACCCAAAACGTAATTACGACATATTAATGTATGATGACGACCAAATAGGGGTCGTCAACAGCAGTCTCTTAAAGAACGAGAATTACGTGTATGATGGTAAGTGCCTGGCCGTCAAGATCCACATACATTTGCCGACGAGCTGAGGAAATTACATTCACCGCCGATAAAAGGACGTTAGCAAGAGCCGTCGTCATGGGTTAGTGGTTACTAGTAAAAGCTTGCTGCAGAAACGCTACATCACTGCCATGGTTTTGCTGAACTTCTGCACCGCTGCAATTCGCAAGCAATTTGTCTCAATGAGCACTTGCCCGCTTTGTCTAAAATGCCTTGTGTAGAGCCGCACTGAAGTTCAGGGCCTATTATTTCTTTAACAGACACAGAGGGACAATGCTGGACCCTTAGAGCTACCAGACACTCGTGTCGACGAAAACTGGAAGCTCCTGTTGAGAAGAATCCAAAAATCACATAGCGGAACATATAAATGTGAATATTTTATTTCTTGGAGGTCCATTTCCGTGAATCAGTTTGCCAAATTATGCTAATAGTTCAATAATGGATCTCAAGTCTGTTCGAATTGTGATGAGGCGATGTATAGCGATTGCACCTAAAGGGCCTAATACCAGAGACAGATAGTAGACACTGGTCGCCAAACAGTGTGAGAGTAATTTATTCTTTGACACACCATCCTGTGGTTATACAGTATATGTATATATTAGTTCTGAATACGGGAACGAGACCTTCTTGGTACGGCGCTTCCATTAATATAACAAACTTTTTACCGCATGTTATGTAGGCAAGTATTTTCGGAAATCACCTGATATACAGCGTCACAAAGTAGAAGATTGCCCGAAGAACGTGAAAGGCAGGAGCTGATTTCGAATAACTACATTTCTACCAACAGGCGTATGGTGAACATAGGATCATGCTTTGCTGTAACTGACACCTTAGATTGTTTTGGCACTCTATTCTCATATGAGAGTTATGCGAGAAAATATTATTCAACTCACCACCATTACTGCTTCTTTCATTCTCCAATTACGAACTTCGCAACATAACTTGATCCAGTGTTCATTGCTTACTGGGCAGTGGTGTGTGTCTGTCACCGCTTAGGTACTACTACATAGCGAGATTTGGTATTCTTCTACTGTTCAAGCATATGGTACGGAGGGCCGTTTTTGTCTATATTTTCTTACAATGATTACAAATGGCTGTGTGCAACTAATTTCAGTATCCCTGTTGTTACTGTACATCTATTTCTACTGATTTACTTCGGAAGCTTCATTAAGGTGTGTACTAGAGGATATTTCGTGTACCAAATCGCTTTCCCATTGCCTTTCGCCTATTTATGTTTAATGCGTTACATTTGAATATTGTGTGTCAACCGCCAATCAATGCAGCAAGCGTCGATTTTCTGTCAATCTTACAGCATCTACATAGGATCTTCTAGTGTTGTGACTTCTCCATGTACAATAGCATCATCAGTCAACAGATGCATCGAGCTTGCAGCTTTATCTGTTAGGTCATTTGTAGAGGAAAGTGCCCAAAATCAGACACCCACATTGTTTTAATGTGAAAAAATAGGAAATAGTAAAATAACATGTTCTAAAAGCATATAGTACTTACTTTTTAAGATTCGGCACCACTTACATTTTACTCTTACAAAATATAATTAAAATTATTATTAAAAAGTTAGTTACAAAGACCATACGCTTACTGAGTTTGAAGAAAGCTTGCCAAAATCGGAGCCCTCGTAAAAATAATCAGAATAACACTAAACAAAATTAGAAACAGGTGTTAAATCAGAGACATCTAGAAATCAGAGTAATCTAGTTTCAATGTATAATACAACAATTACAAGGTTTTAGTTTTTAAAACAGATGCAGAATTTATTAAAAAGTACATACAAAATGTAAATCAAAATAAAACGGTTTACCGACGAAAACGCAGATGTACACCTTCTTTTCAGCTTCAGCATAATCCTCATGGGCCCACAGGGAGCATATAAAGTACAGAAGACAAAGTTCCCCTTTAGAATTACCCTAAAATTTTTTGTCAGAAACATAAACCATACATATTTGGAAGAGGAAATTCAGAAGAGAAGTCCTACTTGGGATGTTCCAGACAACAAGCTCTTTTCTTCTTCGATGCTTGATTCTTTGACATTTTTTTCAAAACATGGACGATTATTTATTCTTCACTTGTTTGCAAATACTGGAGAATTGCAGAACAAACCAACTCGTTGCTCAAACGATGTTTGTTAATTCATACTTATAACGAAATGAACTTTAATAGACGTAAAGGTGGGATCCATAGAATTTGAGCGTCAGCTGCAATAATAATACCGTGTGCGTTACATGTTAAAATGTCGAAGGAAGTAACAAAAAACAGAAACTGTGGAATTGACAAATGTGATTCCAAACAAAGGACACATATTGGACAATAGAGAGATTCACATTGTCGGCAGCAGCAGATGGAAATTTGAAGTGAAGTACAAAAAATTTATTTTATAAAAAAATTAGCTTTTTACATTGAGTTTTGCTTGTGACGAAGACAGTTTAACCTAAATGATAATCTCATAGCTAAAAGTGGAATCTGAAGCAGTGGAGAGTGAAGGTGAAGGTAGGAGTGGGGAAAGGGAGTGAGTGGGTATCGGGCGTGGGAGACTTGATAAAAGATTTACAGAAGATGATCAAGTGTTTGCAACAGTAGAGCAGAGACACTTCCATTCGAAAAATATCTTGTTAATACGAGATCAATCTATGCAAAAGAGTGAAGAAAGATTCCTAAACACGGAACAATAGATATTAAACATATGAAGAGAGTCTAGAAGAGATTAAACAATAAATTTAAAATCTGGGACAGCAAGTACAAACACTACACAGTGAGGTTTAAAAACTTGGGGAGAAAATCCGGAGTGTAGCAACAAAAGATTTGGCTATAGATACAAAAATGGAGGAAACAGGGTCGTCCATCAGTTCAGTTGCACCATCTATCACTTTATCACCACCTCCTGAACCACATAATCTTCAGGAAACGAATTTTGTCTCATTTCTTCAAAATTGTGACAATGAAGATACGAGATCAGTGGATGGCTGTTGGAAAACCAGGTACCCGGGAGGAATTCTGCAGATTGTGTGTGCCATGCGCGGCGTGCAGACAAGTTTTGTTGAGCAGTCATCAAACTCACTGCGACAGTACTGCCCGCCGCTCGTTTTGAGGAATTAGACACTGATTTTGTAACGTTTAATTGTAGAATGTCATCTCTGGGAAACAATACAGTAAGACAAATCCTTTCCTTATGAAAACTACTTTTATGATTCTCCACCGTGAAGTTTTTCTGATGTTGAATGTATGTGGAGCTGTCTTTTTTGTCTTTCGAGTGTGCGCGAGATATCAAAGTTACTTCACAATACACCACAGCAAATCATTGCCTTGCCTAAAAACGGCGTACTCGAACACACACCAACTTAAGTGTAATTCTGAGGCGTTTTTGTGTAACTGTGCATTTGACAGCTAAACCGGTCCCCATTTTGCAGTTTCACAGCACTCTATCCACAGACAGAAATATGATTTAAATTTTAAGAAATCCATATGTATGTGTCCAAGAAATGAAACATACGGGTTCTGGAGTGTGGGATGTGGTCAAATGCACTAGAGTATAGTCCGAAACTTAATAAAGGTCTTCATTAACAATAAGTCCGAAGGAGTGAGCCGGTCACTGAATGCGTTTATCCAGATGATCACCAAACAAGGCTCAAATCGTGTAATAAGTACGCAGCCCTCTTAGAAGACGGTGTTTCTGTTAAAGCACTGCAGGTATATCACTCTGTGTGGCTCCTCACTAGACTAACGCATCTAGGAGAGGCCCAACATAAGAGCATCAAATTTGCAACAACCCGACACTGTAATAGACGGACAGAATGGCGAACAAACGTCTCTAAGTTTCTGCCACGGGCTCAGTACAATGAGTTGACAAAAGTCATGGGATACCTCTTAATATCGTCAGTGATGTCCTTCCTCCCAGCGCAGTAGGTGAACTCAGCATGGCATGGACTCAACAAGTAATTGGAAGTCCCTTGCAGAAATACTGAGCCATGCTGCCACTATAGCCGTCCATATTGCCCGTGAAGGATTTTGTGCACGAACTGGTCTCTCGATTATGTCCTATAAATATTCGATAGGATTCACGTCGGTATATTTGGGTAGCCAAATTCTTCACTCGAATTATTCAGAATGTTCTCAAAACCAATCGAGAACAATTATGGCCCGGTGACATCGCGTATTATCACCCATAAAAATACCGCCATTGTTTGAGAACATGGAGTCGAATGGCTGCAAATGGCCTCCAAGTAGCCGAACATAACCATTTCCAGTCAATGATCGCTTCAGTTTGACCAGAGGACCAAACACAGCCCATACTGTTATGGAGACAGCTCCAGCTTGCACTGTCCTTGTTGACAACTTGGGTCCATGTCTTCGTGGGGTCTGTGCCAGACCCAAAGCCTACCATCATCTCTTACCTACTGAAATCGGCACTCATCTGATCAGGGCACAGTTTTCTAGTCGTCTAGGGTCCAATCAATACGGTCACGAGCCTTGGAGAGGCGCTGCAGGCGATGTCGTGCTGTTATCAAAGGCACTTGCGCCGATCTTCTGCTGCCACAGCCCATTAACGCCACATTCCACCGCACTGTCCTAACAGATACGAGCGCCATACGTCCCACATTGATTTCTGCGATTGTTTTTCACAGTATTGCTTGTCTGTTAGCACTGACAGCTCTACACAAACGCCACTGCTCTCGGTCGTTAAGTGAAGACAGTCGGCCATCGCATTGTTCGTGGTCAGAGATAATGCCTGAAATGTTGAGCTCTTTCCCTGATTACACTCATAAGGCATAAAATATGACACACAGACAAATACCTTTTATCTAGAATTGCATGTGGCGTATTCAAGTTTTTGTGTACAGACGGGCTTACAGTTAATTTGTTTTTCTCCTAACCCGAGACAAGTCACCAAAACAGTCCAGAGAAACTTCCAGACAGCACACCATAGAGAGCCACCAGAAGTTAAAAACATCACGATTCGGTATGTGAAGTTTCAAGAAACAGAGAGCGTCTGTGATCCTCCTAGAACAGACAGGCGTGGACCCAGTGCAAAGACGATTCAGGCAGTGATGGACGCCTTCGTGAGAAGCCCCAAGAAGCCAGCCCACAGAGTCTCAAGTCCGCTGCACATTTCGAATATATTAGTCCAACGAGCCGGCCGAAGTGGCCGTGCGGTTAAAGGCGCTGCAGTCTGGAACCGCAAGACCGCTACGGTCGCAGGTTCGAATCCTGCCTCGGGCATGGATGTTTGTGATGTCCTTAGGTTAGTTAGGTTTAACTAGTTCTAAGTTCTAGGGGACTAATGACCTCAGCAGTTGAGTCCCATAGTGCTCAGAGCCATTTGAACCATTAGTCCAACGCATCCTATGTAAACAACCTCTTCTCTCTGCGTACGCAGTCCATATCGTGTAGTCCCTGCAACTAATAGGTTATAGTGGTCGATATGACTTTGCTGTTGCCATGCTGGCTGAGATTGAGGAAGATTTTATGCCAAGGAGCACGAGGTTTAATAAACACCAGCGAACGACATCGCAGCATTTTGACATAGAATTACTGACGTCATAACATCCAACCTTTACGAAATGTTGACCAACAGATGCGTGGAGTTGGAATATGGCCTGAATATCCTTCGGGGCCGGCCGAAGTGGCCGTGCGGTTAAAGGCGCTGCAGTCTGGAACCGCAAGACCGCTACGGTCGCAGGTTCGAATCCTGCCTCGGGCATGGATGTTTGTGATGTCCTTAGGTTAGTTAGGTTTAACTAGTTCTAAGTTCTAGGGGACTAATGACCTCAGCAGTTGAGTCCCACAGTGCTCAGAGCCATTTGAACCATATCCTTCGGGAAGCGAAAGGAACACTAGTCGAAATTTATTGTGTGCGTACGTACACAAAAATTTGAATATTATACCTGAAATCTGGTTTCGCAGGATAGAGCGGATCAAGTTATGGTTGTGGAGGGGGCTGTAATCAGTTACTGTCGGTTGCACAAAACGCACAAACTTGTATTTTCCTAAGAACCATTTAATTACACATTGCCTTAAAAGGATCAAAATAAAACAATATGGCTGAAGGCCGAGTTAAGAAAACTTGAGATACCTCCTGGGCTGAAGGCCCAAAACCACACCAAAAACAAGAACGTCTGAAGGCCTGATCACAAGTTATAAAAAATTGCTTTAAAGAATGCATGCGGCTGAAGGCCTTACTTAAAAAATATTTCGCGTAAATACACAGCTGAAGGCCACACATAAGACATTGAACAACTCAGGGCTTAGGACCTGGATAACAAGAATTTCAGATAGAGCAAATTTGAAAAAAAAATTCTTTTTTAGCAAATTAATCTTCAAGTTTTAATTTAAGACCGCTGAAGGCCTTGTCTTAAAAATATTTCATGTAAAAGCTCAGCTGAAGGCCACACACTGGACATTGAACAACTCAGGCCTTAAGGCCTGGATAACAAGAATTTCAGATAAAACAAACTTTCAAAATTTAGTTTTTAAGCAAATCAATCTTCAAATTTTAATTTTAGTCAGCTGAAGGCGTTATTGAAAATTAAAACAAACTAAATTAATAGACGGCTGAAGGCCTTGCACAGTACTTCAGACTAAAATGAAAATCACAATCTAAAACCAACAGAGCAGTGGTGCTCACAAGTGTTCCAAGTGTCAGTCTGAGGAGGTAGCTCTAACGTAAGGTGTGGTGATACAGGCAGCCAAGAGTAAGTTTAAATAACCGGATGACAACCCGACCCAGGGACGGCTAAAGGACCGTTAAACAACCTAATCAATTCCCTTCTGCCCGACCAATGGCACAACAATTGAAAGTATCAGCCGAGGATGAAGATACCAGCAGCACTATGTCTGCAAGATTAGGGTGTCAAAAAGCCAAGGCACAATAACCACTCTAAGAAAAAAATATGAACAAATAACTAAAAGGCTGTCGAACTACATGCCGTGCCGGACAACATCAACACAGCGAGGAAGAACACACTGCTGGAAAACTACACCAACGACCAGGACAGGTGACTGGGGTGTTAACGGCCACAAGGCGGAAAATACCGCTGGTGCACTTCACTGATAAGTAACAACCAATTTAATAGTTAAAGACCATACAGGAAGACGGCTCCAAAATTTCACCGACTCCAACACACCATACATTGCTGCTAGCCGGAATGGCCCAGGAAGCAACTATCGGCAATGAACGAAGAGAAGTCATAACAGTTTAAGTTTCATAACAGGTTAGCTGTTCACTCAGTTTCAGTGTCCAAGTTCGGTGGGCAACGAAGTTTATAGCTCTCGCAGCTAGTGCCTCACAATCCGACCACACGTGCACGTCGCCAGTGGTCCCAGCCTGATCTCGCGCAGCGGAGACTTCCTCGCTGCTCCGTCACGACCGACCCCACTGCCACACAGACCACCACACGGAAATATAGCGGTCATACCAAAGGTTGTACAGCAATACTAGTATCGATAAGTGCTGCTGCTGCCACTGATGGAGGCAAGTCAGCAACTCGTTATGGTAGTTACTCAGGGAGAAATAAGACGCCACTCAATTGTGACAAAATGCCAAAGGTCAAACCGCATCAACGCGAGCCGGTCACAGCTCATTACCTGCTCTTCAACATGAAAGTTATGTGTGTATGTGACATATTTCCTGCGTTATATATGTTTGTAACCAGGGAAAAACATCTGAGACACCCTGTATTACTTTCTTCCAGTCATGGCGGATGAATACCACGTCATACTTGATCGTTCTTAATAGTGATCAGAAGTTCTGAGATGCCATCAGGCCCCAGATGTTCGTTTTATGCATTTCGCACAACGCTTTGCATAAACAGGCCGTTCCAGTTGCTGATTCAGATCTGACAAATCTTGTATCGCGTTATCAAAGCAGTCCTTCTTAGCATTAGGTCGCTTTCATCATTACACATTTTGTTTTCTTCATTATTAACCATCGTCGTTGAAACCTAGCGTTTTCTGTCGTTGTCTCGGAAACAGTTGACTTTCATACACTTAACGCAATGACAATCTCTAGAGATTTTCACTGATGCGGATATCCGCTGATGTATCGTAAAAATCTAATTACTTTGCGTTTAAATGAAGACATGTTCCCACTGATTCTATAGCTTTATGTAATACTCTTATCTACTATTGGCCAATTTCAACCTCGTGGTTATTATTAAGGCTCAGTTATATATATCGTAAAAATATATATAAGATATATCGTAAAAATCTAATTACTTTGCGTTTAAATGAAGACATGTTTTCACTGATTCTATAGCTTTACGTAATACTCTTATCTACTGTTGGCCAATTTCAACCTCGTGGTTATTATTAAGGCTCAGTTATAGCTCCTCTATTCTTTGGCATGTGTATTGCTGGTACGCCGGCAACAAAACCTCTTGAATTTGGATACGCAAAGGATTGGGCTCTAGCTGCCCAACACAAGGAAATAAAGAAACCGGAGGATGATCTATCAAATGATTTGGTTAAGATCACTAACTGTTTCTGTAAATAGAGACTACAGCCCAGTCCAGTTGAGACGGAGGTTTCATATGGACCTTAGCATAACTGCAACAAAGTCGCCTTCACTCACAACGAAGCTGAGTATCTAGGAGTTACTTCAGACAGAACGTAAGCTGTGAAAAACACCTGATAAGGAAAGCTGAAAAACTCCGTACAAGGAATACAGAAGGTGTGAGGCACAACAGCTCCTACGTTATGGACAACAGCTTCAGCGCTGGTTAGCACAGTAGCAATAGCAGTAGTAATCTGGCTTAACAGCCACCACACCAGTAAAATTAACATCGAACTAACTGAAAAAATGAGAATGATTTCGGCCACAGTTAACCCTTTCAGACCTGAATATTTTTTCTGGAGGAAGGAAACTTTTTTACGCTTTACTGCTTTTAGGTGGTTTTGTTAATGATTTTGGGATCAAGAATTATACAAATATATGCACCCCTTTCCGAAACATTATTTGTACACAATCGCATGCACCGGGTCGCAGTTAACACTGAACTCATCGCAGAGAAAAAATCTTTTTTACATATTACACATAAATGTGAAATCTTATACACACAGAATAGTTATAAAATTCGCCAGGTTTAGAGCCAACAACGAACACTATATGAGGAGTTACGTTCAAATGCCCTTTTAATTTACGTGAAACGAACAGGAACAGTTATTTTCCTTTGACAAACAAAGATGAACACTACATTTTTCAGATTTTACTCTTGAACGTCAGGTCGATTGCATTCTGGGAATTTGCACCTAGTAGGAGCTGAACCATTTTCATGAAGAGGCAACTGTTGTGCTCCGTCATGCTGAATATCTTCAGGAGTTCCAATTTCTTCTTGTCGCCTTTGAACAGAAGTATCAGGAGGTGTGGCAGATGGTCGACCTCTTTTTTTTATTGGGTGGGTGGGGGGGGGGGGGTGTATCATTCCCACACAACGCCAGAATGTCAGCCAGGCTCATATGGAAATGGACAAGATCCATTATTTTCTTCGTTGGTAGGCCAACTACTTTGGCACTTGTCCTGTACTCCATCCAACTCTGTACCACAGCAAAATCAGCAGCATGGAAAGTTGTTCCAAGTGTCCATTTCCTGGATTTTATAAAAATTCTGTATTATGACATCAGTTGATCAAGAAGGTCAGCTTCAGCCATCCCATCGTTGTAGAATTCTTCAATCTCTGGGGAACCTATAGTAACATATTTATATTGTTTCTTGTCACGGTATTCACTTTTATCAGTTTTTCCTTTCTCAATAAAATCTGAACCTGTTTTGTTCTCAACCCATTTTACCGGTGTTATGTCATATATGTTAAACATTTCTTCTGAAAAGATACTTTCCGTCTTCAGTGCTTATTGTTTGGTATTAGAGGAGAATTAGCAAAACTATTTACTCTGACAACTCCAGTAGCACAGATATTTTCTTGTTTCAGTTATTTGATGAGCTTGTATGAAGAAAAAACTTTATCAAAATATATCTTGTGCTCTATTTCATTTTTTTATTCCCTGGGCTAACTATAGAACCACTGCTGGTGTTTGCCCACGTGCCTTCAACAAAGAATTCCTGGAATTCAGTTGATACACCTTGATAAAGAATAAAACCATAAGCTTGTCTACTCTTACCCTATAACATGTACACTTTGATACCCGATGAAGTTGACTTGCCGTTCATTTACTGTTTTAAGGAGAGATGACCTGTAAATGAGATCATTGCACATTAACTGCTAAGTCTTCTTCCGCAGGTAACTCTAGACCTCTCTTAGATGTGGCAGTATGCATAGGCAAAACTTCATAAAACTTGTCTTTATTGTCAGCTGGTATAGCCGTTCTCGTAAGAATATGCAAACTTGTTTTCAGTTGGAAGAATCTGTCTCTGGCTATATTGTCTAACAATAATTGCAGTTTCAGTACTGTGTCTCCATACATTTGAACTATAGGAAATTTTAGATTTCCCGTAATTATATGAAGCCAAACAACATTTTCATTTCTCCTGGTGTAGTCTGTTTGAAATTGATTCTCTGTCCACTTCGCAATGCTTATATGTTTGTCATATCAGCCATAGTGCTGAAGAGGTCATTTGGAATGTACTTACTGAAATAAGTTGAAGGACAGAGTATCTCCTGGTCTGCAATATGTTGTTCTCAGTCAGAAAATGAATCTAGTTTAGGAAGTGGACAGTGACGACACTTGATGTCCTTTTTTTATGACACTTGTTTTGTATCACTAATTTCATTGTTGATTATTATATGACTTTCTTGAATATCACTGTCAGCGTTGTCATTGTCATTACACACATCACTTATTATTTGGCATTATCTGATCATCAGTTTCTCACCTGTTTATCAGCCTCCACTCTCACGATTGTTCCCCTTGAGGTGCAGGAGGACTTTACAACACGTAATAATTCTGTAGCTGATGATTAATCGAAGTCTGACATCTCCCCACTCACGAACAACTCTAATATGGCATCTGCATCTCGCTCATTGTCGAAATACTGTTTCTTTTAAATGATGAACTGAACTGAAAAATTTTAAAAATCCCAATCGGTAAACCAAGTAGTAGTCCTTTCCTATGTATAATAATGTACAGTAGGCCTAACCAGGTTGCCGATAAACAGAGCTTGAATTAAATGTTAATTTTCCTAGCTGTCACTCATAACAATTACTAATAACACAACAGACTTGTCAGATTTGTCTACTTTGAAAAAAATCACAAGCAAAGTTCGTGAAATTGTTAGGATAGCGAAGAAACAATTACAACAACCATTTCACATCGAGTAAACACATTAGGTTACATCATATATTGTGCTTAATACCTCACAGTTACAATTGTCAATACTAAAAAACATCGCTACTTTTTATGGACTAAAATAATTAATTTTGAAATATTCGTTGTTGTAATAAATAAATCGATGATTCAATAATACTCATGCAAAACAACGACACTAACGTTCGATAATACACTGGAATACAACTCACGAATCACTTGTGTGTATTCAGAAGGTCACAAGCTAGTGCGCACTTATACACTCACTTGGTGATACGTTTCGTGCACTCCGCAACAGGTGACAGCACTTGTGCGTGATGAGAAAAATGGACATTAAAGCCTAGTTTACACTACGACATTCGGTTGCGCCACTCATTGCGTGGAATGAGTTGCACGCAAGTGGTTTCGTATGTGACGGTAGACACGGCGACACCAATATCCACTTCAGTTTCGTCGTTTTGTGGGTCCCTGGGTCGTGTCTGAAATGAAAGTTGTGGCAGCTGCACCTCGCATGAGTTGTGATTGGGCTAAAGCTTGTTGCGTGGAATCGTTGCATAAGAAAAAAAAATAAGAAAGTTGTTTCGATTCGTGACTGGATGAAGAAAAGACGTCAGCTCGGTTGCTCAGCATTCTTGCTGAAATAACTTATAACGGAAGATCCAAGAAGTTCTTTTAATTATCTTTGAATGTAAGCAGAACTGTTCATGTTTCTTCTAAATAGAGTTAATTATGCGATAAGGAATAAAGGTACTGTAATGCATGAAGCACTGTCGCCAGAACTGAAATTACATATGATATTGCGTGCATTACAACCGAGTACACTCGGCATGGTTTTAGTTGGTGATGACGCTATGTCACTAACACCAATAATTATTAACATTAACAGTAATAATTATTAACATTAGGAACAATAGTTACTCGAAGCAGGCCGCATTAAGAAGAGAATGGATTGCAAACTACTCTCTTGAAGATATATCTTTACAGTGACAATATTTCAAAATTCTAACATATGTGAATGGGGAGCACTGCAGCGACGTTTTAAACAGATGAGTACTGAATAAAGAATGCAGCTTCTGGAATTTGTATAGCCTTCCCTCCTATCAACAATATTCCTTAACAAATAGTTGGCCAACTCGAGCGATGGGATTTCAGTCTTGTAGACGAGAGCATTGCCACAGCTAGAATTACACTTGCTTGTATTTTTCGTAATTCAGTTGTATATGAGCTCCTAACTCAATAAATTTTGACCTGTAGCTCAGATATTGTAAACCATCTACGTTATGATCGCACATGACGGTCTCAGCGGCAGCAATATGTTGCTTATTTTTGTAATCAGCATCGCTGAAATCCCACAAACACCTATGCAAAGCATAGAAAACCAAAAAGCGAACATTATTCTCCGTTCCCCACTTCATATTTCAGTTTGTGTACACTCTAGGAACACACATAACCTCAAAACTCATGCAACTAGTGTCGCCAAAGTTGGAACACGGCGAAAGTGTTTAGTTTCACTAACGAGTTGCGCAAACGCGCGGCGCGAATGCGCAGTGGCCGGTAGCGCAGCTGCCTGCAACCTAGTGTCGTCGTGTAAGCTAGGCTTAAGGAACGTGAACATTAGTTTCCCATGGAGGAAAAATATTTCTGTTGCAGTTACGACACAGTAAAACTATATTTCCATAATTGTAGCCTCAGGGCCTCAAAGGGTTAAGAGCTCTTCCACCTTCTAGCTATCAGTCTTTAAGTCAGTTACCCCAGCAAAACTGCAAAGACAAGCACTTCTTAGAGGATTTTGAAAAATTTAAAACAATCAATAACACATTTTCATTCATTCTGTGATTACATAAATATTAAATGTGGAACCTATATCCTTAGAAAAAGCAACTCTGACCTGTCCAGTATTGGAAGGAAACCTGAGAAAATACTGTAACTGTGGATCTCAAGAATTTCCTGTATGTCTCTGAAAAGCAGACTGGCTTTGACCTCCCAAGGACATGCTGGATAATTCTCAACCAAATTAGAACTAATCATGGGTAATGTGCGGACTCATTGCGTGAATTCCGTAAGTATAAATTGAAATTAAACACATTCTGAAGTACGGCAGCGGAGCAGAAAGGTAAAAAAATCAGTGTATACTACAGACAAGTTCACTAAAAGCCTACACAGAAGAATTTGAAATATTAGTGACTGTGACAGATCGACAACTTTGACACTGCTGACACCCTCAGGCGTTTCAACCCTTCTCTAAGGGCATTGTGGACCACATCGTCGTCGAAGATGATCGCACCCGTCTTGAACGCAAATTTTGCTCTCATGTACTGGCTGGAACCACTAGAGACCGTTCAAAACAGTTCAACGAAATTTGATCGTTATCCGAAGCAACGAAGGGTGCTTACGCTTTTTCGACGCTTCTATTTTGTGTCCTCCTATGGCGTGATAGCAAGGAGATATGACAGTGGTACATGCGTGAATAAAACGACAAAGGGTCCCTGGAAGACCTCCCCCCTCTCTCCCAGTTCAGCAAAACCTTCGGTGGCACCTGCCTACTTTTGTTGAGAATTTTAAAAATTTACCTGAAGTAACTGACCCAGTGATGAAGTCTTTGGCACTTGTACTCCAGCAACCACTTCGACATTCTCTGATTCCCTCTGATTCCAGATGGCCTGCTGTGAGGCACAAGGGCAGCAGTATAGCGGCGAAAGAGCAGAAGTGTAGCCTGCCTTCAGGAGCGTGGGACTCCCGTCAGGGGTTCTGTCTGTGCAGATACAGTTGTAAGGGGCTAAACAAAGGCGGTGGCACCGAGGTTTTTGTCGAACTGTGGGGTCTTAGAGGGACCCTTTCCCATTGTATACATGCATGTGTCACTGTTGCACCCTCCTCCCCCACCCCACCCCCTTTCGTGATTACACCACAGGAGGGCGTAAAATACTAGGGACGAAAAAGCATAAACACCTTTTGCTGCTTTAGATCATGGTACGATTCGCTGACGACATTGCTATCTTGAGTGAAAGTGAAGAAGAGTTACATGATCTGCTGAATGGAATGAACATCTGATGAGTACAGCATATGGATTGAGAATAAATCGAAGAAGGACGAAAGTAATGAGAAGTAGCAGAAATGAGAACAGCGAGAAATTATCGTCACGAAATAGATGAAGTTAACTAATTCTGCTACCTAGGCAGCAAAATGACCAATGAGAGATGGAGCAAGGAAGACATCAAAAGCAGACTAGCAATGGCAAAAAGTACATTCCTGGCCAAGAGAGGTCTACTAGTATCAAACATAGGTCTTGATTTGAAGAAGAAATTTCTGAGAATGTACGTTTAAAGCACAGCACTGTACGGTAGCGAAACATGGACTGCGGGAAACACGGAACAGAAGAGAAACGAAGCTGGTGAGGTACAGGATTGGTAAGCAGGGCACATGAGCTGCTGGAGTGGAATGCTCACCCCATTTGACGATACAGTAGCGAAAATCAAAGTGGCTACACGGAGCAGTCACATCCAAATGTTGCACCACAAAATGGCTCGCCATTTAAGGCTAGTCCAGGAGATCGCTGTTACATGCACGCCAGGGTAAACTCCCGCGCTCTCCTCAGGATCCGAGACAGAGAGGACTCTTAAACAGAGCCTTTGTTGGCCGGTGACTGCTTCTGCACTCCAATTCCGCTCGTCGCCAGACCCTGGCGCCTGAATGTCAACACCGTGCGCCCTCGCAGAAGAACCAAGAGCCGACTGACTACTGGCGATGCTCCATGCACTGTCTTCCCTCTGTCACTGCCCCGGCGGAGTCTCCGTCACTGCCCCCGACCGAGTCTCAGCTCGTGAGCCGCGGCCTTCCTAAATATAGGTCGCTAGCTAACCAGGACGCCGCAAAGCTCGTAACTTCGACGGAGGAACTTTCCTCCCAAGCGCATCGCAGAAAGTCACGGCTCAGAAGCATTTGAGATGTGGTGCTACAGAAGAAGGTTGAAAATTATGTAGACTGATAACGTAAGGAACGAGAAGGTTCTGCGCAGAATCGGAGATTAAAGGAATATGTAGAAAACACTGACAAGAAAAAGGGACAGGGTTATAGGACATCTGTTAAGGCATCAGGGGTGACTTCAATGGTACTAGAGGGAGCTGTAGAGGACAAAAACTGAGGAAGAAAGAGATTGGAATACATCCAGCAAATAATTGAGGACATAGGTTCCAAGTGCTACACTGAAATGAAGAGGATGGTGCAAGAGAGGGATTCGTGGCCGACTGCATCAAACCAGTCAGAAGACTGTTGACTCAAAAAAAAAAAAAAAAAAAAAAAAAAAAAAAAAAAAAAAAAAAAAAAAAAATTTCGTCGAATGGTGTTGCACAGCTCCTAACGGTTCGAACCTGCACACGAGAAGAAAAATTGCGGTCGCACTGTGCTCCAAAGGGCTCAGAACACGTTTTATTTTGATGCGTCACCACAATGTCCTTAGAGAAGGGTTGGGACGTCCGAGGTTGTCAGCAGCGTCAAAGGTTGCGAAGAACGTCCTCGTGTTGCTCAACACATTACGAACTGTCGTTTTCGAGCTTGAAATGTGTGGGACTCAAAGGGAAAAGGGTAGTTTTATTGAGGTTCTTTACGCCACGCTCTGAGCGCCGATGTGTCTGGAATGGTTTCTTCGGCCATTCATAAGAAAACCACGCGATTTCAACGCTGCGCTTCGCTAACCTCCATCACAGAATGGTCAAAAGAGGTGTGAAATGTGGGTAGGAGGAGTTGTGACGATGTTCCCATCGTATGATACTGAAACGTCCCCTTTTGAACAATTATACATGACTGTGCTTAAACTGACACACAATATTTTGTTAGCGCAACGCTATCTGACTTTCAAAATTCCCTACAAAAGAATGGCCCTGACTAACATTAAACTATACCTTTCACAAATCACTTACCTCACAAAAATCTTCGCTGCTCAAGCTACTGCAATACAGCGAGCGCCACTACTGCCAGCTAAATAAAAGATTCAAACTATGGAAGGCACTAACTACTGATAGGGATAGTTAGCAAATGAAAGATATTAATAGAGAACAAACAATGTATTTACCTTGATATCATCATATATAAATATAGCAGTTCATGACAAATTTCAAAACTCCGCCATCTCTCTCCCCACATCCACCACTGCTGGCGGCTCACCTCCAACTGCGCAACGCTACGCGCTGTTCACATCCAGCTGCCGCTGCCCAACACTACAATGGCAGACAACAATGCAAACTAGACACAGACTGCACACAGCACAGCCAGTGATTTTCATACAGAGGTGGGGTTACCAATAAAAAAACCTAAACAGCCTACTTACAATACGACCATGGTGGCGCTGGGCAGAATTTAGGTGAAGTTTGGTGGCAATGTGACGTCATTAACCCAACATACACGTCACATGAGTTTCTGAGCTCGGGGGTTTTCTTCGCACGTATGGACACCTTGCTGTTAGAAGCGTCATCGAGCCTAACGATGACGTCGCAGGGCGCTATGGTTTCGCATTATTCCAGAGGAATGGTACACCTTCGAGCCAAATTTCAAACTTAAGTGCCGAAATGTGTGGGAATTTGGGGATTCCGAAAAAGTGACACTTTAAATATGCTGCGCAGTGTTGTTCACGGCCGTCTAGTATATGTTTCCTGAAGTTCACTCACAGTGAGTACATGTTGTCAACCAGAATACTAATCGCAGAACCACTGTCTGAACCACTTCAAAGTTCCTTCTAAAGTGCCTGAGGCTTCGTACCTACCTCCACAGGGCGAATTTCTGACTAGACGGTTAAACCGTCCAGTGATTGACAATTTCAAATAAAATTCTAATTAAAACTTGAGCTTGAATTTGGAGTTACGGAAAGCATGATTAGGAAGCTCACAGTGTGTACAGTGTGTCTTAAACCTTTAAGGTTAAATCGTAACAGGTGACAGTGCGTTCACAACCGATAATATTAAGACAGGGAATGAGTGGACAGAAATGGACATACACAGTGAACACCACATAGCAACAACGTAGCTCATTATAACTGTTCAAGGCGACCGCCAGTCACAGTGTATGCATGGCAGCGGCGCATGAAGTTCTGCCACATTTTCTCAAAGATGCCTGGTGTGTTGTACCAGGAGACAGGCAGCTTGGACCCTACCAAGCAGGTGTTCTACGGGGGCTTTCTACAATGGGTACAGACTCCAAGAACTGTGGCAGCACATCTCGCAGGAATAGCAAGTAACATGGGTCAGTCAAACCGCGAGGCAGAAAATGTCGTATTGGGTAACCTTGAACAAAGCCCGCCCATACGTTGACAGAGAACCGTTGCCGGTGGCCATCGATGGGGGTGGCGTGGGGATTGTCGTCACTCCAGATATGGCTATTGCGGCTCTTGAAAGCATCATCACTGGAGAATGAGGCCTCATCCGTGAAGAATACAACTGTAAGAGGTTCAGCACTACAACACCCCAACTTGGGCTCGAAATCTGTTGTTCGCAGTACTTGCACACGTTCTTTATGATCAGGGGGTAATACCTGTTCCACCAGTACTCTCCACAGCGTGTTCTTTGAAAGGTCACGTGCACGTTGATGGATGCTTATTGCTGGGTAATTGGCCGTACAATCCTACATCATCTCCTCAATGTCTGATGTTTTGGTATGTTTTTTTACGGGAGCCAGCTCTCTGTGGTGTGAATGACACTGTCTCTCGTAGGATAGTATCCATGGAGATATTCAAGCCATGATGATGCCTGCTGTTTTACAGGCACTACATCCTGCTGCACCAGACATTAAATCCATGTCTGCCAACTGTCGTGATGAGTAACGTTCCGTCTTTGATCAAGTGTCATGCACTGTACTCAGTAGCACACGTACACACGTCACCATGGACACATAACAAGCTGTCTGATGCAAAAGACAACTGACACCAGGTATATTGGTGTGCGTGTGGCACGGGTTAATGCTCCGGTGCGATGTATGCAGTTGTTACATGACACAGGTGCTATGAGCTAATTTGTGTACAGTATGTATGATTGGTGGACAGGTGTGTACGCTGTTTATCATCTGCTGCCTGTTCCAGTGTACAACAGACAACCAGGGCCTTTGTAGGAGTGTAGCAGAACAATAATATGAGCATTGAGAGTAGCAGTCGTCGCTTTGAAAGTAACTGTGAGCTACAATGTTCTTATGTGATGAACGCTGTTTATTTCCATAACACAATAAATATCTATTTCCGATCATTGGTTCCCCTGTCTCTGTATAAACGACTGTCGACCCATCATCGCCTGTTCCATATTGATGCCAAAGATTTGATATATTCTGTATAATATCGGTAGTCTAGTTAGAGTCATGTATAAATATTTAAGTAGTTAATATTAACAAACCAAGACACTTGAAGTGTAAATCACTGTACTCTCTGTTTGTTCCGGTATGACACAGCCCCTGGTAGCGTTTCTGTCCTCACACACCGTGACCATCGTTTTTCGGAATGGAGATTGCTACCGAACCAAGCTGTTTGTCCCAGCATGCATCAGTGTAAGCCTTTCTATACTTTACGATGACATGTAATAAGAATGTTGATTATCGTGTTCGGTAAACTCCATGGGGGTAGGGGAAGAGAGCCGAGCTCACTGCTTTCGCAGATCTGCCTGGCGTAGAGTATCACGTCGGTATGCCTCTGCTCTTTTTTTTGTCATTACATTCTCCATGCCCCGTATGGGTGGGGGGAGGGGACTGTGCCGGCTGCGGTGGTCTAGCGGTTCTAGGCACTCAGTCCGGAACCGCGCGACTGCTACGTTCGCAGGTTCGAATCCTGCCTCGGGCATGGATGTGTGTGATGTCCTTAGGTTAGTCAGGTTTAAGTAGTTCTAAGTTCTAGGGGACTGATGACCTCAGAAGTTAAGTTCCATAGTGCTCAGAGCCATTTGAACCATTTTTGGAGGGGGCTGTCAGTGGATACAAGTCACTGCTCTTCATCCACATAAGAGTAAAAAGTTTAAAACATATAATAAAATTGGACATGGCGGGCTAGAAAGTGAATTTTTGACATAACAAAAAGATATAGATTAAGTTACTAAATTTAAATATATATAAGAGGTGGATTTGTTGATTAAGTAAACGACTGTCACAGATGAAATGGCAAATGGATGTCTCATGAAAAGTGAAAGACAGAGGGACAGTTGCATAAGTTAAAAAGTAAAAAGCCGGTGACTTGACTAATTAAGATAGATATACACGAGTAAAATAATGAGGGAGCCAAGAAGAGGGGTATCCTGGGAATGTAGCAGTTGGAGTAGTGTGTGAGAGGGTGTTCGTATGGGCGGATGTTTGGAGGTGGAATGCGGTAGAGTGAAGAGGGATGATCTGCTGGACCAAAACGTACAGTGTGGGTGGAGAGGATTGAAGCGCTGACCGGGGGAAAGGTGGGGGGGGGGGGGGGGGGTACGCCCTGCTCTTTAGCGAAAACTTTACATGACGTCCATCGTACAGTGGATAGGCAAAATAATGTGAACAGCGGTAGTGATGGGATGGTTGTGTTTGACGGTCAACAATGCAGGTAAGGCACGTGTCACGCTGGACTTTGCGTGTTCAGTACGGACTAGGCATCAGTGCAGGTTGTTTACGAGTAGCGCACACTTCGTACTTGCATCCAGAGGCCGAGGTCGACGTGCAATGAGAGACCTAACAGAGTTCCAAAGAGGGCAGGTTGTGGGGGCACGATTAGCTGGAGCCTCAGTAACCAAGATGGCCAACTTATTGAATGTAACAAAAGCAATTGTTTCAGTAGTCATGACAGCCTAAACAAAACCTGGCAAGACATCATCCTGTAAAGGTAATAGCGGATGCCAATCAAATTTAAATGACAGAGATCGTCCTACGCTAACATGAATTGTGTCAATACAACACAAAACTACAGCGGCTAAAGTGAATGCACAGCTCAATAGACATCTTCGAGAGCTCGTATCTGTCTACACTGTCTGCCAAGAACTCCATAAAGTGAATATTCCTGGACGACCTGCTATACCGAAACCATTAGTGACGACAACCGAAGCAAACAAGCGTAAAACATGTTGTCAGGAGCATAAATCCTGGGCCGGCCATTGTGGCCGAGCGGTGACGTTTTCGTTATTTCCAACATCGGGCCGGATTTATGTCTCGAGAACGCCAAAAGAAGCCTACAATCCTGATTGCTTGATTATACATGGAGGTGCAAGTGTGATGGTGTGGGCAGCCATATCATGGTATTCTGCTGGTCCCACCATTACTCTCAAAGGCCGTATTACGGCCGACGCTTATGTGAACATTTTAGGTGATCAGGTGCCCTCCATAATTCAAACGTTGTTCCCCACCTACGATGCCATATTTCAGGAGGATAATGCACCCTTCACACAGCCAGGAAAGCGTAATCGTGGTATGAGGAGCATGCAACTGAACTACAGCGTCTTGCGTGGCTAGGACAGTCCCCGAACTTCAACATTATCGAACCCTTGTGGGAGGTATTGGAGTGCAGACTCTGGAGCAGATTTCTGCCTCCGTCGCAACTACAGCGGTTAGAAGAGATCCTGATCGAAGAGTGGCATTCCACTGGAGTCTGTACAAATATTATGTGCCAGTATTCCAAGAAGGGTTGCAGCTGTATTACGGGCAAATCGGGTTACAACCCCTTATTAATAAACCATTCCCAAGTACACTACTGGCCATTAAAATTGCTAAACCAAGAAGAAATGCAGATGATAAACGGGTATTGATTGGAAAAATATATTATACTAGAACTGACATGTGATTACATTTTCACGCAATTTGGGTGCATAGATCCTGAGAAATCACCACCCAGAACAACCACCTCAGGCCGTGATAACGGCCTTGATACGCCTGGGCATTGAGTCAAACACGGCTTGGATGGCGTGTACAGGCGCAGCTGCCCATGCAGCTTCAGCACGATACCACAGTTCATCAAGAGTAGTGACTGGCGTATTGTGACTAGCCAGTTGCTCGGCCAACATTGACCAGACGTTTTCAATTGGTGAGAGATCTGGAGAATGTGCTGGCCAGGGCAGCAGTCGAACATTTTCTGTATCCAGAAAGGCCCGTACAGGACTTGCAACATGCGGTCGTGCATTATCCTGCTGAAAGGTAGGATTTCGCAGCGATCGAATGAAGGGTAGAACCACAGGTCGTAACATATCTGAAATGTAACGTCCACTGTTCAAAGTGCCGTCAATGCGAACAAGAGGTGACCGATACGGGTAACCAGTGGCACCCCATACCATCACGCCGGGTGATACGCCAGTATGGCGATGACGAATACATGCTCCCAACGTGCGTTCACCACCATGTCGCCATCATGATGCTGTAAACATTACCTGTATTCATCCGAAAAAAATGACGTTTTGCCATTCGTGCACCCAGGTTCGTCGTTGAGTACACCATCGCAGGCACTTCTGCCTGTGATGCAGCGTCAAGGATAACCACAACCATGGTCTCCGAGCTGATAGTCCATGCTGCTGCAAACGTCGTCGAACTGTTGGTGCAGATGGTTGTTGTCTTGCCAACGTCCCCATCTGTTGACTCAGGGATCGAGACGTGACTGCACGATCCGTTACAGCCATGCGGATAAGATGCTTGTCATGTGGACTGCTAGTGATGCGAGGCCGTTGGGATACAGCACGGCGTTCTGTATTACCTTCCTGAACCCACCGATTCCATATTCTGCTAACAGTCTTTGGATCTCGACCAACTCGAGCAGCACTGTCGCGATAGGTTACAATCCGACCTTTATCAAAGTCGGAAACGTGATGGTACGCATTTCTCCTCCTTACACGAGGCATCACAACAACGTTTCACCAGGCAACGCCGGTCAACTGCTGTTTGTGTATGAGAAACTGGTTGGAAACTTTCCTCGTGTCAGCACGTTGTAGGTGTCGCCACTGGCGCCGACCTTGTGTCAATGCTCTGAAAAGCAAATCATTTGCATATCACAGCATCTTCTTCCTGTCGGTTAAATTTCGAGTCTGTAGCCCGTCATCTTCGTGGTGTAGCAGTTTTAATGGCCAGTAGTGTAAGTACAGGTGTTCGCATTATTTCGCCTATCCCCTTTATATTGGTTCTGTGAGATGTGCGTAAGATGATGCGTATAGATTTTCCGGAGGCGGACTTTGAGGAGCGACGAGAGCCTAAACGCGGACGTCTCGGGATGTTTGCATAATTCTGGAGGTCATCAACATTCCTCGTGGACGGCCGCCGTCTTATTACTAATGGGGAATGCTATCAAAGACGGGCGCACGTGCAGCAGCTGTTAATGCCTGCGCTGCTGGGGTAGGCAGAGGGCGCCGCCAGCCGACAGCCGGCAGCCGGCCCGTCGTGTCCGCCCCATTACCGGCGGCAGAGGGCGCGTGACCCCGGCCTCATTTGCGGCGCCCGCCAGCCCGCTCGCCTTCCGTAACGAGACGCGGTAATCGCGTTGCCACCGCGCCGCGTCGCGAGCGCCCTCCAGCGGACAACGCCGCCGTGTCTTCCTCCTCCTCCTCCTCCTCCTCCTGCTCGCGGTATTACATTATCAAATTTCTTTGTCAAAGATGTGATCAAAGATGTGATCAAATATTCCGTCAAATATATTTGACAAAGATCTTTGACGTAGCGCTAGAAGGGGTATTACACTGTCATCATATTTTTCGTCAAAGTTCAAGATGGCTGACAACAACAGCTTGTTATTAACCGCAGCAGTTGCATGTACCACAATTGCACTGTGTGCACATGCGGAAGAGAAGCGGAGGAAAAAAGGAAACATACCTGGGTGAAGCCGTGGGTTTTACGACGACACGATAAAAGCATTCAACAAACTTGTTACGTGAGCTTATAGTGAGGACGTTAAGTCGTACATCAATTACTTAAGAATGGATGAGCATACATTTCTGTATATGCTCAATGAAATGTATCCTCATATCACAAAGCACAATATTCACTTAAGAACTGCTACATCTGCAGAAGGCAAGCTCACTGTAACACTCCGATTCCTTGCTACAGGAGAGGATTGGGTTAGGTTAGGTTAGGTCAGGTATCTAATCTTCGTAATCTATTTTTGTATTCAGCGTGCCTCACGTTGTAAAGCGCCTCATCAGCTTCATACATCTCTATTAATTTTGCAGTTGTCGGCAAACACCACTTGTATTTACCGATAATGTTTATATAAACACTACAGACGACAGAATGCAGCGATGCTAGCGCTCCATGTGGTAACATGTCACATTGCGGTGAACAGAAGACAAGCGACTTCTTTGATCAAATCTACAGCGACGCCCTATATTTGATCAAATATTGGACGACATTAGACAAAGTTCCCTATTACACCATCAAATACCTTTGACAAAGATATTGGACAAAGATATTTGACAAAGAAATTTGATAGTGTAATACCGGCCTAACCTCCGCTACGCACCCCGCAGTTTTCAGCTGTCAACGGCCGAGCTCGCAGGTTCCCTCCGAGGTATCGAGGCGACTGCGATCGAAAAGTCGCTCACGTCAAAATACACGGGATGCAAAAAAAAATATGAAAGCAGAAAACAATACCGGATGTTTCAAAAAGGACGTTACAGCTTTGAAACTTCATATAAATTAACTAACAGTACCTACAGAGGCCTTACGAGAGCCAGTCGTGACAAAACTCTACCATCTGGTGAGCAAGTTGTATGAGACCAGGGTAAGATAGATACTGCGTACATGAATATTAAAGAGACCTTTGGAGAAAAGAGAACCACTTGTATGAATATCAAGAGCTCCGATGGAAACCCAGTTCTAAGCAAAGAAGGGAAAGCACAAAGGTGGAAGGAGTATATAGAGAGTCTACACAAGGGCGATGTGCTTGAGGACAATATTATGGAAATGGAAGAGCATGTAGATGAAGATTAAATTGGAGATATGATACTTCGTGAAGAGTTTGACAGAGCACTGAAAGACCTGAGTCGAAAAAAGGCCCTGGGAGTAGACAACATTCCATTAGAACTACTGATAGCCTTGGGAGAGCCAGTCCTGGCAAAACTCTACCATATCTGGTGAGCAAGATGTATGAGACAGGCGAAATACCCTCAGACTTCAAGAAGAATATAATAATTACAATCCCAAAGAAAGCAGGTGTTGACAGATGTGAAAATTACCGAACAATCCGTTTAATAAGCCACAGGAGCAAAATACTAACGCGAATTCTTTGCAGACAAATGGAAAAACTAGTAGAAGCAGAACTCGGAGAAGATCAGTTTCGATTCTGCAGAAATACTGGAACACGTGAGCAATACTGACGCTACGACTTATCTTAGAAGCTAGACTAATGAAAGGCAAACCTACGTTTCTAGCATTTGTAGACTTAGAGAAACCATTTGACAATGTTGACTGGAACACTCTCTTTCAAATTCTGAAGGTGGCAGGGGTAAAATACAGGGAGCGAAAGGCTATTTACAATTTGTACAGAAACCAGATGGCAGTTATAAGAGTCGATGGACATGAAAGGGAAACAGTGGTTGGGAAGGGAGTGAGACAGGATTGTAACCTTTACCCGATGTTATTCAGTCTTTATGTTGAGCAAGCAACGAAGGAAACAAAAGAAAAATTCGGAGTAGGTATTAAAATCCATGGAGAAGAAATAAAATCTTTGAGGTTTGCCGATGACATTGTAATTCTGTCAGAGACAGCAAACGACTTGGAAGAGCAGTTGAATGGAATGGATAGTGTCTTGAAAGGAGGATATAAGATGAACATCAACAAAAGCAAAACGAGGATAATGGAATGTAGTCGAAATAAGTCGGGTGATGCTGAGGAAATGAGACACTTAAAGTAGTAAAGGAGTTTTGCTATTTGGGGAGTAAACTTACTGATGATGGTCAAAGTAGAGAGGATATAAAATGTAGACTGGCAATGGCAACGAAAGCATTTCTGAAGAAGAGAAATTTGTTAACATCGAATATAGATTTAAGTGCCAGGAAGTCATTTCTGAAAGTATTTGTATCGAGTGTAGCCATGTATGGAAGTGAAACGTGGACAATAAATAGTTTGGACAAGAAGAGAATAGAAACTTTCGAAATGTGGTGCTACAGAAGAATGCTGAAGATTAGATGGGTAGATCACATAACTAATGAGGAGGTATTGAATAGGTTTGGGAAGAAGAGAAGTTTTTTGGCACAACTTGACTAGAAGAAGGGATCGGTTGGTAGGACATGTTCTGAGGCACCAAGGGATCACCAATTTAGTATTAGAGGGCAGTGTGGAGGGTAAAAATCGTAGAGGGAGACCAAGAGATGAATACACTAAGCAGATTCAAAAGGATGTAGGTTGCAGTAGGTACTGGGAGATGAAGAAGCTTGCACAGGATAGACTAGCATTGAGAGCTGCATCAAACCAGTGTTAGGACTGAACCACAACAACAACAACCTACAGAGGTGGTTGCAGTGTCAATTTGTAGGGAAATACATCAGGCTTTGACTCGCGTAGTTAGCTGGTGCCGAATCGCACCGTAAGAAGCGCTAGCGGTAGTTACGTTAAAGATGGCTGCCTTCACTGGGGCTGAGCGTGACGGCTGTGTGTTTTGGTTTGAAGAATCGAAGTCGGCTTCAACAGTTCAACGTAATTTCCGTACGAAGTACGCTAGAGATCCTTCTAGTAGGCCTACAGTTTATGAGTGGGATAAATGTTTTGTAGAAACAGGGTGCTCGGTAAGACATGGGAAATCATCACGTCATCCAAGCAAATCTGACGACTTCGTTGAGCGAGTGAGGAACGTTTTGTCAACAGCCCTACGAAATCGACCCAGCGTGCATCTCCTGAACTGCAAATCCTACATACAACTGGAGAGTGTTGAGAAACTGTTTGCATTTCAAACCGTACAGATTGACGATCGTACAAGCTATAAAAGACACTAATAAAAGTGCGTGCAAGAACTTCTGTGCGGATATGTTAGATCGATGACATGAGCATGAACATTTCTTGGACAAAATCATCTTTTCTGACGAGTCGACTTTTCACTTAAATGGCAAGGTCAAAACACAAACTGTAGGATTTGGGGCAGCGAAAATTCACATCAAACATTGCAACATATTCGTGATAGCCCTAAACTGATCATTTTTTGTGGATTGAGCAAGAACAAAGTGTACGGCCCCTTTTTCCCATCAATGGGATAGTGTACCTCGATATGTTACAACAAGTTTTTATACCACAGATCAATGAGGATGACCGAGAACGAAATGTTTACCTCCCCACTACCCGGCTGACGTCCGGGATTTTCTCAGTGACCGCTTTCCAGGTCAATGGATTGGCTGTGATGCGCCAATTGCATGGCCCCCACGTTCCCCAGAACTGACACCACTCGATTTTTTATAGGTGTTCACCAAGTATATCGTGTTTGTACCTCCTGCTCAGGCACCTCTACCTGAACTTAGAGCAAGAGTTCACGCCGCCACTGAGCAAGTTACATCTGCAATGCTACAGCGAAATTGGAAAGAAATTGACTTCCGATGCCATGTGTGTAGGAAAACCAATGGAAACCACATAAACTCTTTAGTTTAAGGTAAAAAAAACGTGATTTGTTTCCCTACAAAACAACACTGAGCTGTGCGTGGCTCATGATTTTGACCTGTCCTCCCTGCATTCCTGAAATGGTAAGAATATTTTTTTTTTTTAGTTTTGTGTTAATGTCTTCTGGCCCCACTATCGTTGCTCACCTTCGCTGTCTGTGAGTGGCAGCACCAGCGTTATCGATAGTCAGTTCGTGTTACTATCTGTGGACCGACCGCGAGTATTTCCAGGTTCTGCTCTGACAGGAACGAGTTGGTGGAGTGAGTCGGTGCAGTGAGTCGGCAGAGTCACTCGGAAGGCAGTCAGTCGCATGTTAGTCAGTCGGCTCTGTGTGTCAGTCCCTTTTGGGTTGTGGACTGAGTCGTTCGTCGTTACTCGGCTCTTGGACGAGTTGGTAGTCAGTAGCAGGCAGGTACGTACAGTGCAAGTAATCGCCGGGACCACGGTTGATGCAGATGGAAGGCCATTAGTCGGTTGGTTGCTGGTCGTCGGATGACGACATGTGGTCTGGTGAGAACTGACACCAGTATCAGTCGAGGAAGGGTTGGCAGCCAGCAACGGTCGGGTCCATATGGTGTTAGTATTCACCGGGACCGCTGTCGGCGAAAGTGGGCTACCATTGGTCGTTTGCTCGGCCGGTCGTCTCTCTCGACAACGTCTTGGATCCTCAGGATGAACACCATTTCCTGAGTGGGTATGTGGTTGGACCTTGTTGGTTCGTTGGAACTGAGCAGTGACATAGTCTCCACAGCGCGAAGCCAGACCGGCGCTTTTGGCAGGAACACGCACTGTTGCATTTGGAGACGCTAGCTATGTGAGCGCTTTCCTCCGAAGCAGGATCCTCAAGTTGAGTAATTAGTTGCCTGTTCTTAAAAATCGACTGTTACGATTTCTTCGTTTTGGTGGATTGTTCTTTCCTCAGCAGTTGACACGTGTGATAACAAGTAGTGTGTGTTGTCTAAAACCCTCAGCCTTCTTCTGTAGTGATTTAACGGTTGTGACTTGTGTTTTCTGTATTCCTTGAAACTTGTCTTGAGTGGTGTCTGATGCCTTGATCTTGGTGAGGCCGTGTCCGAAGTAGAGGTATTTTGGTTAACTCCTCATAGGCCAATATTTTCTATTATTTGTGCAGTTGGATCTAACGATTCGAAATCGGTCAAATTGTTGGTCAGTCGTGAACCGTCCCTAGGTTGTGCTGCCTTCTCTTATCTGACCTTAAGCCTTGGCTGCCTGTCCCACTTCACTACACCCGTAAGGGACCTTCTCAGGCCGATCTTGGACTATTTTCTGAACACCACTTGTTATTGTTTTAATTTGCGTTTTATCCTTTGTAAATCTGTAAGTACTGTGCTTGGCCTTCTCTAGTGTATTAATGCTGTTTTAATGATTGAAATTAGGCCTTCAGCCGTGTTTTATTTAAATTTCTTGTCTGCTCTGTGTTTGGGCGTTCAGCCGCGTTTGTTTCAGAATCTGTGGCTTTAATATGTAAATCCTTGTCTGTAAGGTTTCCCTTTAATTATCTTGAATTCTTGAAACGACATTCAGCCGTGTTTTGTAAATGTTTATCTCGAGGTTGTCTTCAATTATAATTCTTGAGTAATTGCTTGAGCCTTCAGCCGAAAAGATACTTCAAGTTTTCTTAAGATGTTTTTGCTGTTGTACGGTGTAAAGGCTTATCTTTAAACTCTCTCTTTTATTATGTAAAGAAATTTTTTAAATTGGGCTTTCAGCCGAAGAATTGACTTGAATTTTCTTTAGTATTGCCTTCAGCCGGAATTTGTAAATACTTGGCTTTTAAAGAATTTCCTTGGCTGAACTGAAATATTAATTCGGCCTTTAGCCGAGAAGACATGGTAATTTTACTTAAGTAAGGCTTTCAGCCGTTACTCTAAATCCTGGTGTTTTAAAAGCAATGATTTAAACTTATTCTGGAGAAGTTACTTGGGCCCTCAGCCGTGAATTGATCTTTGTTGTTTTAAAGAGAAAACGGTGCATTGGTTTGTGGAATAAAGTTGTGTGTATTCTTGTGTAACTAACAGTAATTGACCTTGGCCCCTTTCTACAACCTGATCCGCTCTGTCCTGCGAAACCAGATTTCAAACACTAAACCTAGCTATATATCTTCCTTCGTTAAATTTATATGAATTTTTAAAGCTCTAAAGTCCTTTTTGGAACATCCTATACTTTTTAAGGTACACAATCTCTGCTATGGGGCGACCTGTATCGTTGGAAATGAAGAACACGCTTCGTACAGCGGACTGTCTGAAAGAGAGCGACCTCGCCAGGGACCTCTCACAAGCCGTCCGTGGACGCCCTATATCCAAATATAAACGCGCACAAAAGCCTGGCGCGATAAGTCGATTTGCGACAGGGTCCAGCACCGTGTCGAAGATTAATATTCCATACAGGGAAAGTGTAGGAACACCATGCGCGAAGTCACAGAGCGGACAAAAGCGTGTTGAGTGATCGTGACTGACGCTCAATGAAGAAGACTGTGATGGAAAATAAGGAGACAACAGCTGCAAAAGTCATTGCAGAAATGAGCCTCGCGCTAGCCAATCCTTTCAGCACCAGACCAACACCAAGAGAGCCTCACAAGAAAGGAATTTCAGGATGGACTGTGAAAGGTGGCTACACTGTGCCACTGCGCCAGAGATTGCGCCAAAGAGTACTATTAAGCCGCCTCCACAGTGCGTGTTAAGATCTCATGGCAGTCAGTGCTTGTGAAGAGATCGTAGAGGTCAGTGGTTGTTGAGAGCTCGTAGAGGACAGTGTGTGTTAAGAACTCATAGCAGTCAGTGGTTGTTGAGAGTTCGTAGAGGACAGTGTGTGTTAAGAGCTGGTGGTTGTCGTGAAGTTGGAGTAAGATGTTGTAGTAAAGAGTGTTGTTCCATGTTTTATGCAGTTATTTGATGGGAGAGATAGCAGATGTTATTGTGTGCATTTCGTCAATATATATGAAGGTAAAACTTACAATGCTCTTTTATTAATTGTGTATCTGAAATAATGCGTCACTACAGGTTCAGTCAACAAAGCATCTGGCTTGTGTTCTTGTATTAGAGTGAATTCTGGTTTTCTTACGCAATTACTGTTTTTCTAAATTTCTTTTGTCACGTCAGCATAGTTGGTATTTAAAAAAATTCTTGTCTTGTTGGAAAAGAACCGTGCCAGATGTGGACGTTGAGTCACACTCCCACATACAGAACAGTTACATTTGTGCTTGGATTTTGTAGGTTTTATAGTTGCTGGGGACTTAATTAATTAACTGTATTTACGAAAATTTTCTTACATTGTTTGTTGCAGTCAGATAGCGTAATAATACTAGTCAGGGCCAACCGATTACGAGACAGCGTAATCGGACGGACATACAAAAACTAAAAATATTTTCAATCATATATATTTAAATAAGCCCCCATGCACGTGGCGACCGCTGCTTCGGATCGTCCCTTGGATTCTTCTGATTGTGAAAATTGTAGACTGTAGTATTGTAGTAATTTGTAGTTAGTAATTGTAGTCTATTTTGCATGTGTAGATTTGGTAATTGTCATTCTTCTAATGGTATTTTTTTTTCTCTCAGAATTAAATTTGTTGTCTTGTCAACGGTTTGACAATTTAGTGCAATTATTTCAATTGTTCGATTGATCGTGTTTGAGGGAAACATCTAGTGTGAATAGTGTTGTTGGAGATAAAGAGTCACGGTGTGTAATTTTCGTACAGTGACGAATCTTTCGTATATTTTGTAAATGATTACGCGATCGATGAAAAAGACAAAAATGATGAATAGTGAGAACGAAATTGTTGACATGGCGAACTCGCCAACACAGGACAACTGTATGATGAATAATGGAGTTGAAAATAATTTAATAAGTCGGGAAGACAGTCCGGAACCATTTCAAAATTTTTCTCAATCGGAAAATTCAGAGAATCTGAGATTAACGACAGAAGATTCTGAAATAGTATCGAACACAGATAGCCTTACAGCTGTGACGAAGGAAGTTAGTTTTGCGGGAGATGTTAGGGGCGAAAAGAATTCTGAACAATTTAATATGGAGCAGTTGATGAGTGTACTATTAAATTTTCAATCTGAATTAAAAACTGATATGGGAACAAAGTTAGACTCACTGGGATCACAGATGGGAAC
The DNA here is from genome assembly GCF_023864345.2 of Schistocerca serialis cubense. Taxonomy (NCBI): domain Eukaryota; kingdom Metazoa; phylum Arthropoda; class Insecta; order Orthoptera; family Acrididae; genus Schistocerca; species Schistocerca serialis. Next base: position 484,411,115 of record NC_064645.1, on the reverse strand, counting down.
AATTAAAACTGAGATGGGAACTTTACGGGCTGAATTAAAAACTGAGATGGGAACAATGGAAACTCGGTTAGGATCTGAATTTAAAACAGAGATGGGAACTTTGGAAACGCGGATAGATTCACGAATAGGGACATGTTTCAAAAATATGAAAGATGAATTAAAGAAAGAAATCAGGGAAGAAGTACAACCGATTCTGAATTCTCACAATAATAGATTAATTGCAGTGGAAATCAGACAAAGGGAACAGGATAGAGAACAGGAAGAAAGAGATCGCGTGATAGTACAGAATTTTTCAGAGTTAAATTTACAACGTGCAAAGGATAAGGAAGAAATATTTGAAAGAATCGAGGAATCCTTACCAAATGACAGAATAAATAATCTAACACGACAATATGAACAGTTAACTACCAAATGTGTCAATACTGAAACCCGAGTCGCGACACTTACGGAAGATGTAAACAAACAGAAAGAAAAAATAGGTGACTTATCGGAAAGAGTTGAGGAAATTTCAGATAAATTGACAAATCTTAGTTTACATGGGGACAGAGATTCGGATGATACAGCCCCATTACCATTTGCAGAAACCGAAGAGTATCAGAACATAAATAAGCATGTTGAGAATCAGGGAAAATTTAATGAACACGTGAAAAGGGAATTTGAGGCATTGCGGAAGCAAGTCAAGCAGATCGAAGGCGAAATTGTAGGAAAAGATAGCAGAAGAAATTTAGAATCACAGGTAGCAGAGGGGTTTGAAGAAAATAATTTGTTTCATTTACGGGATGCGACAAGAGAGCGCCAGGCGCGCGAACTTGACAACAATCGACATTCGGACTGGGACAGACACGGTAGGACTTTGTCGCCAAGAGGCGAGAGTTTTGACTATAAACACTTTTTGACTGTTCGGAAATTTAAGATCTTCCGCAACTCTAAGAATGACATACATCCATGTGCATGGTTAGATCAATTTATGTACGCACTTCCACCAAATTGGCCACTAAGTCACAAATTGGAATTTATGTGTGGATATTTAGAAAACGAACCGGCGACGCGGATGCGCGCACTCATTAGAGATTGTAATAATCTAAATGATTTTTATCATGCATTTCTATCGGCATATTGGTCCGAAAACACGCAAGACAGAGTCAAACACAGTCTTATTATGCAGCGTAATTTTAAACAGTCTGAGTTCCGCACGCCGGCAGAGTACTTTGAAGACATGATTCGAAAGAATCAGTTCTTGTCCAACCCTTATAGCCCGACGGAATTAATTCGCATTTGTTTAACTAAGCTGCCACAATCCATAAGACAAATTGCTTTGGCCGGAAGATGTAAAGACGACATTGAGACTTTTAAGACTTTGTTGCAAGAACTTGAGTATGACAACGATGACGGGACCTCTTGTAACTTTTTCAGTAACAGTAATTACAATAGATTTTCAGAGAAAAGTGATAGTGGTCGGAACGGACGTTATAGCGGTAATTTTGAGAATGACAGACGTAGCAGACACGACAATAGATACCAGCCCTATGACAATAACAGACGTTCTAACAGAAATTACACAGACAATAGCGGTAATTCGTACCGGAATGATCAATCATACGGAAACAGTAATCGGTATCATCAGGACAGAAATTATTCATACAGTAATAGAAATTCTTTCTACAGAAACAATCAGGGTAGTAGATACAACAATAATTTCAGAAGTGACAATCGAAATTACACAAGGAGTAGTTATGCAGACAGACAGGAGAACAGAAATTTTAATAACAGACACAGCCAAGAATTTGCATCCAACAGACAGGAGGGACCTAATTGGCATCCTCCACGTGACAGAACTTCAGAGAGACAAGTGCAAATCGTAGAAATTGATCCGCGAAATGACGCATTGCTGGGTGCAACTGATGGACTGCTTCTACTGAAATAATGTCACTTGTTGCTGTCTGCACCTGCTCAACATTGCTGGGTGCAACTGATGGATTGCTTCTACTGAAATGGTGTCACTTGTTGGTGTCTGCACCTACTCAACATTGCTGGGTGCAACTGATGGACTACTCCTACTGAAATGATATCACTTGCTGGTGTCTGCACCTGCTCAACATTGATGGGTGCAACTGATGAACTGTTTTTACTGAAATGATGTCACTTGTTGGTGTCTGCACCTGCTTAACATTGCTGGGTGCAACTGATGGATTGCTTCTACTGAACTGATGTGACTTGTTGCTGGGTGTACCTGCTAAACTTTACTGGGTGCAACTGATGGACTGCTTCTACTGAAAAGATGTCACCTGTTAGTATTTTTTTTTTGTATAAACTAATCATTGAAAGCATTTTATGTGAACATTTGTATAAACTGATTTTTTGTATATTGTGTAAACTATTATGTAAAGCCACATGCATGAAAAGAAGTTGTATTGCTTACTGTATTTCATATAGTAGGTTAGTGAAGGTCAGTGCAAAGCCAAAATTTCAACTAATTATGTGATATTTAGGTATTAATATTATCTTTTATTTTTTGTCTGTATTTTTGTGGACGAATTTGGTGGTATTTTCACCACCAATGCTGGCAAAAATACCATCAAATTCTGGCCTGTGGAGGAGGGGCATATGAAAGGTGGCTACACTGTGCCACTGCGCCAGAGATTGCGCCAAAGAGTACTATTAAGCCGCCTCCACAGTGCGTGTTAAGATCTCATGGCAGTCAGTGCTTGTGAAGAGATCGTAGAGGTCAGTGGTTGTTGAGAGCTCGTAGAGGACAGTGTGTGTTAAGAACTCATAGCAGTCAGTGGTTGTTGAGAGTTCGTAGAGGACAGTGTGTGTTAAGAGCTGGTGGTTGTCGTGAAGTTGGAGTAAGATGTTGTAGTAAAGAGTGTTGTTCCATGTTTTATGCAGTTATTTGATGGGAGAGATAGCAGATGTTATTGTGTGCATTTCGTCAATATATATGAAGGTAAAACTTACAATGCTCTTTTATTAATTGTGTATCTGAAATAATGCGTCACTACAGGTTCAGTCAACAAAGCATCTGGCTTGTGTTCTTGTATTAGAGTGAATTCTGGTTTTCTTACGCAATTACTGTTTTTCTAAATTTCTTTTGTCACGTCAGCATAGTTGGTATTTAAAAAAATTCTTGTCTTGTTGGAAAAGAACCGTGCCAGATGTGGACGTTGAGTCACACTCCCACATACAGAACAGTTACATTTGTGCTTGGATTTTGTAGGTTTTATAGTTGCTGGGGACTTAATTAATTAACTGTATTTACGAAAATTTTCTTACATTGTTTGTTGCAGTCAGATAGCGTAATAATACTAGTCAGGGCCAACCGATTACGAGACAGCGTAATCGGACGGACATACAAAAACTAAAAATATTTTCAATCATATATATTTAAATTAAGCCCCCATGCAACTGGAATTCCGAAACCACTCATCTGTGATACCAAAATCCGTAACAGGAAAACGTGGTGTCGAATCCATAAAATCTGGGCTATGGAGCAATGGAAGGAAGTCATTTGGTCGGATGATTCTACTTTGACACTGTTTACAAATTTTTGGCGACTTTATAGTCCCAAGAGTGAAGCATTGCGGGGATTCGTTGATGGTTTTGGCGACCATATCGTGGTATTCCATGGTGCCCGTAGTTTCTCTGCAATGGTGCGTTACTTCCACAGATTCTGTGACCATCTTGGCTGATCATGTCCATCAAATGGTACAATGTTTGTTCCCAAATGGTGACCCTGAGTTCCAAGACGACGACGCCTGTTCACCCAGCACGCAATGTGCAGGACTGGTTTTCTGAGCATGAGGATGAATCGACGCATCTCCCGTGGCCGCCGAAGTCACCAGATTTCAACATTTTTTAGCCTTTGTGGTCTGCTTTGTGGAGGAGGGTGCGCCATCGGAATATACCTCCGTCACCTTTACCTGAACTCGACAGTATTTTGCAGGAAGAATAGAATAAGTGTAAGTGTGGTATTTATCCATGCTGAGACGACTGGAAGGTGTTTTAAATGAAAACGGTTTTCCTTTACCGTATTAGGTGTGGGTCTGCGTTTGGAAATGATGAAGACACTTTGTATGTTGCGATCGCAGTGTACACACTTTTATTATTCCAAGATGACCGGTTTCAACAGTTTTATGTTACCATCATCTAATCTAAGGGGAAAACATAAAGATACTAAGGAAGGGGAGGGAGACTACTGTTAATTTCACCAGTTATCGAGAACACAAAATTTCTGAGTCAAAGAGTCAAACTGAAGAGTAAAAGAAACTGGTACACCTGCCTAATATCGTGTAGGGCCCCGCGAGCACGCTCAAATGTCGCAACACGACGTGGCATGGACTCGACTAACGTCTAAAGTAGTGCTGGGGGGAACCATGAAACCTGCAGGCCTGTCCAAAAATTCCCAAAGAGTACGAGGGGGTAGAGATCTCTTCTGAACAGGACGTTCAAGGCATACCAGATATGCTCAATAACGTTCATATGTCTGGGGAATCTAGAGGCCAGCCGAAGTGTTTAAACTCAGGAGAATGTTCTTGAAGCACTTTGTAGCAATTCTGGACGTGTGAGGTGACACATTGTCCTGCTGTAATTGCCCGTCCGTGGGGATGCACAATGGACATGAATAAATGTAGGTGATCAGATAAGATGTTTACGTACGTGCCGCCTGTCACAGTCGTTCTAGACTTATCAGGGATTCCATATCACTCCAGCTGCACACGCCCCACATCATTACAGAGTCGCCACCAGATTCCACGGTCTCCTGCTGATATGCAGGGTCCAGGGATTCATAACGTTGTCTCCATACCCGTAGATGTCCATCCGATACATCGATACAATTTGAAACGAGACTCGTCCGACCAGGTAACATGTTTACAGTCATCAACAATCCAATGTCGGTGTTGACGGGTCCAGGCCTCCACCAGCTTGAACAGTCAAATGGTTCAAATGGCTCTGAGCACTATGGGACTTAACTTCTGAGGTCATCAGTCCCCTAGAACTTAGAACTACTTAAACCTAACTAACCTAAGGACATCACACACATCCATGCCCGAGGCAGGATTCGAACCTGCGACCGTAGCGGTCGCGCGGTTCCAGACTGTAGCGCCTAGAACCGCAGGGTCCATGAATTCATGAGGTTGTCTCCATATCTGTACACGTCCATCTTCTCGATACTATAAGGAACGAGACTCGTCCGACCAGGAAATAAGTTTCCAGTCATCAAAAAGGCCAGGCGAGGCGTAAAGCTTTGTGTCGTGCAGTCATCAACGGTACACGAGTGAGCCTCCGGCTCCGAAAGCCCATATCAATAATGTTTCGTTGAATGGTTCGCATGCTGACACTTGTTGATGGCCCAGCATCGAAATCTGCAGAAACTTGGAGATGGGTTGCACTTCAGTCACGTTGAACGACTCTCTTCAGTCGTCGTTAGTCCTGTTCTTGGACGATCTTCCTCCGGCCGCAGCGATGTTGGAGATTTCATGTTTCGTCGGATTCCTGATATTCACGGTACACTCGTGAAATGGTCGTATGGGAAAAATCCCCACTTCATCACTACCTCGGAGATGCTGTGTACCATCGCTGGTGTGCCGACTATAACACCACGTTCAAACTCACTTAAATCTTGAGTATCTTCCATTGTAGAAGCAGTAACCAATTTAACTACTGCACCAGACACTTGTTCTCTTATGATGCGCCGTATTCTGCCTGTTTACATATCTCTCTGTTTGGATACGCATGCCTTTTACGCTTTAGTATATAACATACAAAGTTTCCATGTTACATTAAATGCAGTCAAAACATACAAGGCAATTTACACGTATACATTTCTTGATAGAAACCTAGTTGATAAACGACACGCAGCTGATAAAATTCACACAGTTGGTAAAATCCTCGCACCATCCACCCATATCTGCGGCGAACATAACTCTTCCCAGCTTACCGCACATCACCACTCCGCCGCCGGAGTAACATAGTGGCGGTAGATCCTCTACAAAGTTACCTGTCTCGGCGCTGGATGGCGTGTGCAGTACAAGCTGAATGATCAAGTGTTGTGGTGCACCAAAAATAAAAGTGGATTTTTCAAAGTGCAAGATATAACAATTAGAAATTTCACCCAGCCATATAAAATTACCGTGGCCTTTACAGGTACACGACCGATTTCGTGAATACAAAACTGGTATCGAAAGATATGAATATGTGTTACATTTCACCTTTGATTACAGACGTAGTATAGTGAATAGAATATGGTTTTTAGCTTGCCAGTGTTATGTAAATCATAGAAAATTGTACCTCGTCAACATTCTTAAACACGAGTCAAGTGCAAACTGCTACGAAGAAACAAATTGTAAACCAAGAAGAATAAATCACGAGGTGGGACTTGGTGCATGTTACGCGCTGAGTTTGACTGTTCAAATTTTTCATCATTACATGGTGTAAAACAATTTCATCACCAAACTATTCATTGAAATCACTTTACATCGTTTTACAAAAGGTATTTTTTTTTTCAAAACAATGGGTACCAGTTTTTTTCAGTGGTTAAAAATATTACAGTTCTAGACACACACAACTCACAGCGATTAAATGATTAGCATCAGTAAAAGTTCATAAAAACCAGTGAAGTGAAATGAGAAGAAGACAAGGTTTTCTGCTCGAATGTCTACAGGGTAATATCTACAGCAGCAGAAAATGGTATAACGGGAGTAGGATTCGTTATGAATAGGAGGTAGGTCAGTGAGTGAATTACTGTGAACAGTTCCGTGGTAGGGTTGTTGTCATTAGAATCGACAGCAAACCAACACCGACAACGATAGTTCAGGAATACATGCCGTCGTTGCAAGCCGAGGATGAAGAAACTGACAGAGTATGTGAGGACATTGAACTGGTAATTCAGCACATAAAGGGAGATAAAAATCTAATAGTCATGGGAGGTTCGAATGCGTTCGTAAGAGAAGGAGTAGAATAAAGGGTTATGGAAGGATATGGGATTGGTGTTAGGAATGAGAGAGGAGAAAGACTAATTGAGTTCTGCAATAAATTTCAGGTAGTAATAGCGAATACTGTGTTCAAGAATCATAAAAAGGCGGAAATGTACTTGATTGGAGACATGGGAATATTTCCGTTAGGTTGCAACACGGCCAGGCAGAGATTCAGGAATCAGATATTGCACTGTAAGGCGTACTCACGAGTAGATGTAGACTCAGATCACAATTTAGTAGTGATGAAGAGCAGGCTGAAGTCCAAGACATTAGTCAGGAAGAATCAATGAGCAAAGCAGTAGGATGCGGAAATACTAACGAGCGAGTTGGTAGGCTTGAAATTCTCTAAGACTATAGATACTGAGATAAGGAACAGCTCAGTAGTCAATTCAGGTGAAGAGGAATGGACATCTCTAAAAAGGGCAGTCGCAGAAGTTGGAAAGAAAAACCTAGGTACATAGAAGGTAACCGAGAAAAAAACATAGGTAATACAATACGACTTCAGTTGATCGGTGAGAGAAGGAAGTACAAAAATGTTCAGAGAAGTTCATTAATGCAGAAATTAAATCAATAGAAAGGGCGGGGGAGCTAAGGCGAAACGGCTGCAGAAAAAAACGTGGAGAAATCGAAAAAGAAATGATTGTCTGAACGAGTGACTCAGCACACATAAAATTCAAAAGACCTTTCGAAGACTTACGATCGAATAAGATAGAAGTTGAGTAGAACATATGAGTCAGGAGTGATACCATCTGACTTTCGGAAAAACATCATCCATACAATTCCTAAGATTCCAAGAACCGACTAGTGCGAGAATTAGCGCACAATCAGCTTAACAGCTCATGCATCCCAAGTTAGTGACCAGATTAGTATACAGAAGAATGGAAAAGTAAATTGATAGTGTGTCAGATGACGATGAGTTTGGCTTTAGGAAAAGTAAAGGCTTCAGAGGTACAATTCTGACGTTACGGTTGACTATGATAGCAAGACTGAAGAAGAATCAAGACACGTTCATAGGATTTGTCGAACTGGAAAAAAGAGGTCGACAATGTCATATGGTGCAAGATGTTCGGAATTTTGAAAAAAGATAGTAGTAAGGCATAAGAAGAGACGAGTACAAGAGGCAAGAGGGAATAAAAAAAGTGGACGACCAAGAACGAACTGCTCAGATTAAAAAGGGTGTAAGACAGGGAAGTAGTCTGTTGACCCTACTGTTCAATCTGCACATCGAAGAAGCAGTTACTGAAATAAAGGAAAGGCTCAAGATTGGAATTAAAATCCAATGAGAAAGGATATCATGATACGTTTCGTTGATGACATTTCTATCCTCGGTGGAAGTGGATATGAATTACAGGATCCATTGAATGGAATAACAGTCTAATCAGTACAGAATATGGATTGAGAGTAAATCGAAGAAAGACGAAAGTAATGAGAAGTAGCGGAAATGAGAAAAGCGAGAAACTTAACATCAGGATTGGCGATCACGAAGTAGATGAAGTTAAGGATTTCTGCTATCTAGGTAGCAAAACAACCCACGACGATCGGAGCAAGCAGAATGTAAAAAGCAGACTAGCACTGACAAAAGCATTCCTGGCCAAGAGAAGTCTACTAATCTCCGCAATATCCTTTCTTTCAGGAGTGCTGGTTCTGCAAGGTTCGCAGGAGAGCTTCTGTAAAGTTTGGAAGGTAGGAGACGAGGTACTGGCAGAAGTAAAGCTGTGAGAACGGGGCGTGAGTCGTGCTTGGGTAGCTCATTTGGTAGAGCACTTTTCCGCGAAAGGCAAAGGTCCCGAGTTTGAGTCTCGGTCCGGCAGGACCCGGTCTGCCAGGAAGTTTCAGAAGTCTACTAGTATCAAACATAGGTCTGGGTTTGTGAATTTGTCGAAGATATTTCTGAGAATGTTTGGAACACATCACTGAATGGTAAAGAAATATGGACTGTGAGAAAACCAGGAAAGAAAAGAATCGAAGCATTTGTGATTTGTTGTGAAATGCCTGGGCTAACAGGACAGAGCGGATTAGGTTGTGGAAAGGGGCCAAAATAAGTTGATGTCAGTTGCACTCAACATAAAAACTTTATTTATCAACACACAGTATTACAACAAGGATGAAAAACATTAATCGACCTCCTTTGATTAACCTTAGATCGGCTGAAGGCCACACTCAAAATCCAAGACGCAAGGCCTAAGCAAGAAATTGAAATACAAGGTTCTTCTGGGGGTTTCACCCAAAAATATATTCTAAATCCTCAATCTAAACAGGCTGAAGCCCTTAGCAGTTTAATTTTAATGGAACTTGGCCGCATATTAAGCAATAAGGAGAGTTTCAATCAAAAGGCAGAAGTCCTTATCTTAAAATATTTCATGCAAAATTCGACCGAAGGCCCCATACAAAAGCATAACAATCTTATGCCTTAAGGCCAAGACAAGAATATTAATTTAAGAGAAGTTAATAGTCGGCTGAAGGCCACGTATCAACAAAATATGTTTAAGAGCATAAGGCCTAGAAAAAGAGTTCCAATTTAAAAGGCAGAAGGCCTCATCTTAAAACATCTCACGTAAAATTCGGCTGAAGGCCCCATATAAAAGAATAACAATCTCAGACCTTAAGGGCAAGACGAGAACATTAATTTAAGAGATATTGATTCTCGACTGAAGGCGACATATCTACCAAATAACTAAAACCCAAACAGGGAACTTACTATGTAACATGCAAGGAATGGCGCTCAGAAGCTTTCAAGGGTCAGCCTGGGATTGTAACACTAACGCCTGTTTAGGTGAGACAGGCAGCCTGTCCAACGACTTCTTAATCTGAAGGCAACCCAACTGACAGACAGCCAACCGACCAATCAACAAGATCAGTTCCGCTCCACGCAACCAGAAAAAGGCCCACAAGATTTCAGTACAACGACACACAGAATAATGGCGCCCACAACGACCAACAACATCTCAGCTGTCGAAATACACGCCTTGCTGGACAGCAACAACACGACGAGGAAAATACGCTGCCGAAAATTACGTCAACGACCAGGACAGGTAACCGGACTGTCAACGGCCACAAGGCAGAAGATACCGCTGGTCATCTTCAATAAAAGAGAATAAATCAAGTTAAGTTAAACTCCTCAGGAAGACGACTGGAATCCTAGCCGATTTGAATACACACACGTTGTTGCTCACGGGAATGTCCCAAAAGCGACAACCAGGATCAAAAGAAGAAATGTAAACAGTTGAGGCTCGATAGTAGGTTAAGTGAGGACTCAACTTTCATGTCCACGAACGGTGGGCGACGAGTTTTGTAGCACTCGCCAGCAGCACCTCACACTCCAACCGCACATGCACACCGCCAGCGGCCCCGGCCAGAGCACGGTTCACGGAGACTTCCTCGCTGCTCCACGCCAACCGACCGACTCCCCAGGCCCGGAAACGGTGAAAGGACCAAATATACGTCCGCCGATGAGACGACCAACCGAACGACCAACCAACGATACTCCCGCTCCAAACCCCCTCTGTCGGACACTTCATGTGTGTCGCTACCACTCGGCGAGCACTGGCTGTCCGCACCTCAACGGCGCTCCGTCCCCGATTTCACTGCTGCTGCGTCCCGACTGCACTGCTGGTCCGTCTCCAACCGACTGCCAGACACACGACGACCCGGACATACTATTGGTTGCTCCAGAGATGGTAAGGCAGTGCACTTATCGATATGCGTTGCTGCTGCCACTCACGAGCAAGTAAGGCAGGAAGTTAGTGACGCCAGTAAATGTAATAAGAAAACGAGGCGGCAGTACCGTAATAGAAGATGAAAATGAATAAATGGCCTGAACACGAGCCGTGCACGGCTCATGGTGTTACAGACGAATGTTGAAAATTAGATGAACTGATTCTCCGGAGAATCGGCGAGGAAAGGAATGTATGGAAAACAATGGCAATAGGGGATAGGACGGCAGGATATCTGTTAAGACATCGCGGAATAACTTTCGTGGTACTAGAGGGAGCTATAGAGGTTAAAAACTCTAGAGAAATACATGCATTGGAATACATCCAGCAAATAATTGAGGACGTAACTTGCTGTGAAATGAAAAAGCTGGTACAGGAGAGGAATTCATGGCGGGGCGCATAAAATCAGTCAGAAGACTGATGACTGACAGAAAAAAAAGACATTAGGTGTTAATTTCCAAAATATAGAAATATCAGATGAGGCATGTAGTACTCAGTTTTGAAAATAGACAGTGCCCATGCACTGTCATTTCTGTCAATAGGAGCAAAAACATAAGCGCCATGTATAAGTACGAGTACATGGCAACCTTTCCGCATTGACTTATCTAACGAGAGCTCCTTAACCCCCAAACATCACTTTAACTAAAACACCATCAAGAATTACAATAATTTAAAAATGTCTGCAATACTACTGTTAATTGTCCATTGGCTATGGCGCTACTTCATGAACTCATACTACATGTTACAATTTTTCCTTGGAATCCAAGATAACTCCTCCAGAAATAAGTATAACTAAGTAATAGGCCATAAGCTGTAACTGTATGTATAATAAATTAATAAAATTAAAGAAATTAGAAGGGAGTGGAAAGGAAACAGATTCAGCATTAATAAGCTGAAAAACCATATTCTACTCACTATACTATGCATCTAATAGATGGTGAAATGTAACATATTTTCATATCTTTTGATACCAGTTTCGTATCGTATTTTATAGCGTTTGAAAATGATAGAATATCGAAATGCGTAAGACAATTTTGGAAATAATAAAAGGTATGGTCAAGACATCTGAAACAGTTATTAAACTGCATCCAAATTGTCGCTTCCTTTCATAGCATTTTTATGCAGATTGCCTGCAGGATCAGTAACGTAAATAAATTAGCAGTTGCAAAGAGAAATGCAGCTGTGTTATCGAGGATCCACCACACTGAAAATGGAAAAAGATAGACAGAGAGAGAGAGAGAGCAAGAGGCTTTTTTTCAGCACCAGATGTTAGGGGACGCTTTACTGGTTAACAGCCTGAAATCAGAGTCAGAAAAGGGACCAGCTTCTTGTAAGGAAGGCACTCTGAATAACCGTAGCTCAACCAACTGAAATCACGTGAAGAGCGAAAACGCAAGAACCCGAGTCTCCCTTTTGGAAGTGGATGGAACAAACTAAATTTTCGTCGCCTGACCCCTTCACCGGCCTCCAATTCCAGCAAGAAACGTGCAGGTGAGCCGACTTGCACTTAGCCACAGATGCAGGCTGTTGGTGTGAAATCTATCATTCAGTTTGCAGCCACATCGGAGTCCACCTGCAAATTAACATGGTGAGATGTAGCCACGACAGCGAGATGAGCCGTAGGGACAGTCAAATCATTTCACAAAGTTTCAATAGTTTTCAGGCTTCACTCTGAAGTATTTCTTGCAGATTTCTACGGTCAATATTCGTTCAACTCCGGCCACAGATGCAAACATATGCCCTTCTCAAATATCGTATGATTGCCTCTACCTAGCTTTTAATATTAACATTTCATACATCACGGTACAACTTCACTAATATCATTTTTTTCTATTGAGGCATAGTTATTATATGCAGACCCCGGACCTTTATCCTGATATGCCGAGGTAATAGTTGCATCTTCTCAACGTTGTCAGATGTGATACACACTTTAATGTAATAAGCTGAATTAATGGTCATTCTTGTTGAATTCCGTTGCTAAAAAATTCCCTATTCGTTATTCTGGAGAGGTTACGATTTGCTTACGTCATATTATAGGACCAATTTATATTATCAATACAAACGTACGCTAGCAGTATCATTGAAACACTACCCATAATTGTCTCATCTAACTTCTTCGCTCTTCGATGTAACGTCTATCTAAATGTTTTATTCGTTATTTGTGACCATTTATGTAATTGCAGTTAATCTATGTATGTATTTTCAAAGGTAGTATGCTGTAAACGAATGGAAATGTTAAAACTTTACTTAAAATACTGATTCATGCATGGGGAAAATAGGTCTGCAATCATGTAAAACTTGGAGAAAAGTCCCTGAGCATCCAAATTGACTTAGCAAGAATTGAAAAGGTGGATCTGTCGGTCGAACTGAAAAGGTCCTTTGTGCCATGAGTTAGTCGGTGGCTAGCAAGCAAAGTGTTCGCATGTTATGAAATGGACTAGGTAAGAAGAACTGCAAGATTATACACTAAATCGCCAAAGAAACAGGTACAGACATGCGTATTCAAATACAGAGATATGTAAACAGGCAGAATTCGCCGTGGCGGTCGCCAACGGCTATGTAAGACAACAAGTGTCTGGGGCAGTTGTTAGATCGGTTACTGCTGCTACAACGGCAGGTTATCAAGATTTAAGTTAGTTTGAACGTGGTGTTATAGTTGGAGCACGAGCGATGGGACACAGCATCTCCGAGGTAGCGATTAATTGGGGTTTTCACGTACGACCATATCACGAGTTTACCGTGAATATCAGGAATATGGTAAAACATCAAATCTCCGACATTGCTGCGGCCGGAAAAAGATCCTGCAACAACGGGACCAACGACAACTGAAGAGAATCGCTTAACCTGACAGAAGTGAACTCTTCCGCATACTGCTGCATATTTCAATGATGGCCCACCAACAAATGTCAGCGCTCGAACAATTCAACGAAACATCATCGATATGGGCTTTCGCAGCCGAAGGCCCACTCGCATACCCTTGATGATTGCACGACACAAAGCTTTACGCCTCGCACGGACCTGTCAGCACCGGCATTGGATTGTTGATGACTGGAAACATCTGGTCGAAGGAGTCTCGTTTCAAACTGTATCGAACGGATGGACGTGTACGGGTGTCGAGACAACTTCCTGAATCCATGGACGCTTCGTGTCAGCAGGGGACTTTTCAAGCTGGTGGAGACTCTGTAATGGTGTGGGGCGTATGTAGTTGGAGTGATATGAATCTGATCTAGACACATCTCTGACGGGTGAGAGGTACATAAGCATCCTGTCTGATCACCTGCATCCATTCATGTCCATTGCACATTTCGATGGACTTGGGCAATTCTAGCAGGACAATTCGACACCCGACACATCCATAATTGCTACAGAGTGGCTCCAGGAACACTCTTATGAGTTTAAACACTTCCGCTGGCCACCAAACTCCCCAGTCATGAACTTTATTGAACATATCTGGGACGCCTTGCAATGTGCTCTTGAGAAGAGATCTCCACCCCCTCGCACTCTTACGGATTTATGGACAGCCCTGCAAGATTCATTGTGTCAGTTCCCTCCAGCAATACTTCAGACATTAGCCGAGTCCATGCCACATCATATTGCGGAACTTCTGCGTGCTCGCGGGGGCCCACACGATATTAGGCAGCTGTACCAGTTTCTTTGGCTCTTCAGTGTATAATGTAGCCTCGGATGTGAAAGCAATTTCACTTATTATTCATGGCATACTTTGGTTGGTTGTGTACCACGAAAATCCGACGCTAAGAAGAGAATTTTTAGAGCTAGTTACATAGCAAGAGCAATGGATATTTTTGCCACCTTTTTTGAATAGCACAGGAGACCGACATTGCAACCACCTTCGTCGCAAATTACCAGTTGAGCACTGTAAAATAGCATGGACCAGTTAGCGGTTTCTTTTTCAATAATAAGTTGGCGTTCTGTAAACTTTGTTTTGAGTACCTGTATTTCATCCTTAGTTGTTTACGTAGACAGGATCCTAGCCCAAGAGCTACGATATTTCCGTGTATCCTATTTTACTGAGCTGGAAAGTCATTTCAGTAAACTTGCACTACAGTTAATAAACTTTGTGGAGTAGCAAATTTCATAATTATTCAGTGAGCATAAGTGCCTAGTAGACGGTTTCGAAATAATAGTATTAATAATTTCATGGTACATAGGTTACTGTGTTTCTCATTGCGTGTTGTGCCTAATGAGTTCAGCCTTGATCTGAGCCTACTGACAGATTAGTTGGTGGGTCCCCTTGTTAACAGTTGAGCCAGATTTAAATTTCATATTACAATAACAGTAATCAAAAAGTACAACTTTCATGCTTATAACTTGTGTGTATTATACTAAGCAGATACCTACAACTATTCAAACTATACTAGATTCAGCCACCACATGTCCCATCTGAGCTAAATGACATTAGGAAGTGAAGGCTCCTTGAGAATACGAATAATAGCCAGTACAAAAGATGAAATTACTTGAAAACTATTCCATTGCTAGTAACTTCTAATAAATAAACTGACAAGAAAAGCCCTTTTCCAAGTTAACAGTGTTCCACCATTAGTGATCATTTAACTGTAATGATCATTACTGTAATGTACAGTTAGCAAGTATTAATGGAGCTAGTTGTCGTCTCAACGTATTAATACTCCTCCTGCGTAGTTAATGTCAAACCACTGGTACAACACAAGCTAAATTACGCTACTACTTTATACCTTTTCAGCAAATTAGAGTATCAGTATCAAGTAAAATCAGTCCCAATAGTTAACTTTTTTATGAACCACTTGGTACGATTTTGCCTAATTAGCCTGGCGACCGTTTCCTTTTACGCTTACTTAATTACTAACAGAACCTTGGTCCGATTCCAATTTGTTCTGCTACTGCTTTTCTTCATTAAAGAAACGCAAACGGTATGATACTTTTCAATTAAGCACGATCACTGTCAGAGAAGTATTCTTTCATAGAAGTAATATTATCGAAGTATCGTTAATTTGGTATTAGCCGGTCTGTACTACTAAGCGACTATCCGCAACACATACCAGTTGCAGGTTGTAACCCCCTCCTTCCTTCCTAATTCCAGTTATTGCCCACAATAAGAGAAGTCTTTCTAGTTTACTTAGTTTTTCATGTAGTGTTGGCTCCAGTTCTTCTTGTCTAGGGCTCTGATTCTTGAAGCCGAAATTCTCACATTTTAGGTCCTCGTGGTTGAACTGATCTAAATAAATTAGAAGTTTGTTGTTATAGAATTTTAGTTGTTAGATTAATATATTTTGTCACATTTTAGAATATCATACAGTCTGGAATTTTCACATTAACAAAGCTGAAATTAAATCTTTCGCCCAAAATACAAACATACGTCAGGTCACATCAGAGGCATGCTTACTACTAAGTCATTCTGCGGTAATAACCATGTTCCAAAGGGTTTACAACTTTTCTTGACAGATCCTCCTAACTTCGATTACTATTTCATAAATGAACTCAGAAATAAACATAGTAAACAGTACTAAATTGTGTAATTAATAATAGAAATTTTAAGTCTGACAAATAATGCGTAATTTCAAATGTTTCTAAAAAATAATTTGAACTGTACATTTAGAGCTTATCGAAAATGAAGTAATTCCTTTTCATAAATTTTAACTTGAAATATAACATATTGTGTATAAAATTATATGAAATTTTCAGAAAAGCAGCTGAGATAAAACTGACCTGCCCAAAATTCGAGAAATACACACATCAAAAAAGTTTTACATCACCTCGGTTCCGAGAGTTCCGGAACCTTTACGGAGAAATGGAATAGAGATCAACATAAACATCATTTTCGCCCTTTTTATTGCTCATAAAAACCACATATTGCATGTTGTACCACCATACAGCGAGACCTTCAGAGGTGGTGGTCCAGATTGCTGTACACACCGGTGCCTCTAATACCCAATAGCACATCCTCTTGCATTGATGCATGCCTGTATTCGTCGTGGCATACTATTCACAAGCTCAGCAAGGCACTGTTGGTCCAGATTGTCCCATTCCTCAACGGCGATTCGGCGTAGACTTCCCAGAGTGGTTGCGGGTCACGTCGTCCATAAACAGCCCTTTTCAATCTATCCCAGGCCTGTTCGATAGAGTTCGCATCTGGAGAAGATGCTGGTCACTCTAGTCGAGCATTGTCGTTATCCTGAAGAAAGTCATTCACAAGATGTGCATGACGTGGGCGCGCATTGTCGTCCATGAAGACGAATGCCTCGCCAATATGCTGCCAATATGGTTGCTCTATCGGTCGGAGGATGGCATTCACGAATCGTACAGCCGTTATGGCGCCTTCCGTGAACACTAGCGGCGTACGTTGGCCCCACGTAATGGCACTCCAAAACAGCAGGGAACCTCCACCGTGCTGCACTTGCTTGACAGTATGTCTAAGGCGTTCAGCCTGACCGGGTTGCCTCCAAACACGTCTCCGATTGTTGTCTAGTTGAAGGCATAAGCGTCACTCACCGGTGAAGAGAACGTAATGGACCTCGCCATGGACGTCGGGAGCGAACTTGCTCTTCATGCAGCCTATTACACACAGCTTGAGTCGTAACACGACGTCCTGTGGCTGCACGGAAAACGTTATTCAGCATGGTGGCGTTACTGTCAGCGTTCCTCCAATCCATAATCCGTAGGTAGCGGTCATCCACTGCAGTGGTAGCCCTTGGGCTTGTCATCGACAGTTCCTGTCTCTCTGTCCGAACAACATTGTTATGGTTCTCTCCGAAACGCCTGGACACTTCCCTTGTTGAGAGCCCTTCCTAGCAGAAAGTAACAATGCGGACGCAATCGAAGCGCGGTATTGACCGTCTAGGTATGGTTGAACTACAGACAACACGAGCCGAGTACCTCCTTCCTGGTGGAATGACTGGAGCTGGTCGGCTGTCGGACCCCCTCCGTCTAAAGGGCGCTGCTCATGCATGGTTGATTACATGTTTGGGCTGGTTTAGAGAACAGTCAAAGGGACTGTGTCTGTGATACAATATTCATAGTCAACGTCTATCTTCAGGAGTTCTGGGAACGAGGGTCTTGCAATTTTTTTTTTATGTATGTAACTCTGGTTTCGACAACTACTGTTGAGGAAAAATAATGCTAGAGGAGGATGCCCCGTTACAAGTTGCCCATCTAACGTCTACAAGGGGCAACAAAAATTTGATTTTGAATATTTCGCTTCATTATAGATCAAATCTATAATACTGTTATAATCTATTCCGTATGAGGTATCACATTGTGTCTCAAGTTTAACACAATAACACAAGTATTATACTTAGAAACTTAGTGTCGTCTTGAGACAGCACAAGTAACGGCACGCAGACAGCCGAAATTCATTCATACGATATTTGAGAACGAAAGCACTTAGCGGCTTCCAACAAATTTTAGGCATAATTACAACCCTTTTCTAAACTTTATCGAACGTACATGGTTAACTTCAAATATTTAACATATTAACTCATTTGTAAAGTAATTAGAAGCTGTTTTATACATGGTAGTTCGAGTCTTCAAAGATTCGGGGGATTACTGGTCTTAGAGAAATGACTACTATCGAAAAGGGGTCTATCGTTAACATAGTTTACGTGCCACCAGAGCGCGTGGTTTACATAACTCCCAATCTCACAGCTCGCTGGCCTTCGACAATGAAGTTCTTGCTGCTGCTGCTGCGCGTAATGCAAATATGCTGTAGGACTGTCACACGTCCGGGTTTCGTTGGATTTTCCCTTGTTTTGAGGCTGTCTGGGAGCATCCAGCTGGATTTTCAAATCAATTGCCCGGGGTAAACACGGAACCTTTTTTTGTGTCCGAAGAAATTCGACCGATTGGAAATAAACAGATTTTAATAAACCTTAGTTAAAACTCGCTGAGTGAGAACTGGTGCATGGCGTTTGTTCCATATTAAGAAAACAGCTGCGATCATTCTTAGGCGCTCTCCTGTACACACATTTACCACACTTCTTTACTGAGAACAACGAGAAGTCGTCAGCCATAGACGACCGCATGCGCCGCACTGCAGTCCCGCCCGCCAGACAGTTGTGCACAGGGAAGCCAGTTCTGCAGATGTAGCGTACGTTTCACTCCACACATCCGTGCCGCAAACTCCATATCTCGATACTGCAGTACACCGTCTAACGCATGTTTGTAAGATTTACTTTCGTTAACATTATTTAACTTGTCATGGTTTTCTTTCCGTCGGATAACTTGTTGTCGACAGGCTGTATGTGACCAGGAAAATTCTATAATTTAACCCAGATGTCCGGAGTTGCCAGAATTTTCTCTGGGGTTGGAAGTTTAAGTGATGACATGTGTATGTTTAACCGAAGGCCTCCACTTTTTGCCGCTCTATGTCGATGGAGGACTGGAGCGAGGCACGGTAGTAAATAAAAAAAAAAAATAATAAAATAAAAAAAAAATTGGAAGTGAGACAGGTTGAATATAAAAAAAAAAACTGGCCGGCCAGTGTGGCCGAGGGCCGAGCGGTTCTAGGCACTTCAGTCTGGAACCGCGCGACCACTACGGTCGCAGGTTCGAATCCTGCCTCAGGCAGGTTAGTTTGGTTTACGTAGTTCTGAGTTCTACGGGACTGATGACCTCAGATGTTAAGTCCCATAGTGCTCAGAGCCATTTTTTTGAACCAACAAACTGGAGAGACGGATTCCTGACTGGAAACGGAGGAAAAAGGGTCCTATGAACATGTGTCCGGAAATGCATTGTTGCCACGGCAGATGGCACTGGAGGAATAAGAGTTCACGTGCCGTGTATTCCTTGTGTGTTGCAGGCTGTGTGACCGATGCAGCGTACTGTAAGCAGCAGTATTGTCTGGTCGGTATTCATGTCGGGAAAAAGGCGAGATTGTGTTTGTGTACGGCTAAGCAGATGGAAACGGGCAATGGCCTTTCCGCAGTGGATACACCAGTTCCCGTGAGATCACAGAAGTTAAGCGCTGTCGGGCGTGGCCGGCACTTGGATGGGTCGCCATCCAGCCGCCTTGCGCTAATGCCATTTTTCGGGGTGCACTCGGCCTCGTGATGCCAGTTTGAGGAGCTATTCGACCGAATAGTAGCGGCTTCGGTCAAGAATACCATCGTAACGACCGGGAGAGCGGTGTGCTGACCCCACGTCCCTCCTATCCGCTTTCTCCATCGAAGATGACACGGCGGTCGGATGGTACCGGTAGGCCACTCGTGGCCTGAAGACGGAGTGAGTGCTAAGCAGATGGAAATGGTCGAGAGGCAGCACGACTATACTAAAACAAGTCTCCTCACAGACACCAGCCACATCACAGAACATTTCAAGCCCATTTTGGGCGTTTGTGTGATCATGGGTCCTCTCACACAGACGATCGTGCAGGGAGGCGGCGGACTGTGCGTACACCAGATATGGAGAGCCGGGTTCTACAGGATATTCAGACGAACCTTCGTACAAGCTCCAGCAAGTTGCCCGCTAACATAGTATTAGCCAAAGTACGACTATGTGTATCCTGTATGACAACCGCTACCTGAAACGAGTGGAATGATTGTCAGCGGCGAATTTCTCCTCTACGGGAAGGATTTTGTCGATGGTTTTTGCACCAGACCATCACAATGATGGGATTTCTGTCATCAATCCTCTTTACGGACAAAGCAACTTTTACCAGAACTGGCTTCATCAATCTGCATAATCGTCGTCTGTGGGCTACAGACAATCCTCGGAGAGTGGTTGAGGCGTCTCATCGGCATCGGGTCAGCATCAGCGTGTGGAAGGGATTCTTAGCGATCACATACTTGGACACTGGTTACTATTCCTTAACGCTTAGACGGACGATCTACCTGGACATCCTGCGGAACACTTTGTCTGGGCAGCATGAGGAAGCACCTTTGGCAATACAACAAGTTCTGTGGTTTCTGCATGACGGAGCACCACCCCACTTCCGCATTAAATTCACCGATATCTCAACAACATCTTCCCTGGACGTTGGACAGGACCCGGAGGCCCTGTAGCATGGCCTGCTACGTCACTGGACTTAAATCCCCCGTATTTTTACCTCTAGCAGATCTGAAAAGCGTTGTGTACGCTGCACCAGTTCCTGGTGTGCAGACCCTTCAACAGCGTGTTTACGATGCATGTGACGCCATTCGGAGAGAGTCCGGAAAGAGCGAAAGAGTGTGGTAATCCATGATGCGACGTGTGAACCGGTGCACTGCATTCCTGGGAGGCCATTTTGAACATCTGTTGTGACGTGGTTGTGATGCAGCTTTGTACTGTGTCCCGGAAGGATTTGTTGTCGTTTCACGCTCACCTTCACTGCCGGACACGTGTTCATGGATCTTTTTTTCTCCATTTCCAGTCACGAAACCGTCCTTGCAGTTCGTTGCGGTATTATTTTTGTTCACCCCGTATAATTTACTTGCCACTCCAGCCACAAATTCTGTTGCTCCCTAGTTCCAATTGGTACTACCTGATGTGTATATAAAGGAAGAATTTAGGAATAATCATTCCGTGGCTTATTCATAATACGAGTTGGTATTCGTTGTGCATATTGACAACTATAATCAATGGTCAGTTAAACCCTCGTTAATATACGTAAAAGGAACATTTTATGAGCTATTAATTAAAACCATTTTTACTTGTAATTAATAATTTATACAGACTTAATAATTTACGAGGAACAAATAAAATATGTTGCTCATTATACTTACTTTTACATTACACGTGGCAAGGGTCTTATCGACATTACGCCTACCCTATGAGGCTCTTTCACTTATGTCTGTGGACTGCACTGTCTGTCTATTTGGTCTTGCTACCCAACCTACACGAGTCCTCCCGCATGTTATCTCACCACCTTATTCTGATTCTTCCTCTTGCTCTCGTTCCATATTTTGTCCGTCAGAAAGCTATTCTAGGTTGTCTATTCTTGGCCGTCTAGGCTGTATGTCCATCCCAGTTCAGTCTTGTCTGCTTTAGCACTTTGACAGTGTTACGGTGTTTTCACAGCTGAAGTAATTTTTCATTTTTTCTTATCTTTCATTTCATGTTATTTTGATCACATACAAGTCCAAAAATTTTCCTTAGTTCTTTCGAATATTAGTAGATTTTCTTCATCTTCCTTTCCCAATATTAAGGTCACCGGTATTATAGTCGACTGATACAAGTGAATTTCGAAGTCGATACTAAGTAATATTTTCTTTAACATATTGATAAAACTAAAAAGTATTTTGTTCGCTGTTGCTGGACGATTCTCTGTTTCTATATCCGTTCTATTGTTGTTACTAGAAAGACTCCCTAAGTACCTGAAGAGATCAGTCAACTGCCTTGACAGCCGGTCCATCTACAACCAAAACTCCATCACGTCGGATTTTCTTCCTTATAACCAGATACTCTGTCTATTCTTCTTTAATATGTAATCCATTTTTCTCGTCGATTTTATAATACTTTTGATTATCCTCATTAATTGTGTTTTGGAACCACTTATTAAAGCTACAGCACGCAAGTGTAGTAAGGTTTTTCCTCTCCTGTTGGATGCCCTGTATATTGGTTATTGTAAATTCTCCGTCGATTTTCTCTAAGAGAGGTTGACTAAAAAAATGTGAAATGTCCTCCCCTTGTCTCATTCAGTGCAACATTAAAATTTACAGTTCCTCCTACAGATATGTTCATACGACATAAAGTTTCGTCTCCCTAGATTTTAACTAATCTGATTAGCTTCCAGGATATTTCAGATTTCCTCATTATAATTAGGGGTGTCTCTTGGTTTTGTTTTATCTTCAATGGTTTTAGAATGTTCACTCGATTTGTAATTTAGTTACTACAATGAGACATTTAATTTGTTTTGCGCAATATTTTTCATCAATATAGCTCATAATATTTCTTCATCAGTGCTTCATATTTATTAAACCTACATGCAAAATCACAAAATTTACTAAAACAGCGTAGAAAAATGGTACTTTTATGAAAATTGACAGGGGGGGGGGGGGCCGGGGGGTGGAGGGAACCGACCGCAACTTTGCCATTTCTACCAGAGGAATGCAATCACCTCAGAACAGTTCTACCGAGAACAAACCAGAATGTCAAAATGACAGATCACATGAGGTCTGTAGTATTGCGACGTTCATTGCTTTAAAAACATGTCCTTTTCAGGAGCAACGAGTCTCCATTATTAAACAGTAGTTTGCCAGTCGTTCGTAAGAAGATGTTGACTCATTTCATGGGAAATATCCAGATCCTGCAGTGCCAAATAATTCAACAATAATGAGATTAATCGCCCGTTTCCGGAAATGCGGATCAGTTACAAACAAGAAGAGAAGCGAGAGGCCGGCCGGGGTGGCCGAGGGGTTCTAGGCGCTACAGTCTAGAACCGCGCGACCGCTACGGTCGCAGGTTCGAATCCTGCCTCGGGCATGGATGTGTGTGATGTCCTTAGGTTAGTTAGGTTTAAGTAGTTGTAAGTTCTAGGGGACCGATGACCTCAGAAGTTAAGTCCCATAGTGCTCAGAGCCATTTGAAGCCATTTTGAAGAAGCGAGAGACTGGCACCTTTGACGCAAGATTCACTGGTTGTGGAGAGGAAAAGTTTTGATGAGGCTATCTGTCCAGTCTCAGATTTTGCGTGGCAGTGCTGAGATAACTGTATACAAGCTAAAATTTCGTACATATCGTGTTAGTATGCAGCAATTGGAGGCACTGTGTAAAGAAAAGTGTCTACCGTACTGTAATGATATCGGTCATTGGTTGACGTCTACGGAATTACGGAACTGAACCATATTTTCCCCATTAATGAGATGAGGTTTCACCTTAGTGGATAAGCGAATAGTGATAACATAAGGATTTACTCAATAGGATATCCGCGTATCTTTTATGAAAAGGATCAGAAAACTGGAGTGTGCTGTATCGTTGAGCAGTGGGCCCAGATTTCTTTGGGACTAAAGAGAACAATGTTGTGTACTAAGACACCATTACACAGTTTGCCGGCCGCTGTGACCGAGCGGTTCTAGGCGCTTCAGTCCTGCGGTCGCAGGTTGGAATCCTGCCTCGGGCATAGATGTGTGTGATGTCCTTAGGTTGGTTAGGTTTAAGTAGTTCTAAGTCTAGGGGACTGATGACCTCAGATGTTAAGTCCCATAGTGCTTAGAGCCACTTGAACACAGTTTATTTCGCTTGTTGATGAGGCAGACGTTCTTCTTGGTTGCAGCAGGTTCGTGACACTTGTCACACGTGTGACGAAACAAATAAACAAATGATTTTGTTACAATCCCCCTCCCCCCGAGCTCAGGGGGTGTAATATGTCAGAACGACCGAAAGGTATGATTTGCGAGAGAGGAGTGACTCACGCCGAAGCGTGCAGAGAAACACAGGCAAGTGAGTCGCTGACTTTATTACATCGAAGGTACACAGCTGGCCTTCTGCTGAACTGGGCGATGACGCCGCGCACCGTGGCAATGGCAATGCCGGAATTTGCAGCGTCGGCGTCCCGTTGCCCAACCTTGCGGACGTAACTCCACGGCTACGGGGCCGCCGCGTGCGTTAGATGCGCCCAATAGCCCGGAACACGGCTGACTGCTCCCTCAAGCGCGACTCGTGGACCCCACGTAGAGCACCGAAGGGAAGCAGCCGACCGCCGCCGTTGTGGTGGACCTTAGCAGCTCCTGTCGTCCGCCCAGGGCAGCTCGTTCAGTGCCGGCAGACAGCTCTGTATCCGGGAGGCTGCGAGTTCGCACCCCGGCCCCGCCCCTGCGGACGACAGCTTGCAGTCCGCCGGACGATACCACCCAGAGAGCGGAGGCTGGCAGCCCTCTCGCTCCTCGCGCCGATGCAGCTCCAAGAAGCGGCGCGCCCCGCCACAGCTATGACGCGTCTGTGCGGCGGAGGTTGGACTATCAGACCAATTGTGTGATTGGATTGAAGAGTTCCTAGATAACAGAATCCAGCATGTCATTCTCAATCGAGAAAGTCTTCCGAAGTAAGAGTGATTTCAGGTGTGCCGCAGGGGAGTGTCGTAGGACCGTTGCCATTCACAATATATATAAATGACCTTGTGGATGACATCGGAAGTTCACTGAGGCTTTTTGCGGATGATGCTGTGGTATATCGAGAGGTTGTAACAATGGAAAATTGTACTGAAGAGCAGGAGGATCTGCAGCGAATTGACGCATGGTGCAGGGAATGGCAATTGAATCTCAATGTAGACAAGTGTAATGTGCTGCGAA
Organism: Schistocerca serialis cubense; assembly: GCF_023864345.2. NCBI lineage: Eukaryota > Metazoa > Arthropoda > Insecta > Orthoptera > Acrididae > Schistocerca > Schistocerca serialis. The sequence goes on along the minus strand of NC_064645.1, from coordinate 484,386,234 downwards.
TACATAGAAAGAAAGATCCCTTACCATTTAGCTACAATATAGCAGGTCAGCAACTGGAAGCAGTTAATTCCATAAATTATCTGGGAGTAGGCAGAAGGAGTGATTTAAAAAGGAGTGATCATATAAAGTTGATCGTTGGTAAAGCAGATGTCAGACTGAGATTCACTGGAAGAATCCTAAGGAAATGCAATCCGAAAACAAAGGAAGTAGGTTACAGTACACTTGTTCGCCCACTGCTTGAATTCTGCTCGCAGTGTGGGATCCGTACCAGATAGGGATGATAGAAGAGAGAGAAGTTCCAACGGAGAGCAACGCGCTTCGTTACAGGATCGTTTAGTAATCGCGAAAGTGTTACGGAGATGATAGATAAACTCCAGTGGACGACTCTGCAGGAGAGACGCTCAGTAGCTCGGTACGGGCTTTTGTTGAAGTTTCGAGAACATACCTTCACCGAGGAGTCAAGCAGTATATTGCTCCCTCCTAGGTATATCTCGCGAAGAGACCATGAGGATAAAATTAGAGAGATTAGATCCCACACAGAGGCATACCAACAATCCTTCTTTCCACGAACAATACGAGACTGGAATAGAAGGGAGAACCGATAGAGGTACTCAAGGTACCCTCCGCCACACATCGTCAGGTGGCTTGCGGAGTATGGATCTAGATGTAGATGTAGATGTAGTTTCAGCGGGCCGATTCGCCGCCGATACACACCACCAACAGGTCGTCGTAGTTGGCCTGCTTTCTCTCCGGTGTTCTAGACACGGACGAAATGGCGACACGACTGCCTGACTTGAGCCTCCGGGCTCGTTTATTTATACTTTTCTTTCCCCTACGCATCTGTCGTAGTTCCTCTGGAGTGGACAAGTGGAATGCTCTTTCATAATTACATCACCTTTCCTCAGCCCGCTCCAGCCCTTACACACAAGTCACTAGGTGCTGTCGCAACTGCAACATACTTATTCGTGGCGCAGAAATTCATTAAGCCAAATCACTGCTAAACAATCAAGTTTCAAGACAACAGTTAGCTTTCAAACCACCTCATGTATTACTAAGGTAGAACACTAGCTTCAAACCGAAGGTTTCGAATTCTTAGCAAGAAAAAAGTAAGCAGAACGTTTCAAAAAATATCATTTATGACGACGAAGAATGAGCAGTTTCTTACTGCTGCCTTTTAGTAACAGTGACACCAACAGATTTCGCAGTTGCGGTTTCGACAGCAAACTGAAATACTCATTGCTGGCGCAAGTAGCCAACCGTTGTGGCCGAGCGGTTCTAGGCGCTTCAATCCGGAACCGCGCGACTGCTACGGTCGCAGGTTCGAATCCTGCCTCGGGCATGGATGTGTGTGATGTCCTTAGGTTAGTTAGGTTGAAGTAGTTCTAAGTTCTAGGGGACTGATGACCTCAGATGTTAAGTCCCATAGTGCTCAGAGCCATTTGAACCATTTTCTGGAGCAAGTAGCTTTTAACTGATCATTTCAAATCCTTAACAATAGCGCAGAAGGAGATAACCAGATCAGGAAACTTCATTTTCTCAAGGAAAAATCATAGCTCATAGCTGCGGGACAACCACCGGGACGAAAATACGGGTACAGAACTATAAAAAAACTTGCTAAATCAAACCATTTAATAGGGCAAAAGCCTTTCTCCTACAGCAACAAGTTTTATTTGATAGCATAGGTTAAAAGTTTTTCGCCTACAAGATTTACTAACGGAATGCTTGCGTAAGTTTCTGTTTGTTACCCAGACGGGCTTACAGCATTTTTGTACTATGTGTAGTAATACTACTGTATTTTTATCAAGCAAATTTTAATGAAGCATCGCGAAAAACATAAATTGCTTTGATATAATGGGCATGCAACGAACAGTATCCTCTGTATAGATGTGTCACCAAACAATGAAGCATTCACAATCTTGCTGTGTGACAGCCGACAGTACACGGATAAATATTTCGATTGCTGTGTAAGTGATGCATAACTCATATTAAGATCATTGTACTTAGGTTCTGAACTTTCTGCAAACACATACAACAAACATTATTTGCGGTACAAATCTTTCCCGGATTTCGTTTGAGTATGTTTAGTTTAGCATGGAAGAAGCTGTAAAATACTTGGTTTGCAGAGTATAGATTTAGATGTAGAATAACCAAATTTCCTTGCTCATATATATGCCACATCTACTCCATTGTTTCATCTGTCTACTGACAAATAAAAAGCACCGTATTTCAAGAATCTAAGAATTTAATCACACTAGAAATTTGATCACAAATTAGTTCAAGTTTTTTTTTTTCTGGTCATCAGTCTACTGACTGGTTTGATGCGGCCCGTCACGAATTCCTTTCCTGTGCTAACCTCTTCATCTCAGAGTAGCACTTGCAACCTACGTCCTCAAGTATTAGCTTGACGTATTCCAATCTCTGTCTTCCTCTACAGTTTTTGCCCTCTACAGCTCCCTCTAGTACCTTGGAAGTCACTCCCTCATGTCTTAGCAGATGTCCTATCATCCTGTCCCTTCTCCTTATCCGTGTTTTCCACATATTCCTTTCCTCTCCGATTCTGCGTAGAACCTCCTCATTCCTTACCTTATCAGTCCACCTAATTTTCAACATTCGTCTATAGCACCACATCTCAAATGCTTCGATTCTCTTCTGTTCCGGTTTTCCCACAGTCCATGTTTCACTACCATACAATGCTGTACTCCTGACGTACATCCTCAGAAATTTCTTCCTCAAATTAAGGCCGGTATTTGATATTAGTAGACTTCTCTTGGCCAGAAATGCCTTTTTTGCCATAGCAAGTCTGCTTTTGATGTCCTCCTTGCTCCGTCCGTCATTGGTTATTTTACTGCCTAGGTAGCAGAATTCCTTAACTTCATTGACTTCGTGACCATCAATCCTGATGTTAAGTTTCTCGCTGTTCTCATTTCTACTACTTCTCATTACCTTCGTCTTTCTCCGATTTACTCTCAAACCATACTGTGTACTCATTAGACTGTTCATTCCGTTCAGCAGATCATTTAATTCTTCTTCACTTTCACTCAGGATAGCAATGTCATCAGCGAATCGTATCATTGATATCCTTTCACCTTGTATTTTAATTCCACTCCTGAACCTTTCTTTTATTTCCATCATTGCTTCCTCGATGTACAGATTGAAGAGTAGGGGCGAAAGGCTACAGCCTTGTCTTACACCCTTCTTAATACGAGCACTTCGTCCTTGATCGTCCACTCTTATTATTCCCACTTGGTTGTTGTACATATTGTATATGACCCGTCTCTCCCCATAGCTTACACCTACTTTTTTCAGAATCTCGAACAGCTTGCACCATTTTATATTGTCGAACGCTTTTTCCAGGTCGACAAATCCCATGAAAGTGTCTTGATTTTTCTTTAGCCTTGCTTCCATTATTAGCCTTAACGTCAGAGTTGCCCCTCTCGTCCCTTTACTTTTCCTAAAGCCAAACTGATCGTCACCTAGCGCATTCTCAATTTTCTTTTCCATTCTTCTGTATATTATTCTTGTAAGCAGCTTCGATACATGAGCTGTTAAGCTGATTGTGCGATAATTCTCACACTTGTCAGCTCTTGCCGTCTTCGGAACTGTGTGGATGATGCTTTTCCGAAAGTCAGATAGTCTATCGCCAGACTCATACATTCTACACACCAACGTGAATAGTCGTTTTGTTGCCACTTCCCCCAATGATTTTAGAAATTCTGATGGAATGTTATCTATCCCTTCTGCCTTATTTGACCGTAAGTCCTCCAAAGCTCTTTTAAATTCCGATTCTAATACTGGATCCCCTATCTCTTCTAAATCGACCCCTGTTTCTTCTTCTATCACATCAGACAAATCTTCACCCTCATAGAGGCTTTCAGTGTATTCTTTCCACCTATCTGCTCTCTCCTCTGCATTTAACAGTGGAATTCCCGTTGCGCTCTTAATGTTACCACCGTTGCTTTTAATGTCACCAAAGGTTGTTTTGACTTTCCTGTATGCTGAGTCTCTCCTTCCGACAATCATATCTTTTCCGATGTCTTCACATTTTTCCTGCAGCCATTTCGTCTTAGCTTCCCTGCACTTCCTATTTATTTCATTCCTCAGCGACTTGTATTTCTGTATTCCTGATTTTCCCGGAACATGTTTGTACTTCCTCCTTTCATCAATCAACTGAAGTATTTCTTCTGTTACCCATGGTTTCTTCGCAGCTACCTTCTTTGTACCTATGTTTTCCTTCCCAACTTCTGTGATGGCCCTTTTTAGAGATGTCCATTCCTCTTCAACTATACTGCCTACTGCGCTATTCCTTATTGCTGTATCTATAGCGTTAGAGAACTTCAAACGCATCTCGTCATTCCTTAGTACTTCCGTATCCCACTTCTTTGCGTATTGATTCTTCCTGACTAATGTCTTGAACTTCAGCCTACTCTTCATCACTACTATATTGTGATCTGAGTCTATATCTGCTCCTGGGTACGCCTTACAATCCAGTATCTGATTTCGGAATCTCTGTCTGACCATGATGTAATATAATTGAAATCTTCCCGTATCTCCCGGCCTTTTCCAAGTATACCTCCTCCTCTTGTGTTTCTTGAACAGGATATTCGCTATTACTAGCTGAAACTTGTTACAGAACTCAATTAGTCTTTCTCCTCTTTCATTCCTTGTCCCAAGCCCATATTCTCCTGTAACCATTTCTTATACTCCTTCCCCTACAACTGCATTCCAGTCGCCCATGACTATTAGATTTTCGTCCCCCTTTGCATAGTGCATTACCCTTTCAATATCCTCATACACTTTCTCTATCTGCTCATCTTCAGCTTGCGACGTCGGTATGTATACCTGAGCTATCGTTGTCGGTGTTGGTCTGCTGTCGATTCTGATTAGAACAACCCGGTCACTGAACTGTTCACAGTAACACACCCTCTGGCCTACCTTCCTATTCATAACGAATCCTACACCTGTTATACCATTTTCTGCTGCTGTTGATATTACCCGATACTCATCTGACCAGAAATCCTTGTCTTCCTTCCACTTCACTTCACTGACCCCTACTATATCTAAATTGAGGCTTTGCATTTCCCTTTTCAGATTTTCTAGTTTCCCTACCACGTTCAAGCTTCTGACATTCCACGCCCCGACTCATAGAACGTTATCCTTTCGTTGATTATTCAATCTTTTTCTCATGGTAACCTCCCCCTTGGCAGTCCCCTCCCGGAGATCCGAATGGGGTGCTATTCCGGAATCTTTTCCCAATGGAGAGATCATCATGACACTTCTTCAATTACAGGCCACATGTCCTGTGGATACACGTTACGTGTCTTTAATGCAGTGGTTTCCATTGCCTTCTGCATCCTCATGTCGTTGATCATTGCTGATTCTTCCGCCTTTAGGGGCAATTTCCCACCCCTAGGACAAGAGAGTGCCCTGAACCTCTATCCGCTCCTCCGCCCTCTTTGACAAGACCGTTGGCAGAATGAGGCTGACTTCTTTTGCCGGAAGTCAAGTTCAAGTTAAAACATCATAACTCTTGTTACGCGCTATACTTGTCCGCGGTTTTAAAACATCAGATAACAGACGTTAATCCATAAATTCGTCTTTCTATATCTGTCCCTCCACCAAATAAAATATCGCTCCCATCTAGATTAGAAATTTGCAGCTGAAATCACAGCACTGTGGCACTATTTCAGTGCAAATCCACGAAAAACCATAACCAAAATCCCCGAAAATCCATAACACACCCCATGCTGCATATGTATCCATCGACCATAGACACCCATAAACAGCACACAGTCCTGTCTCTGCCGTGTTTAGTTTAGAAACCAACCTCTACGTTACCTGCCGAAGAGCAAAAAAGTCGAATTCTGTCACTTCTGTCATTACACATTTCATTTAAGCTGATATAAAGCGTTGATTTCAACAAGTGAACGACTTATTATTTTAATATTACGCATTTAGTACCATAGTTAACCTAATGTCTCCAAAAATTTACAATATTAATGCAATTGTTATCGCTTTTATATTTGGCCAGGTGAAAGGATACTAGTTTCAAATATTATATTTGCAGTCTTTTTTTCTTTTTACTAGCGACAGTATTGCAGTTCTGTAGTGAATTCCTATATTTGTTGCGCTTCAAATTACTTAAGAGAAAATATCAGTTTCTCAAGAAGCATTTAGTTTTCCGGAGATTCCTAGACAAGACGTGTGCAATACTTTATTACACTTTTATAAGAATTGACAGCCATTTCTATCCATAACGTCTGGTTTCTACACAAAAAAAGCATTTATATTATTACTTTTACTTAGCCCTGTGCTGATAACGAAATAGTATTAAGATAAGAAGCATAAAATGTTAGAAAACGTTGATTGTAAAGAAAGCTCTTGTAGTGAGTTAGATCTAAACATTCTTTCGCCTCAAAATCTTCATCATTCATGGAGTTTTATATCTGAGAACCGAGGTATTTTTACTAGATAGATACACACGGTGTTGTAAAGAGTATTCTATATTTTGAGAGGTGGTACTGTGAAGAAAACAAGAAACAAAGTCCCGTAAACGTGGGCTTGAGCACTTGCTCAGTAGAAGAGATGTGTTTCATAGTAGTGAAAATTAACAAGTGATCATAGCTCTTAAGGTACAGCTACTAGATCCCATGTTTACTGGACTTTTTAGGTTTTGTTCCATACTATCATCTCGCAAAATACGTAATATTTTCTTTTGAAAACCCTATATAATGATCCTTATCATTCAGTTTTGTTATTTAAAGATAAATAAGCAATCCCAGATAAAAGAGCGTTTTAATCTGACTGGTAACGCTATTACTCCTTAGCCTCAGCCTGTAAATTCATGAAAATAATCTGCAAAAATGTATACACGTTTTTTTGTGATTTTAAAACAAATTTACTCGAGGAACGACGTATTACTTCCCTTCACATAACTTTCAGTGTAACCAAACGCTGCACAAGAATTCATCATTGTAATAAAAAAAACCTTTACTGCAAACAGTACAGTTAAGATAAACTGAATGATATTCCAGAATCCATCTGAAATCGGATGCCGCCACTAGTCTGTTGATCGAGATATCGGTTTCACTATAAGAGCTCCATGTGGGGTTTCTATCATCTATGGTGTATGCAGGTAATAGTAGCGCCACGTGGCACGACTAAGGCTACTCAGGGACGGCAGACGGCGCTTGGGATGGCCGTACTCTCGCTTTACAGACCGTCTGCTCAACCAGCGAGTCGCCAGTGTGCCCCTGCACAGTGGCGCGTAGGCAGACCCGCGGCACAGACGAGTCGTTGCGACACTTCCTCATTGGTAGCGGCGCGGGGCAGAGACCTCGCCTTGGCCTTCCCACGCGAGCCGCCGCCACACCTCACCTGCCAGAGTGCCCGCCGTTACTGTTTCATTTCCATCGCCAACACTTATCAAGATGTCAAAGAAAATGGAGATACGTAACCTGAAAGTTTACCAAAAGGCAGTCTCTTACAACTACAGCTAGGAGGCTGATTCAGTACAGGATGTTTAAGGACGAGTAGCAAACGCCAGTAAACCCCTGATTCTTTAAAGAATCGATCCCCCATGTATATAACAGCGTCAAACATCTGATAACATTGCAAATTAGTTAATGATTTAAATATATAACGATAAACATGTAAACGGGAAAATGGAAAAGGTTTGAAATTTTGGCGTAACTCTTCCCACTCTCAAAGATATTTTTGGCTCAGAAACGGACAGTTCGGACAATAAGTGGTGTTAGTTCGAGAAACTCATTTCACTAATCCGGGTATTCTGACATTGGCCTCGCAATATATATATTCTTTACTGTCGTTTCTTGTTAACAATATCAGCTTATTCCCAAGAATTGGCAGCTTTCACTCAGTTAATAATAGGCGGAAATCTAATCTGCATTTGGATCGCACTTCCTTGACTCTTTTGCAGAAAGGGGTGCGTTATACTACTGCATCCATTTTCAGTAAGCTACTACAAGAATTCAAAAATCTTAGCAGTAATCCACACGCTTTCAAATCGAAACTGAAGAGTTTCCTCATGGGGCACTCCTTCTATTCTGTCGAGGAGTTCCTTGAAAAATTAAGCTGGTTCCTATGTTATACGTTGATTGCGTTTACTTAAACTTATGGCTTGTCTTTTTTTGGTTCATAGACATTTTATTTAATCTTTTATTATTTGTATGTTGTAATTTCATGTACTGACACGTTCCACGACCTCAGAGGTTTGCTTCTCAAAGAAATCATACTTAAAGTTCTTTATAAGGCGCTAAGTACTCTCAATAGAAACATTGGATTAATACAGTCTGGGTAATTTGACCTCCATTTTAAGCAAAAACTAGTTTTTCACGCCTCTAAGTATTTATGACGCCATATCTCCTAAACTATGTGTCGTACAGAGACATAATTTTGCAGGTACGTTCTGTGACATATGTAAATACCGTCTGCAAAGTGTGTTGGGAACAGAATTAGTACTAAAGAAGTAGTAAAATAAAACGTCATACCTAACGAAGTTTTACTGCGTGCCATTTTAAGCAGAAGCTATTTTTCATGCATTTAAATATCTATGACGTCATATTTCCTAGATCATGTGTCGTATAATGATATAATTTTGCAAATACATTCAGTGGTTTATGTGGAAATAGCCGGCCGCTGTGGCAGAGTGGTTCTAGGCGTTTCAGTTCGGAACTGTGCTGCTGCTACGGTTGCAGGTTCGAATCCTGCCTCGGGCATGGACGTGTGTGATGTCCTTAGGTTAGTTAGGTTTAAGTAGTTCTAATTCAAGGGGACTGATGAGCTCAAATGTTAAGTCCCATAGTGCTTAGAGCCATTTGAACCATTTTATAAGTGGATATTGCTTGCAAACAGACGCAAGTAGAGTCGACAGTAAAGGAACAACAAATTACAATTTAAATGTTAATTTGACACTACAGTAGTGAAGCCACAGTCACAGTACATATAATTTTTCTTTAAAAAAAAGGGATTAAATTACCGGTTTCAACGAACTACGTCGTCATTTTCAAATGTAAAAGATCAGTTGGAGAATATATAATGGGAATTGTGACCATACGTCTAACAACAGTTAAGAAAAATAATGAGACCAGGCAACCGAGGAAATGGTGGCACAATCAAGTCATTACAAGTTATGTCCATGCTTGTCCAACCGGAATGCACAGATTTATGTCAATGGGGCAAGTTGAAAGCTTATGCCGGTTCAGGTTTCGAACCCAGGTCGCCTGCTTACTGGGCAGATGCACTGACCGTTATTCCATCCGGATGCACTGGTCAGCACATCCGCACGGACTACTCTATCACGCCTCCTGTCAGACCAAAAGCCTCAACTTATACCACACACAATTGATGTAGTGCCCTATCTCATTGGGCCTAATTACTTGCGCCGGCCTAGTGGCCGAGCGGTTCTAGGTGCTACAGTCTGGAACCGCGCGACCGCAACAGTCGCAGGTTCGAATCCTGCCTCGGGCATTTATGTGTGATGTACTTAGGTTAGTTAGGTTTAAGTAGTTCTAAGTTCCCATAGTGCTCAGAGCCATTTGAACCTAATTACTTGCGGCCTCTCGCTGAGTCTTCAACTGATGCTTTAGATTTGAAAATGACGACGTTGTTTCTTTGAAACCGGTAATGTAACCCCTTTTTTAAACACTACTGTAGTGTCAAACAAACTTTTAACTTATTTTATAGTCATACTCCTTTACGACAATTATGACGGAATATAGAATAAATTAAAACGTCATGTCTAGCGCTGAAATTTGGCTGTATGAACAGAGAAAATGTAGTAAGCAATAAAGTTTTTTCTTTTCATCATTTTGTGGGGAGGGGGGGGCGGGGCGGCGGGCGGAGCGTCAGAGAGACATATAAAGTCCTTGCTCACCTCAAGACAAACACGTAGTTTCTAACTTCGATATTTGTCTTATTGTGCTACACTTTTATAACGAGAGTTCACCTATTAATGAGTAGATCATGACAGGATTTAAAATTTTTAATTTCGGATAGCAATTATTACGTGAAGTATTGAAAATCAACTTTTTATTGCCCCTAGAATACTAGGCAACCTGGAACTCACAACGGATTCACCGTTCCGGGTACAGGATAGTTGCTCAGTGATACAGATAACAGGTGGCGGCAGTACAGATTAATTCAAATAAAACATTGCACATAACATGTGTCCACTTCTTATTTGTTGCAGAGATACAGCTGATTGCAGAGGAAAGTTTTCATTCAGCATGCTGGTACTCCTGTTGCCACGATCATTTTTTATGTCACTCGTGTTTTGAAGTTCAAGGTGTGAACTTATGCATGAGTCTTCATAACTGAACTTTTCCGCTGTGTTGTGGTTGCGATTTGTTGATCAATTCTACTGTATCGCTGACGCACGCTACACGCATTTACAAATGCTGAATGTGCTGATACGCTGCTTATGTACGGCTTTTGTACTAGAAGCACTGCTGCTGCTTTTGAAGGATTTCCTAACAGCAGAGTACCAGATTGAACAGAGTCAACCAGTCCTTTCACAGAACTGGCGCAGTTCCCAGTAGTCATATTACATTTGAACGGGCAAATGAACGGTGTGTAGCTGAATCAGACGACATTAATTTGTTGCTTCAACAAAATCCTTCATCAACCCCACGCAGAATTTCTACATGTATGAAAGTGAAACATGGACGATAAATAGTTTAGGCAAGAAGAGAATAGAAGCTTTCGAAATGTGGTGCTACAGAAGAATGCTGAAGATTAGATGGGTAGATCACATAACTAATGAGGAGGTATTGAATAGAATTGGGGAGAAGAGGAGTTTGTGGCACAAGTTGACTAGAAGAAGGAATCGGTTGGTAGGACATGTTCTAAGGCATCAAGGGATCACCAATTTAGTACTGGAGGGCAGTGTGGAGGGTAAAAACCGTAGAGGGAGACCAAGAGATGAATACACTAAGCAGATTCAAAAGGATGTAGGCTGCAGTAGGTACTGGGAAATGAAGAAGCTTGCACAGGATAGAGTAGCATGGAGAGCTGCATCAAACCAGTCTCAGGACTGTAGACCACAACAACAACAACATAAGCATTCCACATATAAGAATGTGGCAGACATTGTATACCCACAGCCACTCGGTATCATTCACTGCAGACCTTCGCAAAGTAGATGAAGGCAGACGTGTTGGAATTTAATCTTTGCCTAAATTCAAAGTACCTGCTTATGCCACTTTCACTCGTGTCGGTATCAGTAGCCGGCCACTGTGGCCGAGCGGTTCTAGGCGCTTCAGTCCGGAACCGCGCTGTTGCTACGGCCGCAGGTTCGAATCCTGCCTCGGGCATTGATGTGTGTGATGTCCTTAGATTAGTTAGGTTTAAGTAGTTCTAAGTCTAGGGGAATGATGACCTCAGATGTTAAGTCCCAGAGTGCTTAGAGCCATTTTTGAAAATGTTCAAATGTGTGTGAAATCTTATGGGGCTTAAGTACTAAGGTCATCAGTCCCTAAGCCTACACACTACTTAACCTAATTTATCCTAAGGACAAACACACACACCCATGCCCAAGGGAGGACTCGAACCTCCGCCATTTTTGAATCGGTATCAGCACCACTTATAACTCTCATCGATGGTCCGACGCCACAGTTGGTTGAAAGGTATGTAGAAGCTCTCAGTAGTAAAGGTGTTACCCCCAATTTTTTCTCAAAGCTTTTTTTGATGGATTCGGGTTCTCTGAGGTCGGTTCAGCGATTCCTCATGAAAATGAGTCAAATCTCATCGTCGCAGGGCGTTGTAGCCGAGAAGAAACTTAACATTCATTTTGAAAAGGAGACATCTCTCGGAGATGGTCCATTTTCAGAACGAACCGTACACTGATGTTGGAGTCAGCCCGCCTCACTTTTCCCCCTGTTCTACCTTTGTTGTGGTTAATGCAACAATCCCTGCCGGCGTGTTATTTATAGTTTGGCGCCATTATTACGGCTTGCACTGTGTTAGTGTTAGTTCTTGTTAAATAAGCATGTCTTTCTCGGGAAGTGAGAGCTAGTCAAGTACGTCTTTTGTTCCTTCGGAAACTACGCAAAAAAGGTATTCGAAATCCTGATAAATATAAACAGATCGCGATGAGAAAATCAAAAATGACGGAAAATGAACATATTAACCACGTTGGCGAACTTATCAAGCCCGACGCACTGGAAGCCCTTGCAAGTAAGTTTCTGTCCTACTAATGAAACACCTTAATTGTTCGCGCATTGGTGTACTTTTATATCCTAACGTTTCCGTAACTTCTATTGAGCAGTTTCCTCTAACAATTGTGACACGTGTACCGTTAAAGCAGCTATACTGTGACTAGTAGTAACTGACCTTGTGTCTAGAATATTTCTGCAGTTTACCACTATCTTGTATGTATACCAAAAATATCTGCGCCAGCATATACTGGACAGGAAAAATACGACTTACACTGTACGAAACGGGACTGAAGGCTGCCGAGTCAGCTCCTCGTCTGGAGGCACAAGAGAAGCGTGAGTCACCTTGCGCGCCTGTGGTCCACCATAAATGGTCTCGTACTAACTGTTGGAGTGTGCTCCATCCCACGCCAAACTCTATGTTGACCCTTGATGACCCATCTGCGACGTGGTTTTGTCGGAAGTCGTGTGGTCGGTCGATCTCCTTCCTAACGAACCAGGTAGGTTTCAGCATCCAGCAGTTTCAGCATCCAGTAGGTTTCAGCATTCAGCATCCACTATCAGGTGTAAAAGTATGAAACCGAAATTTGGTTGCAATAATTGCACATCTGTTGTTTGAAACTGATAAACAATATTTAACTCAAAATAATCTCCATTTTATACATTTCTCCCACCTCTCTGGCAGGCTACGAATGCCACGCAAAAAAAAGAAGAAAAAGAAAAAAAAATATTTTGAAGCGAATCAGTCAGCGAGCCATGTTTGTACATTTCCATACGAATTGAGGTGTTGTTCAGTGAGATTGTGTCCCAGTGATGCAAACAGATAATAATCGGTGGGGCCAAGTTTGGAGAATAAGCCACATGCCCTAGTACTTTCCAACTGAAGGCCTCGATCGTTTCCCTGACCCGGTTTGGTGTGTGATGTGGCGTTGTCATGGAGCAGTAAGGCTTTGTGTTGCCTTTTTCCATATTCCGGTCGTTTCTCACGTAATGCTCGAATAAAAACGATCATTTTCTGTTGGAAGCGATCAGTGTTAACGGTTTCACCAGGTTTTAGCAGCTCGTGATTGATGACAGCCTTCTGATCCTGCCCAACACAGAGCACTGTCTTCTTTCCAAAGCGATTTGGTCTTGCAGTGGATGTCGATGGTTTGCCTGGATTCACTCATGATTTACGACGCTTAGGAGTCTCAAAATATATCCATTTTTCATCACCTGTCACTATTCGATGGACAAACAACTTTCTTTTGTATCTGGCGAGAAGTATTTCAAAAGTTGTCTTCCGATTTACTTGCTGTCTTTCTTTCAGTTCATGCGGAACCCATTCTCCCACTTTCTGCATCTTTCTCATAGCTTTCAACCGAAGAGAAACGGCTTTCTGCGTCACATTCAATTGTTCTGCGAGTTCCTGCTGAGTTTGAGTATTATCTTCAGCCAATAAGAGCTGCAGTTGGTTGTCTTTGAACTTTTTTGTGGTTTCCCGCGCTCGTCGTTTCTGATGTCAACTTCACCACTTTATAATCTTTTGGACCACTCGAAACACTGTGTTTTTCCCGATAGCATGTTCGGCGAAAGCTTCGACAAACATTCGATGCGATTCTGCAGCAGTTTTCTTCCAATAATAAAAGAAAACCAATACTGTCCACAAATCGTAGTTCGTAGGCACAAAACTTGACATATTTTTGCGTCTGAAACAGATACCGATGTATGGAACTTGGGTTACTGTGTGCTGACAATCGTTGTCAGCCGTTACAGAAAGGAGATGGCGCTGCAGACGCGGTCTCACGAGCCCTACACTGACCGCTAGCACCGTCTATAAGGAAATTCCGGTTTCATACTTCTACACCTGGTGAGCGTTGAACAGGAACGTGCACCCCACAAGGCCCTGTTGCCGATTTCTTCGCTGAAATTCGACGCTGTCAGCACTCCGTGATGTGGTGATGTCGGAAGATAGTGAGATTCTCCATGAGTAATGGTAGGCGGCGGACAGTATGAAGATCATCAGGCGAAGACTATCATCTCAGGTACATCTGTAGCTGGTTCTACACTGTTCTGAAGTATCAAGGACACGGATCCACTGCAGTATCTTAATCATGGAATAGAGTGCTGTTACTGTGAACGCTATCGATCCCAATGATCAACTCCTTGAGAGCTGGAGTGCTCAAGTATTTAAAGGGAGCTAACGTGAGGGTATGGCGTGATGTTCGGTTCGTGATGAGCACATGTATCCTTATTCTGCTATATTAGCTTAACAGGCTCTTAACTGCTGTGACATTGGTTCTTATGAAATAGGTTCTGTTCTTTTGGACATCTCTTATGAGCTAACGAATATGCGTGTCACGTTTCCATTGATTTTCTGTCCCGTGCTATTTTCTGCTGAGTTCGTCCTCTCTCTAGGCGCGGCATTTAAACGTGCTGAGGTATGACCCAATAGCGACATCATCGTTTATTTCCTGGTTCTGTCTCTGCCTCTGGCGTGACCGCCCTTTGCTTGTAGCAAGGTGAATGAATTTCAATAAAATTTTCTAATTTTCAACCCCTTACTATTCGGTGCCGTAACAGCTTTCATTGCTGCCTAGTATTATTAATACTGCGTTTTGTTTTCAGGTGTCCTCGCAAATGTTTTTACACTATATCGCCTGCAAAAACTATGGAACTGATCGTGACAGTGAAGAACTTTAATACCAAGGACGAGCAAGCTATTTTTTCTCCAAGGACTAATCGATGTTCAGCCACCAAAAAAACTGTAACAAACGTTTGTCCGATGAAAATATTCAAACAAAAAGTAAGTTCGAGTCTCGAAAAATCGAATAAAAACGTCTTCAAGTACCATGTCTACTACTGGAAAAGTCGTAGCCGAACTTATCATGATAACAAAGGCAAAACGGTAGGTGCTCGTTCAAACATGATCCCTGGCGAATATTGCCAGAAGATTTATGAATTTTTAAGTGATATACCTGCCAAGCAATTACCTTATTCTGGCACCATAGAACATTAGCTTTCCTCAGAGCTAAAAGTAAAATGTTTATACGAAATGTTCAATACAAAACATCCAGAATGCCAAACAAAAGGAAAATACTGATTTTTTCTGAATTGTTTTCACGAAAATTTCAGTTTAACTTTTGACTGCTCAGAATTCGACATGTACCCGAAGTGTGAAGATCTAGGTAGCGTAATAAGAGACCCCCACTTACATGACAATGCCAAACGTGCTTCAAAAAATGGATATTCCCTGACTGACATGCAAAGCAAATGAAAAAGTAGCTGCTGTGTGCTTTGACTACATGCAAAATCTTCCTCTACTTTATTTGCCTGTGCAAGAGGTCTTTTATTACCGTCAGCTATGGCTAAATGAATTCTGCGTTCACAATTTTACGATGAGATTTGGAACATATATTGTGTTCGAACATTATGAATTATCTCGAAGAAAACGGTTTATTGGCACACAGTCAACATGGATTTAGAAAACATCGTTCTTGTAAAACACAACTAGCTTTTGACACTGTACCGCGCAAGCGGCTCGTAGTGAAATTGGGTGCTTGTGGAATATCGTCTCACTTATGTGACTGGATTCATGATTTCCTGTCAGAGAGGTCACAGTTCGTAGTAACTGACGGAAAGTCATCGAGTAAAAGAGAGGCGATTTCTGCCGTTCCTTAGCTGTATAAACGATTTGGGAGACAATCTGAGCAGCCGTCTTAGGTTGTTTTCAGATGACGCTGTCGTTTATCGACTAATAATGTCATCAGAAGATCAAAACAAATTGCAAAACGATTTAGAAAAGCTATCTGAATGGTGCGAAAATTGGCAGTTGACCCTAAATAACGAAGAGTGTGAGATCATCCACATCAGTGCTAAAAGGAATCCGTCAAACTTCCGTTACATGTTAAATCAGTCAAATCTAAAGGCCATAAATTCAACTAAATACCTAGGAATTACAATTACGAACAACTTAAATTGGAAGGAACATATAGAAAATGTTGTGGGGAGGGTTAACCAAAGACTGTGTTGTATTGGCAGGACACTTAGAAAATGTAACAGATCTACAAAAGAGACTGCCTACACTAGGCTTGTTTGTCCTCTTTTAGAATACTGCTGCATGAGTGTAGTTCTACAACACACGCATCAAAAAAAGTTTTGCATCACCTCGGTTCAGAGAGATCCGGAACCTGTACAGATAGGGCTGACGGAGCTCATCGAAAAAGTTCAAAGAAGGGCAGCACGTTTTGTATTATTGCGAAATATGGGGGACAGCGTCACTGAAATGATACAGGATTTTGGCTGGACATCATTAAAACAAGGGCATTTTTCGTTGAGCAGTCTTCTCACGAAATTCCAATCACCAAACTTCTCCTCGGAATGCGATAATATTTTGTTGACACCGACCTACATAGGGAGAAACGATGACCCCGATGAAATAAGGGAAATCAGAGCTCGTACGGAAAGATATAGGTGTTCATTCTTTCCGCGCGCTATACGAGATTGGAATAATAGAGAATTGTGAAGGTGGTACGATGAGCCCTCTGCCGAGCACTTAAATGTGATTTGCAGAGTATCCATGTAGATGTTGATGTAGATGACGATAAAGTTGATGAAGATTACTAAAACCAAGTTCATTTTCTTGTGCAGACTTCCCAGAACCATTTAATGCAGGCAGGTGAAAGATAAGGTTAGACAGATACATAGAAGGGATGGTCTATACCTTGGTCAGGTGAATCAATTGACGGAAAGACGTGTACCACATTTTTTTAGCGAAATAAGGGTACACCCACATCTATAATGCTACAGAGGTTTGAGACGGTGAATGCCCTCAGAAGGAGTGTAAGTGCAGTGAATTCAGGAGATTGAAGCAGTGTAATGACTGGTGTTCAGAATACGAAAGTTTTGTCCAAACTACACTCTTGCTCATTAATTAAGGATAATAGCACAATGTGGTGCCACACAACGTGGCACTACACAAAACTGGTGCTAATAGCATAGGCACAAAGGGAACACACACGACACAGATCTGTGAGTCCACGGTATTGGTGATAAGAAGAGAAAACCGTCCCGAAACACATGTGCTACAAAACGCCACTGTTTCCTGTACATGTACCCCGACATCAGTATGGGATATGATCACCATGCACATGTACACAGGCCGCACAACGGGTTGGCATACTCTGGATCAGAAGTGTCCTAGGGGTTTGAAGACGTGCAGCGATACGTCGACCGAGAGCATCCCAGACGTGCTCGATGGGCTTTAGATCTGGAGAACAGGAAGGCCACTCCATTCGCCTGATATCTTCTGTTTCAAGGTACTCCTCCACGATGGCAGCTCGGTGGGGCCGTGCGTTATCATGCATCAGGAGGAAAGTGGGACCCACTGCAACCCTGAAAAGGTGGACATACTGGTGCAAAATGACGTCCCGATACACCTGATCTGTTACAGATCCTCTGTCAAAGACATGCAGGGGTGTACGTCTGCCAATCATAATCCCACACCACACCATCAAACCACGACCTCCATACAGGTCCCTTTCAAGGACATTAAGGGGTTGGTATCTGGTTCCTGTTTCACACCAGATGAAAACCCCGCGAGAATCACTGTTCAGACTATACCTGGACCCATCTGTGAACATAACATGGAACCAATGTTACAATGACCATGTACTGTGTTCTTGACACCAGGCTTACGGGCTCCCCTATGACCAGGGGTCAGTGAAATGCATCTTGCAGGCCACCGGGCGAATAAACCATGTCTGTTCAGTTGTCTGTAGACTGTGTGTCTGGAAACAACTGTTCCAGTGGCTGTGGTAAGGTCCAGAGCAAGGCTACCTGCAGTACTCCGTGGCTGTCTAAAAAAATGGTTCAAATGACTCTGAGCAATATGGGTCTTAACATCTATGGTCATCAGTCCCCTAGAACTTAGAACTACTTAAACCTAACTAACCTAATGACATCACACAACACCCAGTCATCACGAGGCAGAGAAAATCCCCGACCCCGCCGGGAATCGAACCCGGGAACCCAGGCGCGGGAAGCGAGAACGCTACCGCATGACCGCGAGCTGTGGACTGTGGCCGTCTGCCAGCACTGATGGTGAGATATCGGTCTTCTTGTGGTGTTGTACACTGTGGACGTGCCGTACTGTAGCACCTAGACACGTTTCCTGTCTGCTGGAATCGTTGCCATGATCTTTAAATCACACTTAGTGGCACACGGAGGGCCTGTGCTACGACCTGCTGTGTTTGGCCACCCTCTAGCCACCCTAGTATTGTACCCCTCATAACGTCATCCATATGTGTTCTTTGAGCTATTTTCAACACACGGTCACCATTAGCACGTCTGAAAACGTCTGCACACTTACTCACTGCAACGTACTCTGACATGCACCAACAGACATCTGCGAATGTGGACTGCTGCCAGTGCCACTGTGCAATGACCACAGGTCAAATGCACTGCATGGTCATACCTTGAGGTGATTTAAACCAGCAAACCGCCCACTAGAGCATTGTTTCAACATGTATCAGCATTATCCTTAATTTATGAGCATGAGTGTAGTTCTACAACACACGCATCAAAAAAAGTTTTGCATCACCTCGGTTCAGAGAGATCCGGAACCTGTACAGAAAATTGGAATAGAGATCAACATAAACATCATTTCCGCCCTTTTTATTGCTCGCGGAAACCACACATTGCATGTTGTACCACCATACAGCGAGACCTTCAGATGTGGTGGTCCAGACTGCTGTACACACTGGTACCTGTAATACCCAGTAACACGTCCTCTTGCATTGATGCATGCCGGCATTCATCGTGGAATACTATCCGTAAGTTCAGCAAGGCACTGCTGGTCCAGATTGTCCCACTCCTCAATGGGCGATTCGGCCTAGACCCATCAGAGTGGTTGGTGGCTCACATCGTCCATAAAAAGGCCTTTTCAATCTATTCCAGGCATGCTCGATAGTGTTCATGCCTGGAGAACATGCTGGTCACTCTAGTCAAGCGATGTCGTTATCCTGAAGGAAGTCATTCACAAGATGTGCACGATGGGGGCACAAATTGTCGTCCATGAAGACGAATGCCTAGGCAATATGCTGCCGATATGGTTGCACTATTGGTCGGAAGATGGCATTCATGTGTCGTACAGCTGTTACGGCTCCTTCCATGGCCACCAGTGGCAGATCAAAACGAAAATTTCTGTTCCGACACTGACAATGTTGAGTGTTTATGGAAAAAGTTCAAGGCAATCGTAAAATGCGATTTAGACAGGTACGTGCCGAGTAAAACTGTGAGGGACGGGAAAAACCCACCGTGGTACAACAACAAAGTTAGGAAACTACTGCGAAAGCAAAGAGAGCTCCACTCCAAGTTTAAACGCAGCCAAACCCTCTCAGACAAACAGAAGCTAAACGATGTCAAAGTTAGCGTAAGGAGGGCTATGCGTGAAGCGTTCATTGAATTCGAAAGTAAAATTCTATGTACCGACTTGACAGAAAATCCTAGGAAGTTCTGGTCTTACGTTAAATCAGTAAGTGGCTCGAAACAGCATATCCAGACACTACGGAATGATGATGGCATTGAAACAGAGGATGACACGCGTAAAGCTGAAATACTAAACACCTTTTTCCAAAGCTGTTTCACAGAGGAAGACCGCACTGCAGTTCCTTCTCTAAATCCTCGCACAAACGAAAAAATGGCTGACATCGAAATAAGTGTCCAAGGAATAGAAAAGCAACTGGAATCACTCAATAGAGGAAAGTCCACTGGACCTGACGGGATACCAATTCGATTCTACACAGAGTACGCGAAAGAACTTGCCCCCCTTCTAACAGCCGTGTACCGCAAGTCTCTAGAGGAACGGAGGGTTCCAAATGATTGGAAAAGAGCACAGATAGTCCCAGTCTTCAAGAAGGGTCGTCGAGCAGATGCGCAAAACTATAGACCTATATCTCTTACGTCGATCTCTTGTAGAATTTTAGAACATGTTTTTTGCTCGCGTATCATGTCATTTCTGGAAACCCAGAATCTACTATGTACGAATCAACATGGATTCCGGAAACAGCGATCGTGTGAGACCCAACTCGCCTTATTTGTTCATGAGACCCAGAAAATATTAGATACAGGCTCCCAGGTAGATGCTATTTTTCTTGACTTCCGGAAGGCGTTCGATACAGTTCCGCACTGTCGCCTGATAAACAAAGTAAGAGCCTACGGAATATCAGACCAGCTGTGTGGCTGGATTGAAGAGTTTTTAGCAAACAGAACACAGCATGTTGTTATCAATGGAGAGACGTCTACAGACGTTAAAGTAACCTCTGGCGTGCCACAGGGGAGTGTTATGGGACCATTGCTTTTCACAATATATATAAATGACTTAGTAGATAGTGTCGGAAGTTCCATGCGGCTTTTCGCGGATGATGCTGTAGTATACAGAGAAGTTGCTGCATTAGAAAATTGTAGCGAAATACAGGAAGATCTGCAGCAGATAGGCACTTGGTGCAGGGAGTGGCAACTGACCCTTAACATAGACAAATGTAATGTATTGCGAATACATAGAAAGAAGGATCCTTTATTGTATGATTATATGATAGCGGAACAAACACTGGTAGCAGTTACTTCTGTAAAATATCTGGGAGTATGCGTACGGAACGATTTGAAGTGGAATGATCATATAAAACAAATTGTTGGTAAGGCGGGTACCAGGTTGAGATTCATTGGGAGAGTGCTTAGAAAATGTAGTCCATCAACAAAGGAGGTGGCTTACAAAACACTCGTTCTACCTATACTTGAGTATTGCTCATCAGTGTGGGATCCGTACCAGGTCGGGTTGACGGAGGAGATAGAGAAGATCCAAAGAAGAGCGGCGCGTTTCGTCACTGGGTTATTTGGTAACCGTGATAGCGTTACGGAGATGTTTAGTAAACTCAAGTGGCAGACTCTGCAAGAGAGGCGCTCTGCATCGCGGTGTAGCTTGCTCGCCAGGTTTCGAGAGGGTGCGTTTCTGGATGAGGTATCGAATATATTGCTTCCCCCTACTTATACTTCCCGAGGAGATCACGAATGTAAAATTAGAGAGATTAGAGCGCGCACGGAGGCTTTCAGACAGTCGTTCTTCCCGCGAACCATACGCGACTGGAACAGGAAAGGGAGGTAATGACAGTGGCACGTAAAGTGCCCTCCGCCACACACCGTTGGGTGGCTTGCGGAGTATCAATGTAGATGTAGATGTAGATGTATGTCGGCCTCACATAATGCCACCCCAGAACTTCAGGGAACCTTCACCTTACTGCACTCGCTGGACAGTATGTCTAAGGCGTTCAGCCTGACCGGGTTGCCTCCAAACATGCCTCTGACAATTGTCTGGTTGAAGACATATGCGACACTCATCGGTGAAAAGAACATGATGCCAATCCTGAACAGTCCATTCGGCATGTTGTTCGGCCCATCTGTACTGCATTGCATGGTGTCATGGTTGCAAAGATGGACCTCGCCATGGGCATCAGGAGTGAAATTGTGCATCACGCAGCCTACTGTGCACAGTTTGAGTCATAACCCGACATCCTGAGGCTGCACAAAAAGCATTATTCAACATGGTGACGTTGCTGTCAGGGTTCCTCCAAAACATAATCCGTAGGTAGCAGTCATCCACTGCAGTAGTAGCCCTTGGGCGGCCTGAGCTAGTTATGTCATCAACCATTCCAGTCTCTCAGTATCTCCTCCATGTCTGAGCAACATCACTTTGGTTCACTCTGAGACGCCTGGACACTTCCCTTGTTGAGAGGCCTTCCTGGCTCAAAGTAACAATGGTGACCCGATTGAACCACAGTATTGACAGTCTAGGCATGGTTGAACTACAGACAACATAAGCTGTGTACCTCCTTCCAAGTGGAATGACTGGAACTGATCGGCTGTCGAACCCCCTCCGTCTAATAGGCGCTACTCTTGCATGGTTGTTTACATCTTTGGGCAGGTTTAGTGACATCTCTGAACAGTCATAGGGACTTTGCCTGTTATACAATATACACAGTCAACGTCTATCTTCAGAAGTCCTGGAAATGGGATTATGCAAAACTTCTTTTGATGTGTGTAGAATAGACTTATCTGACAGCAAAGACGAAAATGGTTGGAGCAGGGATGTTCCACGCTTGTTGAGTACAGCCTGTACTGATATTTGACTCTAGAGAACGAATAGTAGGCATATACCCTACAAGCAACTCCACAGGTAATAATAATGTGAGAGTGAGTGAAAGGTAACTAACTATGTACGTATACATGATGGTACACTAGGAACTCTTGAGTACACTGGCTTGAAGGCAATACATTGTTAAATAAATAAATAAATATAAACCTCATAAGTAAGCTGAAGAAGTTTATTTAAGTTGGATCATGATACACATATAAAGAGATATCTTGTATGTAAATGGACCGGTCATTGCAGGACAGCTTCTTGACTCACACAGGATGTGAAGTAAATAAGATGGAGAGACTCAAAGTAACACCATTTGCACAGTTTACCTGAAAAGAAACAACAAAATTGAAAAAGACTTACTATTAAAAATGAAGTTTTATTTCTTTTTGAAGAAGGAAAACATATCAATTGTTTTTAAGTAATTGGGTTAGTCATAGTTGTATGTTAATGAGAAATCAATTCTTTTTTTTAGATTGTGAGATTTCCCCACTTGTTTCCTTTATGTGGGGGATTGAAGTGTAACATGCCATTCAGACAAACCATAGTTTACACTCCTTGTGTAGTACAAGTAAAGATGATTGTGACAGAATAATATTAAGAAGGGAAGTAGCTACTCTAAATCTAGAAAAATGTAATTAATTGCAGATGAGTAGGGAAAACAATCCTATAATTTTTTCAATACATCATTAGTAACACAATTCTTTTTTTTAGATTGTGAGATGTCCCCACTTGTTTCCTTTATGTGGGGGATTGAAGTGTTACATGCCATTCAGACAAACCATAGTCTACACTCCTTTTGTAGTACAAGTAAAGATGATTGTGACAGAATAATATTAAGAAGGGAAGTAGCTACTCTAAATCTAGAAAAATGTAATTAATTGCAGATGAGTAGGGAAAACAATCCTATAATTTTTTCAATACATCATTAGTAACACACTAATTCACATAGTTAGGTTGATTAAATATCTAGGTGTAACGCTGCAAAGCAATATTAAATGAAACGAGGATGTAAGGATTGTAGTGGGAAAGAGAATGGTTAATTTGGTTCATAAGTAGAGTTTAGAGAAAGAGGAGTTCATCGTAAAAGAGGTCGCACATGGAGCTCTAGTGCAATCCATTCTTGAGTACTGCTTCAGTCTCTTGGATCCCCATCAGGTCAGATTAGTGGAAGACATGGAAGCAATAAAGAGCCAGCTGCTATGTTTATCAGTATGTTTGGTCTACATGTAAATATTATGGATATCCTTCAAGAAATCAAATGGAAATCTGTGGGGGAAAATGTGATGTTCCTTTTTAGAAACACTGTTGAGAAAATTTAGGGAACCAGCATTTGAAACTGACAGCAGAATGATCATGCTGCCACCAACATACATTTCCAATAAGCACCACAAAAAAAAAAAAAAAAAAGATACGAGAAATCAGAGCCCATACTGAGGCATACAGAGATTCATTTTTCCCTTGCTTTATTTGCTGAGTGAAACAGGAAGGGAAATGATTAGTACTGGTATAATGTGTGGTGTCACCGCCAGACACCTCACTTGCTAGGTGGTAGCTTTAAATCGGCCGCGGTCCATTAGTACATGTCGGACCCGCGTGTCGCCACTGTCAGTGATCGCAGACCGAGCACCACCACACGGCAGGTCTCGAGAGACTTACTAGCACTCACCCCAGTTGTACGGATGACTTAGCTAGCAATGCAACACTGACGAAGCCTCGTTTATTTGCAGAGAAGATAGTTAGAATAGCCTTCAGCTAAGTCAACGGCTACGACCTAGCAAGGCACCATAGCAATTGATAGTTATCGTATGAAGCATGTCTCATCAAGAACGATGTATACAAATGATGGATTAAAGTTAAGTATTCCAGAAGCTACGTACTTTTCTTTATAGCATTCATTACGTATCCTGTTTCAGATCTCACGCCATCCTGCGTGAGCTTATAGCGTGCATTTCGGCCTTCTCTAGCAATATAACATAATTTACCTACCGCTGTGCACCATATGGTGCCTTATGGAGCTTGTATGTATAATGTAAATGTATAGATAAAAAATCTACTCACAAAGGGGAAGTAGAGGAACACACACACACAAAAGGGTTTAACATTTACAAGCTTTCGGAGCCAGAGGCGCCTTCTTCTCACAGAAGAGCTGAAGGTGAGGGAAGAGGAGTGAAGGAAAAAGACTGGAGAGGGATAGGGAAAGGAGTGCAGTTCAGAAAAGTCACCCAGAACCCTTGGTCACGGGAGACGCACTGGACAGGATGAGAAGAAAAGAGTGATTGTTTGGGACTGCACTGGATGAGATTCAAAAACCTGAGAGCTTAAAGATGGAAGACACTGTAATATGCAAAACAGAGAATAGTACTAAAACCTCGTGCATGAGTAAATAAGATCGAAAAACTAAGTGCATTGTATGTCACAGAGATAGGAGGGGGGATGGTGAAAAATAGACAAGTCAGAAAATGAAAGGGGTAGAGAACTATAATGGAATGAAGAAAGGAGTAGTTACTGTGATTATATGCTAAGACAGAGGGAATTAACATAAATTAAGGCCAGGTGAGTGGCGAGAACCAAGGACCTGTTGTAGCGCTAGTTCCCACCTGCAGAGGTCTGGGAAACTGGTGTCTTGGGGAAGAATCCAGATGGTGCGTGTGGTGAAACGGGCATCAAGGTCATGACTGTCATGTTGTACAGCATGCCGTGTAACAGGATATTGTGTTTCCTGTATACACCCTCTACCTATGCCCATTCATCCTGACTGATAACTGGACAGTAGTCATGCAGATGTAAAAGGCCAAACAGTGTTCACATAACAGCTGGTACATGACGTGTCGTTTCACAGATGGCTCGCTATTTGATATTATATGTTTTGCCAGTAACAGGGCAGGGTGGTAATAAAAGGGTTCATAAGGCAAGTCTTGTAATGGGGATGGTCACAGGGGTAGGAGCCATAGGGTTGGGAGATGGGTGCAGAAGGAGCACGGGGTCTGACAAGGATATTGCAGGGTTTGGGAGGGTGACAAAAAGCTATTCTGGATGTGGTGGGCAAAGTCGCAGACAGAATGGATCTCATTTTAGGGCATGATTTTAGGAAGTCATGGCCTTTTTGAAATAGCTGATTAATACATTCAAGACCAGGATGACATGGCTGGCAAGTGGTGTGCTCTGAAGATGTTTTTTGGAGGGATCAACAGTACCAGGATTGAATGTGGTGGCCTGAGAAATCTACTTTTGAATTAGGCTCTTGGGATAATTACGCTCAGTGAAGGCTGAAGTGAGAGTGGTGATGTGCTGCTGTAAAGAGTCTGTATCCAAACAAATACATTTGCCTCAAATGCCAAGGCTGTATGGGATAGAATGTGTGACATGGAAAAGGATGGCAACTGTCAAAATGTGAGTACTGTTGTTTGTTAGTAAGTTTGATCTGGACAGAAGTGTGCAGCTGGCCTTTGGTAAGGATGAGATCAACATCAAAGAAGGTGGGATGGGATTTGGAGTAGGGCCATGTGAAACATAATTGGGATAAGATATTTAGAGATTCCAGCAATTTTGACAGCCCTGTAACTGGAAAAACACCCATAATAACAAAGGGAGAGACATCTGTAAAATGACGCAAGTCATATATCAGCTGTTATGTAAACAATGTTGAGCCTTTTACATCAGCATGACTACCACCCAGTTATCAGTCAGGATGAATGGGCACAGGCAGAGGGCATATACAGGCAACACACAATATAATGGTGCAGAGCATGCTGTACAATATGAGTGTCATGACCTCAGTGCCTGTTTCACCACACCCACCATCTGGATTCTTCCCCCAGACACCAGTTTCCCAGACTTCTGCAGGTGGGAGGTAGCATTACAACATGTCCTTGGTTCTCGCCACTCACCTAGTCTTAATTTATGTTAATTCCATCCACGTCAACATTTCTTCACAATAACTACTCCTTTCTTCACTCCATTTTAGTTTTATACTCCTTTCATTTCCTGACTTGTCTATATTTCGTCATCCCCCCTCCCACCTTTGTTATGTGCAATTCACTTAGCTTTTCACTCTTATTAACTCATGCACGATGCTTTAGTAGTAATCTCTGTCTTGCATATTACCCTGTCTTCCATGTTTAAACTCTCAGGTTTTCAAATCTTGGTCAGTGCAATCCCCAACAATGAATCTTTCCTTCTCATCCTGTCTGGTAAGTCTCCCCTGAACTGGGGTTCTCGATGACTTTTCTGAACTGTACTCCTTTCCCTAAACCTCTCCAGTCCTTTCCCTTCACCTCTCTTCCTTCCCCTTCAACTCTTGCACCAGAAGAAGGAGCCTCTGGCTCCGAAAGCTTGTAAAAGTTAAACCCTTGTGTGTGTGTTCCCCTGCTGCCACTTGGTGAATAGATTTTTTATCTATCCATTTACATTATGTCATCAATAATTGATTATTTTCAGAGTATGTATGTAGATGCAGATTTAGGTGTGTTTAATGGAAGACATCGAAGCAATTCAGAGGCATGCTGCTAGATTTGTTACCAGTAAGTTCAATTAGCATGCGAGTATAACGGAGATGTGTCATGAACTCAAACAGGAATCCCTGGAGGGAAGGTGGCATTCTTTTTGCAAACTACTATTGTGGAAATTTAGAGAACTGGCATTTGAGGCTGACTCTCAAATAATTCTACTGCCACCAACAAACATTTTGAATTAGGACCATGAAGATAAGATAAATGAAATTAGGACTCATATGGAGGCTTACAGACAGTCTCTTTTACTTTGCTCTGTTTGCAAGTGGAACGGTAAGGGAAATGATTAGTAGTGGTGTGTGGTACACTCTACCATGCACTATACAGTGGCTTGAGGTGTATGTATGTGGATATAAATGTCCTTTTTTGGTGTTTGCTTCATTTCTTGTCATTGGTGGGAACAGACATCCTTGATTGGTTTTTGGTTTATTTCTTGTAACTGGTGGAAACAGGTAAATGAGAAATGGGCAACAGTTATGGCATAGTGGTGTTTACTTGCTGCCTAGTGTTGGCTGAGGCACGCCAGTACTCCATGTACCTACAACCACTGTGGTCTCCCTGTGAGAGTTGCTTTGCAAGGGCTATCACCCCATAGCTCTGTTACTGCCAGCAGCCAAATCTCTGGAAATCTGTACCTGTCTTCTCTAGAACAGAAAAGGCCATTTGCAACAGCAGCCAGAACAATGGAAAATTTTACATATTGACAATGCAATCACATATGCAATGCAATCACATATTTTATTAACAGCATTTCTGTGAAGTTTTCATCATTTTTTTCTGTCACAGCTTTCAGCCTTTGTAATATCATGAATTTCACTTTTTAATGTGAGCTCTAGTAACTGATAATCAGACTTGAGACAGTGAGCACAATGAAAAGGACATCAAGGTCATTAGTGATGAAGCTCAGCCTCAGATTGTGTCAAGAATGGGGAACGAAATTGGCCATGCCATTTCGAAGTACCCATCCTGGCATTCACCTGCAGCAATTTGCAGAAATGACAAAAAACCTAATGATGGATGGATGCAGATTTGAACCATCATCCTACCAAATGTGAGCCCAGTGTGCCAAACACTGTACCACCTCACTTAGTGCCTGCAATGAAGTGAAACTGTCAGGTCTGTTAATGATAATTCAAGCAGTGGTAAATATATGGAACTGTGATTACATTACTTCTTCCACTTCATAAAAACAAGAATAAGAGCACAGTAGTCACATTAGTTTATGTGTGTTTATGACCTAAGCAGGCAGTGGTCCAAAAATTTTATTGCAATTTTTATGTTGTAGAGGTGAATCTATTATGTAAATAGTAAATTTTCCTATGTAGATGAAACTAATAAGGGTCAAATGTGACTGGTAGCTTTAATGCCGTGAGTAATTTTCATTATGTCTCTCAAATAACAGTTCAAAAATCAAAGTACATATCACTGGTTAGTGCTAAAGTTAGTGAAATAAACTTTTGTTACTCATTAACTTCATATATTATATGGAAGTAAAATAATATATTAAAAGAATGTGATGTTCTTCCCTTTGTTGCCACTGCATATTCTGTCCAACTATTTTCCTGGTGTTAATGAGTGAAGTTTGTTTTGTGTGGAAGGGATACCAACCCTAAGCATAGTCCCCAACCTGGAGGAGCAGAGACTTTTCTGTCAGAGTTATTTTCCCTTAGGAATGCTGCCTTCAGAAATGATCACACTTCGGTATGTTACAAGGGCATTTGAAAAGTACATGCCAAAATAAAAATTACTTACATGTTTGAGGTAAACCTTTTTTATTTTTCAACATAGTCTCCTTTTAGACTTATACACTTCGTCCAATGCTGTTCTAATTTGTTGATCCCTTCTGAATAATAGGAATTGTCCAAGTCTGCAAAATAGCTACTGGTTGCTGCAATCACCTCCTTGTCTGAATAAAATCTTTGTCCTGCCAGCCATTTCTTCAAATTGGGGAACAAATAGTAGTCCAAGGGAACCAAATCTGGAGAACAGAGAGGATGTTAAATGAGTTGGAACCCTATTTCCATTAATTTTGCGACCACAACTGCTGAGGTGTGTGCTGGTGCACTGTCGTGATGGAAAAGTACTTTTTGCAGTCCAATTGCCGGCGTTTTTCTTGCAGCTCGGTTTTCTAATGGTCCAATAACAACGAATAATCTGCACCTGTAATGGTTTTACCCTTTTCCGTATATTTGATGAGGATTACCCCTTGTGAATCCCAAAAGACAGTCGCAACAACCTTTCCAGCCGAAGGAACGGTCTTCACCTTTTTTGGTGAAGATTGTTGTTTGGTCTCAGGAGTATAGTAATGTATCCATGTTTCATCCACAGTGACGAAACGATGCTTAAAGTCCTGTGAATTCTTCCTGAACAGCTGCAAACCATCCTTGCAACACTTCCCACGATTCCGTTTTTGGTCAAACATGAGCAATCGCGGAACTCATCCTGCGGATAGCTTTCTCATGTCCAAACGTTTATGAAAAATATTATGTACCCATTCATTTGAGTTGCCCACAGCACTAGCAATCTCATGCACCTTAACTCTTCTGTCATCCATCACCATATCATGGATTTTATCAATGATTTCTGGAGTCGTAACCTCCACAGGGTGTCCAGAACGTTCAGCATCACTTGTGCCCATATGGCCACTCCAAAAATTTTGAATCCACTTATAAACTGTTCCAATAGAAGGTGCAGAGTCCCCGTAATGTTTATCAAGCTTCTCTTTAGTTTCCTTAGGCGTTTTGCCTTTCATAAAGTAATGTTTAATCACCACATGAAATTCTTTTTTTTTCCATTTTTTGACATCACCCGACTTCCTTGGTCCACATGAATGGCAAACACAAACAAGTAGACCAATATGGCTGAAACTTGGTGTGCATTCTTTCCAAAGATCCTACTAACTAAACATGACCTCGATATGCGCCGGTGGTGCCGTCTCTCGGACTTTGCACAGACTTTTCAAATGCCCCTTGTAAATATCATTTGTAAAAGATATAATTTTCAAATATGTAGGACTGAACTAAAGTTATGACATGGAAAAATCAAAGCCAAGATAATAATTAGTAATCAAATAGTAGAAAAAGTTTCAAGCTTCACTTATCTTGGTTTTGATTTAGCTGTTAATAATGATGATGAAGTGAAGAGCATAGGTGTGGAACAATTCAGTTTACACTCAACGGTAAGGTGAAAGAAGAGACTCATCTTAATATAAGACTACTAGCTGACAAACTCAGCATTGCCCAAGTACTCATTTCGAATTGACACAGGACTCCTGCACCGTCACACAGGGTAAGGTCCCAGTGGAGGTGGTTTGCTGTTGCTTTCTCCTGACCTGTCTGAAGTGTCAAGTATGTATCTGTGTTGTGTGGATGACTGTGATGAGTGCTTCCACAGTGTAGTGTTGGATTTGTGTTTACACAGATGAAGGCAAGGGGGAGGGTAAAAACCATTGCTGGCACATAGCTTACTCCTCTCAAAAGCACCAAAGGGCCCCCGAGATTAGTGACCCCAACCAATGGACAGATCACTATCAATAGTGTCACATGTTCTCACTTCATGAGACACTGTGAGAAGGCTGGGCCTGTAATCCAGGACAGAGGCACAAAGACTGTTGATCAGAAAGTTTACACCACCACCTCTCCTCCCCTTGGAGGCCAAATACCAGCAGTGAAAATTTCATACACCACCACAATTCAAACCAATTTACCTCTGAGCTGAGCACCACCGCACAGACGTGTTAGTGACCTTGCTATGGAAGCAGGTAAGAATATGAGTACATATTTCTAAATAAGGACCCTGAATTTCATCAGTGCTATGATCCCATGCAACCCCTAACTGGCCCTGTCTCCATGCTCATGAGATTCCAGTGTCTAAACTATATCTACAAGAGTACTATGTAACTAAAAACATATATGTGAGTGTATACCTGTCCTCCCCCCCCTCCCCCCCCAAAGTAAGTCCTTCCACTCCCGGGATTGGAATGACTCCTTACCCTCTCCCTTAAAACGCACATCCTTTCGTCTTTCTCTCTCCTTCCCTCTTTCCTGATGAAGCAACCATGGGTTGCAAAAGCTTGAAATTTGTGTGTGTGTTTATTGTCTCTATCAACATACCAACGCTTTCGTTTGGTAAGTTACAGCATCTTTGTTTTTAGATATATTTTTCCCACGTGGAATGTTTCCCTCTATTATATTCAGACTACTATGTAATTCACACTTAAGTGCTTGCAGAGGATGCCCTGAACCACTTTCGAACAATTTCTCAACTGTCCCATTCTCAGACAGCACGTTAGAAAAATGAACATCTGAATTTTTCTATGTGAGCTATGATTTCTCGTATTTTACTTAAACAGATTGGTCGCATCTTTTGTGTATTCTGCCAATAAAACTCAGTCTTTGATTCACCTTACCAACATTTTCTATGAGATGCTTCCATTTTAAAATGTTTACAGTTGTAATCCCTAGGTATTCAAATGAATTGACAACATTTCAGTTCATGTGACTTATCATGCAAACCAAAATTTAAAATGATTTTTTAGTACTCATGTGGAGGACATAACTATTTTTACTGTTTAATTGCCACTTTACACATCATAAAGATATCTTGTCTAAATTATTTGGCAATTAATACTGATCATCTGGTTAGTTTATGAGATGGTAAATGACAACATCATCTGCAGACAGTGTAAGAGAGCTGCTCACATTGTCTCCTATGTTGTTAATGTAGATTAGGATCAGCAAAAGGCCTATCGCACTTCCTTGGGTAAAGCTTGGTACAATTTCTATTTCATTTGATGCCTTCCCATCAGTTACTACGAATTATAACCTTTCTGACAGAAAATCATGGCTCTAGTCACTCAACTGAAATGATCCAACATAGGTGTATAATCTGATTAGAAGCTGCTTATGAGGAATGATGTCAAAAGCTTTCTCGAAATTTAGAAATATAGACTCAGCTTGAGTTCCCCTGGTTCTCATTACTTCATGTGAACAAAGATCCACTTGCATTTTACAAGAACAATACTTTCTAATTCATGCTGGTAATGTATCAATAGTTCATTTTCTTCATGGTATTTCATAATGTCTGGATATGTTTCAAAATCCTACTGCAAGTTGATATCAATGATCTCTGTTCAATTAACAATAAATCATAGTTCCCTAAAAAGTAGGATGGAGAAACACTGTGGATGGTGGCACACCAGATATTTATTTATTTAAAAACAAAGATGATGTGACTTACCATACGAAAGCGCTGGCAGGTCGATAGAAACACAAACAGACACATACATACACACAAAATTCAAGCTTTCGCAACAAACTGTTGCCTCATCAGGAAAGAGGGAAGGAGAGGGAAAGACGAAAGGAAGTGGGTTTTAAGGGAGAGGGTAAGGAGTCATTCCAATCCCGGGAGCAGAAAGACTTACCTTAGGGGGAAAAAAGGACGGGTATACACTCGCACACACACACATATCCATCCGCACATATACAGACACAAGCAGACATATTTAAAGACAAAGAGTTTGGGCAGAGATCTCTGTTACGAAAGCTTGAATTTTGTGTGTATGTATGTGTCTGTTTGCGTTTCTATCGACCTGCCAGCGCTTTTGTATGGTAAGTCACATCATCTTTGTTTTTAAATATATTTTTCCCATGTGGAATGTTTCCCTCTATTATATTGATATCATTTATTTATTTATTTATTTATTGATTTATTTAACCTGGCAAGATTAGGGCCATCAGGCCCTCTCTTACATCTAACCAGGCATTCTACTTATTTTACATTCAGATGTTTTAGTAGGCATGTTAAACTACATCTAGTACAAGAAGTGAAATAAACAATTAGAAAGGTACACCTGGAAAAATACATACATATAGAGTTTATATTCGTAGATCATAAGTACTGTTATAATTAGACATTATTGAAGAGACAGATTTTAGATAGGAGTGCTGGCAGCAGGGAGTATGAGGGAGACTCATGCTGAAGGGAGGAGAATAGAGAGACATGATGAAATATAAAGGAAAAGAAGATTGTGTGGCTAATAGAGATAGATGAAGAGGAAGGCATCTCAGGAGCAAGATAGGAGACGCTAGCTTTGCCATTTGACGGATGAGAGGATTGGCCTTGTACATTAATTTTGTGGAGAACTTTATGAGGATGATAGTAGGAAATGCTTCAACTTCTTCTTAAAAGCAGCAGGAGATTGAATTTTGCGCAAGGTAAGGGGCAGTTTGTTCCAGAGGCGGACAGCGGCAACTGAGAAGGAGTTTGCAATAGTTTTTGTTTTGTGAGTGAGCACAGTTAGGGTACCAAATAAGAGTGACCTCGTGTTTCGATTATGATGGCATGACAGGTTTTTAATCTCTGAAGCAAGGTACTGGGGTGCTTGCGCGACGAGGAGTCGGTGAAGTAGACATAGAATGTGGTAGTCACGCAATTTGTCCGGCCGCAGCCACCCTAGCTCGGAGTATGAAGCACTAACATGATCATATCGGTGAATGTTGCAGGTGTAACACACACAGGCATTCATGGTTAGCTCTAGCCGTCTTTTGTTTTCACTACTCATGCATTGTTGAATCACATCACAATAGTGGAGGTTCGGTAGAACGAGTGCTTGCACGATCTGGTGTTTCAAGTCCTGTGGAAATATGTTCCGAAACTTTTTGAGAGCATAGAGACAAGCAGACGTCTTTCAGCACACTGTGACTGTATTCTCCGCCCAGTTGAGATGCTCATCCAAAGTTACACCCAAGTTCTTCACTGTTTTCTGATATGGTATTGGAGTACCGTCGAGCAGAATAGGAGGTAGCCATTCGCGGAAATCTGATCTTATTAATTTGTGATGGGCTATTAAGATTACTTGCGTCTTTTTTGCATTTAGTTTAAGCCTCAGGTTTTTTGCCCATGTCACTACTGAAGACAGATCATCATTCATCTGAGCGATTGCAGTGTTTACCTCTTCAGGTCTGACGGTTAGGTAGAGCTGGAGGTCATCGGCAAAGAAATGATATTTACAACATCACAGAACCGACGAAATATCGTTGACATATAAAGAAAACAAAAGTGGTCCTAAGACTGATCCTTGTGGCACTCCCGAGGAAACATGTTTCCACGAAGATTTTTCATTTACGCAGACAACACATTGCTGTCTGTCTTTTAAGTAGCTTTCAAACCATCTCATTGCACTATCAGAGAAATTAAGCTCTTGGATTTTTCTGAGCAATATGTCAAAGTTAACAGTGCCAAAAGCTTTGCTGATGTCCAGTAGCATCAATACTGTTGCCTTTCGATTGTCGATGGCATATTTCAGGTCATCAGTTACTTTAATTAGAGCAGTGTTTGTGCTGTGATGTTTACAGAAACCGGATTGAAATTTGTCATATAGGCTGAATTCATGCAAGTGTTCAGTGATTTGGTCATGAACAATATATTCAAGTGCTTTGGAAACAGCAGGTGGTATGCTAATTGGTTGGTAATCACTAGGCAGTTGATTGTGGTTTATTTTTGGACTAATAGTAATTTAACTTCAAGCCAGACATCCTGTACTTTCCAATCTAAAGAGAGCATGTAGTATGAAACAATATCACATTTGCTTGTGAACGCCTTGTATAATGATGGACAGTAATCTTCACAGACAATTTTAGCAACCTCTGCATCATCCAATATGATTTTCTGACAGCTCAGATGTACAAGGATGAGATTGGCCAACCTTTGATTCTTCTGCAGGGTGTAGCAAAATGTGACTATTCACTACAGAGATCTGTTGCTGGACAAAACACTGAACAAAGAGAGTTGCCCAATATGAACCTTCGCCCGCATCTCGTGGTCGTGCGGTAGCGTTCTCGCTTCCCACGCCCGGGTTCCCGGGTTCGATTCCCGGCGGGGTCAGGGATTTTCTCTGCCTCGTGATGGCTGAGTGTTGTGTGCTGTCCTTAGGTTAGTTAGGTTTAAGTAGTTCTAAGTTCTAGGGGACTTATGACCACAGCAGTTGAGTCCCATAGTGCTCAGAGCCATTTGAACCATTTTTATGAACCTTCCTGCATCCCCCCACCCCCAAATAAATCCGATTCCAATATATCTGGGGTTTGTTTGGAAGATATTTAAGTTAGGTCATCAAATTCTACAGCAGATCCAGAGCAGGAGATCGCTCTTCCTGAAGAATGGCAGAAGGTTCCTCATGAATGAATCAGTTCTGAAATTCAGCTCTTTTCAATAAGAAATAAAGGCACATAGAAAAACAGTATAAATCATCATCAAATAATTATTTGCATTCACAGCCATGACAAAAGACACATGTAATTGCACTGTGACTCTATAGCTCCTTAATAGAAACAGGGTGGAGTTATACGCTCTGCATGCAGTGAAAGTCTTCAACAACACAGCATGAAACATGATATTATTACTTTATGCTGGGCCACAATTACTGAACTATGTTGAAAAATAAATGTAAATTAATTACAAACTACATCATCCACTTACATTCTTCAACACATAAATATCACTACAGATATTCGGACTTAGGTTGTGACATGTTTGATGTATCTGCCATCATTGGCAATGATGTGGCGCAGACGAATAGCGAAATTATGCATGACCAGTTGAAGTGTCAGAACATCAATGTTGTTGATGACCTCATGAATGGTTATTTTCAGCTAAGTAATCATTTAGGGGCTATTTCGGTACACCATGTCTTTAATATATACTCACAAAAGGGAGTTGCATGTGTTCAGATCCAGATAATGTGGTGGCCAACCGAGGCTTATGCCAGTGGCCTCTCAGTACCCCAGAGCCAGAATGCAGTCCCCAAAATGCTCCTCCAGGACATCGGACACTCTCCTGCTTTGATGGCACTGAGCTCCATCTTGTATGAACCATGTCTTCTCAAAATCATGGTCACTTTGGATAATGGCCAGGGTAGGTGACTTACACCTTCTAGAGCACGTTGGGTGGCACGGGATACATGCGGACGTGCATTGTCCTGTTGGAACAGCAAGTTCCCTTGCCGGTCTAGGAATGGTAGAACGATGGGTTCGATGACGGTTTGGATGTACCGTGCACTATTCAGTGTCCCCTCGACGATCACCAGTGGTGTACGGCCAGTGTAGGAGATCGCTCCCCACACCATGATGCCGGGTGTTGGCCCTGTGTGCCTCGGTCGTATGCAGTCCTGATTGTGGCGCTCACCTGCACGGCGCCAAACACGCATACGACCATCATTGGCACCAAGGCAGAAGCGACTCTCATCGCTGAAGATGACACGTCTCCATTCGTCCCTCCATTCACGCCTGTCGCGACACCACTGGAGGCGGGCTGCACGACGTTGGGGCGTGAGCGGAAGACGGCCTAACGGTGTGCGGGACCGTAGCCCAGCTTCATGGAGACGGTTGCGAATGGTCCTTGCCGATACCCCAGGAGCAACAGCGTCCCTAATTTGCTGGGAAGTGGCGGTGCGGTCCCCTACGGCACTGCGTAGGATCCTACGGTCTTGGCGTGCATCCGTGCGTCGCTGCGGTCCGGTCCCAGGTCGACGGGCACGTGCACCTTCCGCCGACCACTGGCGACAACATCGATGTACTGTGGAGACCTCACGCCCCACGTGTTGAGCAATTCGGCGGTACGTCCACCCGGCCTCCCGCATGCCCACTATACGCCCTCGCTCAAAGTCCGTCAACTGCACATACGGTTCACATCCACGCTGTCGCGGCATGCTACCAGTGTTAAAGACTGCGATGGAGCTCCGTATGCCACGGCAAACTGGCTGACATTGACGGCGGCGGTGCACAAATGCTGCGCAGCTAGCGCCACTCGACGGCCAACACCGCGGTTCCTGGTGTGTCCGCTGTGCCGTGCGTGTGTTCAGTGCTTGTACAGCCCTCTCGCAGTGTCCGGAGCAAGTATGGTGGGTCTGACACACCGGTGTCAATGTGTTCTTTTTTCCATTTCCAGGAGTGTAAATTTATCATACACAAAATACCTAATCTTGACTGTTGTGACAAGTGCTGTCAAAATTGAAATCTAACAGACATTTTTACACAAGCTGGCGTAACCACCTCTGTTAAGATATTCATCTATAGATAGAAGGACTTGCCTATCATAAAGTCTTTCAAACTCTGTTTAAACCAAATTTTTAATGGTTGCTGGCAATTTATTGAAAATGTGTGTTCCTGAATATTGGACTGCTCCTTGGACCAAGGTAAGTGATTTAAGGTCTTTAAGTAGATTGTTCTTATTCCTAGTATTGGTACTATGTATTGAGCTATTGGTTCGAAACAGAGATGTATTACTTGCAACAAATCTGATTAAGGAATACATATACTGAGAAGGACTGGTTAGAATTCAAAGTTCCTTGAACAGGTTTCTCCATGTTCTTGAATTTACACCACAAATGATTCTTATCACATGTATTTGCACACTAAAAACTTTGGCTCAGTTTGATAAGTTGCCCCAGAATATGATCCCCTATGACATAATAGAATGAAAGTAATCAAAGTATGCAAGTATTTTATATTTACATTCCTACATCTGACACCATTCTCACTGCAAATACAGACTTGTTTGGCACTTAAGCAGTTCTGTGGTACGCCCTTCCCACCTGAATTCATTATCCGGTTGTAACCCCAGAAATTTAACACAGTCAACCTCTTTGATCTGCATGTCTTCATATGTTCCAGGGGGAAATCTCTTACAGGTTCTGAATGGCATATAGTGGGTCTTCTCAAAGTTTAATGACAGTGAATTAGCTTTAAACCTCTTATTAATGCCAGGAAAAAATTTGATTAGCAGCTATTTGTAAATATGTACTTGACTTGCTGCTTATTGTAATGTTTGTATCACCTGCAAACAAAACAAACTTAGCATCTGGCAATGTAACGGATGAGAGCTCATTAATGTACACAAGAAAAAGAAATTGAACCAAGATGGAACCTAAGGGAACACTACATGTAATTAATTCCCAGTCAAATGAAAACTAACAGGTATTTCACAATGACACCCTTTGTTTCCTTGTTAGATAGATAAGGCTCAAACCATTTCGCAGCATTGCCAGTCACCTTAATATTCTAATTTACTTAAGAGAATGCTGTAGTTCACACAGCAAAAGGCTTTTGATAGGTCACAGAAAATGCCAGTAGCCTCTAATTTATTATCTAACGAGTTAAGCACATTCTCACTGTAAGTGCAAATAGCTTTCTCTATATCAGAACCCTTACGAAATCCAAACAGTGATTTGGACAATATGTTA
This sequence comes from Schistocerca serialis cubense, assembly GCF_023864345.2. NCBI lineage: Eukaryota > Metazoa > Arthropoda > Insecta > Orthoptera > Acrididae > Schistocerca > Schistocerca serialis. The sequence goes on along the minus strand of NC_064645.1, from coordinate 484,348,146 downwards.
TTCACAGTCAGATGCTTAAGGAGACACTTGAACACAACCTTTTCAAATATTTTTGAGAAAGCTGGAAAAAGTGAAATTTATCACAATGTTACAAGCTATTGTCTAAGAATGTATTAATTTGCATTTGTTTCCTTTCCTCGCTTCACATTTCTGAAGCTATCTTTCTTGGCATGACTTATGTAGGCCTACTAAAATGTAATCTCAGTGCATGTTATTTATTAACACAAAAAGTTTGTATCCCAAAAAATTTTTGGTTCTACATCAGTTTGTCAGTCACTGGAACTTACTTCTGCTTAATAACACAGAACTTAGGTATCAGGCAAGGTCCATATTCTCAGAGACAGACGAATCATTGTTTCTGGCTTAAAGGAGGTGTGAAACAAGAAGATTCAGAGCAGTCTGCAGATACATAACCCAACATCAACAGGATGAATCATATTCACAAACCTTCTGAATACAGTTCCAGTCTGTTAATAGAGCAGTCCTTCACTTGCTGATTAACACTTGTTGAAAGAAGCAGTATGTTACAAGATCCTTAGTGTGGATTTTAATACTGCTTCCCCAACAGAAATTATGGAACAAATTATCCCATGAATTTCTCAAAGCAGTTACATTTATACTCAAGCAGGTTTTGTTGGAAACAATCTTTTATTTTGGAAGACATGAAATAATAGGCAATTTGATACTCATTTTATAACTGTAGTAACAATTCACTTCCTTGTCTTAAACATATGTTCAGTCATACAGAATACACAAATTAATGTCATGTGTTTTACTTTACTAATTAAGTAAATAAAAGTACTATAGAAAACTAATTCTTGCATTAGCTTAGCTTATTCCACATTTACCAATATTTCCTCACTAATTATCACACAAATTTATCAAAAGTACTTGCTGCCATGCATGCTTTGTACATTGGAGTAAATATACATATATACAGTAAATGGTTTATGAGATAACATTGGCACTGTTACATCTTCACAGGAATATATCTTCAAATTATTTACATGTCATTCAAAGAGTTTAAAATACATACTTGGATATGTTCAGATATACAAGGTACCATGTATTAGGGATTGATTAATACAAAATAAGACAAGACTGAATAATACTGGAATAATTGGCACATTGAATTATTCTTGAATACTCATTGGACAGTCAATGAAGAGAACAGCATGTTCGTTGACAATTTGTGCGTTTCATGTTTAAGTGACTTCTCATTTGTTTAAAACTTAAACAATAAAATGGAATCTGACAATACTGGCTTCAACAGTTCTCAGTTGCAGAGCTGATACATAAGTGAAAGCAAAAACTTATGCTTACAACTAATTACACTAAATACTCTTTTTGTTTGAATCTCACATAATATTTTCAGATGTTATTCTTTATGTTGCCAAATATAAATAAATGCAAAATGGGTTTTTGGTTCTTCTATTTGTATGAGCACATAAATAAGGTTGGCATACAATTTTCTGTATTTATTTTCTATTCACATAGGATCACAGCTGTTTTCCTTACGAGAATTCACATTCTATCAGTTTGTTTCCATACCATCACAATGAATATGCCTTATTCATTATTTTTAAAAGATATTCCACTGCTAATTCGATCTATCAGAAACAATGTAGTTTGAAGAAAGAGGTATGAATCTTCAGAAAGTACAGAAATATGTATCATCACCCGAATACCATTAGTAACATACAATCTCAAACTATTACTATTGTAAAGTGTAATTGGTGTTTTCATTTCAGATAATCATCACACTTCAAATCTTAATATCATTAAAGGATTAATTGCTGATATGTTACATAACTAACATAATATCTAGAATTTAGCACATTTGAATCTAATCAATAAAATATTAAACTGTATATGTGATTCTAGGGATAATCATCCACCATGTTATTTAAACACGACCATTTACATTCAACATGATACCAGAGCAAAGAGTGAATCACAATTACTAGAACTGAATGATGGTTAATTTTCATTATTCATATTAAAGTATGAAAATAATGGAATACAGGGATAAGATTTGTATATTTATGAATTGACCAATTCGACTTCGACGCGAGTGGTCATCAGAAATTTCCAAAAATAAATACTTCCTGTAAGAACATGCCCTACAGTTTTAAAATGCATTCATTGACTTTAGCATCACGTAAAATTAATAACCTCAACCATATTTCTACAGCACAAAGTTTTGGTAAAAACCAATATTATGTACTGCAAAAGCTCAGATTCAATTAATTATTCTTGTCTTCAAGCACAGGGACAGAGCTTAAAATCCATTATGATCATTATATAGAAGCAAAATAGTAAAAGACATGTCTGCAATATTTTTATGAACTATTTTAATATCAGACTCTCCTGTAAATAATCTATTTCCTATCAAATTTGAATTGTGCCTCCTCAAATACAATTTTTTTCCCATTTCTACATATTTTATCAAATGAATACAACGCGAAATTTTGTTTAGTTGTCTTTCCTTATGAATTTCATTTCAAAATTTCTTCTCTTGTCACATTTTAAGCATTTCATAATAATTTTTGATTCCTCAAAGATAATAGTCTACTTTGTTACAAGGAAATGTCATCCTCACAAAAAACAAGTAAGACACAAAAGACTGCACGTCCACAGCAGATAATTCATCTCTCTGTGTTCCACATGCAGTTATTTATTTGATGAGCATACAAAATTTCCAAATACCTTTTGGAATACTGCACAAGAAACGTGTGTCTTACAGCAAATGTGAGAGTTGCTGAGAGCCTTTGTAAGACACAACACTTGGAGTATTCACAATGAGAATCAACACCTTGAGGATATAAATGTTTTTTTTTCAGTTTATGGATTAATTTGTTTTGATGTGATATGTAACCATTCTCAGTGAAATTGGTACCAGGTGATAAAGAAAACACAATTTTGGACTGTTCCGGTTGTGAAATATCTCTTCCACATGGGTGCTTTAGACATTATAGTACACACAAGAGAAAAACAACTCTTGATAATGAAACATAATTTGCATATACCGTCAAAGAAGCAGTTTTTGCAAAGTTGTATAAATAATGCTATGATTGGTATTATATTATTGTGATGTCTTTATGAAATGAAAAGAAGGGTTACAATAACTGCTCTGGAAGATTCCTGGTCTGTTAACAGAAGTATTGTTGTAGTGTATGTGCAAATATGCAGTGTACACTACATGCAAAACAACATTAAAATTACTGTAATTTTACATGGCCAGAAGACTGAGAACATTTTATAAAATAATGTTGTTGTGAGAAATTCTGGTCCCATTTCCAAAAAATTATGACACAACTGAGATGTCCAGTTATCATGAAGCAACTATTTAAAAAAGAAATATGCTGTTTAATCTCACTATTTCCTGAAAAAGAGATTAAGTTACAAAATGTAGCTATTAATTTTAGTCTCACCATTACGAAGACAAAGTGATAAAAACAATTATAACCAAGACTTTCTTCATGAATTGATTAGTGTTAAAGAAGAGATTCTGAAGTATTACAGTGTTACAAACACAGGTTCTTTATTCTATTTTTTGAGACACAGTAAAAGAAATGGTGATGTGTACAATGTGGATGAAGGTGCATCTCACTAAATTTCTGGTGTTATTAACATTATCTTTAGCATCTCAACATCACACTTCCTCTGTTTATCTCTAGCAGAAGCAGGCTTCTGTTTTTGCAAGCTATAGAATACTTGATGCTTTGTATTGCTTTCCACTCTGGACCAAAAATAGCTACATGTGTCTTTAATTACATTGAATTATGTATTATGTTATTTATTTGCAAGTTAAGACTGTTTCAGTTCATGCCTACTGTGTTTTTGTACTGTAAATAGTGCCCCTGATCATGAGGGACAAGGAAGCAAAATTAGGATTTAACATCCTGTTAACAACATGGTCATTAGAGATGAAGCTTGAGCTCAGTTTGGTGGGGAAGAAAGTAAGGCATGTCCTGTCATAACTATCCCAGTATTTGCCATAAGAAATTTAGAGAAAAAATGAAAAATCTAAATCTGGATCGATGGACAGGGATTTGAAACTGTGTCCTTTAAATGAGTCCAACGCCTTACCACAGTGCCTCCTAACTCCATAGTAGGAGACAGAAGAAACATATGCATGCAAGAAATACACTCTTAGAAATAATTAAGAAAAATTTAGACAGTGATATCAGTGGAAGTTGCTTTTGTCTTGGCGCCTTTGTTAGTTAAATCAAGGCAGCAAGATTACTGCTCTTAGCAGCTACTGAGATTTCTATTTTGGTGAATTTGAGTCACTACATACTGTCATACTTTGTTTCTTGTCTTGGTTGTTTAACAAAAGTTCCTAGCATAGCACTAGATTATGTATGCATTTCAGTGTTGATGAAGAGCTATGTTATTTCAGCTCGTGAATGATATGCACTTTATGAGATTGTATGCAAGTATTAAGGTGAATTACAATGAACAGCTGAGCAATAGAAAAAGTAACAAAAAATACAAAATCAGTTATGTGATTAATGTAGTGCAAACATTCAACCTGTGTTTCATTTTTTTCACATAACATCCACTTTTGCATACATAATTCATTGAGTTTTCACTATCCTGCTATCTTAGATACGAGAAGTATAACTAATTATTGTCAAATAATCCATTTATTGTAATGAATATCATAAATACTAGTAGGACATAAAATTTCTGGCACATAACTGTTTTGGCACTTCACATTTTATGCATAACTCTCTTCATAAAATTTTAAACACTTTCACTATAAATTAGCATTATTTTGTAGGCCAACAGTACTCAAATATCCAAAGAATTTTACAAAGCTCTTATAAAACTTAGCATATAAATTAGAATACATTTCATTAGACTACACAATAAAAACATTTCCAAAAACAAAAATACAAATTCATTTTTGGCTGTCTTATGATCTACATTATTTTTATATATATGTCTGGTCTTCTAAACGTATGCAAAACTAGCAAACAAATAACTTCACAAATATGTGTTTGCACTCCCATATATTTTTTAACTGCAGATGGGTTTCAAGATTATGTCACAGTAGTGTAAGAATACAAGAAAATGATTCCAGCCAGTAGCTTGAAAGCTACATTAAGTTCTGTAGAAATGATTCCACTTAAGTGGAAGATAGAAGATATACAGGAGGAATATGTCAAATATTTGAGAGTAGAATGCTCACATTATATAGTTTAGTTTTCTTTAAGAGAATACTCTCTACTAATGTGAGGTAAGAAAAGTGGAAAATAATTCTGTCAATATGTTCTGTGTTTTTAATTCCAACTGTGTGTGTGTGTGTGTACGTGTGTGTCAAAAGTCCAATTTTGCTAGTATTGGTCAAAGAGAATGTCAGTTTAGAAGCCAGCCATATTCATTCCATTTTCAATAATAATTTTACAAAAATAACATTCAAGCTATCTCACACTTGAAATAACTGGTTCATTAGTCTTCTATAAACATTACATATACTTTTTAAAGTAATAACATTACTTGCATGTGTAAAAAAATGTTTTACTTCTATAAGCTAAGCAGATAAGGGTATGAAAGAACACAATTTAAGGCCTCCTGTCTACTTAATTACTACTTTTGTTTCCTCCTTCTCTTTACAATGTTCAACATTTTCCAACAATGCATAAATTCTAAACAAATTTCTTCTTTATTGATCACCATGAAAATATATTCATAATTTATAGATGTCCCACTGTGTTGACCATTGCTGATCAAAAATGTCAACAACAGAAATAATTTTTGTTCTTCTACATCATTATCAAAACTTATAGTATTTCATATTCGTATCATCTACATTCACAGTAAATTAACTGGTCTTCGAAACACATGTTGGTATAGCATTGGACCACTTGCCATTTCGTAGACATCGTAGCATGGGTGCTCCACGGAGCTCTAAATCTGCATCACAGGTGAATGTAATTGTCTCTCCAATTTTGTAGTAGAACTTAACAGCTGACATTCTTCCACTAATTGTTGTCCCTGGGTAAGAACAGGCTTGGACACCTGCAACATAATACAAGGAAACTGAAGAATTTTTCAAACAGAAGGGGAAAACTTATATAACTCATCATTAGATGGTTAGAATGACTTGGGCTATGAACACAATGTGACAAGTTTAAACTGTGAAGGAAGTGTATATTTATTCTGCATTTGTCTCCTTGGATTTAAAACATTGGAGAATTCACTACCACAGTAACACAAGAAATGATTCTGCCTTTATTACAAATTAGTTAATTCCAGTAACCAAGTACGATTGATGATAGCAAACTGCCACTGATGTGAAGTATCTTCATTTTAAGGAAAGGATCCTAAAATTAAAATGGTAAAAGCTGGGCAACATTTTCTAAATGTAAAAACAAACAAATAAAACTGATTAAGACTTGAACAAACAGACAAGTTATAGACACTCAAAATAAATAAAAAAATAATAAAAAAAGATGATGATGCACCACAAAAAAATCAATAGATGTGATGTACTATAGAGACAAACAAATTATTACAGTTTTAGAAAAATTGGATAATTTATTCAAGAGAAAGGGCATCACACACTGAGCAAGTCAGGCAGTTATCTGGTTCAGAATTGATTTACAGGAGTTGCTGGATCTCCTCCTGAGGGACACCACCTCAGATTTTGTCCAATTGGCATGTTAGATCATCAAAATGCTGAGCTGGTTAGAGGGTCCTGCACAGAATGCTCCAAACATTTTCAACAGGGGACAGATCCAGTGACCTTGCTAGCCAAGATAGGGTTTGGCAGGCATGAAGACAAGCAGTAGGGTAGCTCACCACGAATGGCAGCAAAGCATGGCTTAGAAAATCATCGATATACTTTTGTACTGTAAAGGTACCACTGATGACAACCAGACGGTTCCTACTATGAAAAGAAATAACCGTCACTCCTGGTTGTTGAGCTGTAAGGTGGGTAACAGTCAGGTTGGTTTCTCATCACTGTCTGGGGCATCTCCAGACACAGTTCGCCCTAGAATCTCACTGACTGGGGTAGAATTATCTTCAGTAATGAGTTGTGCTTAGAATTTAGTCCCGATGACCAGTGAAGGCATGTCTGGAGATGCCCTGGACAGTGGTGGGATACCAACCTCACTGTTGCCTGCCATATGGCCGCACAACCTGTAGTGATGGTCTTGGGTGCCATTTCTTTTCATAAAAGGACCCCTTTGGTTGTCATTCACAGCACCCTTACACCACATCAATATGTCGACAATATTCTAGGCTCCATTTAGTTGTCCTTGATGGCAAGCCATACTGGGCTTACATTTCAGCAAGATAATGCCCACCCACATGGTGAGAGTTTCAACTGCCTGTCTTCATGCTTGCAAACCCTATCTTAGCCAGCCAGGTCACTGGACCTGCCCCCTATCAAGAATGTTCGGAGCATTATGGGCAGGGCCCTCTAATCAGCTCAGCATTTTGATGATCTAATGGGCCAATTGGACAGAATTTGACACAATATCCCTCAGGATGACATCAAATAACTCAATTTCAAGCCAAATAGCTGTTTGCATAAGGGCCAGAGGGGGATCAACTTATTATTGACTTGCTTGATTTGTGAATCTCTTTCTCTTGAATACATCATTCAATTTTTCTGAAATTGTAATCATTTGTTTGTCCGTACATGTACAACACACCTACCAATTTCCCTTGAATTATGATAATTCCTTAATGGTGCATCATTTTCTTCTTTTTCTTCGAATGTATCTCTATCTGTACTTTGCAGATCTCTACAAATTTCATGCCAAAATTTGTTTACAACTGTAGCACAGAACTTCACAATTTCCTTATTCCATTATGAGTGGTGTGCAGAAGGAATTTCAAAACTGAACTGACAATACATGGCATAAGGTATAAATCAAAGATGGGAATAACATTGATAAGAAGCCCAAACAGGTCTTATTCCTTAGTATTATCACAGGGGAAACGTAGGAACTGATACAGAAGTCTTTGATATTTTGGTGATAATTACCAGGAAACTGAACTAGATGTTCTAATCAAAGTGCTGGAATCAGCAAAGTCAACTATGATTCAGCTTCTCTCAGTAAAGAACAGATTTAACACATAGGTAAAGGCTCTGAGGCAAATGCACCCCAAAAGATAGTTATTTATTACACTGTAGCCTGTTACCTTTAATTTAAACAGCAGCCTGTATTCATTCTTACACAAACTATTACTATAAACAGCACTTTCTGGTATATATAAGGTCTCAGAAATTTACTACAGGACTGAAATTAGCAAGAAGCATTTCAGATATTTTCCAACTGAATTTAAACAATGCCAGTCAACATTTTTAGAACTGTTGACTCTGGATGATGTTTTACAAATGGATAGTAGACGTTAGATAGTGCCTCTAAATATTGGTTAACTCCATGTAGCAGAGATTTGGGAGTGTGGCTTCTAATTGGTACAGTTCTTTGTGAGCTTCCAGAAGGCTAAAAAAAAAAAGTAGAAGAAATCGTGAAGGACAACCTGAAAATTTGAACAAGAGAGATCAAGTACTTAGAAGTATTAATTTTTAAAAGTTTTTTATTTATTAAGAAAAAAATATTAGTTACATATTAATTACATATCCAGTACAGTATATTACATTAAAGATATTACAAGAAAAATTGTAAACCAATTTTTGTGTTTTGATGAGTCTCCTGAAAATTAAGTTAATGACTTGAAATTGTACGTTATGAAACAATAAACTTCTATTCTGTTCTAGTCAAGTTTATTTCTGACACTATTATGAAAAGGACAGATTGCTACTCACAATATAGTGGAGTTGTTGGGTCGCACACAGGCACAACTAAAAGACTGCTAAACAAGTACACTTATGGCCAAAAGGTCTTCTTCTGAACTAGACAACATACAAGCACGCACATTCAGACAAATGCAACTCACACAAACATGACCACTGTCTCTGGCTGCTCAGACCAGATCTGTCTTTTTGTTGTACCAGTCTACAACTGATTAGTAAACCCATCCTTTTCATAATATTGTCATTTTTCCATCCTGGATTTTCCAAGTTTATTTTTGTTGCTCGTGATTCAATTTGACAGTTTTTTTCTCTTATGTGTAATACAAAGAACTAATAAAAATTAGTATTTTGAGATATAATTGAAGGGGACAAAGAATCAGTATAGCTTGCAGGACCCCAAAAATTTCACCACCGTGGTAACAGATTCGAAACCTTCCCTTGTATTGAATATACAAGCTGCATCTGGTAAAAAATTATTGTACAATAATTATATTGGTTGTGGTAAATAGCATGGACCACAATCTCAGTCACACAACTAAAACTGATATCAATAACACAAATGAGAAGGCTCTCCAAAGTAGTATGAAGAACATTACGAGTAGTCCTCCTCTGTTAGGCCTCTGATGAATACTTAGCAATAAAACAACTTTGGTATTTTTAACAATGTCCTTCCCACCTTGACTTGATACCTTATGCCCTGTGTTATTAGAATATTTTTGTAATTTGTACTGCTCTCCATTCATGAGAATGAATGAAGAATTCTGTATAATGTTGTCTATTATGAGGTGTCGTGTGGTGTCTGGTGTGGTTTGTGGTTTTTGGTGTGCTGTAAAAAAAATTTATGGTGTGGTGTGTGGTCCATGGTGTGTGATGTGCAGTGTATGTGGTGTTTGGCTATAGAATTTTTTAAAAAAATATGTTGGAAGTTTAAAATTTTTACTGTGAAGAATGTTGTAACTGTGATGAAAATTATATGTTTCGAGAGTCTGTTGCTTTTTCTGCAAGAAGATCAATACCTCACAAAAGTACAAGGAACAAATGGGTATTATTTTCAAATCCTTTAACAATTCATGACATGATGTCAGCACCCTTTGCTTAGTGATCCACATGTTCATAATTATTTTATTTTGGAATACTAGTAGTCAGATGACATTTATTGAATTCCCCTGGAAGGTTATGCAATAATGAATAACCAACTCAAAATAACAGTTATACATTATCATTCTGGTTTCCATATTCATGGCATCTGACAAATTACACATTGCATATGCTGAGCTATTTAATGTATTATATTGAATTTTGAGGAAGACTGACTGTGTATTTCATATTATTTTTGTTTTGTTATGATATGGTGGCCTATTTGTTCTCTCTGTCTCTCTAGTTGTTTAGTGGATTCTGACTCTGTGTGACTGCACTATTTCCCAAAGACTTTCCCAGGTCAGAATCCATTACTTCTGTGATGCCATCAAATCATCTCATCCTTTGCTGTCCTCTCTTTCCTGTGCCTTTTGTCTTCCATAGCATTAAGGCTTCTGCCAGTGAACCATGTCTTCTCATGATGTGCCTAAAGTAGGTCAGTTCTTGTTTCAGTATCACACCTGCCAAGAAGCAGTCTTGTTTGTATTTGCTAAGATATTAACCTATTCATTCTCTTTGCAGTCCATGGAACCCTAAGGAGCTTTCTCTGACATCACATTTCAAAGGAGTCTATTCTATGATGTTTAGCCTTTCTTATGATCCAGGTCTCACATCCATACATCACAAATGGAAAGCTCATAGCCCTTACTACAGAGAATCTTTGTTGTTAGAGTTACGTCTCTAGTCCTCAAAACATTGTCAAGGTTGGACATTGCCTTTCTATCAAGTAACAGACATGTCTTGATTTCATGGCCACTGTCAGGATCATCAGGGATAATTGAACATAGAAACTAATCCCATTATCTCTCTTCTTATTTTTTACAGGATCTTTATGGAGTTGCTGTCTCTGACCATTAGTCAAGAACAGAAAGACATGCAGAAATAAAAAATTGAAATCATCCTGTTATGCGCTTGACTACATATGACCCCTAGGGACACATATGAATGTGCACTGTGTTGCTGAAGACTATAATGCTTTATCTAGCAGCAGAAGACAAATGACTATTGCGTATGGATAGCTCATTAGAAGGCAAGGTATCACTACAGTGTTGCATTCGCACAGCAAGCATGCCACCCATCTCACCATGTGAATACACCAGCCAATAATGTTCATCATGGATGGTATAAATACAGCTGCCCCACAAACGATCTTTCACTTCTGTAATCAAGTCCAATATTGTTGGTTACTATCATTACTGTACTACAGACCGTTAAATAGCAATCTCACTTGGCACTTGGTTCTTCTCTCTGGTTGTGTTTCGGATAACATCTCTCTTTTTTTTCTTGCCTTGTTGACATAACTGTGGTGAAGCTTTTGCTTTGCACCTCACTACTGCATAGGCTGCTTTGGGCTTGCACAAGTCTGAGTCTTGTCCACTCAGCCATGTTTAGCTCTACTATCACTTGGTATCATGTTCTCTTCTGCAGGCTGCCCTTTTGCAATGTGGCTTCACACATTCGCTCCTGGGTTCCGATGTGTGAGCTGATATCCAGCTACTCACAGATGTAGCAGCTCAATAGGGTAGAGGATTGCCTGTGAAAGGTTCAAGGGTCAAGTCTCAACTCAGTGTGCAGTTTTTATCTGCTGGGAAGTTTCAAAACAGCACACACTCTTCTGAAAAGTGAAAACTATGATTACTGGAAGAGTTATATCTCAAACTGTTTCCTTTAGAATACTGGTCAGACTGTCTAGTATTTGTTTGTTGTTAACTGTAATCACATCACACATAACAAAGCTTCTAAACTCTTGGATCACAAAGACACATATGGCAAAGAACTCTGAAATTCACTTTTATGTAGAAAATGAAAGGTTGAAAACAGGCTGCTGAAGCAGAATGTAATAAAGGCAGAGGGTATCAAAACAATGTCTCACAAGTAGGGACTCAAAGATATGAAACATATATCTGAGGTACACAATTATAAAGATGAAGAGGGGGTGAAAGAACAGATAACACAGATATTTGCAAGAATAGAGAAACATTTAATGTACCACTACAATGGATGAATTAATGTTGGTAGGCATCACTTTTAACAGTTAAACTGAGTCATACTTAGTTTGTCTTTACAGGGTGAATCAAAAAAATGTTTACAAATTGACTTGGCACACCACGCATACAACAAGGATCAATAATCATGTAGGAACCAGAGGTTGTAAATGCCATGAGAAACACGTCCAGGCATTGCAACCAGTGGACTACAACAAATACATGGTATTTGTGCAGTGGTTTCTGCAGGAATCCGCTGCAGACCAAAGCTTCACAGCAAGTGTCTTCTTCACCGATGAGGCTGTAATGAGTGTTCACAACCTGCATACATGGGCAGATGTGAACCCACATGCTACATGAACGCGTGCCTCACAATGAAAAATTATCCTTTATGTTTGGGCTGTCATCACTGGAGGCTTTTTAATTGGACTGTACATTATCTCAGACCAACTTGATGGTCGCACATATCTCATATTCTTGTGAAAGGTTCTGCCGGATATGCTGAATGATATTCCCATTCCTATTTGTCACCGCATTCAATTTCAACATGACAGAGCCCCTGTGCATTTCTTCAGCAGGTGAGGATACATCAGCAGGCAACATTTTCCGGCTGCTGGATTGGCTGTGATGGGCCAGCTGCATGGCCATCGTGGTCATCCAATCTATCCCCAATCCGTTTTCTCCTGTGGGAGTATCTGAAGGACTTTGTGTACAAAACACTTGTTACATCACCCAAGGACCTAGTGGGCAGGATTGTTGCAGCTTCAGTGTCAGATGTGTCTTGATGTATCTGGACAAGATTTTATGAGCATCTCCTCTAGTGGGCATCCATTTATAACACGTGACTAAATAACTGTAGTGCCATTCAGTAGCCCCAGATTGCCTTTGCAAGCCCTGGTTCCTATGTGATTACTGATCCTTGATGTACACCTGATGTGCCACGTCAGTTTGTAAACATTTTTCTAAATCACTGTGTATAGTAAATATGCAACATTATTTTTGTTGATGTTTGTGGTGTAAAACCAAGTAGTTGTTTCTTGTCATGAAAAAGAGAACAGAGTAGACCGCCATAATCAGTGCAATAATTCTACCACCCAACTTCCTATCTTTGTCCACAAAGTGGCTGAACTAGATGCCTACTATGTTTTAACTTCATGTCATCACACAGCCTCTATATGAACAGAAAACAGAATATGTTGTGCATTGAACCATAAAGATCATTACATTCATCTCCAAAAGAAGAAAAAATTACAGTGCAAACATATTTCATCGTCGTCATATTCATATTATAGAGGTATCATTGCATCTGTTTGCCATCAGATTTTAAATAATGATACAAAAATTTGTCAGATCAAAAAGAATGACTGTACCGTTAGGGGAGACTGCTTGTGGTTTTACATTTACGGGAATAATGCCCTTTTCTCTTTAGTGCTGTAATTTCCTTGTTTACGCCTACCTGTGTTTATGGTGTTGTCGTTATAATTATCTTCTTACACAATTCCTCACTGACTATCACAATTATCTTACTACACAGTTCCTCACTGACTACCACAATCATCTTATTACAAAATTCCTCACTGACTACCATATCTATGTTAGTGACTGCATAGTTTCTCTTAATATTTTTAAGGTTATCTACTTGTTTCATTCAAGTAAGTGTAATTTGTATAGGCTATACATACACTTTGGAACTGAACCAGACCACCGACCATTTTCTTGACAGGCAATTATAGGCTGCCCTTCCATCATAAATTCAGGATTGCAATTGAACTGCACAACATCACCTGCCTTATAAGGGCCAGATCCTTGAATATATCCATTTTCTGGTGTTGGTGGTGTATCACATTGTACCTCTGGAATAAAACGAGTAAGTCCAAGTGTGAATCACACAATTACATCATCTGAAAACAAACACTACAGTTAGACACTTATTCTTGTTGCCATATTGCTTCTTTGTAATAAGAAGCCATCATGGAAATTTTGAAGGGATTTTTCACTCAGTATTTACCTTTTTGGATTGTAGCTGTTTTCTACAGAATGATTTGTTGTTTCTAAATTAAAATTATTGAGTACTTCTTGATACACATTATATACAGTATAACTTGATCTGCATAGAGAGCTCATGACATATCTTGTATAACACTGTCCACCAATGAAGCCAGTAACAGAATGACAACAAGAACAAAGCAACAGACTGTTTTAATTAAATATAACATGGCATAAATGATGAAGCTGAGATTGCTATACATAATCAGAAAAATTAATCTAGAGGGATAAATTCTGGGACATTCCTGCTGCAAGATAAAAAATAATAAATGGAATGACTAACATATGTAATGATGAAACTGCAAAAAAAGTGCTGCATATGTTATTACAGTACTTAAATTTTTACGTGTCACTTTCACATGGAGTATGCTTTGTAAGTTACCACCGAGGGCAAATGTCCATTCTACATGGTGGTATTCTCGTGCACACAAGTCATTCACAAAGTTTTGTGCTGTGCTCATGAGAGGGCAAGCCTTCATTCTGTATTGTCTCCTTTACTACCTTGACATGTTGGCATTGGGGTTGTCCAGTCACCACTGGGCAAGCAGACAGCTTCATGAGGACCCCTCAGTCCATAGCCCTGTGCACAGCTGAACACTGCTCGGCCCCCAACTTCTCTGCTCAGAATTGACACTCGTAAATGAGGATCTGTCAGATTTACCAGATCCGCGCACTCGATACCTGTGGACAAGAAATATACCCCATGTTAAGACACTTAAAAAAAAAAAAAAAATAAATAAATTAAAAAAAAAAAATTGTGCTCAGATACAGAAGATGATGAGGTTGTGGGAACATAAAAATGCAGTGGAAGGCATAATGAACAGAGTATGTAAATACAGATAACTGGAATAATGATTTAGAAGAGGGAAAATGACACTGTTAAATGTAGCTGGTGCCTCCACAGACTGTGCACTATTATAACCTTATACTCTGAGTGTGTATAATTAAACAGCGTGCATCTCCATGGCCGGCCTGAAGAGGCTGCCTCACACTGGCACAGACGGCACAGTGATTTGTGGGCATTCTAGTATTGTGCTTGTGCAATGTTACAATAGTCACAAATGCAAAATTTGTAGGACTGAATATCAATTCTCAGTTGAAGTAGTGTGAACAAAAAAAGATACTTGCAAACAGTACATCAGCAATATGTTATGCCCTTGAGTCCTGTCATCAGTGTGTAACAGTACATTCAATTCTCAGCTAGGGCATTCTTTTCTAGGGATCAAATACACAAAATTTGAAAACAAATTTCAAACTGTAGAAAAGGGCCATAGGAGTAATAACCAAAAATAATAGTTGAGCTCACTGTAAAGATCTGTTCAAAACACTGGGGATTTTACCTGCATTGTGTGAATGCACTTACCAAACAGTAGTACACACCAAAAATAACATTGATAATTACTGTACGAACACACTGTGCACGACCATGGAACAAAATCTTGTCTGAACTTACATTTATCAAGAAAGAATAAACATAAAATTCAAAACAGCATTTTCTACCAAGGAATAAAACTGTACAATAAATTACTTACAGTAATTAAAAAGTTGCTAAAACAATCTTAATCAAGAAAGCAGTTAAAAAGTACCTGTTAACCCTAACATTCTATACACTGAAGGATTACTTAAATAACACAGACCAGGGGTTCGGAAAAATGTAACACAAATAATAATAATAACAGTAACAAAACATGTAACATTCCACATAATACTTTCACACTATATTTCTTTCCTTTTCTGGAAAGACTTATTCCCAAAGCTGTGTAATGTATAACGCTAACACCTTATCCCCTTTCTGAACTCAACATCTCACTCATTAAAGAAGGATGCTGACTCAGTTTTGTAAGTAAGAAATGGGAAGTTGCGGCACACAGAATCATTCTAACCTCAGCTGATAGTGTTTGTAGTATTATAAAACAATGAGACTGTAGTGTGAGTAATGTGTGCAGTGACTGGAAATGACAAATGAATTAACAGAGTGGCATCAGCTTTTTTCATTATTAAATAACTTATTTGTAAGCAGTACTGTTCACTAGGAGTAAACCAATGAGGCAGCACTGTTTCAAACAGACTGGCTTAGTGTTCAGCAGAGTGGAGGTTCCATTCTTCTTCCAGCTATTCTGATTTAGGTTTTCCACAGTTTCTTGAAATTATTTCAGACAAATGGTTCCTACTATAGGGCCACAATCAACTACCTGTCCCATCCTTGTCATATTAGACCTGTAAGTCCATAAACATTAGCGAATTACTTGATTTTTGTTGTTCTTAAATTGTAATGCCAAGACATGTGCAATATCCTTGCAAAAGAGATCTATGGATGACTACTACTACTACTACTTTTGCTACAACTAGCTCGTAGCCTGGGATTCACTCCTCTAAGTTCTTGGAATCAAAAATTTGCCAAATGTGTTCAAGTATATTTCATTCATCATCGGATGTTTATTGGAGGTTACCAGCATGGTTCTTTACTGACAAGGATGAGGGTCATACGTAAGGCCTAATATTCTTTATTTCAGAGTCCAAGGAGAGGAACAAGGATACTGATGGAAAGGATAGTGAAATGTCAAGTATTTTCAATAGTCAGAAAACCGGCTGTTTAGACAAATTCTCATTTAGGAGCAGTAAATTTCAGAATTTGAGACACTTATTGATATAGTTGGAAGAGTATTTAAATAAATCATACAGGCTAAAGTAAAGATATGATAAGGGTGCCAGAAAAAAATACCTGATAGAAAGAAAATAATGTCACATGTTTGATCATAGAGAAATAGATCATGGAGGAAATTCAGCTTACACTTTATAGTAAACAAGGAAAAAATAAAAAATTCAGATATGAATTACGTCTCACGCAGAATAAAAAGACTTGTTGTAAACATGTTAACCGTTCAAATCTATTTATTAATTATGCTCAAACTTTGGCACAGAGAAAGATCTCTACGAAGAATTAAAGAATCTGATAAATGACAGCAAAACCCACTGCAAACTGTTAATGTGGCATTTTAATAAAAAAGTGGGACAAAAACTGAAAAACTTCAGGTATGATATTTTAAACATGATAACAGAAATGGCTGGGGTCCTACATTAGTAGAGTTCGCTGAGAGGTAAAATACACATTTGTCCTTAAAGCATTCATGCACAAAAAATAAAACAGATATTGAACCTGACAAGGACCAATCCTAACTAAATTTGAAATTGACTATATTTTATCAAACAATAACGTGAGGAACAAAATGGCTTTCGAAAAGGAAGATCATGTTGCAGCAAAATTTCTAATATCAAACCAGAGAGAATTTAATGTAGAAAAACATATTGCCTTCATCAACTGCAATATAGCTTTTGACAAAGTCAACAGAAACAAATTATTACAAATTCTGGGAAATGATCATGTTCCCCAGCAATGCATCAGTAATACACCGCTGAGAAGAAAATAAAATAAAATAAAAAATTAGAACACCTGAAAGAGGACACTGATTTAGATCCAGTGATGGTGTATGCCACCTGGGGGATAGTAGATGTACTGATAATGGTTTCAATGTTGGTTCCCATCAGATAGTGTTGTGGCATATCTACTGGAGTGCCATCTGTGTCTACCCTTTAAAAGGGAATACCCAGAGCCAGAAGGCTCAGTGTGGTGCTAAAGTGTGAAGCAAACAGGCAACCATGCTACGGAGACAAATACATGCTTCCTACAGTGAACTGAGTGAGTTTCAAAGACGTCAAATTGTGTTCTTCTGAGTCACAGGACAGTCCTTTCAGAGACTTTCCTGGCATCAGTGATAACATGACCACTCCCACACTAATAGATGAGGCTTTTGATGTCTCCACAGCACTGATGCCCATCAGGATTGTCATATTGTAAGAGCAGCAGTGGCTGTTAAAGCACAGGTAAAAGACCTTGTGAGCCCATACATGTCAACAGAAACTGCTGTGATCCAGTTATTAGCAGTGGTACTATGGGCACACACATCTCTTGAAGCTAGTCTTCAACCCAGTCCACAGCACTGACACACACAGCTCAACTGCCGCCATCAGAGGATCACCTGAAAGACGGAATGGAGATTCTGCCTGCACACAGAGATGGTCATTTGCATACACAACATAGACATTGTGAGTGCTGTCTCGTAGAGTGCATTTGTCCGAGACACACTGGCCCCACCTCATGCCTTATGGTCTGGGGTGTGATAAGCTACAACTCTCTTTCGCCTTTGGTGTTTCTGTAGCTCTTGGTACATGCAAGATGTTTTTATACCCATTCTTGCAACTGGAAGATGATGTCTTGTGCCAACAGGATAATGCTCACTCATACATTGCCCATGAAGCTCAACATGCTCTGCAAGATATGCAG
The DNA here is from genome assembly GCF_023864345.2 of Schistocerca serialis cubense. Taxonomy (NCBI): domain Eukaryota; kingdom Metazoa; phylum Arthropoda; class Insecta; order Orthoptera; family Acrididae; genus Schistocerca; species Schistocerca serialis. Next base: position 484,329,854 of record NC_064645.1, on the reverse strand, counting down.
CAACTTCCCTGGTCAGCACAATCACACACTTGTCTCCAACTGAGCATGTGTGGGATATGATGGACAAGAAGTGACTCCTGAGACTCATCAACCAACAACTCTTACGGAACTACACGAACAGGTCTGGCAGGCACAGCATAACATATCTCAGGACAGTATTCACCATCTGCACAATCGACTGGGTGCCAGTCAATGTCTGCATTGCCACCTGTGGAGGCTACACCATGTATTAATATGGGTGTTTAAGCATGGGTTGATACCTGGTACCTCAGAATGACTTGTACTATTGATCTGTAAATGTAATAATTTTATGTACTGCATATGCACTGTTGCCACAAAAAATATCAAGTGAACTGGAAACATCTAAAAAGTGTACTAATTTGTTTTCCAACTGTGTATATACAAAATTTACAGAACAAATTTAATGTGTGTCAAGAAAGAGAACAAATTTTCAGAATGGGGTAGAACACACGCAGAAGTACAACAAGAATGTGGCCTTTCACCACTCTTGTCCATTATTTATATGTGTAAAACCATTCAAAAGTGGAGACATATGTCACATGGCTTTATTCAAGTCAACAGAAACACACACACGCACACACACGCACACACACACACACACACACACACACACACACACACATTATGGCCTTCTACAGGAAATACCAAGTTCAAAGTTAAGATCAGTTTGAAAAATAAAATTCTACAAAGAGTGAACACGTTCACATATTTCGACTATATGAGGTCTGTTAAAAAAATTCTGGAACATTCATAATTTCATGCCAATGGTGTGTTGGAGTGAAATGTGGTTGGCATCCCTGCACATGCCTGTGTTTAATGTGTAACTGCCAGAAGTTCATTGTTGTATGTCCATCAGTTATTGTTCAGTGCTGTATTGAGTAGTAGGTTGCATTCAACATTTCATGAATTTTGAGATGGCAGAGTTAAAGGAGCAACACATCTGCATTAAATTTTGGATGAAACTCAAGAAAACCTTTACAGAGACACACCAAATGATGCAGAAAGCATATGGTGACAAGTGCTGAAGCCATACTCAGTGTTATGAATGGTTCACATGGTTTAAAAATGGCCAGACAGAACTTAAAGATGACCCTCATTCAGGACACCCTTCAACGTCTACCGACAATGTTTACGTCAGGAGCATCAATGAAATTGCGCATGCCAGTCAAAGACTGACTGTCCGAAGATTACAGAAGAATGTAACATTTCATTTGGATCACATCATCAAATCCGGACACAGCATCTTGAATACATAGTGTTTCCACCAAGTTTGTCCCATGGCTCATGAGTCATGACCAAAAAAACCTTGACCTCAGAGTCTGTGAAGAACTTGTGCTTTTGATCATGTAATTGAGAACAAGATGTTCCTTAAGAGACTCATAACTAGTGATGAGACGTGGGTGTATGGTTATGATGTTGAGACCAAGGTTCAATCTGCAGAGTGGTTCAGAAAAGGTTCTCCAAGACCAATAAAAGCTCGTCAGGTTAGGTCAAATGTCAAAACCATGTTGATAGTTTCCTTTGACTTTAAAGGATTAGTTTATCATGAATTCGTGCCACAAGGACTAACTGCTACTCGATGGTACTATTGGGATGTGTTGCAACGCCTGTGAGAAAATGTGAGAAGAAAATGGCCTGAAATGTGGCAAGACAATACATGGCTCTTGCTTCATGATAACGTAACCACACATTCATCCTTTTTGGTGCATGACTATTACACAAAAAACTAAATCAATGTGCTGCCTCATCCCCCATGCTCTCCAGACTTGGCCCCTGTGGATCTGTTTTTATTTCCAAAGTTGAAAACTCCATTGAAAGAACAAAGATTTGCAATGATAGACAAGATCAAAGAAAATTTGCAGGCAGTGGTTTGCATGATCCAGCAAAAGGCTTACCAAGAATACTTCCAGAAGTGGAAATGGCATTGGGAGCAGTGCATCAATCATGGAGGAGAGTATTTCGAAGTACACCATGAACAATAAGTAAAAGGTAAGCGTAGAAATAGCCTATGAACAAGTCCGAGAATTTTTTGAACAGGCTTCATAAACTACTCTTTAGAAGAAACAGACCTATCTGAAAAATCCATCGGCTGTACAAAAATAAAGGGAGCCATGTCTATGATGAGCCAATTACCTGAATGTGTGATTCATTTTAGGCAACATCTTTTAGGACAACACGATCCCATTTTCAAGTTCTTAAAATTAATTTGCCATTAGGCACAGTCAAAAATAATAAGCACATAACAAACACGCAATGTCAATCATATAAAACTCTCCAGTATACATATCATGGCGTAAAGTACATAATTACCAGCAGCACTTAACAATTATCCATGGTAGCGTTAAGTGCTACCAGTAATTATGAAAATGTATAATGGAGAGTCTTACATGTTGAACAATGCATGTTTGCTACTTCCTTACTATTTTTCACTGTGCCTAATGGCAAACTTATTTTAGGACTTTGAGAATGAGATCATGTCATCCTGAAATATGTTGTGTTAAATAAATCACACATTTGGACAACTGCAGTTGCCCACACTGATGCCATGATACAGTTGTACTATGCCTTCACAACAGAAAAATTGTAAAGTATTTGAAGACTTCTTTAAAAGTTTGTGTAGTTCAGGAGATGAATCAGAAACACAGACAGTTGATACTGAAAATAATGACATTTCAGAAGTGAGCTAGATGAGGGGTTTAAAGATATCTGAGGTCTGAAAAAAAATTAGAAATAGTAGAATATGCCTGTGACATTACTGGGACTGGATGTGCTGGGTGAGTGCACATAAAGGACAGGTTTTGCACCTGGGTCTTCCACAGGTATACAACTGATATGGCAATATACTGGGAGTATGTTTCGCATCAGGGGGGACCAAGCCGTTTTGCAGTTTGGGTGAGCAGTGTGAAACCACTTTGGGAGAGGAGGGAAGGATTTCTAGAACCAAGTTCCTTATTTCTGGACATAACCAAAGATAGATGAAGCCCTGTTGGTAAGGATCTTGGATTTATTACACTCACTTCCCAATGCATTTTCACCCTAATGGTATTTGTTGCTGATAATAAAAATCAGCTGGACAGTGATTTCTGCAGTCATACTACAAGACACAAAAATAATTTTCATGTAGATTTTGCCCCCTTGTGTAGGGTTCAGAATAGAGTTATATACTCTGTTGGGAAGATATTCAACACACTCCCAACTAATATAATGCAAAAAAATTGGGAATTACTGACAACATACAAAACATACTTCATCAGCCACTCTCCCTACAAATTAACTGAATATATAGGTACAAGGATTGAAAGTTTCTGTTAGTTTTGTGGGACGTAGCAGTGTTTCTTGTAAATCTGCTTAACAAGTTGTATCATACTGTAAATAGTGCTCAGTATTTACAGATGTAATTACAAATTTTCCTTGAAAAATACCTCTGTAACCAAGAAAACATTAAACTACCAATAGTAGATAACTGAGGAGGAGCCATATTTTTCAAACTAGGAGCTTTCTTTCTAATTTGTTTGACTGAAGGTAGATAGCATAAGTATCAATAACAATAACTAGTGTAATAATAGTTTATTGTTATTACAGCATAAAGATTATGTTTTTAAGACTTTTTTCTTTTGTTAATGTACACCTTGACTCTTTACACATCTCTGCAGGTTCTTCCTATTGATGGTATCTACAGAACATGGGTGAATGAATGAATTATGTGGTTGGGTTGTTCCACATTTTACGATGAGGCTACTTCTTTGCAGCTGATTTGTTGGGATGGCTGGAGAATTAGATGCATATGAGAATATGGCACACGACATCTATTTGTGAATTATTTGGTGGGTAGTGCCTGTTTATGAAGGCCTTACTAAAACCTGCGTCATACTGAACAAGTTATCGCTCAAATTGCAGATGTGGTAGCCAAAGGTGCCTGGACTAAATGGAAGAGATATTTTCGTGTGGAAGGAAGGGCAGCTATCAAAGAGGAAACACATGATGAATGGTGGAATCTATATCAGGTTCTCATGGAATGAAGAGAAAGGTGAAGGGGAACACCAAGAAGCATGTCATGCTGAGCAGAAGGACCAGGTAAAATGGACAGAAGAGAGAGGGTTGAGATTGTGGAGGGATGAGGATAGTGTGTCTTGGTCCTGGGTATAGGTCAGGAGGATATCATCAATGAACCTGAATCAGACAAGGGATTTAGGATATTGAGTGGCTAGGATGGTTTCCTTAAGATGTGTCACAGACATATGAGGGTGCCATGCAGGTGCCCATGACTCTGTCAGGGCTTTGTTTGCATATCTTCCCCTTAAAGGAGAAGTATTTGTGAGCAAAGATATAGTTGGTCAGATATACAAGGAAGGAGGGGTGAGGTGGTGGTACTGGAGTCAGCAAGTTTTTGGATAATGTAGTGCTTGATGGCAGCAAAGCTACAGGCATGGAGAATGTTGGTGTATAGGGAGATGGTGTCAACAGTGACAAGCAAGGGTCCAAGGAGAAGGAGTGGAGATGATGAAGAAAGTAGTTTTGTTCCTTGATATAGGAATTCAGTCTGGAAAGAGAGGGGGAGTGTAACTGGGGTGAGCTGGAAGGTAGATGCATTCTTCAAACTTACGGATGTTCATCATGCCAAAACCACAACCAACAGAGATGCCGGAAGAAAGTATGGACTTGACAGATTTACTGTGCGACACTGGGTGGCTTCAGAGGAAAAATTGAAGAACAAGAAAATCATTAAGGGGATCAGAATGTGGTAAATATCTGAACTTGAAGCTATGTGCAAAATAAAGGGGAAAGACAGGATGCCTATGTCACAAGAAATAATCCAACAGGAGGCCTTGGAAATTGAAAGTGTCTTAAAAGTGCCATAAGGAGAATTCAGTTCGAGGACTGGTTGGTGTCAGCAGTTTATGCAGACGAATGGCCTTGCTCTCCAATGTAGTACACAAACAGAATCCAAGCAGATTTTGAGGATAAACTGGTTTACTTCCAATTGTACATCAACCTGTTGCAAAAGTGTCAGTCATCAGACTGAAAATGCTGATGAAGTGCCAGAATCTTTTGTCGTGGTGTGCAACATTATAGTAGACATGAAGTGGCAAAAAGTATCCCATTAACAAGAACCAGGAATGAAATGAAAAAAAAAAAAAAAAAAAAAAAAAAAAAAAAAAAAAAAAAAAAGGATAACTGTGATGTTAGCTATTACATCTGAGGGGAGAAAGTTACCCTCTTATGTCATTCTGAAGACAAAAACTATGCCCAAAGAAAACTTTCCTAAAGGCTTAGTATTTGCTGCCAAGGAAAGGGCAGGATGACAATGGAATTGATCATTGACTGGCCATTTATTGTTTGAAATCACAGTCCTAAGGCAGTGCTTGCTAAGAGACCTATGCTACTTTTTGATGCTTTACATAAAAAATAAACTTGCTGCACAAAAGACAGACCTTATTGTAATGCCTTGAGCTATAACTTCAGAATTACAGGTGCTAGATGTAGCCATAAACAAGCTATTCAAAGAAAATCTTCAAAAAATGTATTCAGATTGGGTCCTGGAAGAAGACCATGCCCTTATACCATCTGGTAAGATTAAGGATCCATTAGTCACCAATGTGGGTAAGTGGATTCTTGTTTCATGTTTCTCCATGTCATCAGATTCAATCATTGAGGGGTTCAAGAAATGCTGAATATCAAATGTGCTGGATGGCAGTGAGGATGATGTACTGTTTGAAGAGAATGAAGAAAATTATGGGAGTGAGAGGAATGAAGTGAACACTGGTACTGCTGAGAGTGATTAAGACAAAATATGGTACCAGTACATTAGGTGAAAATCTGTAGAATCATATGTTACAATAAATTGGGCCAATTGGTACTTTGTATCAACCTTTTTAAGATGGCTGGTGGCTGAAATGTGTTGGGAATCAATAAAATATTTGTAGCCCAAACAAATGGTTTATTATAGCATATAACTGCAAACATGATCACTGGATTTCATTTTGCATCCATATAACATATTGTTGAAATACTAAATGGTAGGCAACCTCAGATGATCTTGTCACTGCTCCTCCCACAAATGTAATTCCAGTGTCTCTACAGCAGTCCACAGTTTCATTCTGGTGCACTAGTGTGGGAAGAACATGCAGGAGGCACTTCAAGTGGGCAGTACCCCCAGGGGAGATCACTAGAGAAGGCAGTTTCCAGAGTCACCAGTAACCAGCTGCACTCTGTCTGATTATGCCAACCACCACCACTCTACCATGCCACCAAGTGGACCATGACAATCACCACCACCACCACCATGACCACAACTGCTACTGCTGCTGCCACCATCAGCACAGCCCTTGCAACCACTAGCAGACATCCTGCATGCTAGACAGCTCATAATCTCAAGAGAAACTGAGGCATCTACCATGCCCATGCCACTGCAGCCACATCCACGTGTTTCGTGGCTGCCTACACTGAAGACAATATCACAGAGGTGCCATTGTGTGTCTAACATCCAGGCAATCACAGCACCTTTCAGTACTTCTGTCAATCCTAAGGTGTGGCAACACAAATGCTGCCAGAGACCCATACATCAGTCCAGTTGGACAGCTCCATAAGTCCAGTAGGGCAGCCTCCTCAGTCTCACCACAGACCATGAGAGTTCCAGGCTCTATACCACCTGGCAGCAATAACAGTGACATACAACAGAAAATGAAAACTGGCTAGTTGATAGTGCTGCCAGTTCCTACAGCTCACAACCAAACTGCATCAAACAAGACATGATACGGGTCATGGTTCTTATGTTACACCACTGCACATAAGAGGTGGACTGCACACTGGCCACAATGACTTGCTAATACTGATTTGCCTTTGTCATTATGCTCTTGGCTTGATCTAGTTATGACAGAATATGCTGCACTCATTTTTATTTGTGAACACTTTTCAGAATCTCACTGTGTTTGCTATAGATGATTGTTCAGGGTACTACCTGACTGCCCATCAGTACTTCCCACTTTTGTGAGCATCCCAATCAGCACATTGATCATTCAGTACCCACTGTATTTGTGCCTTGTACAAATATTGTATATGATCAATCAATAACTGTTCATACAGTTACAAAATAATGAACTTCTACCACAAAGGAAAAGATCGGAATTACACTAACTGAAGCTTAGTCCAGGAGGTTGGCAAAATGACAGGATGTGCAGGAAGCAAGTTTCCATCTCTGGATTTCAGAAAAACCAATGTTGGATGGTAGGGTGTAAACAGTCCATCAGGAAAAACTTGAGTCACATGTACCACAACCTGGGAAACTGGGTACTCGATTCCCAACGCAGGCAGTTACTTTGTGTCTATTTAGGCATTCAACTGATCATGCAGGAACACAGTTCATAAATAATATGAATTGTCTGACATGTTACTGTGTCTTTAATGTTGTAAGACATACCACAGTTCGAGCTGGAGTACATGATAGTGAGTGGTTGTGTAAGGCATGCTTTGCAGTGGGAACAGTTACAGTGTTAGGAAACAGCAATAATGATCACTGAATGCCATTTGGTTTGACAGGGACTTTTGGAGAGACTATTTCATTTCAGGGTTTGACCTGAGAAATCTCAGCAGAATAATCCATTGAGTCATTTGAAACCTGGGTGGTACTATGTTAAAATAAGGTTGCTTCTGAATTTGCTAAATTGGTCCAAAAGATAATTGCCCAGGAGATTTGTTTGTGTACATGATCAGGGGGGTGGCTGTGACAGATTACTAGTACAGGTTTTAAGGCACTTGCTGTTGGACCAGGTATGTTTATCAGGGATGTTTAGGCTGTAAGTTAGGAACTGTTTGACACGGAAAGGCAACATCTAGGAAGGTGGCTTTGGTTATGAAGGAAACCATGAAATAAATTGATAAAAAGAGTTAAGTTGTTGCTTGACATGAACAGTTCTCTTTTACTCCAAGTTCAAGCCACATGAGATACCACGAGGGGCCTAGGATTTTTATGATTTTCAGCAGCATTATTTTTAGATGATGAAATTTCCCTTTCAAATAGCCAGTCCAGATTGGCATAGTTGTGAACAATTTTGGATAAATTTGATAGAAGAGTTCGTTTTCAGTAGTTGCTATGCTGCAGACATCACTGTTGAGTTTAATGAGGCTGGTCATCTGGTCAGTAGGATATGTGCCTTAGCCTATCTGTGGAAGTTGTTGAGCAAAATGTGCTGTTGTTTCGTCTTTCGATAGTTCAATTCTCATATTTTTTGTTCATCACAGTACTTGTATGAGTGGCCAGAGATGTGATCTTTTTTAAGCATGGACTGATCTCATCTACTGATACAGACTTGGGGATAACTGGAAGTGTTTGGCGAAAATCTCCTGAGAGTATGAGGAAAGCTCCTTCCTCCATTTCAGAGTTTCCTCACAAGTCTTTTAATGTTCTGTCCATGGTTTTGAGTGATTTTTTATGTGCCATTGTGCATTCATCCCAGAAGATAATTTTAGTTTGCTTTAGAAGTTCACCCCACCCAGATGCTCTTGAGATTTTACATACAGGGCATTGTTCTTTGGCTGTATTCAACAGTAGTTGTAGGGTGGAACTGACAGTTCGTCCCTGTTCCATATGTGTGACTGCAATGCCAGATGATGCCAGTACAAGTGTGATGTGTTGTTTAGCATGTATTTCCGCCAGCAATAGATTTATTAGAAATGTTTTCCTGGTGCCATCTGATGCATCAAAGTAAATAATTCCACCAGTGTTGTTGTCAATCAGGTCCATGATAACGTTGTAAATTTCTTTTGATTGTTACTGACTAGTGGTTTGTTGTGAGCAATGCATTGAAGTAGTTCATTGATTTTATAGCTTTTTTTCTTAGTAATTTCAATGTTTAGCACACTGATAGCATCTCATCATGGTGTTTTCATTGTTATACTAAGGTCTGGTTGTTTATTGCTAACCATTTATCTTCTAAGTGAATGAGTGTTTAATTGAAGATGTCATCGTTGAATGCAATGGCCAGTTCAGGATGAGCTTGTTGGAGTTGGTGCAGAATGAATCATGCAAACTCTTTGAAGGAGTCCCACAGCTATTTTAGATTTGATAGTTTACATGTTGTTAGAAGTATGGCAAATAAGCCTCTCATTTGTTCAGCTGAGGCTGTGAGTGAGGCTCCTTGTAGTGTTAATCCCCAGTATTTGTAGGTTTCCAGTAGTCCTAAGCCTTGAAATGCATCTCTGTATACCTGGCAAAAGCAGCCATCAACAGTCTTTAGATCTGTGAAACTTATTGGTCCCCATATTTCATGTAGCAACATCCAGAGGTAGAAACATTCAGCGTTGTTCAGATGTACAGCATATACCTGGCCTAGTGTGCCAGTTTTCATAATTCCTGGATGATCTTCTACTGGAATTCCTAGTTTATGTTGCTGAAAGATTTTTCCTGTTGTTCCACAAATATTTGGTTGACATGTAGTAATGTTGTTGCAAATGGATCTGTTTAGCGCAGTTGATAAAAAAGCCATTAATGTTGTGTTCTGAGGTGGTTTTCTTGTAGTTTTCCTGACAGTGTCTTTTGTGAAGTAAACCCTCTGTCCATTCTCCAAATGTATTGCTAGATGTTGCACAGTTGGTACACGTTTGTGTATAGGAAATGCAAAAATCCAATATGCTGCTTCATTAGTGCTGATATCTCTTCCCATTTGGCACCTGACGATCTTTATTGTTTCTGTTTTGCTATTCACTGTCTTTGGCTATTTGAAATACTGCCTGTCACTGCCTTTGTTCACACACTTACATATTTGATGGATTTCACCGAATTGCAGTATTCTACATTTATGTGCACTTGGAACATTTTGGAAAGTAGTGTGTTAAGTGATATTACCACTGATTATCTATTTCTAGTTTGTTGCTGCCTTGTATTCATATTTTTGCTGTGAAGCCACCATTTTTGGGTGTTCATCTTCTGTATTTGGGATAGCCACCAACTTCAGTTTGTGTGTCATCCAAATATGGTTTTGGGTACTTCTATGTAAATTTTCTACCACTTGTGCATGGCGAACTGCGGTTTAATGGCCTGCGAGGTCCATTGAATTATGTGTTTTACTAATATGTTGTACAGCTTCGGATCTTCTTGTGGGTTGGGAAATTCAGCTGGGATGATTTTGTTGATATCCTTGGGATGAATTTTCTCACGTAGCCATATGGGATTGTGTGAGTGAGGCAATCATTGGTTTTGCCATTCGATTGTGTACATCCAGCATCTAATGGTTTCAAAGATGTGGCATTTTGTGATGATTTCAATAAATTTCATTTGTTTTTGTCGGAACTCTCAGGCTGTTATGTTGTGTCAATGGATGGGGGCTTGTCTGTGTGACTTCCTGTGTATGATGAAGGTAAGATTACCATTGTTCCAATGAAGTCAGTGTTTCCACCATTTATGATTGAGTCTCAAAGGTGGATGAATTCTTCTGCAGGTAGTTTCTTGTGATTCAGTCTTATGTAAAGCATCTGTTCCACTTCTATTTTTGCTTACATATCTACCAGGAATTGTTGGAATAGATGGTGGGTGTTGAGAATGTGGTTGTATGTTTAATTATCTCTTATCATTAAGCAGTAAGCTTAAGTGACTTTTTTGTTTATTTCTAAGCCAGTTTCAGGTTGGATTTGTTTCACACTGAAATGATATCCATCCTCTCCATGTAGAAATATTAATGTATATTGGAGGGCATCATATGAATGGTGTTTCTCTGCAAAGTGTTGTAGCCCTTCACTTCTTTGCTGTGCAATTATGTCGCGGCTTGTGTTTTCACTGTCCACAATTATAATGGTGACTTTGTCTATCTGAGGGACATTAAATCGACATCTATATTCTCCATGTGGTCTTTTGTCAGCTCGAATTATAACTTTATAGTCATCAGAAATCACTGGGTCTTGTGCTGTATTGAATATGTGAATCAGTTGACTGTATTCATATAAGATCCTCTGTACATCTCACACAACTTCTCATCTCAGTCCACTGATACCTCTGCATCGTCGATCAGTTTCTATTTCTTCATTTCTGATGAAATATACTCGCAGAAATTTATGGTCTTCATTGGGTAATGGTAGTAATGATCCCATGTTGTGATAGATTTGTCCTTGGATGGAAAAAAATAATCGATTTCACCTCTGTTAGAGTTGATCAAACTGTCACTGAAAGAAGTCATCTGGAGAAACTGTTTTGATTCTGGAGTCTCCCTGCACATGTAATGTAAAAATTCCTGCAGATGTGCTTCCAGTGGTAGTATTCAATTTTTCCCATTCATGCAGCAGAATGCTGGTGTTTCTCTACTGAATTTTTGCACATTGTGAACTTGGCAGATGTTATCCATATTTTCACTTACAACATGTTTGTGTTTGTTATATTCTTTTGTCAGGTCATAATGGTATGCTTCATTGCTAGGTTGTACTGCTTATGTGTACTCTTCTGCACTTTTCGTAGGGCGATATTTTCATGGCTGTCTCGAGTTCACAGTCCTTTATTATAAAATTGTGTCACAATTTTTAATTTTTCAATCCATTTGTTTAATTGTTCTTTGGTTCCTCTGCTTGTCACAGTGCTTATTCTTGTTTGTTGGGAACCTAAACATGCTTCGGGCTCTTCGTCTGTGTCATTTGCTCACTGTTGTTTTTGTTTTCGCCATTTTGCTTCAGAACTGGCAAGATCTCCTCCTCTTTTACATTTGAGTGTTGTCTAAAATGTAAATCAAATCAACTTTTTATTAACAAATATGGTAAGAACACTTTACACACTTTTGACACTTTATTTTCGATTTACTTTCAGTCACTGTATCACTTTGACTACTCACACTACACTGTTTGTTTTTATACACTCACTGCACTACTTTTCAGTTCCTCCCTTCATCACTGAGAAGTAACTGATGTTTGAACCCACAATGGGTCTTGCTTTATATACACCCACCAATGGGTAGCCCCACCTGTGGCAAATTTCAGAACATACCAAAAGGTTTTCCAGAATATTCCACAACATTTGAGAGTGTTTTGGAATATTCCAAATGATCTGGATTTTCCTGAATATTCTGGAATCTTCCAGAATGTTACAAACTATTCCCAAACATCCCAGATCATTGTGGAACATTCCAGAATATTCTGGAATGTTGTGGAATGCTCTCAAGTACTCTCAAATGTTCTGCAATGTTCTCAAATGTTCTAGAATATTCTAGTAATTTCTAGAGGGCAAAACTTTTCAGCCCTTATATCTTCAAAAGTACACTCTTCCAGTAAAAATGGGAACCTTCTTCAGGGATGGGGAATAGAAGGCTACCACACCATATAGCTCCTGTGATTGTACTGGGACTCATTTCTGAGTTTTTGCAGTACGCACATTGTACATGAGCAGTACCGGCTCACATCAATCAATTGACCACAAGATTGCAATAGTGATTCATGATCTTTGGTGTTTCTCCACGCAAGCAGCTTTGACCAGCATGAAGGCTGACAGTTCGAATTTGCAGACTGAATTGGAAGAAGCTCTTGTGGAGTGTGAGGCTGGTTTACTTCTGCTGCCTGGAGGTGATATTAAATGGCTTTTACAGAGCACAGACCTCATCCCATGAAGAAGGTGTTTTGTGTTGACTTTGGTGGCTTGGGACTCTGGAAATTTGCCTGTGCCAAGCGTGTGGAGATTTTGAGAGCCATTTTGCTACTGATTCATTTTTTGTTAGGCTCTTTCTGTGGCTTCTGTGGATTGTTTTGTTAAAGTCGTAGTCTTGCAACTACTTTCTCCTTCCTGGAAGGTCTGTTGTGCTTGATGTTTATAGGCGTTCACTCTGAACTGAGCTTTACCTTACTGGAAGCAACTCTGTTTCATTACAGAGATTAGTCACAACTGTTTGTGAAATGTGTGAAAGTCACACGGTCTGTGTTACATATTTAATGGGGTTACATTAATCAGACCTTCTTATTAAATTGATCATATTTCAGGTGGCTTACCATGGACCGTGTTGAGTGCTGAATTGTGTGTTGTTGTTCTTTTTAAATACAGTGAAGTCTAGTTTAATCAGACTGCCTTTCACTGTAATCGTTTTAGTTAAGGATTTACAAAACATTTTTGTGGGGTTAGTCTAACTTAATCACAGTGTCTTTTCATTTTAATCACTTCAGGTAAGCATTTGTGAAACTTTTTAGTGGGGTCAGTCTGATTTAATCAGAGCACCTTTACTCTGTAGTGATTTAGTTAAGTTGTTGTAACAAATTTTTGGGTGTTGTTAGTTGACCCACCCTGAGATTTTCTGTGGTAAATTCTGCTAAAATAAGAATGTACTGTTCCACTGTAGTTGTAACTCACAGTCTGGTAAACCAAGTCTGACATCTGAGATTTGGTTGCTTAGCTATTTGAAATAGTGCAGTTTACATTAGCAAGAGCTGCCCGATTCATTACTTACAGCTAGTGTTTTACTGCAAAACATGTTATAAGTCAGCAATTCTGAATTTTCTTCTATTCAAAATCGTGTTTCATGATTATTTCTGCTGCATAATTTGCCAATTAATTTTGGGGACAGTAAGCCTTATTCGTTTTCTCATTCATGTAATCACAGTGCAATCCAGTTGTTAAGTACTTTGTGGCTTTCACTTGATCTGCTGATTGGGCAATGTTTGTTTCTTATTTACATATGTTTGGCTCTTAAATGGTTATAATGAAATTGTGTCACCCTTTGTTAGGCAGTGCACTGTTACTAGTTTTGTAAGGTTGGTTCTTAGTTCGTTGTAGTTCACGTTGTAAGGCACGTGCCTCACCACACCAGCATACCCCATACCCATGGGTGGTGAGTTCTCACCACACACCCTGTCAGTCGAGTTATCCTGCCTGTTGTGGGGCTGAATTGTATCTGTACAGCTTCACCTGGTTCTGAACTTATGTCACCAATAGACATGACACATTGTGTTTCTACTGTTAACTGTTATCAAATTCACTGTGATCACTTGAGATGATGTATTAAAAAGCCAGCTGAAAAATGTTGTAAATGTTAAGGTTTTGATTATTAATCAGCCACTTGGCTGACTTCAAATACCTGTTAATATTTGACAAACTGCTTTGTTTTTTAACTGATTAAAAGGTTTCCTGCTGATGTCAGTTGCTAATCTCACTAGCTCGAATAATATTCGACAATTTGTTTAATTTCTTATTTATTTTTAAAATTATTTTACTGACATCATAAGGTCATATACTTTTATTTAAATAAAAGATTATGCATATTTCCAACTGTGAACACTGCTTTCTTACCTTCTGGCCAAGCCCTATCACTCAACAGCGTATTATGCTGCTTTAAGGTAACTACACCCAGTTCAACAGTGTAGGAAGAGGCATAAAGAAGACGTGAAGTTTCAGATAGGCACAATTAAAAGACACTTACACAAAGCTTTCGGTTATAGCCTTCATCAGCAAAAGAGAAAGAGAGAAACACACACCATTCATACACACAAGCAAGCACACCTCATGCACACATGACTGACAACTGTGGCAGCTCAGGCTGGAGCGCAGAATACCACTATACAACTTACCTCTTGCATCAACCCACTACCATTTACTCCAGCCCCGCCACTTCTCATTCTGTCCCTTTCATCATCAATAAACCAAAGCTGGCAATGTTTACCAATGTAATATTTTTTACTTGCTAGTTTCTCTAGTATCTTTTATTCACTATTGTCTCCTCTCATCCTCACAACTCTTATCCTAGAGTCTGAGTGCCTGCCTCCCTTCTTTAAGTGTTTAATCACCCAATCCCTCTTTGGTCTCTAAAGGAGGACTATATAATATCAAAAGTAAGGAATGTTATTTTTTATGTAAGCTTTTATATTAGCAGTACCATGTACTGCTGTTTCATCAAGGTAAATATTAGCCAGTCTAGTTATCTCTCTCTCCACCTGTAACAATTTTGATTTAGGTACTCACTTTCACAGATGGGTATTGGTGCACTCCAATTTCCAGATGGAAGACATGTAATCTCTGGTGCACCAATGAGTGAATTTCCATTTGCACAAGAGAGCAAAATCTTTGTATTCATCTTGGTATTAAGCGTGTTCACATTCAAGCCTCTGCGTGATGGAATAGGAGGACAGTGAACAGCTGAAAGAAAAATAAATACTGATAAATCAATATCAGGAAACAGTAGTTCCATATTCTTACCAAAGACTTATACTTACAAATAAATGCAACATATCCTACAGATTATAAACAAGATGCATAGGTCTGTCATATTTTGTTTTATATGATGAAACTGAAATATTGGAGTCCAAAGTTCACATAAAACAACAGAGGTGCATGAGATTTTTTGTGACCTGTGCCTTCCATAATGTGGGTAGCATGCATCTCCTGTAATCTCTTATCACTGAACAATGGATGATGTGCAAGCCTCAAGGAACTGACAAAGTCAGCTCATATTTATTAAAGAAGCTCAACAATGTAAGGAAAAGACAGATTGCTACTTACCTGAAAGACGATACCAGAAGTTGCAGACAGGCACAACTAAAAGACACTTACACACTAGCTTTTGGACTGGTCCGAGCTGCCAGAGATGTCGGTTCAGGTACATGTGAGGTGTGCTGGTTTGAGGGAATAAATATGTATGTCTTTCCTTTTCTGATGAAGGCTGTGGCTGAAAGCAAATGTGTAAGTGACTTTTAGTTGTGCCAGTCTGCAACTTGCCAATGTCATCTATAGGGTAATTAGCAATCCATTTTTTTCCTTACATTGTTGGAATTCCAACTTGGAGTTTCCATTGTTTCCTATTTTTATAAATCATATATTATTTTGGAGTGGACACTGCATCTGCCAGAAGGGCACAGCCAAATTCAATCACTTGTTGTAGCATTGTGGTAGAAGCTATATGGACTGCTGTGTTCTTGTATGGAGGTGAGCTTAACACTTTGGAGATTGTCAGTGTTATGAGGAAAAGTATTAATTATGCCTTGAAGGAAGTCTGTCACTTGTTGTTTCAAGATTTATAATACATACTGCACTACAGGAAATGAAATTCAAATTTGCAGACACAAACACATCAGGGAGTTCACGCTTGCAGTAAGTGACAAACCATGATCCTACACTGAGAAACTGCAAAACCACAAATTCAATATAATAGCTTGTAACAGAAGAGGTTATGATCTTGACAGAATAGTTCCACACAGAAGTTAGGGGGAAATGTCATCAGAACTAACACTGACCAGCCAACAACCCAGAAGCCTTTTGGATACAGCACTAATAATCTCACCAGACAAAGTATTAATGACTTCCTTAAAAAGACACACTGATCAATTTGGACCGCTACAGATAATTTAGAACTGCTATGAGGTGGTCCTGTAGCCATTCACTGTGAAGAAAAGTCATAGATGTGAAGTGGGGATATGTGCTGCTCTGTTGTATGGAATGGGCACAGTATGTCATGTCAATGTGGGGACATGTCAGAATCGTAGAACGGAGCTACAGTGTCACATCTGGAATGCCCATGACCCAGCAGTGAATGAATTTGCTTCAGTTTGTTGGTGCTGCATCAATGCAGACCATCCAACATGCATACATGGAATAATATATGACTAACAGACATCTAACACAGCACAAGAACAGTGATCTTAAAAAGGCTGACTGACAGAGATCAGAGAAGAATGTCATATCTTGTGAGTGACAATCAGTTTCAAATTTAACAGGAATTGCTGCTGTCTGAGAATGGAGATTCATATAAGCCAGTTTTGAGTGAACCTTGTGAAGTGAACTACATGGAATGGATTTTGCGGACAGACACCTTGCAATGAGGCATGCAATCCGCGACATGTGGAGGGTAAAGTTCAGGCTGGATGTGGTTCTGTGATACCACCCCCTCCCCCCCAAAAAAATCCCCTGATTTGGGCTTACTCATTCAGGTTACCACAAACATGAACCACAATATTTATTTCAACATTCTTATTAGTGACCAAGTGTAGCCCTTCCTTCTAGATCTCCACAATGAGCATTCTGATAACATTCCCAGCTTCCAAGGATGACCACAGTTCATCCGACAAACCCTCAAGCAACCCATCACACCTCGACTGCTTCAGTAAACTATCCAATCCTAGCCGCGCGGTCTGAAGTGCCTTGCAACGGTTTGCGCAGCATGCCCCATCGGAGGTTCGAGTCTTCCCTTGGGCATGGGTATGTGTGTTGTCCTTAGCGTAAGTTTGTTTAAGTTAGATTTAATAGTGTGTAAGCCTAGGGACCAATGATTTCAGTAGTTTGGTCCCATAGGAATTTACCACAAATTTCCAAAATTTATCTAATCCTAACTTCATAGAAATATCCTGGGACTATTTGGGACAGCAGTGGAACATAGCAGTAAATGATATGCGTATCAAGTTTGGGTGAATCTGCTCTACACATTCCACAATTACATTTTACAAATCACACCCACTTCCCATCTACAAATCCACTGCGATGGGTCAATAGTGACCAGAATTGTCAGTCTAGCAGCCCTGACTTGGGTTAACCTTTTCTCATCACCACTCTAACACTCACCAAATCCCATTGGCGTGCAATGTCTTTGGGACTGTCACCAATCAGTCTTCTTCTTCTTCTTCTTTCGATTTCGGCCATCTTTGGACCACGTTCAACAATTCACTTGCCCGGCTTTTTGATCTTTTTTTCTCTCTTCCCAATATTTCCTCATCATTTTCGAGTGGTTCCTCCTCCGCTCTTCCGACCATTTCCTGTTATTATTCTTTAGTTTCGTTTCTTCTGGAAAACACTTAATTTCGTTCACTATTTGTCTAAACTTTTCCCTGTCCCTGATTGACTCACGGGTGACATTAAAATAGGCCAAATCCTTTTTCACCATCTGTATCCATTTATTGTTGGTTTTTTCGTTCCTGTTACTATGTTCAAACACTTTTCTTGTTAGTCTGTTTCCATCCATCCTCGACAGGTGACCATAAAACGTTAGTCTGCGTTTACGCATTGCCTCACTCACTTTCTCAATAGTTTTGTATATTTCCTTATTACTCTTTAGCTTGTACTCTTCTCCAATTTTTCTCGGTCCTAATACTTTTCTCAAAATTTTCCTTTCTTTCTTTTCCATGTTTTCTATTTCCCCCTTTTTGTTAAGAGTTAGGCACTCCGATGCATACAGGCATTCTGGTCTAATGACAGTTTTATAATGTCTTAATTTAGCTTGAATCGAAATGTTTTTTTTGTTATATATGTCTTTGGTTTTTTGAAAAGCAAATTCCATTTTCCTTGCTCTCGCCTGGTTTGCACTCTTGTCTAAACCATTCACTTGAATTATTTCACCTAAATACTTAAATTTTTCTACTCTCTTAATATTGCCGTATTTAGTAATAAGATTTTTCTTGTTATTTCTATGATTAGACATATACACGGTTTTTTCAAATGAAATCTGCAGTCCAGCTCTGGCCGAAACTTCTTGTAGTTTCTCCAGGTAGTTCTGAGCTATTTCTTCGTTTTCTGTAATTATTGCCAGATCGTCTGCAAAAGCTAAACAGTCCACTTCTATTTTTTCTTTTTTTGTTCCAATTCTGATGTCATTCTTGGTGCCTTTGAGTTCTTCTTTCCATATTCTCAATATCTTTTCCAGTACGCAGTTGAAGAGGATTGGGGATAAACCATCACCTTGTCTAACACCTGTTTTAATTTCGAACTTCCTTGAAATTTCACCCATAAATTTAACTTTGGCCTTACTGTTTGTTAGCGTCTGTTTGATAATTTGAATTGTTTTCGTATCGACCCCAAATTCTTCCAATACTTTCAGTAATGTTTCTCTATCTACCGAGTCGTATGCTTTTTTGAAATCTACAAATACTATTGCAAATCTCTGGCCTCTTGAGATTCTGTAACGAATTAGTGTTTTCAGGTTAAATATTTGTTCAACACAGGATCTACCTTGTCTAAAACCTGCTTGATATTCACCTATTTTTTTATCCAGAACTGGCTCCACGATTTGAAGTAATTTCCTTGACAAAATTTTGTATCCTACTGGTAGTAGCGAGATCCCTCTATAATTATTAACATTCATCTTATCCCCCTTTTTGTGTAGTGGGTGTATCAGGGCACACTGCCAGTCTTCAGGAATTCTTTCTTCGTCCCAGATCTTCTTAAACATATGTTCCAAAACTTGTGGGAGGTTGGTATCCATTATTTTTAGGATTTCTGGTACTATGGAGTCTTCACCTGGGGCTTTATTGTTTTTTAGACTGTGTATTATGTGTTTTATTTCTTCAGCGTCTGGAGGTTTTGACTCGGTATTAGTATTTCGGTGGTTTTCAAAACTCATTTTATCTTTGGGTGGTTCACAATTTAGTAGATTCTCGAAATATTTTGCTAATATTTCACAATTAGTCTTGTTTGTCAAACCTAGCTTGTTCTCTTCATCTTTAAAACATAAATTTGGGGATTGGTATTTGGTTAGCTGTTTTCTAAAAGTTTTGTAGAAATCTCTAGAATTATTTCTTTTAAAGTCTTCCTCAATCTGTTCTAGGTTATCCTGAAATTGTCTTCTTTTTTTATTACGGAAAAGCTTAGCTGTTTCTCTTCTCTGGATTTTAAAATTGTCAAGATCTTGAGGATCTTTTGTGGAGTTCCATTTCTGCCACAATTTCTGTCTCTTCTCCAGGTTCTCATCATATTCATTGTCCCACCATGGATGTCTTCTTACTCTTTTCACGAGACAATTTTCTTTTGCTATTTCAACTATTTCGTTTTTTATCTCCTCCCATCCCGCTTCCTTATTTATTGTGGATATGCCATCGCTATCTTTGTGCAATGCTCTTTGAAACCGTTGTTTAATTTCTTCATTTTTTAACCAATCAGTCTAATAATGCAAAAATATGTTTTTTGTACTAATATGGTTGGTATCCATTATTTTTAGGATTTCTGGTACTATGGAGTCTTCACCTGGGGCTTTATTGTTTTTTAGACTGTGTATTATGTGTTTTATTTCTTCAGCGTCTGGAGGTTTTGACTCGGTATTAGTATTTCGGTGGTTTTCAAAACTCATTTTATCTTTGGGTGGTTCACAATTTAGTAGATTCTCGAAATATTTTGCTAATATTTCACAATTAGTCTTGTTTGTCAAACCTAGCTTGTTCTCTTCATCTTTAAAACATAAATTTGGGTATTGGTATTTGGTTAGCTGTTTTCTAAAAGTTTTGTAGAAATCTCTAGAATTATTTCTTTTAAAGTCTTCCTCAATCTGTTCTAGGTTATCCTGAAATTGTCTTCTTTTTTTATTACGGAAAAGCTTAGCTGTTTCTCTTCTCTGGATTTTAAAATTGTCAAGATCTTGAGGATCTTTTGTGGAGTTCCATTTCTGCCACAATTTCTGTCTCTTCTCCAGGTTCTCATCACATTCATTGTCCCACCATGGATGTCTTCTTACTCTTTTCACGAGACAATTTTCTTTTGCTATTTCAACTATTTCGTTTTTGATCTCCTCCCATCCCGCTTCCTTATTTATTGTGGATATGCCATCGCTATCTTTGTGCAATGCTCTTTGAAACCGTTGTTTAATTTCTTCATTTTTTAACCAATCAGTCTAATAATGCAAAAATATGTTTTTTGTACTAATATGGTTGTTATTTATAATTTTTACATGTCACCTCTTTCCTATCCTCAGTTCCCTTCCTAACAGTGGTAGGGGTTTCTAAATCCCCCCACCCAATTTTTTTAACAGATGATACTTCATATTCATACCAAGTGTGGTTGAAATTGCTTCAGATGTTCCAGAGTAATGAGTACATGTCATCACTTTCCCTATCCCTCAAACAGTCATAGTAGGGTACTCTGATGTCAACAGTACTTATTCCCAGATAGGAAGTCACATGTATACAAATTCTGGTGGGAATTTTTCCATGAATTCCATAACTATGCTTGCATGTCACCCCCATTCTTCCCTCATCTTCACTCTCCCATCACTCAGAGTGCTATGGGTATCTGAGTCCACCAGTATCAATTTCTAGATAGTAAAAGTCATTATCAAATGTAATCAAAACTGCACCCTAACATTACAGTTATGTCAATCTTTATTACAACCACTCCTACCTCCAATTAATAAATGTTATAGGGGCTGTCATCAGTCAGCTCAGCAGCCCAGAAAAATGTAGATCTGACATTAATATAGTTCAGTCAACTATTTTTAGATGTCACCATCTTCTCACCCTCATCTCATCCTTAAGGGTCTGTGATTTTCATCCCAGCAGAAGATTTTTTAAGATCTTAACCCATTGATATATCACCTCATAGAGCCAAATAATTTCCTATTTGAAGTAATACAACACACATTTAAATATTATTTTTACTAGTACTAAATAAAACAAATATTTTGTAAATATCCAAGGATGAATTTACTATTTAATGAACAAGTTGATCAGCCTTGCATTTGCAATGACAATAGCATCCTAGGTAAGTGACATAAACACAAGAAAATGGTTTATCACAACTACTTTGAGTGAAACATAATACAGGGAATCATATTTTGCAGGAATGCATGTAGTGTAAATAAAATATTATTATTGCAAAAATCTATTATTAGAAAAAGTGTAATATTATGCCTAGAGAATCACACAAACTATTATTGAGGGATATAACTGTTTTAAAATTTCAATACATAGTAATTCAGAATTAGTGTTTACATATATTATATAGGACAGTGTTTTCAACATACGGACATTACTAGAAACAAAGTAAATTTCATGTTTCCCTCTCACAGATTAAAACTTACTTGTAGACTCCACCGTACATGGTTATGAAAATTTATATTAAATTAAAAGGGAGAACCTTCCACAATATGGAATTAAGTTATCTGAAAGTAAAACTTTATTAATAATAATTTTGTCACAGTTTCAATGTTTGTACTGCTCAGTCTCCTATATATGTTTTACGTATGTACAGAATGAGATAATAAAATACTGATTCAGAAATGTGTTTTGGAAAATTAAATTATGATCTTTCAAACAATAAGCTGAAATATTTAATCCAAATCACATTTCAGCATCAGAACTGTAGTAGCATTTGAGTTAGCAATAAGATTTTTAGTGTAAAACAATTAAAAAAATACAGGGAATGAATGTGATCACCCTAAATATTTAATCAGAGCAAAATGACTCAGAAAGCACAGCAATGATGTAGCCAGAAGGGATGTACTGAAATATCATATTCTTGTGTTTGGGGCACATATATTTCTCACAAATATGCTGTGGCTATGACACTTCTCAAATGTGCTGTGGCTAAGACACCATCTTGAACAATCCAGAAATTCTGAAGATGAAATGTGATTTTGTAATTGCCATAGCTCGTCCAATATCAGGCACATTTTACTACTAAAATGTCCACAACAACAATAATAGAACAACTGATAATTAAGCTAAATATTACTGACCTTTGACAACAATTTCAACTGCGTGAGTGTGACGAGTTGGAGTTACACATGTGAAAACTCCAGAATCATCACGGCTGGCATGATAAATACTTAGGCGATATTCCAATTGTGAGTCTCTTCCTGGATCTGTCGTCCATCCTTCTGGATACTTTCTGTAAACAACAACAGAATTGTTCAAACTGATTTAAATTTACCGGCATGTCACCATAAAATTATAACTTAATAATTGGCCACTGCATGGTTGAATACCATAGATGTAATAGAATACATTAATTTCACAATAACTCATCATTTATAGCCAGGACCCTTCAAGACAGTAAGTGAAGTAAAGACCATAGCAACATTTCCCAAACAACTGATCAAAATTTATATTCGTGCAATTTATAAACCCAATTAGAAGAATATGAAAATTACTGTCTAAAATTACATTACTGTATTAATATAACACAATATATAAAGTCTGCCTTCACAAGCTTTCATGCTCAGGTCATTTTCAGAATCAGGAGCTGACTGAAACCCAAAGTAGGAAGCTCTGAAATATTTAGTCATGAAATGTATATCAGGAAAACAGATTAGATGCTGTAAGGAGGAGTACTGTTCGCTGCAGTCAACAAAAATATTGTCTCTATTGAAGTTGAATTTGAGTGTGACTGTGAAGCTATCTGGATGTGTGTAACAGATCTAAGTGAATTCAAGTTAATTACTGGATGTTTTCACCAGCCACCTAATTACAACATGACAGTTTTAGAATCATTCAAAAAAAGTCTACACTCAGCAGTGCGGAAATACCCAGATCATGTAATAGTGTCTGGAGGAGACTTAAGCATACCAAGTATAGACTGATATGGTTATAATAGAAGGAAACATTCCACATAGGAAAAATATATCTAAAAACAAAGATGATGTGACTTACCAAATGAAAGTGTTGGCAGGTCGACAGACACACAAACAAACACAAACATACACACAAAATTCAAGCTTTCGCAACAAACTGTTGCCTCATCAGGAAAGAGGGAAGGAGAGGGAAAGACGAAAGGATGTGGGTTTTAAGGGAGAGGGTAAGGAGTCATTCCAATCCCGGGAGCAGAAAGACTTACCTTAGGGGGAAAAAAGGACGGGTATACACTCGCACACACACACATATCCATCCACACATATACAGACACAAGCAGACATATTTAAAGACCAAAATATGTCTGCTTGTGTCTGTATATGTGTGGATGGATATGTGTGCGTGTGCGAGTGTATACCCATCCTTTTTTCCCCCTAAGGTAAGTCTTTCCGCTCCCGGGATTGGAATGACTCCTTACCCTCTCCCTTAAAACCGACATCCTTTCGTCTTTCCCTCTCCTTCCCTCTTTCCTGATGAGGCAACAGTTTGTTGCGAAAGCTTGAATTTTGTGTGTATGTTTGTGTTTGTTTGTGTGTCTGTCGGCCTGCCAACACTTTCATTTGGTAAGTCACATCATCTTTGTTTTTAGATATATTTTTCCTACAAGTATAGACTGAGATGCATACGGATTCATTGCAGGTGATATGGGCATGCAATCTTGTGAAGTACTTTTGAACATGTTTCCCAAAAACTGTCTTCAGCAGCTCTTTCAACAGCCCACACACAATGGAAATATTTTAGTCCTTGTAGCTATAAACAGGCCTGAATTATCGATGGTGTCAGTACAGAGACAGGGATTAGTGACCCTGATATCACATATCGATGAAAGGTTACTAAGTTAATACATCCATCAAGAAGGCTAGGAGAGTATTTGTGTTGGAAACAGCAGATAAGCACTTGTTGGCATTCCAGACAGACAATGAACGGACATCATTTACTTCCACTATGATGGGCATAGAGGAATTACGGGCCAAGTTTAAATGGATTGAAAATTGCACTCTGGAGAAGTATGTACTGAGTAAGTGAATTAAGGATGGGAAAGACCTACTGTGAATTAATAATAAAATTTGGAAAATGCTGAAGCGGCAAAGACTGTTGCACTCTCAAGTCAAAAAAGAATGCACAAATCATGATAGGCCAAAGTTAGCGGAAATTTTTGTGTCTCTAAAAAGAGCGTAGTGTGGAGCATAAAACAACTACCACTGTCACACCTTAGCAAAAAGATCTTTCCAAGAACCTGAGAAAACTCGGGTCCTACATAAAATCAAAAGTGGGTCTGAGGCTTCTATCCAGTCATTCTTTGACCAGTCTGGTGTGGCAGCAGATGACAGCAAAAGGAAAACAGAAGTTTTAAATTTCACGTTTTTAAGAAATCCATCAAGAAGGAGGATCATACAAACACTGACATTTGACAGTTACATACACTCCTTTATGAAGGACATAGTAATACGCATCCCTGCTGTCAAGAAGCAACTGAAAGAGTTGAAAACAAATAGGTCAAGTCCAGATGACATTTCAATTTGGTTTTACAGGGATTAGTCTATGACACTGGCCCCTTACTTAACTTACATTTAACATGACTCTCTTGTACAGTGAAAAGTCCCAAGTGACTGGAAAAAAGCACAGGTTATTCCCGTATATATTAAGGGTAAAATAACAGACCAGTGAAATTATAGACCAATATCCTTAACATCAGTTTGCTGCAGAATTCTTGAACATATTCCCAGTTAGAACATAATAAATTTTCTTGACATGGAAAAGTTTCTGTCCACAAATCAGCATAGATTTAGAATTTAGAAAGCATCACTCATTTAAAACTCAGTTTACCCTTTTCTCAGATGATATCCTGTGAACTATGGATGAAGGGAAATAGACAAATTCCATACTCCAAGATTTACAGAAAGCATTTTACACGGCGCCCCACAGTAGACTGTTAATGAAGGTACAAACATACAGACTAGGTACCCAGACATAGGATGAATTTGAATCTAAACTATGGAGAGTCCAAGTTGGAATATTAACAATATTGTGACAATGATAGATTGCTACTGACCATAAATATGACACACTGAGCTGCACACAGAGACAATGAAAATACTGTTATACATCTGAGCATTAAACCAAAACCTTCTTCAGCGAGTAAAACACACACATGAAGACATTCACACAATCAAGTTCACCTCACCCACACATGATCACCATCCCCGGCTGCTTTAGCCAGAATGCAAATGTGTTGCAGCAAAAGGAAGCAGCAATCCAAAGTGGGGAGAGGAAGGAGGAAAGGATAGCACAGAACATGTGGAGTGTGCAGGAACCATACGGTGCTAGGATAAGACTGCTAGATGCAGTGTCAAGAGGTTATGGTGGAGAAAAGTGTGTGGGAATGAGGAGCAGAAAAGGAGAAGAGCAGAGAAGGGCAACAGACTGATGGGTGTGTTGGCAGAGAGTGGCCCACAATGAGAGTTAGGGGATATGAATTATGAGGTTGTGAGAGGACAGCAGGGGATAGAAACTGTTGGGTGGAGGGTGTAGGGGCAACTGTTTATCATAGGTTAAGGCAGGGATGATTTCTGGAGCAGAGAATGTGTTGTAAGGATAACCCCCATCTGTGCAGTTTAAGATAGCTGGTGATGGATGGGAGGATCTAGATGGCCTGGGTTGCTAAGCAGCCACTGGAATCAAACATGTTATGTTAAGCTACATGTCACGCAATGGGGTGGCTACAGTTTGGTGGTGGCCATTTGTCCTGCTGGACAGTTGGTTCATAGTCATACCAATACAAAAAGCTGTCCAATGATTGTGGCATGCAATGGGGTGGCTACAGTTTGGTGGTGGCCATTTGTCCTGCTGGCATGCAATGGGGTGGCTACAGTTTGGTGGTGGCCATTTGTCCTGCTGGCATGCAATGGGGTGGCTACAGTTTGGTGGTGGCCATTTGTCCTGCTGGACAGTTGGTTCATAGTCATACCAATACAAAAAGCTGTCCAATGATTGTAGCAGAGGTGGCACATGGCATGATTGTTTCACAGATGGCATTGTTAGCTGCAACAGGCAAAAGACGTACTTTGTTGCTGCTGCACATTTTTGTGACTTTCATCAAGATAAACTCATGCTGCAGTGATCTTCTTCGACATGCCAGTATAGAGGTGTGCACCAAATCAGCTAAGTGAAAAATCTATCCAATAAACACGTTTATTTAAGTATGAAACCAGATTTCAGAATTTTCCTTTAGGTGATAATGTGTGTACAAAAACCATGTGCTGACATGAAGTTCTAGATTTGCTTATTTCACTGATTGTGTCACTTCTTCATAATTTTCATTGATTGTATCAATACTCATTTGTATTGTGATATATTGTGAAATTTCGAAGATTCCCAAGTGCCGCAGTAAACTCGTATTGTAAATAAATGTAAATGTTGTGTGACTAGGGCCTCCCGTTGGGTAGACCGTACGCCGGGTGCAAGTCTTTCGATTTGACGCCATTTCGGCAACTTGCGCGTTGATGGGGATGAAATGATGATGATTAGGACAACACAAAACCCAGTCCCTGCGTAGAGACAATATCCGACCCAGCCAGGAATCAAACCCGGGCCCTTAGGAAACACATTCTGTCACGCTGACCCCTCAGCTACCGGGGGTGGGGGCAACTTATCATCAATTATAGGCTTAACCTTAATTGTATTCTTTTAAAATTTTTGAGGACAGTAGTCTATCTTCATTCAAAATAATTATTCTCTAAATTCATTTCACAATTATATGAAAAACAGGTTATTTTTAAGAATTTTCAGATGCATAAGAAACTATAAGAAACTATCTTAAGTTACTGGTACCAGTGGTTTGGATACATATTTTATCTTGTAGCAGATCAGCATTTGTGGTTTGCAGTTCTGTCTAGAATACATCACCCACAAATTTTATTGTATATCAACACAAAAAACGTGCATTTTTGAGAATTTTTGGAAGCTGGACTCCATAACCAAATATTTCTACTGTTGTAGAGTCCTTAGCTCGCAAGGACTAACCTTGATTGAGAAAGATTTTTAAATTTTGAATTTTTCTAGGCATGAAGCACACTTTTGCCACTACTACTATATGAACAATATCACAATCAGTATTATGGAAGGGGCACATGAGGAGAAAATTATGGAGATCTTTCCTCTTACCTAAAATGAGTCCTAGTTGATGCCAGTGATTAAAGTGAGGGTGCATCCAAGAAACCCTGTGCCTCATCTTGCCTTTAAATTACATGTTAGTACCACAGTGGTACTCGGCAGAAAATTCAAGACACCATGAAGATTTCTTATTCATCTTGCCCACTCCATATATGTCAAGGCAGTCTGAGCAAGTAGCAGAACTGCATTCAATACAGGTACTGAAGTCACCTAGAATGCACTGATGCTCACCAAGATGCATTCCCTGCCACACTTTGTTGAGATGTTCGTAACATTAAGCCCAGCTAAACCCACATATATTATAGCTAATTTGAGTGGATATTGAGAGCTCCCACATGTGTCTGGGGAACCCTGTGTCATTATGTGTATGTTCCATGTTGCAAACCACAGTGATTTGGATAATACTTCTCTTTTATTTCTGCAGGTGTTGACAGTTTAGTAATTGCTTCTAGTGCTCTGTACCCCCAAATGAAACAACTGGCACCAGGATGGACCAGTAACTAATTGGGTTGGTACACATATGTGAGCTGTGGTGGCTTCTCTGAGGGCGCATGCACGATCCTACTGGCACCACTTGTGTGTGCGTTCCATCGATTCTGACCCTCGTCATATCATCTTTACTTGGTTACGTGTTCCCTCAGGGCCTGGATGGGTATACCTGCGTAGGTCTCGGCATCTTAGCAATTGCACTGAGTTGAAACCGTTGACCATTGGGCTATGACGCCCACGTTGTCCTGCAGCGTTGACTGTTGTTACTGGAGAGTTTAGCTGGCAAAGAGTGGCTCTTGTCATGTGCAACCTTGTTATGAAGTGCATCAGTCAATTTTGGTGCACTAAATAAACTGAGATGTATTGAAGAACTTGTCAGCAGCTATGAGCAGGACACCATTATTATCCTGTGCCCACCTGGAGTCCTGGAGCTACTGGCCTCCTTGATATCTATTTGAAATTATGTATGAAGACTGTTCTGTAAGTAGTGTACTTAAAGGTTGTTAATTCTGCCCTGGTGTGAGTTAGTCAGGAATTCAATTCCTTTATGCCTTTCAGTGACCCCTTATGAATTTGGAGATTCTGTAAGTGCCATTTTGCAATGTTAATCTGGTACTTGAAAGTGTTATTTGTCATCATTGACTATTTGATACTATTGATGATAATTTCTGTTTGTTGTCAACCTTATGGCCTTCTCTGGGGTGAGTTATTGGATTTGGCCCGTAACTAAAGTTGTGTGCACTCAGCCTAAAGGTAATCACACGTAGGTCACGTGTGTGTGCGTGCTACTCTCTTACTCCATGTTGAGGAGCCCTTCGGCTTATGGGTGTACATTATAACTGGCCATCTGCCGTTCGGTGTGTATCCAAATTACGGTGTCTATTAGTCCTTAAGAGACCCTATTAAAGCTATACCTTGACTCATTTAATCTTGTTTGATTATTATATGGTTGTTCTTTTAAATGACTTTGTACATTATTTCTTGCTATTTCTAGAAAGATTAACTTGCAATGTTTATGAACAAGCCACTCCTATACTGCAGCTTTAATAGTTGGTTACCTTGAAAATAATCTTTACTTGACCACTTAAGTATAGCTACCTATGGTAATTTCTATCGAACTTGTTTGCTGTTTGTTGTTTGGTATACGTTGACAGCCTTGTATTGGCAGCACTTGACACACTACTTTTCTGCTGGTCTGGGGCAGCAACGTATTTTCCTTCTGCTTCAGAAGCTTTCTCGTCATCACACAAGAACTAAGTTTGGACAGGCCACACGTGCTTCTGCAGATCTCCTGTTCCAGCCTCAAGTTAAGTAGTTTATTTTCTTTCTTTTAGTATCGTGCCATGATGAGGGTGCCACCAGGTTAGTACTTGGCTTTAGTGATTTTGGGAAAGTAACTTACTCATTGTTTCTATTATTGTAAGGCCCTTGTAGACATGTGATAAAACCCTTTGGGCAAACTTGAGCACTGAGTTTCTTGATTTCTTTAAAAAGATAGGGTTTTCAGTGCCATTATCATTTTAATAGTGTTTTAGGGGACCCGTAGTTTATTTAGTACTTAACTTGATTTATGTGCACAATCTTGTGGCTAATCAGTGAACCATTACTGTTTGCTTTGATTTTTACACATGGGTACAGTTTGTCCAGCTTGGCTGTATCTTGTCTATACGTCATCATTTGCTTTACACTCCCTAGTATTGTTAATAAAAGGAAAATTTGATGTGATTATGTACCTCCTAGTGGTGAGGCGGCTAATTTACTTTGGATACCAACGTTATATGTACTTTTGTGTAATTTCTTGCCTTGAAATACGCCTGGGGCTTATTGTTGCAGTTGAAATGTGTATGCACTCTAATGCCGAAATGAGCTCATTGTGAATGATTTATAAAATAAAACCATTTAAAGAGCAGCATAGCTGGCTGATATTCATAACAATCATGCCATTATAAGACATATTTTGCGCTGCAGGCTCCAAAGAACAAAATTTTATATATTTTATTTAACATTTGTTGAGCTTATGTCCTTCTGGGATTAGCCCGCAGTTGTGATACTAGTCACAGGGACAGAGTGCTCCCACAAGTTTATTTAATCATTTAACTCCTTGTAACCAGGCCACCATTGTATTGCACAGTTGACGTGTTCTTCAAGTACAATTTGTAGTTTTATGTGCAATGCAAATGTCCTTAAGCCTCCTGACATTAATTTAAAAACCTTAATTAGCTATATGAATTTGGCAAGAACCTTGATAACTGTTAGTTGGCTAATGATAGAATTGTTATTAATAAGAAATAAATGTTTGGGAATGGTAAAATGACACATCACATTGGGCCACTCTTCCATGCACTTTCCTTGAATTAATCCCAATCCCTGACCTGGGTCTCAATATAATACGATACTGCAGTGCTTGTGTTATTCCAAATTATGAAGCAATGTTCCTTTGGACATGCATGCTGACTACAGCCATTATAAAATACATGAAGAGTATTCACTCCTGCAAATATGGACAACCACCAACTGTATAGTCAAATGACTACACTGAAAATTTGTGCCGGACCAGGACTCGTACCCAGATTTCCTCTTTATCACGAGTGGTCGTCTTACCATTTGGCTACCACAGCATGACTCACAGTCAGATCCAAACTTCCATATGCCATCGACCATATACCTACAACCTGTGCTCATACATTCATTATGTATATTTCCATACAGAGGAGACATTTTACTTTAAAATTGTTTACATGGTGTCAGCAGATAAATATGACATTGCAGTGCCTGTGTTGCTCTGAACTAGGATGCAACAGTCCTTCATACATGCTTGCAAGCATGCAAATATATGGAAATGAAGGAACATTGCATCATAATCACAGGCATGTCTGAAGGAGCACTGCATCATAATTTGGAATAACGCAGGCACTGCAATACCTCATTTATCAGCTGACCCTGAGCAAATGACTTTCACGTAAAATGTCTCCTCTGCAAGGAAATATACATAATGGATGTATGAGTACAGGTTCTAACATATGGTTGACGACATATAGAAGTTTCGATAGCCAAATGGTAAGGCGACTGCTTGCAGCTTGACGGAAATCCAAGTTCAAGTCGTGGTCCATCACAAATTTTCATTGTAGTCATTCCATTATACAGCTGATGGTTGTCCATATTTGCAACAGCAAATACATTTCATGTACCTGTTATGGGGTTGCCCAGCTTGAAGCAGGTGATGACTGTCCAGTGGACCTCTGGTGGGCCCTCTGTAGGAACCTCTGGCGCCCACACTAAAGTCCATTTGTGCAAACTCATAATCGGTGAAGTGCTGCCACCTGTGTTAATTCCACATAGCAGCAAGTGGGTGGTCTGTCCTTTTTGTGGATGTTACTGCACCTGGGATGCATTTCCCATGCCAGCAAGCTTGGCCTTTCTCGTGCCACCTTCTCACCCTTGCTGGCCAGTTCCACAGGAGTGACGACAACTGACATGTGGAGTCAGCTTGGATGCTGGTATTAGTTGTTCATTTCTGGTTGTACCATACTCATCTCTAACAGAAAAGCCAATTCCAAAACTTGGTTCAGAGGTGCCCTTCCCCAGTACAGTTTGTATACCAGTACTGACAAAGTCCATAACTCTCAGACAATGGGAAGAGTTAGGATACAATAAAGGAAGAACGGGCACTGTGAGCCACACTTCATCTCACTCTTCCACATAGGCCAAACCAGCTTGAGTGGCCCTAAGAGTAGCTACACTACTGCCAGCCATGCCCCTCTGCACAATGGTAGCATACAAATCCTCTCACCCATGCAGGCAATGCTATGTTAAGGCAAACCATACTTCTTAATCTACTGATGATGACCTGAAACTAACTGATAAGTCAAACATACTCTTAACAAAGAAGAAACAAGAAGCAACACTTCAGATAAACAATACTTGCATTTGCCTTTCAGTTAAGCAGCTATGCTTGTCAGTATTTACTTACCTATAATTGTGACTGATAACCCACTTAGGAGTTCCAAATCGACGTATCCAGAGACATTCCATGTGCAATATTGTGCCAGGGTATACTATTAGCCGTCCGTCATTGCTCTGTGCTATAGGGCCTAACTGATGACGAAAAAGTATTGTTGGGGGTTTCTCCACTGTAAAAAAAAATCATTATTACTGAGTTTAATGTCCGAGATTCTCAAAAAACATTCCACAGAAAATTCCATACATTATGGTGAACTTCATTTCCATATATTTCACTTACATGCTATTTTTGTAGACTGCAGGACAATTTAACAAAGATTTCTATCAACACATATGCAAAATCAAATAACATACTGGTTTTAAACAACAATGAAAACAATCAATTATTGATAAAATTATTTAATTGGATGGACAAAAAAGTCTACTCACCAAGTGGCAGCAGAACACAAATATAAAATACTGTTGTGTTTGGCAAGCTTTTGGAGCCAGTGGCTCCTTCTTTAGGCAGGAGGGTTGAAAGGGAAGGAAGAAGGGTGAAGGAAAAGGAGGTCTAAGAAAAGGGGTAGATTTTGGGAAAGTCACCGAGAACCACAGCTCAGAGGAGACTTACCATATGAGATGAGAAGGAAAGACTTACTGCAGTCTTTCCTTCTCACCCCGTACAGTAAGTCACCACTGACCTGTGGTTCTGGTTGACTTTCACAAAATCGAGCCCCTTTCTGAGACCTCTCCACTCCTCTTCCTTCACCCTTCTTCCTTCCCCTTCTACAGTTCATAGTGAACCCTGGCCTCTTCAACAACTCTCTGCCAGTTATTACAGTCCAAAGCTCAATCTTTCCATTCCCTATAGCCCATTTTCTGCCAGGTCTTCCATGATTCCCTCTATCTGTCTGATTCTTGGAGGGGCCCCATCCTCTTTGCCCCCTGGATTTCCATTTAATAACCTCTGTATCACTCATCAGTGCCATATACCTGGTGCATCTCAATCTTGTTGACTTCACTATTCTTCTAATAGGTGGATCTTTATAAACAGCGTGCAGCTCATGACTGTACCTGCTCCTCCATCTTCCTCTACCACAGGTTGGACCAGTGAATCTTTGAAGTATCCTTCTCTCAAAGGCATCTAGCATTCCAATATATTTCGATGTTAATGACCAAGTTTCCAAAAAGTTTCCAAAGTATATGTAAGAACTGCTATTATTAGTGTTTTATAAATCACTGACTATTAGTCTTTGTTTAATTTGATAAGAGGTCTCATTTGAATGG
Source organism: Schistocerca serialis cubense (assembly GCF_023864345.2). Classification (NCBI taxonomy): domain Eukaryota; kingdom Metazoa; phylum Arthropoda; class Insecta; order Orthoptera; family Acrididae; genus Schistocerca; species Schistocerca serialis. Next base: position 484,296,680 of record NC_064645.1, on the reverse strand, counting down.
GTCACTGTTGATGCCAGATATTTTAAACTACTAATCTCTCTCAAAACCATAATTACCCAACATTATTGAGGGTACCATGTTGTTGAAACTGTATATATGTCATCGAAACAGCTGAGTATTTGCACTGATTTATAAAAGATTATTCCACTGTTCAGCTGGTATGTACCCCTCATGATCCCCTCCAAGGCAGCATTACAAGGGAGACACATGCAAGCATGTCTCCTTGCCTTGCACCATCTTGTAAAGGATGTGGCAGAAGCACAGGCTATTTCAATTCATCTCTAAAAGTGAAATGGTATTATTGGCAGCACTGAATATTTGTCATATGTTTCAGGTAGGTTTGTCATTTGCTGAAATGAAGTGCTGGAGTGGGCCTGAAGTTGCCAAGGCTGTGCAGGCCTTTTACAAAAATGATGACCATGACAGCTGCCTCTAGAAGGGAATACTGTCTTCACTCCAAGCTATGATGGGATGATTCTGTACCATTGGCATATACAGTGAAAATCTTTGAAGGAACAGGAAATATACTTAAGGTGAAATCACCAGTAAGGCTAATTAAAGTTGTCACTCACAGGAACCAATAGAGGAGGTGTGAAGCGTTCTAACCAACAGACCAAAGCATTTTGTGAGGCAAAGTGTGGCAATAGTGGTTACGTCCAGTCATAGTGTGCACAGAGTATCATCTAATTATTTGAAGTTGCAACTGTACAGGATACAACAGGCTGCACAACAATTCAATGAGAGTGATTATGAAAAGTGAATGACTCCATCAGTTGAGCTGTTGATTAAAATTAGGGACAATGGAGGCTTCTTAAATTAGCTATGGATGAGTGATGAAGCACATTTTCATTTCATTCCAATGATTATGGCAACAAACAAAACCCTCATTAATGGTGCAGAGGTAATCCTCATGAACTCCATCAACGCTCCTTACACAGCCAGAAAGTCACCATGTGGAGCACAGTCTCTTCAGTTTGCAAAATCAGGCTTTCTTTTTTGAGGATGAACATGGATGGGCAACCACAATCACATCTCAGTGATATGCTGCCATGGTTGACACATTTCTTGCTGTTGAACTTGAACAGTTTCCTGCAAACAAGTATTGGTCTCCGCAAGACGATGCTACATAACACTGTGTTCAAATTTCAATGGCAGCAGTGTGCAGAGTGCTTGGTAACCACATAATTTCAAGAAATGTGGACTTTTGTGGCCTCCCAGACTCCCTGACTAAATGGTCTGTGATTAATTTCTTTTGGGGTTCCTGAAACATAGAGTGTATGCTAAATGTCTGCACACAACTGCGGGACTGAAAGATACCATTTGTGCACAAATCAGGAACATTCCTATACAGATGCTCAAATGTGCCTCGAACAATTTACATCACAGACTGTCTGAGTCTCAACATAACAATGGTGGTCACCTACATGAGATCATTTTCAAAACATGAATGATGCATGAAATAGCAATACTTAAGGGATTTCATTGTTGTGACTGAAAATGTTTCACAGTATAATCCTGGACCTGTTTTGTTGTATCCAAATCAGTCCATTTTTCACCACACCCTGTACATCAGTGCTATGAAGACACTTTGCTGAAACTGTCAGTGGCATAAAGTCAAAATGCCCAGAAATGCTGTCGGATGGACTCATCCTGTTGCACGACAATGCCACATCCAGAAGGAGTGAAATTGCCATTATGAACAAACCAAGTGCCCTAGAAGTTCCCAGAGGGGTTCAACACAGTTCTGTCCTTGAACCAATCCTGTTCTTGATATATATGAATGATTTACTTTCTCTTGTGCCATAAAAGTCTCTAATATATGCTGGCAAAACTACTCTTGTGACTAGTAATTAATGTTCAGGTAAGGTAAATAAGGTAACAAATGTTATAGTCAAAATGTTTGCAAACTGGCTCATCCCAACAGATTTATGATAAATAATAGTAAAACTGAAACTGTTAACTTTTATTCCTAACATTGAGGGTGACTCAGTAAAACTGCTGGAAAATCACATGGATCCCAAGTTGGTATGGAATGTGGAGCTGTGTATCACACTGTTCAGACTGATAATCCCATTGTGTAAATTAATACACTTATTTAGTAAATAACAACCATTGTCCTCCTACTATGCATTCTTATTATTCTGAGGGCATCCAAAATCATGCACAGAGTGTGTTCATCAGTAGATGATAACGATTGTCCTCCTACTACGCATTCTTCCATTCAAATTTGGTGATTGGAGTTATTCTGTGGGCACCTCGCCTGATGCACAGAGTGCGTTCACGTGGCAAAATAATAACTCAAGTCAACCATTGGCATTGGAACCATGTTAGACACTTTTCAAGGATATGAACAGATTAATCACTCTAAGTTAAGAGCTTTCCCTCTTTAAATAAAAAAAAATCTGATCCGAGCTTACCATGCAGAAGCACTGTCTACAACAAGAAATATAAAAATAGCCTAAATATCAAACAATGGAAAGTCCAGGATAGAATAACAACAATATTATGAAAAAGATAGATTGCTACTTACTATATAGAGAAGGTGTTGAGTTGCAGAAAAATGAAAAGACTGCTATTCATTTTAGTCTGGCCGCAGCAACCAGAGACAGTGGTCATGTGTGTGTGAGTTCTGTTTGTGTGAATGCATGTGTGTGCTCTACTTCAGAAGAATCCCTTTTGGCCAAAAGCAAAACGCACAGCAGTCGTTTTGTTGTGGCTGTCTGCAACCCAACAAGTCCTCTATATGGTGAGCAACAATCTATCATTTTCATAATATTTAATAGCCTAAACATGGAACATAGAAGAAAGAGCAAATACCACAACAGCTTTAAATATATTGCTGCAAAGCTGTATAACAAATTACCACTGTCAGTGAGAGAGTTGCTCACTAAGGAGTTTCAAAGGTATTTGCCAAATCTGTTAATGGACAAATGTATGTATGAAGTAGAAGAATTTTAGTGGAAATATTAATGTGTATGATGTAGAAATGCTTAAGTATTTGTAAGATTCCTTGTCATGACTTTAAATGTACAAAAATTCTCAGTAAACACATTTGTTTTCTGAACAAACTTGTACTGATCATTACAAATATTTTACTTGTAAAACTGATGATATCCATCTTAATGAGAACTCACTAATGACAAGGATGTATTAGTCTATTTTAAAAGAAATTTTGGTAGGCTGACTAACTCACAAGCATAGTCATTCTGTTGATTCAGTCCAAAACACACAGGTTTCTGTCCATCCCATTCTCCACCAATACAACGCCTGTGACTTGAACCAATCATGGCATATTTTCCAATGTCAACACAGCGAGATACCTACACATGAGGAAAATAAAGTTGATTTTATTTATTTTTCTATCAATATGTATTAAGGACTGTGATACCAATTTTATATCAAATTTAAATTTTAAGGTAACAGATATTTTACACAGACATATAATAAAATATTATTACTAAAACTTGTACATCTAGAGTTGTCTCTGAAATAGTAGTTTATTTGCTGAAGTTCTCTTCTTCTTCACCATCTAAAATAAAAGTTTTTATCAACAAATTGTAACTCCAGTGATAGCCAGCATTAATGGCTTGAAGAGCAGTATGCTAAAATGCCCCTCTGTTACGATGTCCAGGGACAAAGGCTAGTACAGTGGACAGTTAGCAGCACACAGTGTATGGCACTTGACATTCAACTGTCTTCCCTCTCCTCCTCCCACTCCCTAAGAGAAACAATGCCTATCAGTTGTGTACAATGGGATATTTCAGTGTGCTTATCAAAAGGTAAATTCTAATAAAAAAAGATAGTAAAATTGCAATACTGGAATTTTCTGCAAGTGCTTTATGGGGGCTGAAAAGATTTCTGTAATGAACAGGTACGAAATACCAATTTTTTTTAGTGAAGTTAATTGAAGGCTAATTCATTCGACCTTCTGTCAAATGTGTATCTGATAAATAACTATCCATAAGATGTTAATAAGTAGTACATTTACATATTTACAAGGTGCTAATTCCACAAAAAGATATAAGTGAAAGCAGAAATATGCAGTTTCAGTTGCCCTATAAGCATAAATGGACAAATACAAGTTTCATTCATTTATTAATTGTGTTCCATGGATCCCACAAAGAAGGAACACCTTCACAGATGTGGAGCACATTCACACATACTTTAACTCTTAGAAACTTAAGATGTATACTGTATTAACAATAAATTATGACACCAGATAAATAACAATAAATTATAACACCAGCTAAATGTGATCAATTATGACAGCAGCTAAATGTTAGCAGGAACACTACCATTCTGACTAAATCAGTTGCTTCCTCAATTAGTTTAAATAACTGCTCTTTATCTGCTACCGGTCACTCAAAATGTACATGATTTCATTGCTAGACTTCAAAGAAAATAGTTACCAGTATCTATAAAACATCAACTCAATGGGGTTAGGGATTGTGTCAGATGGTGTAGCTAATGGGAAAGAGGAGAGGAAGAGTGAGAAGGAGGGTTGAGGAAGAACAGCTGACAAGTGGTAGTGAGAGGCAGACAGTGTGTGGGACAACAATGTGGTGCCAGAGAGCTCCCTCTAACACTTGCAGGGGAAGTTTTGCATGGCGCACATTGATGTAGAGGTGTTAAATATAATGGGAAGACAGAAAAGAGGAAGAGGGAGTCAGTGGAGAAGAGGGTGTGACTACAAGATGAGTGAAGCTAAGTTTATGTAGTGAAGCTAAGTTTATGTAGTGGAGCTGGAGATGGAGGTAGGTGTGGGGCAGGGGCTAATGGAGACTGAGGCCAGGAGGACTGCATGGTCACACAATGTATTACAAGGGTGAATCCCATTACTGCAGTTAAGAAAAGGTGATGTTGGGGGAAAGGATCCAGGAGAAAGTTGTGAAGCACCCATTGAAGTTGAGCACCTTGTGACCAACAGCGTATTCTATCATTGGGCGATTAACTCTAGTTTTTGTCACAGTTTGGAAGTGGCCATTCATTCAGGTGGATAGTTCATTAATGGTCATTCTCCCATAAAATGCTGTGCTCAGGTTGCAGAAGAGCTGGAACGTGATATGGCTGCTTTCACAGGTGGATTAGCTGATAGGAAAGGAACCATAAAAGAATTCAGAAGGAGGTTATTTGTTTTATTTCTGAATTAAATATATTGAGCTGCTTTTTTTGTCCTTAAATAAGTCATAAATTTATTCTATACCATTTGAAAACTTACTGGCATTACAACTTTTGAGAAAATTAAACAATGGAAAATCCAGGATCAAATAATGACAATATGAAAAGGATAGTTGCTACTCACCATATAGTGGAGATGCCGAGATGCAGATCGGCACAACATAAAGAATGTCAAACCAAGCTTTTGGCCAAACAAGCTTTCATCAGAATTAAACACACACACACACACACACACACACACACACACACACACACACCAGTGCAACTCGCACAAAAAAGGCCAAAGTCTCTGGCTGCCAAGGCCAAAATTTTGACAAAAGATATTCTACATACTAAGCAAACCTTAGCTACACAATATTTTTGGAAACTTACCAGGACAGATCCAGGAGGAAATTCTACAACTTCTTCAGTTATGTGTTGGTCATTGTAGAAAGACACAAGATTTGGCTCTGTGTTGCGGTAGATGCACGTACTATTTTTCATTTCTGTATGACCATCCTGAGCTTCATCACCTTCTGAAAATGATGGTTATTTAATAGATTTTATGGAATAACAGATCATCTGCACTTCAAATTCTTCAGTAATACACTAATAAATACATCATAAGAAAGAGAATACCAAGTGAAAAACTTCACTAATGACGGCATACAATATAGCAAATAAAATACAACTAAAAGTTAACTATGAGTTGACATCAAGCACTTAAACTGAAGATTCATTAAGTTTGAATTTTTTATATGTCTGGGATTCCTGATTGCCAATGGCTATGTATTAGTGACATATTTCAAAACATTTCTATTCAAATGACAAGTTCATACCTATTTTTCTTGTACTTCATAAAATGGTCACTAAAAGTTTCTACTGAAACTCTGATTAGAACAGGTATTGCCGGCTGTTGACCCAATACACTGAGGTCACAAAATTCAAGAGACATATGGAATTATCTGGACTTATGACAAGATTTTTGGTTCCAAACTTAACAAACACAGCGTACAGGAAAACATGAGTGAGTGATATCTCTGGCTACATACAGTAACAAGTAAAGACAAAGAATAAATAACATTGGTGGTCGTGCAGTTGAACTGCACGTGCCAATTCTCAACACCAGTGATCAATAAACATGTTGCCTTTTCATAGCATCAGACAGTGAGCTGCCCTCCTGTGTTGGTTGACTCCATAATGCACAAAAAACAGAAAAAAACAGGTGTACTTTCTTCTTTACCCTATTCTCAACCCATTATCTCAAGAGCACAAGAAATCGTGCAATATTCCATATTTAGGAAAAATCTCTCTGAATGCAGGCCAAAAGCTTAATCCAGGAACCTTAAACATAATTTTATGTGTACAACACTGCTGGACACTTTATGCCCAATTGTAAAGACAGCAGTTCAGCTTCACGAAAGACTGAAATATACAAAATCACTTATAATTGTAGCAAATTCTACACAGGTCAACCTGGCAGGGCAACTTGTACCAACTTGAAGGAACACCATAAAGTTCGAAATTTAGAAAAGGAGACTCTACTTTTGCAGACCACCTGCTTTGAGAAAGTCATGAAGTCTTACAGCACATCCCTAGGGGTGGGGGGAAGGGGGGGGGGGGGGGAAGATGAATTACCTTAAAATTAAAATAAAGGAAACTAACAAACATATGTTCATTTTCCAAATCTCTGTACTGAATGACCAGACACAGTTCCCTCACTCACCATTTCTAACTGCAAATACTACTCATAATCATATCAATATCTTGTTGTAAATTACCTCTCTTGCTCACATATCCCATTTTTCCTTTATTTCAGTAACTGTAATTTCAACTGTCCTATTAAAAAAATCCCCCCATGAACCATGGACCTTGCCGTTGGTGGGGAGGCTTGCGTGCCTCAGCGATACAGATGGCCGTACCGTAGGTGCAACCACAATGGAGGGGTATCTGTTGAGAGGCCAGACAAACATGTGGTTCCTGAAGAGGGGCAGCAGCCTTTTCAGTAGTTGCAGGGGCAACAGTCTGGATAATTGACTGATCTGGCCTTGTAACATTAACCAAAACGGGCTTGCTGTGCTGGTACTGCGAACAGCTGAAAGCAAGGGGAAACTACAGCCGTAATTTTTCCCGAGGACATGCAGCTTTACTGTATGATTAAATGATGATGGCGTCCTCTTGGGTAAAATATTCCGGAGGTAAAATAGTCCCCCATTCGGATCTCCGGGCGGGGACTACTCAAGAGGACGTCGTTATCAGGAGAAAGAAAATTGGCATTCTACGGATCGGAGCGTGGAATGTCAGATCCCATAATCGGGCAGGTAGGTTAGAAAATTTAAAAAGGGAAATGGATAGGTTAAAGTTAGATATAGTGGGAACTGGTGAAGTTCGGTGGCAGGAGGAACAAGACTTTTGGTCAGGTGATTACAGGGTTATAAATACAAAATCAAATAGGGGTAATGCAGGAGTAGGTTTAATAATGAATAAAAAAATAGGAGTGCGGGTAAACTACTACAAACAGCATAGCGAACGCATTATTGTGGCCAAGATAGACACAAAGCCCATGTCTACTACAGTAGTACAAGTTTATATGCCAACTAGCTCTGCAGATGATGAAGAAATTGATGAAATGTATGACGAGATAAAAGAAATTATTCAGGTAGTGAAGGGAGACGAAAATTTAATAGTCATGGGTGACTGGAATTTGTCAGTAGGAAAAGGGAGAGAAGGAAACATAGTAGGTGAATATGGATTGGGGGGAAGAAATGAAAGACGAAGCCGCCTTGTAGAATTTTGCACAGAGCATAACTTAATCATAGCTAACACTTGGTTCAAGAATCATGAAAGAAGGTTGTATACCTGGAAGAATCCTGGAGATACTAAAAGGTACCAGATAGATTACATAATGGTAAGACAGAAATTTAGGAACCAGGTTTTAAATTGTAAGACATTTCCAGGGGCAGATGTGGATTCTGGCCACAATCTATTGGTTATGAACTGCAGATTGAAACTGAAGAAACTGCAAAAAGGCGGGAATTTAAGGAGATGGGACCTGGATAAACTGAAAGAACCAGAGGTTGTAGAGAGTTTCAGGGAGAGCATAAGGGAACAATTGACAGGAATGGGGGAAAGAAATACAGTAGAAGAAGAATGGGTAGCTTTGAGGGATGAAGTAGTGAAGGCAGCAGAGGATCAAGTAGGTAAAAAGACGAGGGCTAATAGAAATCCTTGGGTAACAGAAGAAATATTGAACTTAATTGACGAAAGGAGAAAATATAAAAATGCAGTAAATGAAGCAGGCAAAAAGGAATACAAACGTCTCAAAAATGAGATCGACAGGAAGTGCAAAATGGCTAAGCAGGGATGGCTAGAGGACAAATGTGAGGATGTAGAGGCTTGTCTCACTAGGGGTAAGATAGATACTGCCTACAGGAAAATTAAAGAGACCTTTGGAGAGAAGAGAACCACTTGTATGAATATCAAGAGCTCAGATGGCAACCCAGTTCTAAGCAAAGAAGGGAAGGCCGAAAGGTGGAAGGAGTATATGGAGGGTTTATACAAGGGCGATGTACTTGAGGACAATATTATGGAAATGGAAGAGGATGCAGATGAAGAAGAAATGGGAGATAAGATACTGCGTGAAGAGTTTGACAGAGCACTGAAAGACCTGAGTCGAAACATGGCCCCGGGAGTAGACAACATTCCATTAGAACTACTGATGGCCTTGGGAGAGCCAGTCCTGACAAAACTCTACCATCTGGTGAGCAAGATGTATGAGACAGGCAAAATACCCACAGACTTCAAGACGAATATAATAATTCCAATCCCAAAGAAAGCAGGTGTTGACAGATGTGAAAATTACCAAACTATCAGTTTAATAAGTCACAGCTGCAAAATACTAACGCGAATTCTTTACAGATGAATGGAAAAACTGGTAGTAGCGGACCTCGGGGAAGATCAGTTTGGATTCCGTAGAAATGTTGGAACACGTGAGGCAATACTAACCTTACGACTTATCTTAGAAGAAAGATTAAGAAAAGGCAAACCTACGTTTCTAGCATTTGTAGACTTAGAGAAAGCTTTTGACAACGTTAACTGGAATACTGTCTTTCAAATTCTGAAGGTGGCAGGGGTAAAATACAGGGAGCGAAAGGCTATTTACAATTTGTACAGAAACCAGATGGCAGTTATAAGAGTCGAGGGGCATGAAAGGGAAGCAGTGGTTGGGAAAGGAGTGAGACAGGGTTGTAGCCTCTCCCCGATGTTATTCAATCTGTATATCGAGCAAGCAGTAAAGGAAACAAAAGAAAAATTTGGAGTAGGTATTAAAATTCATGGAGCAGAAGTAAAAACTTTGAGGTTCGCCGATGACATTGTAATTCTGTCAGAGACAGCAAAGGACATGGAAGAGCAGTTGAACGGAATGGACAGTGTCTTGAAAGGAGGATATAAGATGAAGATCAACAAAAGCAAAACGAGGATAATGGAATGTAGTCAAATTAAATCGGGTGATGCTGAGGGGATTAGATTAGGAAATGAGACACTTAAAGTAGTAAAGGAGTTTTGCTATTTAGGGAGTAAAATAACTGATGATGGTTGAAGTAGAGAGGGTATAAAATGTAGACTGGCAATGGCAAGGAAATCATTTCTGAAGAAGAGAAATTTGTTAACATCGAGTATAGATTTAAGTGTCAGGAAGTCGTTTCTGAAAGTATTTGTATGGAGTGTAGCCATGTATGGAAGTGAAACATGGACGATAACCAGTTTTGACAAGAAGAGAATAGAAGCTTTCGAAATGTGGTGCTACAGAAGAATGCTGAAGATAAGGTGGGTAGATCACGTAACTAATGAGGAGGTATTGAATAGGATTGGGGAGAAGAGAAGTTTGTGGCACAACTTGACCAGAAGAAGGGATCGGTTGGTAGGACATGTTTTGAGGCATCAAGGGATCACAAATTTAGCATTGGAGGGAAAAAACGTAGAGGGAGACCAAGAGATCAATACACTAAGCAGATTCAGAAGGATGTAGGTTGCAGTAGGTACTGGGAGATGAAGAAGCTTGCACAGGATAGAGCAGCATGGAGAGCTGCATCAAACCAGTCTCAGGACTGAAGACCACAACAACAACAACATTAAAAAAATTAAAAAATATACTTTGTGTAATCACAGTTGCTTCATGTACCTGCTTAATCTTGCTAAGATACCTTATCTGTATGTAATATAGGACATGCTGAAGACGAGATTATTCGGGTCAGCCTCTCCTTGATATATGTCACTGACATTTATTGTTCAGTTTATTTTCTTCTCAGAACAAATGTTGTAATTTGTTACACCTGTATAATTTCATTAGTTAATGTGTCACATATTTTGTCAAGTCAAATAATCTTCATCACATTTAAAAATAGTTCGTTTCATTTTAGTCCTAAATCAAATGTTAACAGTTGTCATCTGTGGAAACCGACATCCCTGTAGATGTACTAATTGAAAATCTTTGATCCTACAAAAATTTTACTGCTACACGTATTTATCTTCATACCTGATGATGACATAATAACCAAAAACTGGTTTGTAAAACAAATAATAAATATTGTCAAGTATTACAGCAGTGTTGTGTGTGTTTTCATTCATAATGCACAAAATATTCTACCAAGAACTGATGGAACAATCAATCAAATAAAATGAGAAGTCCAAAAAATCTATTTGTTGACAATACCAGTGCATTATTGTCTGCAACAATAAACTATAAAAAAAAAAAAAAAAAAAAAAAACGCCAATGCTATACGAGATCTGGGTCTGTGGGATCAGCAGGGCTTTACATGGAATACACAAGTAAGTAATTTCTTGAAAACACCCAGCACTGTGCTACCGTCTGTGGATGCTAAAAACTACATCTAGTAAACAAATAGTGGTACAGGGATAATATTCTAACATTTTCCTGACGACCGGAGACTGTGTGGTACTGGGTTGCAAGACTCACATGTCTCTCGCAGGTGATTTACGTATTGTGTGCAGCCGATCTTCTTCTCAGGACAGATGGCTGTGTCAATCATCACAATGCTTCTTCTCCAAAGATTTTGTGCTGGTTAGGGACATGATACTGAACTATTTCTCTACTTTTGAAATGATTTCTTACTCTCAGAATACTTTCACATCAAGTTCGCCATATTTTCTTCTTCACAATAAAACAACTACACAAGTTTCACATGCACTTTCAAGTCTCGCAAATCAACTACATCTGGAAAACCTTAGTACTCAACATATGCCATTATAGTCTCTTTTGGTTTTAGTAACCCTTGTCAAAACAGTTCTTACTCCTATCAAGTCAAACAACAAAGTATATGAGTCTCTAGATAAAACCTATTTCATTTGTTCGCGACAGTCACTACTGTTTCACTGCCAAAAAGTAGCTCTTGATTACTCCTTGTACTTGGCATATGGCTTCCAAGGCGTGCGCGGCCACCACTTGTCAGTGCCAACAGACTGCCACAATTTTAGTCTTCTTGTAACACACGCCCGTCCTGCACACACACAAACCGTGGCACAGTAGACACATTTCCACTCTCACACACTCATCCTTAAAATATCGTGTATTCGAGATGGTGGAAATACAAGTGTCTCTAGAATTTACTCTGAAGTTCTCAAGGCACTACAATATGCACATTTCCATTTACTGCTTCAGTATGGAATCATTTTCTGCAGCAATGCTACCCAGATGATAAACACATTTAGAATGCAAAAGAAAGCACTGAGGATAATTTGCGGTCTTAAAAATTAAGTATTATATACCTAATTTTTCTGAATTAAGTGTTTCAGTTTTGTTTATACTTAAAACAATCTTACTCACTAGGGAATATGTCATGGAAACTGATAAACTGATGTATAAAAAAGACAACAACTATAATATGATACCAGAGGACAGTCAAATATTCACCAAGTGATTTCAAGAATATCATCCTATTAGGAAAGAGTATTTGAGTGAGGAGTCACATTATACAGTAACACATCAGAAGAAATAAAGATTTCTCTAGAGCCAGTATTTAACAGATTAAAGCAATTCCTAATAAAACAATCTTTTATTCTGTATAACAATACCTAATCTGAAAAAATAGTATTCCTTCTTCAAATGTAGATCAACCAAACAAAGTCAAGAGTGTAAGAATGTATATGTTTTTTCCTTTCCATTTTATATAGTATGTTATGTTGTTTAGACCTGTCTGGCATCACTCGTGCAAATTGTGCTCTAAGCTATAGCTGAACCACTAATTCTACAATACAATTTTTGGGCAATACTGTTCCTTCTGCACATAAATGTATTACTCTTAAACAGTAAAAATATGTTACCTTCATCATATTTTAGTTTTAGTACACCACCATGAACATACTGTAGAAGCAAGATTCAGAGAACCAATATAAACATATATCTCCAGCTTCTTTTCTCTTCCATTTTCTTAGTGTATTTTTCACATCTTTGTATGCCCTACAACTTTATCTCTTCTGTTAAGCTTCTTTTCTCTTCCATTTTCTTAGTGTATTTTTCAAATCTTTGTATGCCTACAACTTTATCTCTTCTGTGAACTTAGTTAATGAATTGTTGGTCATCTTAAAACATCATTTGTCAGATAATAGCTCACCAAATCTCTTCATTTTCTTTTAAATTATTCATCTAATGGTTTCTTATTTCCATCAGTCTAGACCATGCAATATTAACATCCTTCTACACAATCACACCTACAATGATTATAGCATCATCTGATTCAGCATTTCCATCACACATCTTCAGTTTTCCGTTGTGTATCATAGGAAAACAATTAAAGCATTTTTTTTAATAAGACCAATGACTGACATTATGAAATCATAATTTTAAAAATGGCTTCTTTTCTTAATTTTATTCTTTTCTTAGAATTCAGTGATTATTCTTAACTTCTTCCATCATATATTATATCATTCTGAGACTCAGAAGGTTATTATTCACATTCCTGCCAGCTTTTCAAATCAGTCAGTCTTAGAAATATATTTACTTTGTCAGACAAGAAGTGTTGCTAACAAGTGACATTATCTTTCAGTTTTGAACTTTTTCTTCAATTTTGTGGTTTTCTTCCATGTCCTTCACTGCTCTATTCACAAATGACATATAATAATTTTGCAAGCCTCCTACAGACCTGTAAAACTTACATATGATCATTGTTTCAATTGACATAATTGCTAAAAATAGCTTTAATTAGATGTAAAGAATGTATGGCATGAACACCACATGGTCTCAGTTTCTGAAGGTTAGGAAAAGAAATCTCTAAGCACTCATTCAGGGTTACCAATTATCCAAATTTACTTCTGTTATGACGTGTTGAAGGTGAAACAGAAAAAAATGTAAACACATAAATGAGTAGTATCATACGTATCTAATAATCAAGATAACTACTTACCACAATTAAGGGATCTGCCCACCCAACTACCATCTTCACAAACAATCCGCCAAGTTGTCTTCTCCCCCATTATACTTGCTATGCAATTGAATGTCACTTCTGTTCCATCTGGAAAACTGAAAGGAGGTTTCTATCAGTTTCAATGAGACTGAAAGAGTAATCCTTATACGTATAATTTGAGTCTAGCCTCCTTCCACCCATTTTGAAATTAAAGCAGTAGGCCGTAAACACATCATATGCAATGAATGAGTCGTGGAATGTGTTCCAGATTATCTGATGGAAGCGATGTTTGGTCAAACATTTAGCTCAAAAATGTATCTATCTTTGGAGAGTAATAAGTGGGATGTGTAAACTGAGATTGTGAGGATTTCAGATTATAAATGGGAAAAAACAAAGCAAGAAAATCTTTTCTGAAAAAGATAAATTTGCTTATTAATGTACGGAAATCTGTGGTTGAGAATAACAAATTATTTGGGAATAAAGTAGACGATTCACCAAAAGGCAGAAGCATTGGGTGTAACACACACATACACACTGACTTGGACATGCCTGTCTCCCTACAGTGTGATCATTCAACTGCCAGCTCATGGGAGAGTGGGGAGCCTTCCATGGGCTAGCTAGGGATACAGGTAGAGAGGGCAGGTGGCAGATGGCTGGGCACGCGATTTCACAGACTAGGGCATGAGATGACAGCGTACAACTAGGTGACATATTGGGTGCAATATATAAGGGAGGGAAGAATTTTGGGTTGCTAGAAGTAAGTTATGCTGTTATAGGGAGTCGCATGGAACGTGGAGCTGTGTGTGTGGCTGTTGTAATAGATGTGGCAATAACTACAGCAGGTGACAAAAGTCACGTACAACAACATGTGTCGTGGCCGTTACAGATTGTGTTATAAAGGCGAGAGGGATGAAATGTAAGAGAAAGAAATGGACGGGCAATAGAGGGCAGCTAAATAAAGGAGATAGTAACAGAGGTTGGATGACACGAGGTTTGGATGGAAGGGGCCACTAGACGGTATAACAATGTACAGAAAGTTCTGTGCTGCCATCTCATGCCCTAGTCTAAGAAATCACGTGCCCAGCCACCTACGCCCCCTAGCTAGCCCACAGATAGCTCCCCACTCTCCCAAAAGCTGGCAGTCGAATGAGCACTGTAGGGAGACAGGTGTGTGTGTGTGTGTGTGTGTGTGTGTGTGTGTGTGTGTGTGTGTGTGTGTGTGTGTGTGTGTGTGTGTGTCCATGTTTCTCCTCCAGTTTGAGAAAAGTATTTCATTGTGAAAGCTAAAAAAGCAAAGCTCTGTACCTTTTGTTTGTCAATGACGCAGCGCTTCTGTCTTTTGTTGAGTTGTCTCCTTTATTCCCAAATAATTCATAAATTTGTTTATATCTGTTATAAATGTAAGTGCTAGGAAATCTTTTCTGAAGGTACTCAGCTAGCATATATCATTATACAGAAGTGAAATGTTGATGATAAACATATCAGACCAGAGGAGAATAGGTCTTGAAATGTGGTGCTACAGAAGAATACTGAAGAGAAAATGGATGGTCAGATAACTAATGAAGAAGTACTATATCACATTGGGGAAAAATAAATTCATTGCACAACTTGACTTAGAAGGGATCAGTTGATAAAACACATTCTGGGACATAAAGAAATTGTCTATTTAGTAATGGGAGGAAAATGTGAAAGGTGAAAATGTTATAGGGAGACTAAGATTAGATTGTAGCAAGCAGGTTCTCATGGATTTATGTTGTGATAATTATGTGGAGATGAAGTGACTTGCTCACAACAGAGTAATGTGGAGAGCTGCGTCAAATCTGTCTTCAGACTGAATCTCAGAACAAAAACAATATTAACAACAACATACTCATTGAAGAACAGTAATATGAGAAAAGACAGTCTGTTGTATCAGGACCGTAATTAAGGTAATGAGAAAGTGCGAGTTCCAGTGTGTTAACACAATACAGTGATACTCTGCTCTTTTACTGTGTTTTTGTTTCCACTGTGCCCTGAAAAGGAGAGACAGCAATTTCAAGAAATGGTGGACTATCAGTTATTGTCACAGATTCAAAGCCACTACAGATGAAGCTTTCACAAAACTTCAGCTGGGATAATGGAAGAGTATTTCATCCGATTTTAAGATGGTTGAAGATATTGTTTGGTGGCTAGAAACTAAATGAGGACAAACCTAAGAAAGGAAGCCTTCTTAAATCAAAAAGCATTAAACCTACTGATAATTGCAGATTTTGTGTATTAAAATTATAGGATAACAGTTATGTAGAATATGTATCGTGCCACTTACTAGATTTTGATAAACAAATTGATGAGGAAAATCTCCGCTACATCTTACTTATGAATTTAAGGACCACACTACATTGCTATGGGCCATTACGCTAATTCTACTAAGTACCACAGATCTGTACTGTTAATATACATGATCTGAACACTATAACTTTAAATGGAACATTTGACATAATGATTTTAAAGTGCAGGAGAAAAGAAAAGAAGCTATTGGTTTATAGAGAAAAAAAGTTTCCACGTATAACAGTTAGTGATCAATATTAGATAGTGTTCGATTCTGAAAAGCAAATTTTAGTATGGAAGAACTACATTAGTCTCTTTTTGCAGGCAAAAATGTGAAGATTGAAGGTAATGATGAGAAAAAAGTCAAACAGATCCATGAGTCATACAAGAAGAAATAAGGGGCATTATAATTTCAATGAAATTCTCTATTCTGTTCACTTGCTTTTATAAATGTTTGCTTCTCTCCACAAAAACCAAATGCAAGGAAATAACAAGATCACACACTTTTAGTTTAATGAGCCATGTTTTAAAAATATTCCTCATAATTATTCACCAAAGATTGTTTGAGAAATGTGAAAACATTCTCAGTGGCTCGCAGTTTGACATTAAACAAGGATTTGACACAAGAGAGGCTACAGGTCTAGCACCTGTGCAAAACTGCTTTGATCAGACAGGACTGCCTTTTATTAATTCAAAAAAGCTTTGACAGAGTGTGGTGTAAGAAACTGATCCAAATTATTAACAAAATGGACACGGGTAAGAATGATCTTAGATGCATAAAAATTATATTGAAACCAGACTGCTCAGATGAAGATAAATGATTAAATCTCCACAATGTTCAGGTTGTAGTATTAACAACATCCAACATGTCAATAATGCTACACTGTTTCCAAATAATATATAAGATGTAGGAAGACTACTTAACATTGTGGGTGAATATAGCAAAAACTGGGGTCTAGATATCAATATTAAGGAAAGAAAACAAATGTAACAACACCGTGGTGTCATTTAATTATATGCCAATCAAATGAGTAAGTAAAGTTTTCTGAAGACTGGATGATGGATAGGGAGGTAAAATATTAAATAGAATATGCAAGAAATACCTTTACAAAATTCCAACAAATTTGTTATAATGTGAATTGCAATCCATATCTCAACAGTCTGATTCATTAAATGCTATGTCTGGTTGGTGTTTCTGCATGGCATGAAAGGGTGAACATTAAAAGCCTCAAATCTGTGGACTGATTTTATGACTATTTTGCTAATTATTGTAAATCACTGTCCACAATCAAGGATAATATATTTATCAGTTAAAAGACATAAACTGTTGTAATCACTTAGTTTGGTTTGGTTCATTCAATGGATAAATTCTCATAGACTTGATCTGATTGCTTTTCAGTTAAATGAGATTTACACAAATAGCATGAAATGTAGCATAAAATAGCTTTCTATAGGACAAGCATGATCAAAAGAATCCTCATGAAGGTCACTTTACATTACATTAGTTGTATCCAATTAATTCCATGCATGTCCTGATATGGGGACAGAAGTCAATGACAAGCATTTCATTTAAATGCACTACAATGAAATAACTTACCATTATTGAATATTACTCTAATAAAGTGCTAATGTAAATTACAAAATAACTGACACCATCATTTGGTTGCCTCCTGACTAGAAGGTGCGTCAACATGCCCTACAGTGGGAGCATCCATCTTTGGGTGAAGCACAGGTTGTTCAAAAAGTCTCTCTGCAGTGCCATATGATTGCCAGCCGCGCGTATCGTATGATTGTGGGTCCCATATTTTTCAACGAAACAATAAATGTACAATGATACTGCAGTGATATTCTGTACCCATTCATAGGAGAACTTGTGTTAAGTGAAATACTGAACGTTTATTTTCAACAAGATGGTGCAACCGCGCATACAGCTCACGTTTCAATATCACTTCTTGCTGATGTTTTTGGTGGTCGCATAATTTCACAGGGACTTTGGCCTCCACGATCGCCTGACCTAACACCACTTGACATTTTCTTCTGGGGTGCTGTGAAAGCAACTGTCTATAAAAACCGTCCAAAATCCATCGATGAATTGAAAACTGCAATATCCACTTTCACTGCTTCTGTTACAGAAGAAATGTTACATCTTGAGTTTGGAAAAATGATTAGATGAATTCAATTGTGTATTCAACAACAAGGGGGACACTTTCAACATTTAATGTGAAAATTTGTAAGTAAAAATGAATATTCAATAAATTAATAACTTGTATTTCACTGAGTTTCATTTTGAAATATTCACTGCGGCATATGGCACGCGCGGCTAGCAACCATACCGGCCAATTCTCAGGGGGAGGGCAATGTGGCAGCCTTACAAATGCTGCCTAAACACTGTACTGCACAGCAACATGCCAAACAACAACAACAACAACCAGAGCATCTTGCCTATATTGTTTCATGGCATGTACTAATTGTGTGTCTCCCGTGCTAATGAATCGTAATAAACTGTTTATCAAAGTGCCAGTTATAGACAAAGTGTTCAGACCACACATCAAGACAGGTGAAGCCGTGACTTTGCTGAATTCACAAACTTATGTCAGTTTGGGATCTCCAGTGTTACCTCCAGTTACTCAATGTTAGGCGAGTTACAACAAGTAGCATATTCCAATTTTGGGCCAATTTAAGGCTCCCATATGTACAAATCTGTAGTTCATTCCTTGACTTTTTTTATAGTGGGTGATGCTGGCACCAATAATTTGTTCAGTCTGAATGCTTTCAATGCTTTTGGTTTTTTCATTTCTTACCAGGTCCCTCACACCAGCAATTAGAGTCTCTGTGTTCTGAGTTCTCATCTCTTTTCTTGGATGAGTTAGGTTGTGCCACTAATTTTGCAGCCCACATTACAGTGAAACCTACTACATGGAAATGCTTTTTCCATGAGCACCATATTATAGTGGTTTTGCATGATCAACTGAAATCAAAATTAGACAAGCTGGTGTTGTTGATCAAACAGCCTATTACATAAAGTGAGTGGTCTACCCTCCCTCGTGATTGTTAAAAAACTGCTTGGCTCCACCTCTGCACCAGCTTTACAGCCTCAGTTAACACTCAATCTACCGTTGACACCTATCCTTTGCCCTGTATGGACAAGTTATGAGCTAAAGTCACTGGGGGCCAGTTTCTCTCCAAAACTGATTTATCTGAAGCCTACTTACAAGTTCCATTGGGGGGAGGATTCTAAATGGCTCCCTCTGAGTAACATGCCCTTTCAGTTGTACCAACGTCAGCACCTCTTGTTCAGTGTGGCAAGTATCCTGGTGATTTTTCAGCGATTGTTTGGACAACTGACAATGTTCATTCCAGGATGCATTGACTATCTTGATGACATCGCCATGACAGATGCATCCATGGAAGTGCATTTATGTAACTTACACACTTTGTCCATGGTTCTACACACTGCAGGGCTGAAATGTAACTTGGCCACATCACACTTTTTGCAGCCATCTATTGTGTATTTTCGGTTAGATGTATCTCAGGATGCTGTTGAGCCATTACGTCATCATGTCACCAATGTCATAGCTCTGCCTTTTCCTACAACTATCACAAAACTCCAAACATTTCTATGAAAAGTTGCTTACTATCTCGTATTTATTACAGGTATGGTAACATTGGCCCATCCCCATCATGAGTTGCTCCAGAAGAATATTCCTTTTCAGTGGACACCAGCCTGTGAGCACAGGTTCACGTTTCTGAAATCTAAATTACATTTTATTCCTTATTTGGCTACTTTACAACATAGCCACCACCTGATTTTGGCTACAGATACCTCTCCGTATGGAGTCTGGGCCTTTCTCACACAGTGATGTAAGGATGGTTCTGATTATCTGCTGTCTCTAATGACCTTGTTGTCAACAGGAAGTTAAGCGGTAATCTCCTCCTCCTCCTCCTACAAATGTCCAATAGCTTAAAAACGCTCAACTCTCTTCAGCAGTCCTATTGCCAAGCTGAAAAGCAAGCACTTGTTATCATCTATGCCATTAAAAAGTTTCATGTGATCTTGTATGGGTCTAAGTTTCACCTCATTACTGACCACAAGCCCTTGATTTCATTGTTTAATCCTTCTGCTTCATTGCCTGACAGAGCCGAACAACATCTCCAGCGTTTGGCCTTGTTTCTGTTTTGCTCCAACTATGAAATACATTTTTTGCCTACCATGCAACATGCTAATGCCGATGCCCTGTCCCAGCTTCTGATTGGGCTGGATGCTATTTTTGATCAGTATGCATTCCTTCGTTTTCACTTAGATGTTGAGGTTCAGCATATGATGGATGGGTTCGATATTATGAGTTCACAGATCACATCTGCTGTTGTTGCCAGTCTGGTTTTGCATCAAGTTGTTCACCTCATTCAGCATGGTTGGGCAGACAGATCTCTGGGCAGTGCTCCTGATCCTTTGTGTAAACAATTTTGCCCTCCATCACTGACTTTCAGTATTTGATGGTGCTGTTCACTTAACTGTGGATTAGCTGTCACACAGTGTTGTGATCCTCGCCAGCCTACAGCATGATGTGCACTGGCTCTTACATCATGTATGTTAGGGCATCTTGCATACCAAGTTATTGGCCCATCGGCATGTGTTCTGGCCTGGCAATGATGGTGACATGGTGCATCTTGTCGCGATCTGCTCTCACTGTGCTACTTAATAGGTAGCACTGCAGTAACAACACTCTCTTCATGGCCCACACTGTAGCTTCCGTGGAAATGTGTCCATGTTGAGTTTGTGGGACCTTTCATAAATTCTTACTGGTTGTTGGTTGTTGATGCTTTCTCTAAATTTCCATATGTTATCCACTGTACTCTGATTTTGGCTGTGGCCGTGATTGTGGCTGCCTCCGAAATTTTTCCTATTGGAGGATTGCCTTATATGCTTGTGATGGACAATGGTACACAATTTGCATATCAGACCTTCCACAATATCTGCACCTGTTAAAGTATTCTCAGATGACTGTGCCTGCTTTTCACCCCCACACTAATGGCAAGGCAGAGCATCTTGTCCACATGTTCAAGGTTCAAATCAAGAAGTACATCATGGACTCCTCCACAGATGGCACCTTGTCACATTTCTTGAGTTCCCACAGGTTTAGGCTAGTGGAGGATCAGAGTTTGGCTGAGATATTCCATGATCACCAGCCCCACACCTTTCTCCATCTGCTCACATCGACCCACCAATGCCCACTGGAACGACACTCATCTTGCTTCACCTCTGGCTCCACAGTCTGGGCTCAGTGGTTCAACTATTGACCAAAGTGGATTCTGGCCACAGTCTAAAGCTGCTGATGTTCTTGCCTATATAAGGTGTGCACCTTTGATGGGTTGGTTGTGCATCATCATGATCAGCTATGTCCTCGCGCCCTGGTGAGGGCCATAGGTCCACCACCGCCAGCTCCGCTTCCGCCCTTGACATCTTTCCTGACCTCAAATGACATCCCTGCAGTGGGGGATGAACCCGTCCTTCTTGTAGATATCACCAAATCCTGCCTCTTCTCCGGGGTCCAGCTCCCTTAGCACCTGCTGCTGTGCCTTCCTGCAATGCTTTTCTGTCACTGGTGATTCCACTGCCAGCTAGGGTGGTACTTACGGGTCTTTCGCACAGTGGTGTCCCTGGCGCCCTGACTGAGGCCTTCACCAAAGGCACAGTTCCACCAATTTAAGGAACCGGACACCAAAATGCAAGTAGCGCCATTGTCACCTATCCTCTCATATGGTACTTTAAAGGGGAGCGACCACCGCACTTGTCTGTGGCAGCGACAATTCCTCCCTTACTCACCAGTTCCATCCCGGAATCTCCTTCCACTGTTAACGCCATCACCTGCAGCATATTCTCCAGGGGCTGTGGATGTTTCAACTGCTGTCCCAACACCCATATTGACAGAGCACTATTTCCTCAGTGGGGTGCTGTAACTCTGTCTGGAATACTTGGATAAGTGCTGTGGCACAAAGTCACTGGGATGCTACACTTTGAATATTCAGCCAATGTCATCTGTGCAGGCTAGCCATCAGAATCTGTCTTCAGTGGGCCACATGACTTATGCACATAGTACAGCATCCACCACACCATCTACCAGAGACCTTCTCTTTACAAGTGCAGTGCTGCATGCACTCGCTCTCATTTTGCTTTCACACCTACTGTCAGCAAATGCCTACTTTCAGCAACTGCCTGCATCAGTAACTGGATTGTTTCTATGTTTGTGTCTAAGTTCGCTACTGTTGTTCACTTGTACATGGAAGAAGAATAAAGTTTGGTTCATTGCAGCCCTACTGTTGTTTGTGTCTTAGAGTACCCCCAGCAAGTTTTCCTCCTGTAGGAACTGTGAAGACAATGTTAGGCTAATTACAGCCCACTCATTCTTTTTGGATGTCACACACAAATGGAATGGAAAGAGCACGCACACACATGGGGGTATGTCTGAAAGCTGCTCAACTAAATTTTTAATTTTGCTCTTGTCAGCTGTTCAACATCTCAGCTATATCACAAGTAGTTACCTTCACTTTTACATTATATGTATCCATCCAGGACTTTCAAGTATAATGTTTTCACAAAATAAATGATTCAATTTTTGACCACACATGTAGATGCTAAAAGCTTAGTAATTAAATTACTTAAGGGGAACTACTACTGTGTCCTCCAATATGAAACTTAAATTTTGCTTATGTTAAAATTTACGTTAATTGAAAGATGATGCAACAAAACTATCATGCCAAATGCTGCAAATAATCAGTTCAAAAATGTTCATCATATCCAGCTTGTTATGCAAACAAATAAAAAATACATATTTACATACAGTTTATGTGAAAAAAATAATGTTATAAGCTTTCTGACAGCTTAGCCTTCCTACAGTTGAAATCCCACAATCCTAGTTTTCAGCTAATATGACTCTTCATGGTTCCATTTTGTAAAGTTTCTTGGAGATAATCAACAAACTTCTGACATATCTGAGAAACATTATCTGGTTGCCATTTTCGTAAACACCGAGGTATTTATGAAGATAACAGAGTCTATTTCAGCACAGGCCTTCAAATGTCATAGCAGTAATCACCCCTATAACTAATAATAGAAGACTGACAGGCACGTTAACAGACTATGGTACAGCAATGATACTACAATTAAAAGCAATGACTGAGGCTGCGCAATTACTGCACTGGACTTGCATTTTAGTGAAGCAAAGTTGAAATTCCTGTTGGGCATCCAGATATAGGTTTCTCATGGTTTCCTAAATCACACAAGGAAAATGCCGAGATGATCTCTTTGTAACTCTATGGTAAATTTCACAAAACTCATTTAATAAGAGGCCTTGCTCCATTCATAATGACTTCATCAATGACAGGACATTAAACCCTGATGTTCCTTCACTCCTTTCTCTTACTAGGCCCTGGCATCTAAGTTTCCTGCCTCAAACAGAAGTACATAGAAAAACCTCTCAAAACAAAATATGTGGTAACCACATGAGCTACTGACCAAGGACCAAACAGGTTTAAACTACCTTCACTCTCCATCAGTTTGCAACAACTAAACACTTCGTTATACGAGGGTGTGCTGAAAAGTAATGGCTCCAAATTTATTGTGTCAAACTCTAAAAGCTTTTTAAAGAAAATAAATGTTATTAACATTCTACAACTTTATTCTTCACATCTACATATCTGCAGCCCTCTGCCTATAGAAGGCTTCGAATTGTAGCATGTAGCATGGTGATGTGTAATGTAACTGTGTCTGTGCATGGGAAACAGCATGCTAATTTTGAATTCGAAGAGTTCGTCCACGCATGGAGCTCCCTCTCCTTCAGCATGACAATGCCAGACCACATAAGAGCACTACAATGTCTACAACGATCTGATGCCTCGGATTCACTGTCATTGATCAACCTACATTGTCCTGTCTTGGGCCCATCTGATTTTCATCTGTTTCCAAACCTTAGAGAACATCTTTGAGGACTTCCATTTGATAGTGATGAGGTAGTGCAAGCAGAGGTGAGGTTGTGGCTCCATTGACAATGTCAAACATTCTACAGTGACAATATCAACAAACTGGTCTCTCATTGAGAGAAATGTGTTTGTTGCAATGGGACAATGTTGAGAAATAAATATGTAGACATAATGTAGAAAGTTAATAACCTTCTTATATAAAAAGTTTGAAGAGTTTTTTCTTACAAAATTCAGAGACTTTACATTTCAACACACCCTTGTATATCCTACAAGTACATGTTAGTACGTACAGAAAATACATAAAGAATTTCAGTTGGAATAAAGTCACTGGTTATTTCTTTAAAAAGCTCTGTACACCTTATTCTGTAATTAGGAATGTATCTCATAAAGTCAGCTTGAAAAATGTAAAGGCATGTTGCACATAACTAGTCTCCATATGCTGTATGATGAAGTTACTAGTATGCAAAAGGAAATGGAATAATATTCTATACAGCAAATACTCACACAACTTCCATATAACTCATTCTTACTCTACAAAATCAGCTCAATTGCTTGATGATATTTTCATCAAATGAACAGTGAGTATTAATCTTATGCATACATTTATCTTATTCAGTGCTGTAAAATTAGTGAAGTGTATATTAGAAATTCACTGTCATAGAACTGAAATTTTGATACTATTATCTGAACATTACAACAAGATATAGCTTATGAAGGAAAACTATTTAAAACTCGTTGCTCTAATACTTGTGTAAGCAAAAGACAGAAGAAACTTACTTGGATGGTTCCCAGCTGCAGCATATTCAAGAAAAAAGTAAAATGTTGACTCATTACTGCTCATAATCTTCTCTACTTACAAACTTACGATTCCACTAATATTTAACATGAACAGTTGGGAGCAACAAGTACAATGGCAGTTTTACAGTATCAAATTGATAAAAATCAGTTTTAAACCATCATATATGCACAATTTAATAGTAAAAGAGTAAGCACCTGTCACTATTACAGGGTGTATACGTGGACAAGGAAAAAAAATTCCCGGATTTTCCGGTTAAAAATACACTTTCTCCCGGGTGAAAATACACTTTTTCCGTGTTAAGCGACAGTATACTCTTCCTCGGCACTGTAAAACTCATCAATTCTTTGTTATATATAAAAACAAAGATGAGGTGACTTACCGAACAAAAACGCTGGCAGGTCGATAGACACACAAACAAACACAAACATACACACAAAATTCAAGCTTTCGCAACAAATTGTTGCCTCATCAGGAAAGAGGGAAGGAGAGGGGAAGACGAAAGGAAGTGGGTTTTAAAGGAGAGGGTAAGGAGTCATTCCAATCCCGGGAGCGGAAAGACTTACCTTAGGGGGAAAAAAGGACAGGTATACACTCGCACACACGCACATATCCATCCACACATACAGACACAAGCAGACATATGTCTGCTTGTGTCTGTATGTGTGGATGGATATGTGCGTGTGTGCGAGTGTATACCTGTCCTTTTTTCCCCCTAAGGTAAGTCTTTCCGCTCCCGGGATTGGAATGACTCCTTACCCTCTCCTTTAAAACCCACTTCCTTTCGTCTTCCCCTCTCCTTCCCTCTTTCCTGATGAGGCAACAATTTGTTGCGAAAGCTTGAATTTTGTGTGTATGTTTGTGTTTGTTTGTGTGTCTATCGACCTGCCAGCGTTTTTGTTCGGTAAGTCACCTCATCTTTGTTTTTATATATAATTTTTCCCACGTGGAATGTTTCCTTCCATTATATTGTCATCAATTCTTTGAATGTTTATGGTTTTATATACCGACGTAGAATTTCCCGCCACTTTAGAAAACTAAACTCAGAGGGGGAAAACACGTTTTGAAAGACCTTTGATGTGCACCAACATGTACGCTGCATATTTCCGTATTACAAAGGTATAAATTTGAATTCCATCATACAACGCATGTCACTTTCCGAAGCATTGAAATCGAGATTGCAATGCGCTTTTGTAAGCCAGTCATAGCTCATGTCACGTGATCTCGCCAGCTGATGACAGCATAGGGCACGTGATGTAGTCAGCCAATAGCAAGAGCACTCTTAAGTAGTGCGAACACACAAATAAGAAAAGTTAATGTTTTAAATTATATCAATATAATAGAGGGAAACATTCCACGTGCGAAAAATTATATATAACAAAGATGAGGTGACTTACCGAACGAAAGCGCTGGCAGGTCGATAGACACACAAACAAACCTGTCCTTTTTTCCCCCTAAGGTAAGTCTTTCCGCTCCCGGGATTGGAATGACTCCTTACCCTCTCCCTTAAAACCCACTTCCTTTCGTCTTCCCCTCTCCTTCCCTCTTTCCTGATGAGGCAACAGTTTGTTGCGAAAGCTTGAATTTTGTGTTTGTTTGTGTGTCTATCGACCTGCCAGCGCTTTCGTTCGGTAAGTCACCTCATCTTTGTTATTATATATAATGTTTTAAATTAATATACATAGCATTCACATATAATATTGGTCTCAAAGATTAATAAGCTGGAAGAGAACCTAAACTTCCACATACAATGTTGATCTTTTTTGCACGTGTTACAGTTTAAGATACACACACAAATGTGCCAGCACAATTTTTAATAACTCCGTTTCAAATAAAGCAGAAAAGATTAATGAAAGCCAAACCCCTTTAGCAAACCGACAAAAATAACTTCATTGTAATGCAAGGCAATTAATGCTTGACTGTGAGGAAGATTGAAATAAAATCTAAAACTAATAACACATTTTAGCCTTCCGTAATCATGTGAACGTATTTTAATTCATTTGATAACTCCCGGCCACATAAATCCATTTGTTATCATTTAACGTGAGAACAATAAACAAAGAAGAAACAACAAAATGACTGAACTTAAACACAGTTCACGTGGATACGACCCATCTCCCCACAACTCAGACTGCTCTGGGCATCAGCACCAGATTTACTGTATTTCCGAACCTGTGCAATATTGAGTAGTGGCAGCCAGCCATACTTCCGTAACCAGAAGCGAAAGAAGGTACTGCTCATACGAGACTCAACTGCGCATGCGCAAGAGCCTGCCCGCAACTGCTCAAACGAATCTAATTTAAACGGTTGTCACATGTCACGCTCATCGGAAGCAATTTGTTGTTATGAAGCATTGCATAGTCTTCCTAAAGCCATTGACACACTTTGCTGTTGGCAGATGGACACACTTTGCTGTTGGCAGATGCTTGTATGAGCACTGTGTTTGGTTGTTGTATACGGCGCATTTCCTTTGCAACTTAAGTTTTCTTCTTCTTTTTTTTTCATTCATGTTTTGTTGCTGCAGTATTATTCTGCAGTAGCGGGATACAGTAATATCCTTTGTATGAGCGTTGGTTCTTACCAGTCAAAATCACAAAAATGTAACTGAAAACTAAAACAATGAAATATTCCCGGAATTCTAAACAATTCCCGGGTTTTTCCCAGTTTTCTCCTGGATGAAAAAATTCCCGAGTTTTTCCCGGATCTCCCGTTTGTCCCGGGTCATATACACCCTGTATTATCTATCAGCTTACCAATTAATGTAAAAATTTGACATGTTTTACATACCTTCACTTCACATAATAAATAACTGAGATCTTTTAGGTTAATGTGTCTGAAACTTTAATGTTAAATGATCTCCTTTATGTGTAGATGAATATATATGTAGTAGAGAAGAAGCACAAACTACGAATTTGAATGCAGTAGGAAGATATTAAATAAAAGCATTGTACTGCCATGGTAACTTCTTCTGTCATTGTACCCTCTATTACCATTCATACTTCTGTCTGCTGCCTGCATATTGATTGGTTTATTTATCTGTGTTTCTGTATGTTCTTCTTGATCTACTGATCATAAATAAATTAGTAAACAGACTGAGTAGTTTGTGCTATGTATTTAATGTCCTGATTAAAGTCAGTGAAACAGACAACACTAGAATGTGCATAATTCGCACTTGCACAGTCGATACTCAAATTTTGCATTCCATTTTGGGGTGTCTCAGACAGAGGGACATGTAGAATGGAACAATTATGATAATGAGTCAAGTGCCCCTTTCCTTCACCTTTAAATATATATTTCTGGAGCTCAGTACCCTACTAGTGTCACATACTTACATTCACAAAACAGTGTGTTTTACACATATTTTTACAAAAAATAAACACATCTAATGTCATCAGACCCATAGTTACAAAGGCCTCCCTATAGTTGATGTCTATGTAAAGGACACAATAGTGTAGGCACATGGGGGCCTCTTGTTTATCCTCGAACTCCACATTATATGGGTATGAAAACTTATAACAAAGTAAAAGGTAGAAAATTCCTCGGCACAAATTTAGAAACACTGAAAAAAAAAAAACTTATAGGAGAAACTAGGGCAGGAATATTACTATTCAGTAGAAGAATTCATGAATGACAACCTGACAATTTGAGCAAGAGAGAGCAAGTACTTTGGACTGTTAATTTTTAAAAGTTTGTAACTTTCTAAGAAAATTTATTTATTGCTTAATTAATTATTATCCAATACAGTATATTATATTACCGATATTATAAGAAAGATTGTAAATCAGTTTTTGTGTTTTGATGAGTCTCCTGTTTATTAAGTCAGTGACTTAAAACTGTATGTTACAAGACAATAAACTTCTATTCTGTTCTATACAACAAGCTACCTAAGAACTTAAAAGTCAAATACAGAAGGATTCATAGAAAAATAAAAAAAATGTGACTTCAGAAGAACTGTTTCTATACAGTCGAAGAATTTCTGAAGGCCACTCTAAAGTAAACAAGCTGTATATTTTCTTACTTATTATTAAGTTTATAGCTGATTAGTTCATTCTACAGATGTTACTGTTATGTTTCTTATTTTGAGTCTAAAGCAACCAAGTTAAATATTTTCTACTGATTTATGACAATATTATGAAAATTAAATATTTCTACTCACCATATAGAGGAGATGCTGAATTGCAGACAGATACAACAAAATGACTGCCATAAATATTGTGCTTTTGGCCAAAAGAACTTTTTCTAAAGTATATACATCCGTGCAAGCACAACTTACACACACATGACCACTGTCTCTGGCCGCCAATGCTGGACTGTGAGAGATGCGCCTGATGGGAGAAACAATCTGGATGGCAGGAGTAAAGAGGAGGCTGGGGCAGGGATGGGAAGATAGAGCAGGACAGAGGTGGAGAAGGTAAAGTGCTCCTTCTTGTTGAAGCACGCATGGATGTGGTGGGGACAGGGTACGGCAGCTAGGTGTAGCTGGGAGGTTTGAGGGGAAAGTGGAGGGTGGAAAAGGATAAAAATAGGAGGGGAAAAAAGACTAGTAAAAGCATTTGTGAAACTGGAGTAGAATTAGGGAGGCGGACTGGTGGATGAAGGTCAGGGAGTTATGGGAATGAATGCTCAACATGTATGGCAGCCTTTTGTTATGTCTGTCTGGGACTCAATGTCTCCACTATAAGATTGGCAGCAGTCTTTCCTTTCCATAACATTGTCATTATTCCATTCTGGACTTCCCATTGTCAATTCTGGTTAGTTATTTCATTCTACAAATATAAATATTCTTCTTCTTATGTCCCATATCCATTACTTTTGTTTTATTATGACATAATAATGATAATTATTATAATGTAATATTGTAACTTATCCCATATCCTTTTTTACTTATTATGATTTAATTATAATATTTATACAAACTGTAATTGTGACTTGCACCTTGTCCACATGCAATAACACACAACATGATTTATGGGATCAATAAAAATCAAATCAAAATCAAAGCCACCTTTCTCTGTTATTTAGTTAACTCAGTCTTATGTCACATGTGAAAAGGAATAAAATACACCAGTAGTGTGAAAACAAACATGTTGTTTATTTAGATGTTTCTAATATATATACAGTTTCAAAATTATGGAGTAAAACAATCCCACATTCATAATAATGTTAATATAACACACAACCTGATAACATACTGTATTTTTCCAGCAGCAAGAATAAACAAATACTTGTGTGAACACAGCCTGAGTTAGCAACACAGAGTTGCCTGTGGAACCGACATCTCAAATCCACTCCACAATACTTGATTGTCAACCCCTGTGGTTTACACTTGATACTTCACTCCCAACTCTTCCCCCCACTCCATACCTCCCTTGCCCTTTGGTGCCCTCACAACCACCCCTACGCAAGAATTGTCAACAGAACCGCCACCAGTTCGTTAGCATAGTAAACCCAATTACTATGGATTCAGCACTAATATTCATTTCATACTACTTTTATGTCACCCTCTTCTCACCTCTAAGGATGAAATGTCATTTGAACTTTCATAAAAGTAGTTTACTGAGATGTGCCATTGGGGCAAAACAGGATAGGGCAGAATGGGACAGTGCCCTGTCACTTTTGTATGCAGGTAGATTTCAAACTGCATGTATTTTTTTCTTTCACCTTGCTTTTCCAGAAGATGTAGACTTGTATTAGAAAGACTGACAGACAGTAACGGTCTGTTAAATCAATGGGAATGAAATTTTCAGTCATTTTATCTTCTGAACAAGCTTGTGCTTCTGAAATGTGAGGATTCATCACAAATAATAAATTATTTTCTGTTAAAATATATGTACAGTTGCTAGAAACTTTTGAAATAACTCCACACTCCCAGTTGCTAGAAACTTTTGAAATGACTCCACACTCCATGCAACTGTTAACTTCTTGATTTATTTTTCAGTCTTCAGCTCTTTTCAGGTACTTTTTTCAAATGTTATTTGTAAATAAAATCATAGTTTTTCACTTAATATTGCATTAATTAATTAAAGACAGTGACAAAACAGAACACAAATTATACGAGGTGAGATAACATATTACATACAATTACTGGATGCAAGAGCATTAAAAAATCTGTGATGGAAAATATTGCCATACTCCCCTCCTGTATACCGAACTTGAGGCCAAATAGCATATATATGCTTAACAATGCACAAGTAACACCAATAATATGACAGTATATCACAAGATTAAAATTACATTTATTATCAAATAATATATTTGTGCTTGAGATATGGATTACGACAAACATCTCAAGAATCACTCTGCTACAGTTTGTATGAAGTATGGTACTCAGAATAGTAGTTATGTAGAATAACAACTGACAGGTCATACGATTCCGTACAAATATATTTTATTATTTTACAAGGTACAAAGCATGTCGTCAGAAACCTCGATCAGAGCGAACTAATTGCAGGGCCAGAGAGTTTAGTTGAGCTTCCTTGGGGCAGCAATACTGTTCCAGGTGAATCCACAGAGTTATGTTCCCACAGAGCATGTGGTGCCACTGTTCCACTAGGGCCAATGGACAGGGGGTAGTAAGCAGTCATGTGGAAATGATGGCACTCGCAAAGATGGCAAAGTCCATTGAACAAGGCAGACTCAAACTGGCAGCCTCGGTCTGTCGTCAGTGATGTTGGACAGCCGAACTTGGTAATTCAGTAGCAAACAAAGGCCTTGGCAATTGTGTTGAATGAAATGTCCAGGAACGGCGCAGCCTCAACCCAGCGCATCATGCAGTCAATCATGGATAAGATGTATTTTGAACCCTGTGACTCAGGGAGTGGCCAGACTAAATCAGTATGAATGTACTGAAAACACCAATTTAGGCTAGGGAATTTCCCAAAGGGGGGCTGAGCGCTTTGTCCGACCTTTGCCTGCTGATGAGGGTACAGGTCCTGGGCCTTGCAGTGCAGTCACACTTGATGTTGAGCCAGACAAAGTGTTACAAGACTAATTTCAATGTGAGACATATGCAGGATGTGCAAGATTGTGCAGCAAGTGGAAGACAGTTTTACAATAGGATAGGAGGACGATTAGTTATAGCCTCTCACATGACACATCACACCAAACAAGTTTGGTGGCTCCTGGCAGTGTGCACTGTTGTGGTTGTAGCCCAGTGTCTTATCCAGTGAGTAGCTGTTGTAGGCTGGGATCTGTGGTCTGTGCGTCAGTAAGTTGATCAGTGAGTAGCTGTTGTAGGCTGGGATCTGTGGTCTGTGCGTCAGTAAGTTGATCAAAGTCCAGCTGAGTAAGTGTGGCCACCAAGCAAGGCAGGTAATCCACAACTATATTTTCTACACATCAGATGTGTCTGACATCGGTGATAAGTTGTGAGACCAGTTCGAGGTGGTGAAAGCACCTTGGTGTGGAGAAACCAAAGTGCTTTTTATCACATTGCAAGAGGCTTTTGGTTGGCATAAATGGTCAGAGGGCATCCTTCAGTGTCATCCTGGAAATAGTGTAACACCTCATAGAAGGCCAAGAGCTCTCTATCAAAAGTTGAGTAGTTCTTCTGAGTACCAGTCAACTTTCGAGAGAAGAAATCCAGCGGCTGTGTAATGCTGGCAATCTCTTGTTGTGGTACCACAGCAATCGCACAGTCACTGGCGTCTGCGTCTGGTGATAGTAGGGCGAGGGTTACAGACGGTGAGAGATTGGATTTAATCTTGTCGAAGGCTGTTTGTATTTCAGACATCCACAACAGGCATTGTTTGCCAGTTGTGTTCTTGTTGTGTAGTGGCTCAGCCGCAGGCAAGAGTGTTTCAGCAGCGTTAGGAAGATGACACCTGCAAAAATGGATGACACCGAGGAATCGTCATAATTCTTGATAGGGAGGAGGCGGTTTTGTTCCCTTCTCTCCAGCATGGGGCGTATCCCCAAAGTATTAACCAAATGTCCAATGAAGGTGACATACAACTGCCGTAGTTGGCATTTATCATTATTAATTACTATGTTGTGTGCCTCTAACATGTCTAGCATAGTGCGTAAATGAATCTCATGTTCATCAGGAGACTGTGAGAAAATTACCATGTCATCTAGGTAAGCACAGCAGAAGGACATGTTAAATAAGAGGTCATTAATAAATCGCTGACAGGTCCGGGCCACGTTTCTTAACTGATACAGCACAAATAAAAACTCGAACAGACTGAATGGTGTGATTATTGCTGTTTTTAGTATATCTTCGACACCCATAGGTATCTGTAAATAGGCCCATTTACAGATAACAATACTGAACATAGTGGCTCCAGCAAGTTTGTGTATGAAGCCTTGTAAGTTTGATACATGGTAGCTGTCTAGTATAGTCCAGGCATTGTGGTAGTGATAAACGCCACACAATCGCCAAGTATTATCCTTTTTGAGGATGAACTTGATAGAAGATGTCCAGGCACTGTCAGATGGCTGTACAATACCAGCACACAAGAGTTCACCCATGGTGGCTTTTGCCACTTTGAGTTTGTGGGGAGGTAAGTGGTGAGAGCGATGGTGGACCTGGGAATGGTGTTGATGCGATGAACTGTACCGTTACAGATGGTACAAATAGTCTGCAGCTGGTTGGACTGTCATGATGTTGGAGTCGAGGGCACAGCGATAGGTGTTACAGTAACACCATTGTCAATGGGCAATCCAGTCACAGTGGCACTGTCAATAACGCTTGGTGTAGATGGGAGAGCACAATTAGGTAGCTAAAGTCACTTGACTGGCCTTTTTGAGGCTAACATAATGTCTTCATCAGCAGTCAGTGGGTGTAGATGTAGCAGAATCGTGAGTTGCTGTTTAGCCATATGAAGCTCGCTAGATGTCTCGGCCACACGTGAGCGGAGAAGGTCAATTGTTGCTCACTTATCAGAGTTGGAACACCTGTGTTCGGAGTGCATGGCAGATGTCATGCAGAGTTCATCCAGAAGTATTTGACATTTCAAGATAAGATCGAGAGGTGTTACTGACTGGGAAGTAGGGGACAGTGCCAGGGAGTCACTGATCTTGCCACTGATCACCCATGGGCCATCGTGATGCAGGAGCAGAATGCCGTTTAGGTCTGACAATAAACGATAATGCCTGAGGAAGTCAGCACCTAAGGCATGTTCCACCGTTTCAGCTATCAAGAACATCCAGGACACAGGTGTGTGGTTGCCAAAATCAACAGTGATGGAGATGGTGCCAACCACCAGTATCACAATAGGCAATTGCATGGACGAAGGTGAAAGTGTAGTGGTAGCGACAGACGGCGGAACCATACTTTCATCAGCTCTGGTGTTGACTAGAAGGTAAGAATTCAGTTGTGCATAGTAAACAAAGAGGCAAGAGGCATCTGGTCGTAGATGAGACCTGGGGACACCAACATGATGCGGTAATTTGTGATGACTTGAAGAGGACAAGTGACCTGGTCCACCAGTATCAGGCTGCAAGATCAGTTTGGGTATGAGTAAGGCTGGCGGCAATGTAGTGCGTCAGAGCCGAAGCGAGTGTGGAACCAGCAGAGACAGTGCACTTGGGTGAGCATAGTGCTGGGCAGACTCGCATGGTTTTGATTGGCAGGCACAGGTCAGTGACCAGGTGGTAGTGCACCAGTGGTGATCTGCACTGTAGGCAATTGTTTATGTCCATCACTCAGGAGACCGCATGGAGCAGTAGTGGGTGCTGGTTCAGGAAGGTTCAGTGAGTCCTAGTAGACGTTGGGTGGCAGGCATCTACATGGTAGGAGACACGCAATAGCTGCCAGGAGCAGTGGCAGGGCATTGGCAGGGTCAAGTGTTGTTGGCGATGTAGGTGGGCATGCTGTCAGTGGTAGTGAGGTCACAATGAGAATTATTCAACAAGTGATGCTGTGTGAGCGCTAGGATTCAATCAGCAAGGTGTAGTTTGCAATCTAGTGGAGCATCCTCATATGTGATCATCACCATTTGAATGTTCTCTGCTGCTGGTATTGTACAGCCATCTGACAGTGCCTGGACATCTTCTATCAAAAAAGTTCACAATGCATGATCTGGGAGTAGGCTCATATAATTTGCAGGCGAAGCTTGTGCCACAGTGTGGAAGGCATACTGTGACCGAGTGAGGTTTCACTTATCACTGCATGGAGATTTTTGTCTGGTGAGCAGAAGTGCCTTGACTGTCTTGTACTTGTTTGTGTGTGTGCATCAAGCAGAAAGTCACTAATGAGATCGGCATTATCACCGAGGTGGTTGAGAAGTACTGCAAATTTGTCACTGTCCTCAGTGACACCTGCAGACCACTTTATGCATTCTCTAAGTGTGAATCACAGCATAGGTGAATCCACATTCAATGGTGAGAGTTTCAGCCAAGGACATGCAGAATGGTTACGGCCATGATTATGTGAGGCTGGCAGCACCATGAGGTTAGCATTGCCTGGTGCGGTAGATGCAGCAGGAGCAGAGGCATTGTGAAGCGGTGTTCGTAAAGTGGTGAAGAGATACATGGCATGGTGGGTGCAGAAGATGCAGAAGCATCAGGACAGTGCACATCATGATGAGATGAAGGTATATGCAGCGTTTTAGATGCGAGTAAGCATGTAGGTGCGCAAGACCAGCACTATGTGGTGTGTAGTGCTGGTCCACAGGAGCTGCTGGATACTGTCAGAACATGGTTTGCTCACAGGGTAACGAAACTTGCAAGACAGTTGTTCTAAATACAGGCATTACACACACATGGAGGAGTCGCAGTGTGTGCATGTCATGTGAAGTGATGGCGGCTGCAAGTGAACACGGGGTGGGTGGCGGAGATGTGACATCACTCAGGTG
Source organism: Schistocerca serialis cubense (assembly GCF_023864345.2). Taxonomy (NCBI): domain Eukaryota; kingdom Metazoa; phylum Arthropoda; class Insecta; order Orthoptera; family Acrididae; genus Schistocerca; species Schistocerca serialis. Next base: position 484,261,227 of record NC_064645.1, on the reverse strand, counting down.
ACATGTTGGTGGGTGTGACATTGGTGATGTGGGCAGATGCTGCATGATGACATAGTTGAATAGTTTGCTTTTAGATCCAGGAAGATCACTTGAACCCATGTCATTTTTTCCAGAAGGTGATAAACAGTTGGAAACAGTTTGAGGATTGTTTAGTGGGGGCCAATGTCGACCAGCTATTGCTCTCTGTATGTTAATGCACATAGATTCACTGGCACTAAAGGATTGTGCAAGAGCGAAAGTCTCATTATTTACTGCAAGGAAGCTCAGAGCACTATCTGTACTGACGAATGGGGTGGCAGGAAGCTGTTGTTCACCTGGAATGACATTTGACACATGTTGTTGGCTGGTTTGGTGTGAAGTGGCGTGAGTCTGGCATGGTAGACATAGAGACAATTGAAGCATTGTCATCAGTTCACTACACACTGCTGAATCAGACACTTCATCCAAGTTTTGGCAAACTGTATCAAACTGAGGCACAGAAAATTCATGGAACTCTCAGGCATTGACGAAGAGGTTAGACTGACATCCTTCAGAGCAGGAAATATCTGAGCTGGAGGCAGCTGCGGAACAGTAGGACAATGGACCGGTGCGGGAGATTTTACATTTTAAATGTGGTGCGATTGAAATTTTGGGGACATCACTGTAGAAGTATGGTAATTGAGATAGTAGTTACATATAATAACAACTAAGAGGTTGTATGATTCCAAACAAATATATTTTATTGTCCTGGAAGGTACAAAACATGCTGTCACAAACATCGATCAGAGAGGAGAACTAACTGCGGGTCCAGAGTGGTTAGCTGAGCTACCTAAGGGCAGCAGGCAGCTCCACAAAGTTACATCCCCCACAAGTTTTTAACAAACAGACAGTGGTACAAAGTAAGCAGTTTCTCAATAACCCTTAACCTGTTTCATGATGAAGTTCTGTGATGCCTTCGTGCTCAGGAGCAATGTCATAGTAACATGCAGGAGCTGAACCAATGATTCTGAAGACACCTCTCTCTTACAATCATATGGTTTAAAGAGCTCATGTATTATGACATATTTTATTACAACTGTTAGATTTTAAAATACTGTTGTAGCTGCAACTGTCAAATTGTTACTCTCCTTCTCCTGGCTCCTTATTCACACTACACTACCAGATAGATTTGGGTTACTAACAATCCATATTTAAGAGTATATAAGACACTGTCTTCACCACTGGCGCTAAGAAAAAAAGAAAAAAAAAGTTCTCTCAGTTTGTGTCTCATCATTTATATATTTTGTTCTGCCATTATACAAACACTACACAGTTTATTGCACTGTGTTTTGTGTTTTTTTTGTTCAAAAAAAATATTTTTAGTTTTAAGATGAGTAACTAAATAGGGACAGGAAAATTTCACATACACAATAAAGCAAAGTATAACACAAAATCTGTGATTTTTCATGATGTAATGTGAAACATACAGTTGCTACAAAATATTGCAAAATTTCCAGATTTTTTCCTAATCTCATAAATCTGAGGGTGGCAGGTTACAAATAATGGTAACTAATAGTTAATGAATGCTGGAACTAGATTTCATTTTCAATGTTGAGAATTGTGTATCATCTTAAAATACCAGTCGGCTTTCCTCACAAAGAACTAAGACTCTTACAACAACATTATATAAAAATACCTTGCTTCCAATGTTCTCTATATCAGTAACAGTATTGTTGCCAAAGTGACATTTCCCAACACTTATGCAAAACTGTTGTCAAAAAAATGACTCGTTTTTGACAGACCTTTAATGCGATGAATCAATCAAACCACACATTTTCATAGAACAAAAGCATAAATATGGAAAATACCAAATACAGCACTTATCTGTGCAAACAGCCTCTGAACACCTTACAACCTAATCCAAACTCTTTCTGCAGAATAAATCGTAAGGTCAGTACAAACTTCATTCAGAAAACAATTAAAAAATATTAAATAAATATTTAAATAAATATTTTCAGCTTTGCTTTTTTATAGGCAGAAACAAGTCTGTGTGGCGTCATGTGACCTGTGCTCTGACTGGCCGACTGAGCAGATGGCCCGTTGATTTACATGTTCGTGAAGCTAAAGTTTCATATTTGGTGATTTTAGTGTATATACTTAAGTACAACAAAAATATATAATTCAGTTGGGGCACTGCATTATAGATATCACCAAAACATGTCGTTTTTGAAGCAATTCATTGTGCAATAATATCAAGGAATCTAACATCACCAAAGAAAACTATTGCCTGCATTCCAGGTTAACAGTGAAAATTGCTTTTTTACTGTGGAAAAATTAAGTTTTGATATTAAACCAGCGAAATTTTGAGAAAAAATAAAAGAATGAATACCTCAGAACGAGGTGGAGGAAACACTGAAGCACACTGGGTTGTACTTTCAAACTAGGCTAAAAACCATTATGGCCATAAAACTATGTATACTATGTCCACAGCTCTAGGTTTTAGTTTCAACAATGGGATGATAATGAATTCTCTTAAAGTTGACATGGAAAAGATTGCGCTAGGTGTTCCTGGAATGGAAAGTCTCAGATGTGTAAGATATTCTGAAGGGATGCAAGACTCTGGATAGCAGTTGTGATATTATAGTGAAGTGTTGACACACTGGCAGCATAATGTCTCAGAAATGAGTTTTGATGTTTTAACATTGCTTTCTTTTTTAAAAAAAAACTTTTAACAATATAAGGCTGCAAAGCTATTTTTTAAATTGAATAAATTTAATGGGTTTAATATAAATAATTTCTTTCATTTTTAGTAATGCAACAAATGGGACTGACAACACCAATATACATAATGTAATTAACAGTCTATTCTCATTTTCATCATAACACTGAAAAACACAACAACAAAATAAGACAAAAATAAGGAATACATTACTACTAACACAAGCCCTCAGAAACTATTACCAAAACTGGGAAAAAATGACAAAAAATTGGCAGAAAATAACGCAAAAATTATCAGAAAATAACATCAAAATTGATGGTACATTAACAGTGAAATTTTTAGAAATTAACACCAACATTGGTGAATAATAACACAAAAACTGGCCACAAAATAAAGCATTTTTCCTTTTTCTAGTGACTTAAGTTATGATGACATGTGTAGAACATTAAACCATCTAGAAATAGGATAGATTTTGTTAAAGTAAATTCTTTTTATTAATGTATTTAAAAAGAAGTTTTTTGTTAAATCATTAATCAACATCATGTTGAGCATAATATTTTGTTTATCTCTGTTTTTTATTTTGAGTCACAACACTCATACTTTTACTCTTAGGTGTTTTTAGAAGCTCTTTGGTCAAGTGACTTCTTGTGTAAACAGTGCCTCCAGATTCAGAAATAAATCTAAGTATTTGAAAACCAAACTCACCGCTTTTTGTCAACACCTGATCTTTACTGAGAAGAAATTAGTTTTTTTCTCAACAAAATACAATAGATTTCAAATTTTCAAGTTCCATCAGTGTGATAGTCTTCCCCCAAAATTTTAGGTAACTGACTTCTGCTCATGATGATGTCAGCTACCTGAATTAATCATTCAAACTACATCAGACGAATACATGAAATCAAAAACAAATAACTGGAATGGAATATTTCCATAATTATTTCTTTCTTGTGACCTCTCTACTGCTCTTTCTTCATCTATTTCCAACATATTTTATTTTCATAAAGTACTCATCTTGTACATTAACTTCTCAATTCTTTTTAATGTATGCTCTTCTTTAAAGGTACTTTAAATATAATTCAATAACTTCATGTGACCCTTTTCTTGACTCACATAAAAATAATGACAAATTATGCACTAAAATTTCTAACAGCTGTAAGGAATATATAGATTGCTACTCACCACAAAGAGGAGGCACTGAGTTGCAAACAGGCACGTGCTTGGATTGCTCAGTTGATAGAGCAATTGTCTGCATAAGGCAAAGGTCCCAAATCATGTCCCAACCCAGTACCATCCACCCACTGACATGCATCCCACTATAATCATCTTTTGATTTATTTTTCTCTTTGACATCATTGCATTTTCCTTACAATTTTATTTCATTTTCATTGTTCCTGTCTATCCTCCTCTATGTGGTGAATAGCAATCTATCCTTTTCATATTGTTGTTATTCCATCCAGTACTTCCAAATCTTCAATTTTGCCTAAAAATTTACACATTTATTATTCTGAAATTATTGTATGTCCATTCTTCTAGACTAACAGTGCTCCGAAGAATGTTATGGTATATTATCTTACACAAACCATAAAATATAAACTATAACTTGAAACTCACTGGTAGATTAAATCCAGGTGTCACACTAGGACTTTGCCTCTCACAGGCAATACTTTTACTGACTAGTGAGTTCTCCAGGTTTTGTTCATAAATGATTGATCCAGTAAAGAAAGTAGGAGAGTGAAACTTCCTGGCAGATTAAAACTGTGTGCCCGACCGAGACTCGAACTCGGTCGGGCACACAGTTTTAATCTGCCAGGAAGTTTCATGTCAGCACACACTCCACTGCAGAGTGAAAATCTCGTTCTGGAAAGTAGGAGAGTGTTTGCGAAGTTTGGAAAGTGAAGTTGTGAGGGTCAGTCACAAGATGTGCCATTATGACTCAGTGAGTAGGAGCACTGACCACAAAAGTCAAGGTTCTGGTGAGTTCAAGTCCAACTCCAGCACATAGTTCTAAAGCGACAAGATGTTCCAAAACCACACACACTTCACTGCATAGTGGAAGATTCATTGCAGAAAATATAATTTGATGCCACACCACAGATTTTCAATAAACAAAGAAGAAAAAGGAGAGGTGGTTATTGTCGCTGTGAAAAGATATTTAAGTTAGTTGTGATTTGTCTGCTAAAATGTAATGTTAGAAGGAAATATGTACCTCTTATCAGAGTCATCAATTGGCTCCCCATCACGGTAGACTAGAGAACCCTGGACACGCGCTGGGGGACCACACCCTCTTCGATAGCCTTCTGGGAAATCTACTACACTTATATCACCACCCTTGGTGATATCACTACCTCCTTTGAACTGCAAATCCACTTCTGAAAGTTTTCCTGTCATATCTGCAATGTGAGGATACACAGAACTTTAAAGGAACTCCACAGAGATAGTTAACAGCTTTAATATTAACATCTGAAAATACAGAATGCAATATATTTCAAACCAGTATCATCTAGTGATAATAATTTTCTTCTAATTTTCTTATCACTTTAATTAGTCTACATTGTATAAAGCAAAACCACCCTGTAACACTAAACATCTTTTACAGATACAACTTACAAACTCTAAATTGATATGCCAGGCATAGTATGCACCAAACTAGTCTTCAGACTGAAGATAATAACAACGATGACGACAACAACAATATTAGACATTAAGTTTGTATCAAAATATGACCTGCTTCATCAGTCTTAAATATGCCATAATTTCAATGTAGTTAATGCTAAAATATATTAATTTCTGTCACAGTATCTAACAAATGTGTACATATAGATTGCACAGCAAATTACATTGATGAACAAATTAATTTCCAAATTAAAAAAAAAAAAAAAAAAAAAAAAAACAGTAAAATCATTCTGATTCAGATGAGAGTTGTATAACAATATTGATGATGGTGGCCCTGTAACATTACTCATAATACTACATATGTAATATGCCACAGCACTGTAACATTACTAGTTACAGATGTTCACTGTACGGCGAAAAATTTGTGTTCAGAGTCTTGTCAAACAATAACATAAGGACTCAGTTGTTGATAATGGTAACAGCTGAACCAGGAGGTAGCTGAACCACAAATTAATTGTTAAAATAATTGAAAGTTAGTGTACGTGGTGCTGACTAGTTAATAATGTCTCACAGCGCTGCACTACTTCTCATGCTAATTTCAGTAACTTCACTCATAATGTGTCTTTCTGCTGCAAACATTGCAAACAAAATATCATTCCCCAAAAATCTAACTTATTTCCATAGAAATTAGATCAGTTTTAAGTAATAATAGAATGAAAAAGTTGTTAGAGAATGGAAAAAAGCAGGTGCACCAGCACACAGACTGGGACCAAGACATAAGGGCATAGAATTACACTGTTTAGCATTTGCTGATGACATGGCACTGATCGCACAAGACATTACTGATGCACAGAAATGGCTAGAATTATTACAAGAACAGGCAGCTAAAATAGGATTACAAATTTCATTTGAAAAAACAAAATTTATGACTGACGTCAAAGATGCACCTTCTGATCTCAAAATTGGTAATAACTACATCTCTCGAGTAAAAGAATTTAAATATTTAGGTGAATGGATTGCAGAAAATGGTAATGAAAAGAAATCTGTCAGATCAAGAGTCCAGAAAATGGAGACGGCGTTTCAGTTAACAAAAAACATTTACAACAAAAAGAGTCTCTCGTGGAACTGCAAAATACAACACTACACAACAGTAATTAGACCCGAAGCTCTCTACGCATCTGAGACACTAAACCTTCAACACAGAACACTAAAAGAGGAATTAGAAGTGAAAGAATGTAAGATAATGAGGAAAATCCTAGGACCAAGAACTAAAGATGGGGTACATTATCCAAAACCCAATGCAGAAATATATAAAAATATCTCCAAAATAACAGACACAATGCACATGAGAAGAATCCAATTCATGGGGCACTTAGAAAGAATGGACTCAAACAGGTTAACGCACAAAATCCATACATTTTTAAAGAACAAAACTACAAGACCAAACTGGTACAAACAGACAGAAAAAGACCTGAGAGAATTAGGGTCTCCAAATCTACATGATAGAAATGAAATCAGAAAAATCACAAACACACGGGGTTTTGAGGAAGAAGAGAGAAAAACTAACCGACATACATGGTCTATGCAACGAAAGCTAGCCCATTCGTTGTTTATGAAGGAATACTGGGCAAAAAGGAAGGCCAACAAATGTTGATTACACGTGGTCCTAAGTGATCCATCTGCGAAGAAGAAGAAAAGAAGAATGAATGCAAAGTAACATCCACAGATTCTCCTCATTTAAGAAAATAAATTACCTTCACAACTGCGAGTGTATGCCTGTCCTTATTTTCCCCCTAAGGTAAGTCTTTCTGCTCCCGGGATTGGAATGACTCCTTACCCTCTCCCTTAAAAGCCACATCCTTTCGTCTTTCCCTCTCCTTTCCTCTTTCCTGATGAAGCAATTGTTTGTTGCGAAAGCTTGAATTTTGTGTGTATGTTTGTGTTTGTTTGTGTGTCTATCGACCCGCCAGCACTTTCGTTTGGTAAGTCACATCATCTTTGTTTTTAGATATATTTTTCCCACATGGAATGTTTCCCTCTATTATATTCATGACTATGTTAACATGTATATTTATCTAGTTGATTAAAACTTCTTTATTTGGTTTCCAGCATTTTGGATTTCAAATGAAATTATATGTATCCCCATAACTCATTTAGATGGATCAGTTATCAAACATTCATTATAAAATTATATATTTCACTGTTTGTCTCTTAGTGTGTCAGTCAACTATGTTAAAGATAATGTAACTATTGTCTTATAACTATAACTTAATGCAAAACTACAAATTTACTTGTCAACAGTTTAATATATTTGTGAGACTTACTACCATATCTGTAGTTTGGTGCTAAGTGTCGGCATGCTGGAGTTCTTGGCTTCAACATTCCAAGCGAACATTCAACAGGTTGTGCAGTTGATTTGCTGTAGTCACTGTCACATTGGAAGTTTACTGAAGCTCCATGAGCTATTGTCAGACCAGCACGATATCCAGAAAGGTACTGACCATTTGTAATCATTGGTAGCTCACATGGTGCTAATAAGTGGAAAATACAAATCAGTGTATTATAATGAAGAAAGCTAACAATTAAATTATTATTCCAATTTTTAATGAGACAACAAGATAATATAATATGTAAATCAATTCAATGTAATCAGTTCATTATAATAAAACAAAATAAACAATGTCAAATATCAGTTATCAATTAATGATACTGTATACTTCAGAACTACCACTCTGGCTGAATGATATTTATAGCAAATTAAGATACAGCAGTATTCCTTCCATAGAAATAAAAGTTTATGTCTTATGAATAAATCCTTCGGTATCTGCAAATATGATATATCTGAATACACTTTCAATGTATAGAGATATTTTATCACGATAGAGTACCTTTCAACCAAAAAGTTATGCTGGGAAGAATGTAGGCTGTGGCATATTCAATAATGCACTCAGTCAGTCATCCTCATGCTCAAAACAAAAAACAAGTCTCAAGCAAAACAGATATTTCAAAATACAGGGAAAAGAAAAAATGCAGCAGTTGGAGGTTGGCGTGTACATTTTGAAAACATGTTTGAAAATTAGAATCTGGCAACACTGTCATATCATGCAGGACATTGGAATGTACAGAGGAACTCATATTACCCTGTACTACCGTACCAGCCATCGTAGCTCACTAAGTAGACTGCAGGGAGATAAAAGCCACATCCACTGTGGGGATACGGTTTGAATCTTCATAAGGTTTCTTTTTTAACTTTTAGACATCCATTCCCTAATTCTCATCATATATAAGCAGGACATCATTTTGTCACATGACAATAGCCTATCACATCACAGTGGGATCCATTAAAATGCATACATGTGTCTACTAACCACACAGTGTCCAACCATAACTGGTCCTGCCAGTTCATGTAGGGTGGTTTCCTGATCTTCCTGACAGAGTACACAAAAAAAAGAAAATGTCAATCTCTTTTTGGTGCTGCGTGCATCTAATAACAAAGGTGCTTCTGCTGCTCATGTGTATCCTGCAGGGTTGTATGATGTCACTCCACGAATTGCCGTTTTGTTTCCAGTTCAAAGAAATGAACCTGTGTTCCATTGCCCGTGACAATGTTCAGCAAGAAATTGTCATGATCAACCTTGTAATACACAAGCAATTCTGTACAGATAATTCTTCATTACTTTTTATGGTCTTCTACAAGGTGGCAAGGAACAAAGTGGGCATACAAGCAGCAAGGTGTTTGATGGTGATCCATCAACCACCTTGAATGAGAATGCTTGCACATTTCAACATTGCAGGAGTCACAGCTTTGTGTGCCCGACCAACATCCAGGACAAAATATTTCTTGGTCAGAACAATACAGCTGCACAAAAAATCTAATCTGCTCCAATGTAATGCAGCAGAGTTGTTCTAACTCCTGCACTTAAGGTAAGGCACTATCTTGGGTAACTACATTTTTAACACTTGATGAATATTAAAATCTGAGGAATAACAAAAATGCATGTCAGTGAAATATTCTATGGAAAACTTTTTTTAACCCATTAAGTTTGTGTTCCACGGATCATAAAGATGTGGAGAAAGTCAGTTGACAGTCATATGATACATCCATTATAAATACAGCAACATGCTGACTACTTATAAGTTTTAAAAATATACAGATGTGAATTAGTAATTCCTGCACGCCATCTTATCACCTTTTACATGTTACATAAACAGCAATTCTACATAGCACAAGAGCTGTCAAGGAGAAGTTTTCCCGTTTTCTTTTTGGGTGAAGCCTTCTTTAATGAGCTAGAGCATGTGCCCACACACACACACACACACACACACACACACACACACACAAGAAAACAAACATTTGTGCAGTTATACAGTGAATGCTAAACACACATTGCTGGGATTGCAGTTCAGCAGATGGACTGGGGCCGGGGCAGGGGAGTGGGGGGGGGGGGGGGGAGCATTTGTGTCGAATGGGGTGGTTAGGGGAGAAAAGAGGCAAAAAAGTGGGAGGAGGGGTTAAGGAGAGGGAGCTGGTGGTTTGGAGGGAAACAACAGGTGAATGGAATAGGAATGTGGAAGGGAGGAGCAGCAGTTGCATGAGCTAGGAATGAGATACATATGCACTGGAGCCGAGCCGGTGAGTATGTGTGGTGCACGATAACAACGACATGGAGGTGTGGCCTGGGAGTGGGTGACAGGGCAGAGGTAAGGGGGACTGTGGGTAGAGGATGTGGGTGCTGTGGGTTACCTGAGACTGAGGCCAGTGGGCTTACAGAAGTGAAAGATATGTCGCATGGGTAACTCCCCATTTGCACAGTTCAGAAAATCTGATGCTGGAACAAAAGACCCAGATGACAAGAGTTGTGAAGCAAACAGTGAATTGGCCACTTTGTGCTCAGCAGTGTGTTCTCCTGCTGGGTGTCAACTCTGTTCTTGGTCACAATTTGGTGGTGGCCATTCATTCTGGCAGACAGCTGATTGGTAGTCTTGCTAACATAAAATGTCCCAAAATTGCAACAGACCCGGTACATGACAGCTCTGTCTTCACCGGTGGTCCTGTCTCTGATAGGGGAGATAAACCTATGACAGGAGTAATGTGCTGGGTGGGACTGGGCAGGTCTTGCACCTGAGTATTCCAGTAGAATATAGGCTTTGTGGTAAGAGGTGGGAAGTGAGAGATGGACCAGCATTTTTTGTCAGCTTGTGATGAACATGGTTTAGTTTCTTCAGTCTGGGTTGTTACTGATGAGGGGTGTGCTCACTTGAAAATGATTCTTGGGGGTGGTGGGAGCATTGCATTGTTAGAATGTCCAAGTGGAAGACAGGCATTCTTGTTTGAGGAAATTAGTAACTTTGACCCCATGTTTTTCTGTTACCTCTATATAAATCTCATTTTGGTTGCTAGTTGGGAATTAGTACACTTTAAGCTTAACAGATCATGAAATTAAAAGAAAAGCAGCAGTTTCTTTTCATGTAACTCATTTTTTGTTCTGTCACACATTGCACCAGCCACAACGAAGCCCCACAGTGAATGCTGCTTTCAAACATGGTATGAGTTAGCTGATTTTTGTAAGCAGCTGGAAATATCCTGACTATGACCAAATGAGGGGATGCAGCTGTGAACAGGCAAGTGGGAGGGTTCCCAAGAGCCATGTACCACACATACCAAAGGTACCTCAAAATAAATCCTCTCCTGTGGATCTTGTCTGCTCTACAGGACATATGGAATCCATGAGTAGTCACCCACTTGGCTGTGAGTGGTGTGTCAGTGGTAGGGCTAGGTTATCTGTACAGAGGAGACAGGGACCAGGGACAACTCAGGGTGTTACATACATCCCCTAACCAACAAATTCAAGGTATTGACTTCTACTCAACCCAAAACTAAGCAATGACACTCACTTGTTGCCAAACCTAATGTGACCTGCGTCAAGAAGAGGCAAACGCAAAAGAGTAGTGATTCCTTAATTGTATGTAACATATGGCAAATAATAGCACCCCTTTGATAGTGGCAGCAAGGAATAGGAAGAAACACCAGGTGCACTTAGTGTTTATGCCTGGGTGCAACATTTGACATGTTGAAGAGGCAATTCCACCAGGCATTAAGGGAACCAGATGCAACCAACTGCAGATTGTATCACATTTTGGAACAAATTATGCGTGCTGCAAGGATCTAAAATCATGCTTGGACCATTACAGCAACAAAGACCAGTCTTGTTCACAGAGTTTATCCTAAACACAGAATCTGCAGCATTGTTCCAGAACTGATCATGCTTTCCCCCTTCCACAGTTCTGAGTTTGGTGGAAGAATTGAACCACAGACTTCGAAGGTTCTATGAAATGTTTAACTGTGACTTCCTGGACTTGTGCACTAGGGTTGAGAACTATAGTGCCTCCAAAACTTGACCATGTGTGCACTACGTATCATAGGCTGCTATCCATGCAGCTGACTGTGTGTGGAGTGCAAAAAGGTGGTTCTCCATGCAGTGTAGATAAAGATAACCGTAGGAGACCAGGAAGCATCAGTGTAAGATCCAAAGAAATGCCCTCCCCAGCCCCAGGCACAACTATCAAAATCGTAGTGATTAACTGCCAAAGCATACACAACAAAGTGCCAGAGTTTGAAGCACTCTTAAAAAGCAGTGGAGCTCACATAATACTGCATATAGAAACAATATTATGTAAAGGAAAGTTGCCATTCACCATATAGTGGAGATGCTGAGTCGCAGGTAGGCACAACACAAAGACTATCACAAATAACGCTTTCAGCCCATAGGGCCTTTGTCAAAAACAGGCCACACACACACACACACACACACACACACACACACACACACACACACACACACACACACATATTCACGTAAATGCAACTCACACACACATGACTGCAGTCTCAGGCAACTGTAGCCACACTGCGCACAGCAGCACCAGTGCACGATAGGAGTGGCAACTGGGAGGGGGTAAGGAGGAGGCTGGGGTGGGGAGGGGGAGGTATAGTAGAGTACGGGTGGTGGACAGTGCATTGCTGCTGGGGAACAGACAGGGACAAGGTGGAGAGAGGATAGGACAGCTATGAGCTGTCGGGAGGTTAGATGGAGGGCATGGGAGAGGTGGAGAGGGAGGGGGGTGGCAGAAAAGAAGAGAAGTAAAAAGACTGGGTATGATGGAGGAACAAGGGCTGTATAGTGCTGGAATGGGAACAGGGAGGCTGGATGGGTGAGGACAATGACTAATGAAGGTTGAGGCCAGGAGGGTTATTGGAATGTAGGATATACTGCAGGGACAGATCCAATCTGTGCAATTCAGTAAAGCTGGTGTTGGTGGCACACACTGCGAAGCAGTCATTGAAATGAAGATGTCATGTTTGGCAGCGTGTTCAGCAACTGTGTGTGGTGGTCCACTTACTTCTTGGCCACAGTTTGTCGGTGGCCATTCATGCGGGCAGAAGATAGCAGTAAAAGACTGTGTGCTTTTTATTTATTTTTATTTTTCAATACAATAAATGCAATTAATTTTCACACAGTTCATTTTTAGGCCAATATTTCACCAGTCAACAATTCCATCCATGAAAATCAATTCACGAAAGCCTGAAAAATATGTTTTGCCATGCTAAAAGTTTTCAATTTATAGATATGATTTTACTTTTAAATTTTTTATACTGGCTTTTACACAATTGTGTATTTTACTTTGCCAGGCTAGGAGCTTCCCATTAGTATCATTTGTAACTTTTTATGTGGAGTTTAAGAATGGATCTAATTCCCCATATTGTATGTCACTACATGTTATATCATCAGACGTTCATTTTGCCATGTGACGTTAATTTTAATTAATGACTACGCATACTGCATTTTAACTATTAAATTTACGATACTGGTTAGCCATGTACCCTAGATATAGTGCCACCTGCTGGCTTCAGTTATTTGTAATTGAAGTTAATTGTAACTGTCATGTTATTCGTAACAGGGCGAAAAATTCATGCAAAATGATTAACTTAGACAACAAAAGCATAGCACTGAAAGTTCTCAACTGATAGTAAGAAAACTCACATACTCAAAGAAACTCTGACTTTTTTTAACAAGAACAAACAAAAATTTTACAGCATATTTCTGTATGGTGGTTCTCTTTGTTGCCATCTTGTGAACATTTACTAAGACACTGGGAAGTTATTCAGTCATACTTTCTCTTTCAAGGGGAAGAAGAGACAAGCTCTTTAACATGGACTTCATGAAATGTGTGGATGAAGAAGATGAATAATCACTTCTCTTTTTTATATGCAGTTCATACGTAACGATAGGATTTTCGTTGCATCAACAGTTTTACAGTTTCAAAATTGAAACTTGCAAACTACATATCTTTGTGATGGTTTACAATACTTGAAGAAAATGCCTAAATATTGATTAAAATTTAAGGGTCATGGATTGGATGCAGACACCACGTGCGAGTATAAGTGTGAGCTGGCGTTATCATGGAATGCTGATGAACTGTGGTGTGCACGTCGTGTTGCTGGTTCCCTGTACAAGCAGAACAGTTTCCAAAACACATGGTTCTGACGTGGAATTATGTCTTTTTCGACTCACAATGGAGTACTGACAAATCCTTATTTGTTCACGGTAGGATGTAAGACACTGTTAAAACAGGTCGGCATAATGAGCACGTTATTATAGATGTGGTGATGGCTAATAACTCGTAGTTCAGGTATTCCTGTGACTCATGGATCCAATGCCCCCAATGATCCTGACATACCAAGGGAGACCCTCAGCTAAGGACACAAACCTCATAAATGCCTTATAAAAAGATTTTTTAATGTTTATTGTGACTCAAATTCTGAAGAGGCTGAGCAAATTAGACTAGGACAAATTTTAAAAAATATGCTTCTAATGTTTGTGAGAGAAGCCTACACTATCTATGTTTAATTTGAAAACCTAACCTCCCAAGAAATTCACTGTTCTGAGCAGGAAAGATGAGATGGCCATTGAGAGCCTGACAGAGATTGTAAATGACCATAGCATTAAAATAAAAAATGATGAATTTTACAATCAATTGACAGCATTAAGAAGTGTCATTGAAACTTTTAAAACTTCTAATTTACCAACAGACCAAAAACTGATTCATTTCATTATTAAAACTGCAGCCCCAGTGCTATCAAACATATTTAAATTTGTGTTTTCAGTTCCTGTGAGCAATGCATATGTAAAATGAGTGTTTACCTGATGAGAAACTTGCGGATCGATGAGCAAAACAAACTGAAGGTGACTCCTGTGGAATGTGAACTTCTTGTTAAAATAAACTACAATATGAGCTGCTCAGAGTTCCATAAGCAAGATCTACATGAGAAGAAACTTCTCAAGGCTGCTATATCAAACAACTATGTCTGTAATTTCCATCCCCAGCTCCAATTACTTTCACTCATGTACAGCATAAACACCATAAACTTTTAATTATTTTTAAGTTTCAAGTATGGTATTTGCAATTCAGTTTTCTTGCGAGGATAAAAACTGACAAATACTAGTAAGAATGGCAAATTTTATATATTAAGTGCTATCTTTTGTTTGAAGTGTCCCAACTTTTGACTTCCAAAAGGTGGCAGTATCCTGACTTTTGACCTGCCAAAAGTGGCAACCCTACCACAGAAAGAGAACAAACCTTTCAACCACAGCCTCTGGTAGTACTCATTCATCATCTTACAGAAATAATGTAATGATATTTTATAGGATGTCCTTGTTGTGATTACTTTACAGCTGTAGCTGCAGCTGTTCTTTCACTTGCAAAAAAACATTATTATATGTATGAGGTTCATTCAAATGAAACCTGGTCAGTGCATCTAACTTTGCCTTACACGTAAGGTGGCACCATGCAACTGGGGGTATGGTGGCGCCATCTATTGGTAGAGAGATTAACACATGTGCACCATTTGATGTTGCATAGAGCCAGTGTGGTTTCATGCTGAAGAGAAGGTGGTCACACAAGTTATAATCCACTAGCGAACACACAGGTGAGTAAGCAGGAACAATGAGGAATGATTCAATTTTTGGCAGCAGATGGAGTTGGAGACAGTGAAATGCATCAATGGATGAAAGCTGTGTACGGTGAGTACAGTCTGAGTCGTTCAAATGTTGTGGAATGGCGCAAATGATTCATTGAGGAGTACGAGTCACTGGAAGGTGATTCTCGTCCTGGAGAGGCTCATTGTGTCACCACACTGCAAATGGTTGTGGAAGTGAATGCTTTAGTCTTCGACAACTGCAGAATCGCTATGGGCGAGATCCATCAGCTAGTGGGTATCAGCATGGGCACAGCCCACCCCATAATGCATCAACACTTGAACTTTCGAAAAATCTGTGTGCAGTGGGTTTCCCAGCAACTGATTGCCAAACAGTGCAATACTCAAATGGCGCTGTCTTTGAGTCATCTGAAACATTATCATGAGGAGGAATACAGCTTTCTGTCACATCTTGTCACAGGTGACAAAACATGGTGTCACCATTTTGAACCAGAAAGCAAGCATCAGAGCAAGCAGTGGAATCATGCGACTTCACCACCTCCAAAGATATCAAAGACCATGCACACCAGTTCTGGTAAGGTCATGATGTCCTCCTTTTTTGACCACAAGGCCCCATGAGTTCCTGGAATGGGGAACCACCATCAATGCCCAGTATTATCAAGCCACTTTATAGAACCTTAGATGAGCCATCAAGCTGAAACACTGAGGCATGCTGTCCAGTTGCGTTATTCTCCTGCATGATAATGCCCGCCCACACATGGCCAATGCAATGAAGATGACATTGCAGCAGTTTTGGTGGGAAACGCTGGAACATCCACTGTACAGTCCCGGCCTTTCACCGTGTGACTTTCATGTGTTCGGACCCCTAAAACAAGCTATTTGTGGACATCAATTCACAACGGACGATGACGTGTGTGTCTGGGCTCAGACCTGGATTCAACAGCATCTTACTAGCTTCATCAAGAATGGAATCGACTGGTTAGTGTCACATTGGGATAAATGTGCCAACAGTTTTGGTGACTATTTTTGAGTATGTGTACTGTGCATAGCTACATTTTTGAGTTAATAAAATCGTTACCATCACTTTACACTAATGACCAGGTTTTATTTGAAAGCCCCTTATAAAATACCAAAGGCGAGACCAATAAATTGTCTTGGATAAAGTGTACCTTTTCTATTTGTGCAAATCAAAATATTCATTGAGCTTTGTCATTCTGTAACATCTGAGATTACACACAATGGAACAGTCACTTGCTTGAGCTGTTGCTTGTTACCACAAGCTGTTAACTTTAAAAAAAAAAGTAAGATTCCTATTTTTCTTTGTTCTAATTCATAGCTTTTATATCCTCTATTCAGATTTTAGCAGGTTATACTTTTCATGGTTACATAAAAATAGGCTTGTTATAGTTGTTTCTTCACCTATCAGAAATGTTAATTGTATTAAAATTCATATGACAATTGTGGAGCTGTATTAGGAAAAGGATACTCTGCTAATCACCATACAGATGACACTCTGATTTAAAGACAGGCAAAATGAAAAGACTGTTACACATTACAGCTTTCATGTAAAGCCTTCTTCAGCACTTTCACACAAGAAAACACCTCACGCATGACTGATGCCACCGGCAGCTCTGACCAGCATGATTAAGATCAGAGCTGCCAGTGGTAGCAGTCATGTGCACATGAGGTGTGTGTGTGTGTGTGTGTGTGTTTTCTGTGCTGAACAAGTCTTTGGCCAAAAACTAAAACATGTAACAGTCTCTTCACTGTGGCTGTCTACAAATCAACAGGTCATCTGTATGGGAGCAATACTGTATCCTTTTCCTAATAATGTTGATATTCCAACCTAGAGTTTCCATTGTTTGATAATGGAGATAGATGTTAGGTTTATTACAGAGTATGCAACTACAATTACTACTTAGTATGTTAAAGCTTTCAAAGCAGGGAGCTACCTCACCTCACCTGGCGTGCACTCTGGCTCCTGTGATGAAGACCACTCCCCATGCCAACACTGCATATTGTTTGGTCCTTTTATATTGTAACCAATAATGCAACCAAAGTCTACAACTTTACCATGGGGTACATCTGCACTTGCATTTAACATCACACCTGGCTTGCCATCAGCTGGTGCTAAACGAAACAGTCCGTGCTCCATTTTGGGAATGTGACATGGTACTGAAAAAATTTGAATGATAAATTTAAGATTTTAACAATACTGTTTGTTTCAAAAAAAAAAATTTAAGATTATCAAGTCAGTAAAATTTTCAGAAAAATTCTAGAAATTGTCTGTGAACACATTCAATAACAGTTTGCAACTTTGGCATACACACAAACACACAATATTTGTATCCATTATCACCTTGTCCATCTGGATTTATCACCACATAATATACCGGGTGTTTCAAAATGAATAGACAGGTATTAAAGATTTGCAGCATTTATTACATTCAATGTACAGTTATGAATAATACATCAAATGAAAGAGCGACTTAAACAGTTTTTCTTACAAGTGTTCAATGTGCGCACCATACGCCACCTATTGATTCAATAGGTGAATCCTTCCCAAACTTTCATCAGTGTGTCTGAAGTAATTGCTGCAATAATGCTATTTCTAAAGTCAAGTAGATCAGCTGGTAGCAGAGGCACATACACATGATACTTTGTGTGACCCCAAAGGTAAAAAATCACATGGTGGCTAATCATGTGTTAATGTGGAAGTCATGCAGAACAAGCTATGTCATCCAGCCCCTTGAAGCCAATCCAACACCACACTTCACTGAAAAAATAAAGGCCCATAAACTTTCCAACAGGATACAGTGCATACAAAAAATTTGGGGACTCTTGTTCGAACTGTACAATCTCCTCACAATTTGCTTACCCCCAGATGTGCACAGTATGTGTGCTTACATTTCCACATACCCGAAATTTCAGTTTGTCACTGAAGATGACACGATCCAGAAAATATTTGTCATCATGCCGTAACATTTTGTTTACAGTGATGTACCATAAACCATAGTCTGCAGGCTTTAGAGCTTCGAATAACTGCAAATGACAAGGACATAGTTGTAAGCATCTCCATCAGGATCTCCACCAACGTCACTGAAATTGGTAATCCACAACTACCTTTTGAAACTGATTTCTTGGGGCTATGCATGGAAGTCTCTCACTTGTTCAACACATTCTTCAGTCACTCTTGGTCATTCCATACTCTTCCCTTTGCGCACAGATGTACAAACAAAATGAGTTGCTCTTTCATTTAATGTATTACTTATAATTGTAAGATGAATTTAAGAAATGCTACAAAGCCTTAAAACCTGTATATTAATTTTGAAACACCTTGTGATATACTATGTCTATATAATGAATGCAAATTGTTAAACAAGGGATAGTTCTGAATGTAGAACATTAAATGTGAGCATAATTGACAGTTATGTTAATAAAGCTAAGTATTATGATAGTAATTAGCTTTTAATGTACACTACTAACATACCACAGTTTCATGAACCAAAAGCCACAATTACAAGAAAAGGTATGCTTCATACATAAAAGAAACTAAATTTCAATTGTTTTTAATTTAGTACATTATTTCTTACATGAGGTAGTATATAGGTCTCTTACAAGCAATGCAGTCAGGTTTCCCAGGTCTCCAGCGGCCTCGTGCACATTTAGCAGTGTTGTTGCTGAGTGTCGGACCATAACCTTGATCACATGTAACACGTGCCACAGTCCCAGTTGAGTAATTGTGAATGGGATCACGGCCATTCTTCAGAATTTCAATCTTCACAAAGGGTTCACTAGATAAAGGCTCACAGGGACCAGCTGAAAAAAAATTACTTTGTATTCATAACACCGAACCATGTACTTTTGATTGCTGATTTAATAAGATGCCTTTCTATGGCGCTTTTGTTGATTTTGAAGATAAAATTGACTCAGACGACTACATAGTAGTCTTGCAAGACTTATCTGAGCAAGGCATTCAGACAGCCTATAAGTGATTGAACAGAACATCTATGCCATGTCTCCAGCATTTTTTAGTAGCAGCAAATGGACAATAGATTCCCCCAGAAAAAGAGGTGTTACATAATGTGTTTGCATCTCAACTAAACTGTTCTCAGCTGTATTGTAAATGGCAGTATGGAGTGGCCTAGGAAGATACTGGGAGTGTAAATCAACAGAAGAAGGCTCAACAAACCGAAATTTATGGATGATACTAAGCTGCTGGCTAAAGCATTGAGTAAATTCAGTTCTTGTTTACTTACCTCGCTCCAAACGAAGTTAGTTAGCCTCACCTTGAACATTTTGAAAATAAGATACTGTCCAAATGGATTGCAACAAGATATGTTTACATGCATAATTTGATCCTGCAAAATGTGAGCAAGTAAATCTATCTTGGATAGTTCATAGACATGGCTAGTGACTTAAAACTTGAAATCTGCCTTTGCATGAAACTAGGCTCGGATGCTTTTGGGTATGATGCATCAATCTCCTGACTGAAGATGCCCATAAAATTGAAAAATATATTTTGCGACTAATGAATTTTTCCATTGTCATTGCAGGCTGTGAAATCTGGTCACTGTATGAATTTATTAGAGGAAAATTCATAACTTGGCAGAGAATGCTCGGGAGAAAAAAGATAAGATGAGAGAAAGGGGCATATGGTCTCTCACAAAGACCAGTGCCATCCTGGAAACTGCAGTCTTACTGAAATGGCAATGAACTGATCATGTTGCCTGATGCAAATGTATATGAGTGTGATGCTACACTGGAATCCAACAAACACAAAGACCCAGGAGAAGGCCACCAACCAGTGGAAAAAAAGACATCTTGGAAGTCAGAAGAGTTAGCCAGGAGAGGCTAGACATAGAGGATTTTGCTAAACGTTTGCCTCTCTCCATAACTCGAAGAGGCCACATCATTTTATGACAGAAATAAATGTTGATGACAAACTCTGAATCAGATACAGGAACAGAAGTATTGGCAATTTCTTGGGATATTCTTGCTTTTTTTATCATTCTGAAGCGAAACTACTAGCAATGCTCTAAGATTTTCGTATGTACTGGAATTCATATTTTCAGTACACCTCAACAACAACAAAAAAAGGCTTTCATAGAAATTATGGTAAAAGGTAATACTGTACATAACACTCAATACAACAAACTTAAAACAAAACCCAATGTACACACAAAATAAATGAAATGCCGCTACTTACGGAGATCACTAATATTACATATTGGAAGCTATGAAGGAAAATAATAATGGCCAAGATAAATTAAGCTGAAAATGGGAAAGAAAGAATGATGGACGACTCCTTGCACCACACTGCAGTGATACTCCTTCCTCTGAAGTTTTTGGCTGCTTTTGGAGGCACGTCAGGTGATCAGTAAAATCACCACCATTGATATGAAGTTTTGCCCAGAGGACTGCAAATGCACTTTCAATTTGTGTCTCAATGGATTTGAGTTTCTTGTTTGCTAAGATGAGTACACCACTTCCACCTCCCATTAGCCTATTTTTGTGACATACACTTAGGTATACATAAAAATCTCACAATTGTGTCCTTGTTTCCTGACTGAGGAAGGAACTAGAGCTGTTGTATTGTTACAAATGAAATGCTGGTACTTAACAAAGGTCTTTTGGACACCAATAAGGAAAATAATTGTGGCAAAGATAAATTAACCTGGAAATGGGAAAGAAAGAATGATGAATGGC
This sequence comes from Schistocerca serialis cubense, assembly GCF_023864345.2. NCBI lineage: Eukaryota > Metazoa > Arthropoda > Insecta > Orthoptera > Acrididae > Schistocerca > Schistocerca serialis. The sequence continues at coordinate 484,240,231 of NC_064645.1, read as the reverse complement.
TAATTGCACTGCAGTGATACTATATCCTCTGCAGAGTGAGGTTATTTTTGAAGATGTTTCAGGTGATCGTTAGAAGGACTAAGTTACGATCTTATTGGTAGTAATTAGAATTTCCTGTCCTGGAAGAAATACTGGCCAGGCATTATGTCTCCTTGAAATTTTATGGTTTTGACTGACTATGACTTATTGCAAGCAGAGTTAATACAAATACATCAATACAAAAAATAAATCACCATCACTGAAAAAGAAATCCCAAAGTTCTCTAAAGATTTAACAATCGTACCATTTGAATGTACAGGAAGGAGAAGTAGGACATGTTTGCTATGCTCTTACACACTGTACATTTGTACAGATGATATTTTATGACAGCTAATGGAGAAATTTCTAGCAGTAGGGAAGGAGTCACAAACTGCCTTTGTAGACTTTTCAAAAGTTTATGACATGGTTCGTAGAGCAAAACAGTGGGCAGCTATGAAAGATGCAGACACGGATTACCATTTTGGAATGTACAAAGGTAATACGGTACAACTTACGCTGATCAACCAGAACATTATGACCACCTATCTAATGGCTGGTATGTCCACCTTTGGCACAGATAATAGCAGCAGTGTGTCATGGCATGGAAGCAATGAGGCCTTGGTAGGTCGCTGAAAGGAGTTGGCAACACATCTGCACACACAAGTCACCTAATTCCTGTAAATTCTGGAGAGGGGGTGAAGAGCTCTTACACTGCATTCAATCACGTCCCATATGTGTTTAATTGTGTTCAGATCTGGTGAGTTTAAGGACCAGAACATCAACTGGAACATGCCACTACATTCCTTGAACCACTCCGTCATACTCCTTGCCTTGTGACATGGCACATTACCTTGCTGAAAAATGCCACAGCCACTGGGAAACATGAACATCATATATGTGGTCTGCAACCAGTGTAAGATACTCTGTGACCAACATTGTGCCTTGCATGAGCTCCACTGCACCCATGGATGCCTATGTGAATATTCCCCAGAGCATAACGAAGACACCACTAGCTTGTCTCCATCCCAGAGTACAGGTGTCAAGGAGCTGTTCCCTTGGAAGATGACAGATTCACACCCTCCCATTGGCATGATGAAGAAAGTATTGTAATTCATCAGATCATGCAACACTCTGCCACTGTACCAGTGTCCAGCGCTAATGCTCATTTGCCCATTTCAATCGTAGTTGCCTATGTTGTCTTGCTAACATTGGCACATGCAAAGGATGTTGGCTGCAGAGCCCCATCATTAGGAGTGTTGGGTGCATTGTATGTTCAGACACACTTGTACTCTGTCCAGCATTAAAGTTCCTCCACAGTTCGCTGCCTGTCCTCTTTTACCGATCAACCCAGTCTACATCATCCGACATCTGTAATTTGGCATGGCCGCCCAACCCCACTATGTCTGGATGTGGTTTCACCACTTGCTGAAGACACTCACCACAGCACTCCTTGAAAACCTGACAAGCTGAGCAGTTTCTGAAATGCTCATAGTGAGCCGGGCCATCATAATTTGCCCTCAGTCAAACTCAGATATATCACTCACCTTCCCCATTCTACATCACGAACAGTACGTTCACTGATACTACATGCATTGTGCATGTGACTGATATAACAATTTGACAACTAAAAGTGTGTGAAGTGTATGTGCAAACTTCCCACTTCTCTTATACAAGTCGACTTACTTGGTGTACACAGTCGATCTTCTTCTCTGGCTTCTTGAATCTCTATAAACTTCTTCTCTGAAGAATGATGCTAGTTACAGAAACCTCTCTACTTGTGAAATAATTAGGTACTCAAAGAATAGTTTTCAGCAACTATTGGTATATTTGAGCTTCATAAAGAACAAAATTTACACTTCTCACATAAACATTAGACTTCTTGTAAGTCACTCACATTGTCTCACATAAGAAATAGTTTTAAGAACATTTCTTGTTATTTATAACAATGGTCACGGACATGATTAGCACAGAATAACCTAGAAGTTCCGTGGTGGTTCAGTATACTTTCACTAGAATTTCCATGGATCCCAACAAGTACTTGTCGGTGCCGTTTGTCTGCTGCGTCTACCTTCTGCTTGTGACTGATTTCACACCTGCGCACACAAACTTGTGACACACAGTAGGTAGGATTCTAGCATCCCACTCTCACATCTAAAAAATTATGTGTTTGAGACAGTAGAAGGCCAAGTGGTTCTAGAATTTAGGCAGAAATTCTCGAAACACTGCATATTCCCCCCCCCCCCCCCCCCCCCCATATTGAACACGCGATATTTTTTACATAATCATTATGCAAATAACATCACCCGTAACCACATTACATATCATAATCCTATACTTTTCTTCTACATGTTTATATACATATATTTTTCAACTAAATTTCTTTGTACTCCCTTAAAAAGGCTTCTGCTTACAGTCTTTCTACTTCTTTCTTACTCTACTTGGTTTAGACATGAACATTTGTGTGAGGTTTTACTCAACTTTTCTAATATATAGGAATTATGAGGACTCCCTTTCTCCAATTGTAAACTCCAGGTGTTCATGACACATGAGTAATCTACTTTCTGTTCTCATCTATTGTACTACCTTTCCTTAGTATTTACTATTTTTAATATTCTTCATAATTTGGAGGAACTCCAGACAAAATGAAAGTGTTCTCTAGACACTTGTAAACTTCCACGAAACATATTAATTCTCATCATGCATAGAATTCAAACTTCCCAGAATAATCCCTGCAAAATTTATTGACTTTTGTCACGATACTGTCCCTTTCCCCTGGGATCAGTACCTATACCTTGCTTGTGGGTTGACTTTATAAGAGCACTTCCTCTTTCCATTCTGGTAGGGACGCACCTTTATAAAACATTCCTATTTTTTAAGCCACAGGTCATCCTATTTCCATGTAGGTAACCTGTCTTTCATATTTAGTAAATGCTGGGTATGCCCCCCTTATCTTTTATGAGTAGACCTCACAGTTCATTACCCTAGCATACGTTTCTATGTATACTATAATTAAGTATCTTCTGGTAAAGCTACAAATCTACTCTACACTTCTCATTCACTTCTTAATATATCATTTAATCCCTAGAGTCTTCCTCTACTTCTCAACTTCTATACTCTTAGTAGATACTATGTCTACCTATAATTCAAGTCCAACTAGCCTATTATTCATTAATTTTCAGAGTATTTATTACACTTACTTTTTTTAAATGACTATAACAATCAGTTACACTCTGGTTTGCATTTTTTTCTTTGCTCATGCCTCCTTTTTATGTATACTCGATGTAGAATCATTTCAATGTTTGTGTATAAGGGTATTCTTGTGTGAATGCGGATGTGTGTTCTTGTAGTCTGATTCTTTGGCATTCTTATCTTAAGATAAGATTTAGGTTATTAGAAACCACAGAAACAAGGAAGGACTTTAGCGATAGAAGTTTGTGAATATGGAAAGAGGGAAAAAATAGATAGGTCCTCAAATGGAAGTAAGAAACGAAAAAAAAAAAAAGATACGGTTGCTAAGATCTAAGAAGAGGAAGAAGATAGTCCCAAAGACAGGAAATCCTTACTACAATCAGTTACACTCTGGTTTGCATTTTTTTCTTTGCTCATGCCTCCTTTTTATGTATACTCGATGTAGAATCATTTCAATGTTTGTGTATAAGGGTATTCTTGTGTGAATGCGGATGTGTGTTCTTGTAGCCTGATTCTTTGGCATTCTTATCTTAAGATAAGATTTAGCTTATTAGAAACCACAGAAACAAGGAAGGACTTTAGCGATAGAAGTTTGTGAATATGGAAAGAGGGAAAAAATAGATAGGTCCTCAAATGGAAGTAAGAAACGAAAAAAGAAGATACGGTTGCTAAGATCTAAGAAGAGGAAGAAGATAGTCCCAAAGACAGGAAATCCTTACTACCTCCCTTCCCCAGGATCCCTACCACTGGGATACTTGAGTGAGATGCCGGAGGAGGTTTGGTGTTAAATCGTCTCCTATAGAATGGACATTCCCACCTTCACCCTTGAGGTCCCCAAAGGAAATCTTAGCAACCCTATGGAAACAGCAAATGGTGAAGAATCAGGCACACTTGTTTACAAGGGTTTTCTGAAAAGTGTGACGTGTGTTTTGTGTTAGCCATGGTTTATTTGCTCTTGTAAACCATGCTTTTATCTACAGCATCCACCCCTTTCAAACTTAATACAAAGCCTGTCATTTATATCACAACTCACAAAAGGTATAAAATATTCTATACATAATAGAAAATTTATATACTACGGCATATTAGTTGTTCAACTAGTCACACAATATTATATTTTCTACAAACATAATATTCCATTCAGTTCACTTTATCTAAATATCACTTTTTACCTGTGATTCTCAAGGATTGTTTTTTATTTGACTGTCATATCTGGTTTTCTAAGATATAAGAATACAGTATAGTTTAAGATTTTAGGAATAGATGACAGAATAGTTTAAGATTTTAAAGGAATTCGGTGCAGGAAAACTATTTTGGAAGAAACACCGAAAACAACTCGGGATCCGACAGTCATCACTCTACCCGTTAACTCATAATTTTAACGTCCCTGGGGGATATATGACTCTGCCCGCGTCCCATGGATCTGATATTAACTTTTCTTGTGCACTGGCAGACCGGTATTTCTCTTCTTCTTTTGAAAGTCTCCCCACTGCAAATCAGTCACCACTTCCCAAGTTAACACAACATTACATGAAGATACTCTTTTTTCTATTTTGTGTTGAATAAGCTTGAGTTCTTCCAGAGTTCATCTATGCCCTTCCTGGTATCAGTAAGTTTGGAAGAAGCCATAGGCACACGTTCCTGGATGTTATTCTCTCAGTAACCTTTCTTTCTATAATTTCTTTGACTTGTTCTTCCAAACTACTTACATTTACAATATCAGAGTTTGCTACTTTCTCTTTAAAGCTTCTTTCTATATTATCCACTCATGTACTTACACCTGTAATTTGTGATTGAGTGACAGGCATTAACTCGCTCTGCTTATCTACACTTTCTTTTAAAGTATGCTTATCTACACTTTCTTTTAAAGGACTCAGTCCCTGCTTAACAGCATTAAATTTGATGTTACACACATTTTCAAAAGATCTTAATTTTTCATTGATTTCTGATTCTACATTATTGAATCTGTCCTCAATCTCTAACTCTAACTTTTTTGATAACTCCTGGAAATTATCATTCTGTTCACTACTAAGGTCAGTGAACATTTAATTTACATGAAAGTGTAGGGAACTAGTCAATTCATTCTTTAAATCTATCTTAAAATTCTCTACTTTAGTCTGTGAAGCGTTGAATTCAGTCTTCAATTTTCCCATGCCTTCACATAGATTACAAAATTCTTTACTTTGTGATACCTTAACACTTAACAATCCTAAAGTTTCATTCTGAACATCCAATTTAGCATTTAAAGTTTCACTCTGAGCATCTTATTTTGCATTTAAAGTTGTACTCTGGTCATTTAATTTAGCATTTAAAGTTTAACTCTGTGCAACTAATTTAGCATTTAACTGCAGACTCTGAGCATTTAAGGCTTCATTTAATTGAGTTTTGATTACATTTACCAACTCAGACCAGTCTGGCCCTTCTTTATTAATTTTCTTCGCCATGACTGGATCTAAAATTTCCCCAACTTACTGTTTGTTATCCATATTTTTACAAGCTTTAGACCTTGTGAGCATTTAAAAATTAACTTTAAGCATAATCATTACGTTAATAAAGTTCACTCAATAGTTTGTATCAGCTCCCACTAAGGTACTAAGGTTTTGTTTTGCGCTCACCCAGCGTAGACTTGTCGTATTGTAGGTGAGCAGATGTGACGGCAGGTCAGCACCGGTGAATAGCAGCTGGTGCCGGCGATGTCGGATGTAGGCTGGTGTCCACGTCTGCGTTCCCGTGATGCGTGTGAGAGCTGTATACTCCCTGCACCCGATCTTCTTAGTCGTATCATTCTAGACATATCTCTTTATAGTCTTAATACGTCAAGATTTTCTCTCCGATTTTTAACACTGTGACTTTCTGACTTCTTCTTCTTTTTTACATTCACAAATTTTCTCCATCTGATCCTTTGGGCTTAATTCAATTTCTTGGAATGATTCTTTTGTCTCATTATGCTCAGTTGCTATGGCAACACGATATCTTCTTATCTCGTTTTTGTCTCAAAATTCCTGTTTTCTTCTGTCCTTTCACACTGGTCGCCATGTTCTAACGTTTTTGTGATGACTTTTATAATAGGCCATCTCCTCTAAAACTGTGCTCTTTCAGCAACACCGTCAGTATATTTGGACTCTATGTGCAATAACAAATTCGTACTTTCAATATAAACATTAGACTTCCTGTAAGTCACTCTTATCGTCTCACATTAGAAACAGGCTTAAGTACATTTAGAAAAGAGTTGGCTTAACAATCATAACTCTATTACAAACAAATCGTAAAATACGTCTTGCCTTCAACAAGCCCAAGATAAGAGTTCTTTTTTAGGCTTCAGAGTCTCAATTGTTCTTGCTATTTATAGCAATGGTCACTGATATGATTAGCACAGAATAACCTAGAAGTTCCGTGGTTCTTCAGTATACTTTCACTAGAACTTCCATTGATCACCCGACAAGTACCGGTTGGTACCGTTTGTCTGCTGCGTCTACCTTCTGTTTGCGACTGATTTCACACCTGCACACACAAACTTGTGGTGCCCAGTAGGTAGAATTCTAGCATACCACTCTCACATCTAAAAAATTGTGTGTTTGAGACGGTAGAAGGCTGAGTGGTTTTAGAATTTATGCAGAAATTCTCGAAACACTACAATGACTAGCAGTCATTCCTTGTGAGGTGACACAGCTATCACCTGGATGGATTTATTTTGATAGTAGGATGGATTTATTTTGATAGTAGGTTGGTGGTAATAATGTTCTGGCGGATCAGTGTAAAAAAGGCTCAATAATAAAAGAAACTTTTAATGTCATTAAAGGGCTGAGAGACTGTTTCAGTATATCACCCACCTTTTTGAATTTACATGTAGAACTAGCTCTCCAAAGATGGTAGAACAGCTGTGAGGAAATGGGAATTTATTGTTAATGATATACAGGTGTCTTTTTAAGCTTAGCTGATGATCAGTCGATTCTGTCACACATTGAACATGATCTTGTGTTAATGGTACAATGTTTATGTCAGGAATGTGACAAACGGAGACCATAAATGAGTGCAAAAAAAGCTGAATACCTGATAGTGAATAGTGATACTAGACATGAAGTACACATTAATGATGGAGCAGTTAGACAGGTAAAAAATTTCAGTATATATAGTCATGTATTAACAAAAGTGAATTGGGTAATCATCATCATCTTGGACAGTTTCCAGCCTCTGGCCGGGTCCGTATGGAACGTAGGCCTCTCCATCGTCTTCTGTCTTGCCACCATCTCTTCGTCTTCACCTTGGTCCAGTTTTCTCCTTTCTTCTGGATGCATCCTTCTACTCCTTTCAGCCATCTGTCTCTTGGTCTTCCTCTTGGTCTCTTTCCTTCCAATTTCATCTCATGTATGCTCCTGGGTATCCTCTTCTCCTTCATTCTCTTAATGTGCCCACACCATTTCAGCCTCGATTTCTTTATCTCATCCTGTAATGGTTACACCTTCATTAACCCTCTGATACTCTCATTTCTTAACCTGTCTATCTTTGTCACTCCAATACTGTTTCTCAAGAATTTCAACTCACTAGCTTGTACTTTGCTTTTCTCTCTTCCTTTCATAACCCAGGTTTCTAGTGCATATGAGAGAATTGGGACATAGTATGACCGGTATATAACCTTTTCACTGATTTGGGGTACATCCTTGCTCCATATCAAGCTTCTGACACTCTTCATCTACATCTACATCTACACCTACATACATACTCTGCAATCCACCATACGGTGCGTGGCGGAGGGTACCTCGTACCACAACTAGCATCTTCTCTTCCTGTTCCACTCCCAAACAGAACGAGAGAAAAATGACTGCCTATATGCCTCTGTACGAGCAATAATCTCTCTTATCTTATCTTTGTGGTCTTTCCGCGAAATATAAGTTGGCAGCAGTAAAATTGCACAGCAGTCAGCCTCAAATACTGGTTCTCTAAATTTCCTCAGTAGCGATTCACGAAAAGAACGCCTCCTTTCCTCTAGAGACTCCCACCCAAGTTCCTGAAGCATTTCCGTAACATTCGCATGATGATCAAACCTACCAGTAACAAATCTAGCAGCCCGCCTCTGAATTGCTTCTATGTCCTCCCTCAATCTGACCTGATACGAGCAGTACTCGAGAATAGGTCGTATTAGTGTTTTATAAGCGGTCTCCTTTACAGATGAACCACATCTTCCCAAAATTCTACCAATGAACCGAAGACGACTATCCGCCTTCCCCACAACTGCCACTACATGCTTGTCCCACTTCATATCACTCTTCAATGTTACGCCCAAATATTTAATCGACGTGACTGTGTCAAGCGCTACACTACTAATGGAGTATTCAAACATTACGGGATTCTTTTTCCTATTCATCTGCATTAATTTACATTTAACTTTATTTAGAATTAGCTGCCATTCTTTACACCAATCACAAATCCTGTCCAAGTCATCTTGTATCCTCCGACAGTCACTCAACGACGACACCTTCCCGTACACCACAGCATCATCAGCAAATAGCCACACATTGCTATCCACCCTATCCAAAAGATCATTTATGTAGATAGAAAACAACAGTGGACCTACCACACTTCCCTGGGGCGCTCCAGATGATACCCTCACCTTCGATGAACGCTCACCATCGAAGACAACGTACTGGGTTCTCTTCCGAAATTCTTCTGCTTTTCTCCCCTCCTCGTTTATTTCTCTGTCTTTTTTCCATCTTCCTGTATCAGGCTTCCTAGGTGCTTGAAACTCTCCACTCACCTCCATCGTTCCCCACCAATTGTTATTCCAGTTGTTCCTCTCTCCTTCTTTCTTGTTGTGATAATCATCTCACTCTTACTTATACTAAATTTCTCCCACAAGTCCAACCCCTTGCCCAAGTCATGGGAGATGGGCAACGGCATGATGTAGGGGATTGCCTGTAGGAGCAAGGTACAGTGGGGACTGTGTGTGCCCCGGGACTGCTACGGTAGCTGTGAAGGTCCTAAAGGAACCCTGAAAAGTGACGGCTAACAGGGCTCTGGTGAAGGTACAATAGGCCCAGCAAGCCATTAGTGGATTATGATTTCTACTTTCAAAAATAGAATGGTCCTCGGAAAGGACAGATTTAATCGATGACAAACTGGCTATAAACAAGGTCTAAGATTTGGAACATTAAATAGACCAACATTGACTGGAAAAGTGGAGGAGATGGTAGGCATGATGGAAAGAAGGAAGTCTGACGTATTGGGGTAAGCTGAAATGAGATGGAAAGGAGAAGGAAGGAGAGAACTGAGGAAAGGTTACAGAATGTATTGGAGTGGAAATGAGGAGGGAAGGAGATATGGAGTCAGAATAGTAGTAAGAGATGGATTAAAAGAGAAAGTGAAGAGAATAAGTGACAGGATGATGAACACCAAAATATCACTCAAGGGGACGACCATAGAGGTAATACAAGTATATGCACCACAGGTGGGCTGCACTTCTGAGGAGAAGTGAGAGTTTGAAGAGGAAATGCAGAAGCAGATGGGAAGGAAGAATATGATAGTAACGGGGGATTTAAATGCACACAATGGAAGAGAAAGATAAGGCTGCAAAAGTGTGCTTGGACCAGGGGGTTCTGGCTGCCAAAATGAGGAAAGTGAAAGGCTACTGGAGATCTGTCAAAAGAATGGCTTGCTGGTTAGGAAATTTTGGTTCAGGAAAAGGGAGAGTCAGAAGATTACATGGTACAGTCAAGACTTATAGAGGAGGTCAATAGTTGATAGTTGACTACTTCTTGTACGATAGTGAGATGAATAGGAACATCGTTGACATTAAGGTAATACCATCAGAGGCCTTGGATAGCGACCAACGTTTGCTGGTAATGAACCTGAGAGGGACTAAGGATAATAAAGGTACAGAAAACCAGGAAAGGCATATAAGGGTATGGAAGCTGAAGGAGGAAGAAAACAGGCTACAGTAACTACAAGTAGTGAAGGAAAGCATCCCAAAGGATGAACCAAAAACAGTAGAAGAGGAATGGGGTAGATTCGAGGGAACGTTAGTAAGTGCAGCTGAAGCAATATGTGGGAGGACAAGCAACAAAAAGAGATGGAAAGAAACAGCCTAGTGGAATGATAAAACAAAGGATATAATTCAGAAGAAGAATAGAGCCTTTAGGGTATGATTCCAGAAAAGAACAGTAGAGACAAAAGAAGAGTATCAGGCAAGAAAGAAAGAAGCAAAAAGAGTGGTGGTGGAGGAAAGAAGAAAATGGATAGAACAGTGGACTAGAATGATGGAGGAGGATAGTGAAGGTTTAAAAAAGGTGTTATATGGGATGATTAAAAGTAAGAGGAAGAACAGTATGACAGATTATGCTCGAATGGTGAACAAAAGTAGACAAGATGTAGAGAATAAGGAGGAACTCAAGAATATGTGGGAAGAGTATTTTGAAGAGCCCCTGAACCTGGATGGAGACCTGGATGAGGAGGAACAAGGCGAGGAGAAAAAAAAGAGGAGGAACAGCAAATAGAAAAAGACCTTACATGGGGAGAAGTGGTAGAGGCATTGGGCAAGATGAAGGGAAAGAAGTCACCAGGTCTGGATGAGCTAAGTGTAGAAATCGTGAGAGCAGCAGGAGAGGTGGGGATACAATGGCTATATCGAGTAATGAAAATTGTGTGGGGACAGAAGATGATCCCAGAAGACTGGAAGAGAGGAATAATTGTCCTGATCTTTAAGAAGGGAAATAGAAAAGAGTGCAACAACTATTGGGGGATAACACTGATGAGTCATTGTGCAAAGATTTTTGAGAAAATTTTGGAAGCATGAATTCGGGTGAAATTAGAAGGAAGAATGAGAGAAGAGTAACATGGCTTCAGAACAAAAGGGTCCATGATGGATCTAATTTTTGCTGTAAGACAACTGCGGGAACAGCACTATGAATATGGAATAGCTATCTACTAATGATAGTGTAAGTAGAAGCAAAGTATGGAAAGCCCTGGAGAACAAATGAGGAGCAAAACAGATTACTTAGAGGATAAGGGAACTGTGAGGTGTGAAAGTGGGAGGAGAGAGATCAGTTTGAATTGAACAGAAGAATGGCTTGAGGCAGGGAAGTGCACTTACACCATTACTCTTCATTGTAATGATGGATGATATAACGGGTACAGTAGCACATGTAATTGGTGAAAGGAAGATTGAAACCATGGTGTTTGCAGGTGATCTGATGATTTGGGGTCATAAGGAGGAGAACGTACAAGAGCAGCTGGACGTATGGGAATGAACAGTACAACTGAGTAATATGAAAGTAAAATACACAAAACACCGAGCATTAACAGGATGTATGAATTCATTTTGGTGGGGTAAGAATACTTCTAACAACAGCAACAAAAGAGTGGGTACACTAATAGTTGAATCTTTGCTATGATATGAATCAGAATTATGGATTTTAAATGCTGACCTCAAAAGAAGACATTGCTGTAGAGGAGGATTACTTATGAATACCAGTAAGTGGTATACAGTAGGCATTTGTTGAGAATGCCTGATTAACAGTGGCCAAAGAAAATTTTTAAATGGAAACTATCTGACAGAAGCAAATGCAGCAGACCAGTGACATTCTTGGAAAGAACACAACACCAAAGTAATGGAACATCACATTGTATGCAGAGAGGATGCTCTAAATAGAGATGTTTGGCAGAACGTATCAGGTACACAGCAAAAATGTTATAATTAGTTGACCCTGTATTAACTACTCCTGTAATAATAATAATATATCAAGAAATCTAAATCATGTATGAAAAATTCTTATAGGGGAGATTCCACACCATAGTATTTTTATACCATTTATTAACCAGCTGTATTCCTGAATACCACAATCAGTAATCATATTATGAGAAGGAAAGTTGCTACCACCATATAGAGGCGATGCTGAGTCACAGATAGCCACAAAAAAAGACTTTCACACTTAAAGCTTTCGGCCAATGGCCTCTGTCGACAATAGACACACATACGCACACATACACACCCATGCGAACGCTACTCACAGACACGACTGCAGTATTTTTTCTCTCCAATTCTGCTACTTCCTCCCCCCCCCCCCCCCCCCCCCGCTCCCCACCTCTCCCCTGCCCGCCATCTAATCTGCAGCAATTCACTGACCCCCTCCCCAAACAAGCCTCCTCCTTACCCCCACCCAGTCGCCCCTCTCATCATGCACTGGTGCTGCTGCTTGCAGTGTGGTTTCAGTTGCCTGAGACTGCAATCGTGGGTGTGAGAGTAGCATTTGCGCACGCGCGTGTGTGTGTGTGTGTGTGTGTGTGTGTGTGTGTGTGTGTGTGTGTGTGTGCGTGTGTGCGCGTGTGTGCGTGCGTAAGTGTGTGTATTGTTGACGAAGGCCACTGCCCGAAAGCTTTAAGTGAGAAAGTCTTTTTGTTGTGGTTATTTGCGACTCAGCAAATCCATTGTATGGTGAGTAGCAACTTTCCTTCTCATTTATTGTTACATTCCATCCTGGATTTTCCATTGTTTGGCAATCAGTAATAACTCACAGGTTACATCATGGGAGGTTTGGAAAATTAGTGACTTCCAAAATAAAATAATACAAAAGTTTTACTTGGCTTTATTCAATACATATTTCCTTGAGCACCCAAATGTCTACAGAAGCCCATCAAGGAAAAAATTTAGGAATGTGGAATGAAACAAAATATACATTACTAAAAGTGCAGCAACTCTTAGAAACTTAATCTGTACATTCTACTATCAATACCTATTGCAGTGTCATTGATCACTGACCACAACAAATTGACAGTCAACCCAGAGATTCTGCACACCCAAGCAGCATCATCAGGAAGAAGCAGTAAGCCATGTCTCCTGTAGTTATGAGGCACCACTGCCACATCATGCTCCTCAAATACTGCCACATAGGACCAGAGCAGCCAGTTGTGTTCTGTCTACAACTTACGAAAAAGTAGCTTTTGTGTGAGTTTGTGTAATCCATTTTTTTGTTTGTTTTTGCGTCTTTGAGAGCGTTTTTCCCTGGGGAAGTAAGGGCGTATCAAGATGAAGTTGATATCACGCCTACAGTTCCATCTTGAATGCAGTCAGTCACTGAAGTTCTATTTCCACCTCCAGAGGACAGTGTCATTATATCATCCCTCAGTTAAGCCTAGTTTTGTCTTAAATGTACAGTGTGCTGATAGGCATCAACAGACATGTATTCACTGTAGCTGCAATAAACATTCAGAGTTCCTAATATACAGACAGGTAATTTAGCGCAGCTCGCGTCTACAGCTGCCTCATGCGTATTTGAACAGGGAGTCACTCAGTTGCATAATTAATTCCAGACATGTTCACACAGCCACAGCAGTGGAGAACTAAACATAAGTGATTTTTTGCATCACTAAAGGATACTGCAATTTGACTGTTCATGTAACTGACTGTTTTATCTGTTCACTTGAACATGTGTTCAAAGTAGAACACAACATAATGGTGAATCAGCTGGCACTCCCTAGTCACTCTCTGTGGCAATTTGATTCTAATTAATTGTTCTTGCAGGGGACAACATACTGATCAGTTGTTGCAAATGATGCAAGGATTGTTAGTGGTGCCACAACCGCTGCCCCTGCCTGTCCAAGTGCAACCAACACAAAAAGTGGCTCAAGCCTGACTTTCAAGAGTTTGTGGAGCAAGACAAATACTGGGCAGAATATGTGGCCTAGCTTACTGCATATTTCTACACCTACAATGACACAGATAACCAGCACATTTATCATTTCTTGTCCATGGTAGGCACAGAACTGTACAGGTTTGCTGTAAAACTTTTTACTAAGCTTTGTCCTGACGACCTAAACTGTCTGATCATTTTGAAGCACAGGTCCACGTGGCAGCTACAAGGTATAAATTCTTTCAGCTCAAACAGCTGCCGGAAAAGTCATACAAATAATGGGTCACAGAACTACTTGGGTTGACAAGACAGTGTCAGTTTAAGGGCTAATGTGCTTTATGTTATAGTGGTGTCACGCTTCATAATGCAATAACACGTAACATTTCTGATGCTCACATTTGAGACTTCATTCTCAAGCATCCAACACAGACCTGAAGACAGTGTTGACTATAATTTAGTCATAGGACATAGTTGATGTCACTGAACGTAATTTGCAAGTTCTGCCCATTTCTATTGAAAAGAGTGAGGAAGTTTCACTGCCCACACCATTCAGGTCAACCATCCTGACATCTCAGTTTCACATTAAAAGGCCTTTTTGTCGAGGCCCAGTGCAGCCCACACAGATGTTGAAGTCTTGCCACGTTGTCAAGTGTCTGTGCTGGCAGGCTAAGTGTCATCTGTGGCAAAGAAAGCCATGCACAAAGAGTGTGTCTGCAGCAATCTAGTGTAGGAAAGTTTTCTAACTCGATGTCAGATCTATTTCACATGATGTGTATGCTGTTTCTGCTGCACCTGTGCAAGCATATAATTTCTTAGCTCAATCTGACTGCCAGGACAAACCCCCTGAAGTAATAAACAGGCAATCAAACAAATTGTTCACTCACTTGCATGTGGTGAACACAAATGTGAAATTTAACTTAGGTACTGGAACAGCGGTTACTGCTCAACCTGAAATGCGGGATGAATCCCATGCTCTGGTTTAGTGCTACTATTAATCTGTAATGCCTGTAAGTAACAGTAGCTGATTATTCTGGAAGCAAATGTGGTTGTTGTACAAGCAATCAAACACAAGTTTTTCAGCAAGTTTAATTAAAAGGGGCAAATCAGAATCAGTTCAATACTGGGCGTGAGATGAGCTGACATGGATAGTGTCATCGGCAGTTGTGAATGATTCTGGACTGATCTGAATCAGGTGTTGGCGGAGGGTCTCAGTGACTTGCATGAGCACAAGGCAAAGGATCACAGCCCTGGAAGAGGCAAACAAAAATAACAACAGAATACCCTTAGGAGGACACACCTCCACATTGGGAAGGTGAACTGTTCCTACCAGTACCTTCCAGTAAAGACAAAATAGTTTTGTCAGCAAACAACTACGATAAAGCAGAAGGCAGCAATTATATAAAATCATAATTCTGAGATTCAAGTGCTAGGGAGTCCATAAGGATAAGTTAAAGTTCAGCATGTTCAGTTTTAGGGGGAAGATGGTGGCAAATGTCACAGTGGTCCAAAAAGGGTGGCAGGAATGCTATTGTTAGGACTTGGGAATTGTAGCTGTGAACGGGATGGATGGACATCAGTGTTGCTAGTCCAAATCTTGTAAATAAGCTATGTGTTTTCTGCAAACAAAGCCAGAGTATGTGTGGTAACTTGCACATAGATTGCGCAATTTTATAAGAGTGAATTAAAATTTGATTTGGACTGTGACAATGGCAGAGGCATAGACAAATGTAGTTTACTTAGCAAAGCCTATTCTGTTCAACAATACGGACATGGTCAGACATGGAAAGTCAGCTGCTGCATTTGCTCGTGCTGCTGTACTTATGTGAACAATAAAAGATCAATGACAGCCTATTGGTTACGACTGCTATGAATGAGAATTGTGTGGCTTTAGTGGGGCAGACTTGTGTAGTTCTGTATCGTTCCTTTGGAAAAGACCCTGGAACTGTGTATGGAAGAGCTGCTTGGCAAGAAGAACACTATACTCATAAGTGCACAATAGGGATTAGACTAATTATGACAAGATCAGCACAAATCTGAACCAGACAGGAGGTTGCATCAATTGCGTTAAGTGTTGCACACAGGTGGATAACTTCATGGTCACCCATCATAGGGGATTCTGACTCGCACAGTACAGAAGTGGTGGTGTTTGTGCAACTTTGTAAGAGCATTTTATAGAGGCCAACATGCCTTAAGAACACACTTCATTTCATAAGAACTTAGTTACTTTTTTTAGTGGTGGCAAACCTTCACTTCCACGCATTAACCTTAAGTTATTGTAGTGGTACAGAATTCATAGGGTGTCGAACACTGTATGAGTGGCTTGCACTGCTGGTAAAGCCAGGTAGGTTACAGGTTGAGAAAGTGCAGAGACTGACTTCACTGCTAATGTGCAAGTGAATCACTGACAGGACCCACCATACAATCTATTGCCTGCCATACCAATCATTCAGGGTGGCCCCGATGCATCACTATGTAGGGATTGTCAGTTGAAGCTTCTCCTGTTGGGATGCCAATGTTAGTTCTTATTTTGTTTTCAGCCAACCAGGAGGAGTAGGATGTTTTCCTTCAGAGAGCAGGCTGTGATGAAGTGTTACAAACCATGCTATTTACGAACGGGTAGTTAGCCCGCAGCTTCATCAGCCAAGTGCCGCATTGTCAGGTTTCAATGGACAAATTTTTCCTGTTTTAGGTGTTTGTACTTTGCCTGTCACTTTCTGTGTTTCTACAAAGACAGTTTTGTTTCATGAACTGTGTTCTCATGATTGTACAAACATTTTTGGTATGGACAGTTTTGAAATGTTCAAGGAAATGTTCTGCAAATCACTTCAGCTATGCTGCTTCCCAGCATCAGTGCTTTGATGGTAGTTTGGGTAAGGCGCAGAGTTTTGAGACCCACAATATATTAAAAGATGATGCACAGTTAAATTTTTTTGTGCACATCCTATCCCACATACTTTACAGGACTGGGCAGCAGCAGAGCTGCAGTGGTTGCAGGATTTGATGTGATTAAAGCAGAGTCTGCCGGCCAATGGGCACCCTCCTCAATTATTCTTTTGAAGCCATCAGGTAAGTTAAGAGTTTGAGCAGATTCCAAAGTGACCGGTAATCTTCAAACTATGATTGATTCCTTCCCTTTAGCTCCTGGGAAGACTTACTGGGCAGGTTGCTGAGGCCAAAATGCAGAAGTGGATGGAGTGCATGGATTCTCAGAGGCGGACACATCAGGTGAAGCAAAATCCTGTGATGATGGCTATGCAGTAGCTCTTCTGGTGACTTACCATCCATGGGCAAGGATCAGTATAATGATAAAAACACCTTGAGGGCCTACTCCCATGTGTGGGTTGGCTAATAACTGGTCTATCTGGGATTTGGAGATCCTGATAAACTATTCTACCTCACCATTAAACTGGGGATGGAAAGGGCACTATGACAATATGGTTGATACCATTAGTGAATTTTTACTTGAAAACTAGTATGTAAACTGACTCATTCCACACCATTTCAATAAAAGAATCATTCAAATGAGCTACTACAGAACACATAACTAACTGTTTCCTTTATGAGTAATCAAGAGGGGCATCAGTGCTCTGGATAGAGATGTGGTGCAGACATCTCGCTGTTGGTATTCTTGTGCAGCAATTTGTGAAAGTAGAAGAAAATCAAGATTCAAGCAGTGATTAAGTACTACTTAAAGAAATGCACGAAAGAAAATGAAATTCATGCCAATTTTCAGAAAACGTTGAGAGACTCTGCTCCTTCATATTCAAGTGTTGTCAAGTGAACAAACATGTCCAAATACAGCTGGAATAAGTTAGAAGATGCAACATGTAATGGTCAGCCAAGATGTGCAACTACCCCAGAAATTACTGCAAAAGTGAACAAAATAGTCAACTGAGAAATTCTGAAGCTGTAAGGATGTCATCTGAGTGGGCTGATTACAATTTAACAATGTAATTGGACATGGAAAATTATCTGCTAGATGGATATCATGATTCTTAATTCAGGATCAGAAGTGCATCAGAATAGAAATGTCCAAACAATGTCCGAATGGTTGACCTGTTTTCAGAGCAACCAGCAAGATATTTTGGTCTAGTTTGTGACCACATATGAAACTTGGGTCCACTAATATATACAGAGACAAACCAACAGTCAAACCAGTAGTAAAATGTTGATTCACCACCACCAAAAAAAGTGAAGGCAATATCGTTGGCTGGAAAGGTCATGTCATTAATTTTATGGGCTGCAAAAGGGATTCTGTTGATAGATTATCTTCCCATAGGTCAAACAATTATGGGATGTTTGGCAAGGAAGAAAGTCATCTTTCACGATAACAAGTGTCATTTCCCCAGCAAAAATACTTGAACTATGTTAAGAACTGTTGCAACAACCACCTTATATGCTCAAAACTTTCCTAAGTGGATAGAGATTGCCTTCAAACAAAGAACTGACAGATAAAACTGATGGGTATTTTGCAAGTATTAAGGAATCTAATTTTTCAAACAGGAGCAAGGCATTATAAAATAACTGGACCAAGTGTATTATGTACAGAGGGACTACACTAAAAAGTTTCACTGGGCTAAGTCATTTCTTTTTGTTCCAATCTGAGAACTTTCCAAACTACCGTCGTACAATGAACATTGCTATTTGTCCAGCAGCGAACAGGAGTTTTCAATTTCTGATTCTATATAAAAGGGTAATTTATAGGACGGCAATATTTTTGTTGCCAACTTTTTTTATTTAAGTGCAGGTGTACACCATTGTAAAAATGATTTTGTGCCAAACTTTGCATGAGCAGTATAACAGCATCACTTTGTGAAAAGCAATTCAGTAATAATAATACATGAAAGACTGAATGACACAAAATTCTTACCTTTTGTGCCCTTGACCCTATCCCTTGTTCGGGGGCGGCCTTTCTTTTTAATTCGAGGACTGGTGTTTTTATTTTTCGTCATCAGTTGAAGTCCCTGCTTTGATTGGTGTCCTTTCAGCAGAGCACGTTTTAATCTTCTTAGTGTGTGTTCTTTATCTGTTCTTTTCAATGTTTCAGTATATTCAGCCACTGATTTTAGACCCAATCTGAAATATTTAGTTACTAGGGAAATATTTCAAATATTACATAGAACAAAATTTTCTATTTCTACAAGTTTACTGAATAGTGTAGAGAGTCATGAGCTTATCATTCATTTTAAGTGATAAAATTCTGAATAGAATTTTTTGAAAAATTGCAATTGAAAATAATTTCACAATGGAAGAATATTAGCAAAAACACATATTAATATTCTAATAATTAAAAGTATGAAAGGAAAATCCAGTCAAGAAAATTACTAAAAAGCTACCAACACTAACCTTCAGGAGACAACTTACAAAAACTGCTGATTGATACATGTAAATGGAAAAGTGTCATACTAGCTAGCTTTTGAAAGTAATAGTTCCTTTCTCAAGGAGGAGAGAGGTCTATGTCAGGGAAAACTGAAAGAAAGGATAGATCACTCAGACTCAAGGATTAGAGGCACTCTCCTGCTGTTAGAATGCTGATAGACCTCACTGAAATTGGGGACTGTGTGACTTCCATTTCTTCTCAATGTTCTACAACCTATCTTTCTCTCTCCTCCCAGAATCAGAAACTCTTAGTTCGAAAAGCTACTTAGTGTGTCATTTTTATATTTACACAAGTCTACAAGCAATACCTATCATTTCATTTACAATAGACAAGTGTAGGCCAAAATTCTGTTTCATTATTTATTATAATTAAGAATGATGTTCACAGCAAGTAACTTTTCAGGGTGTATACGTGGACAAGGAAAAAAAATTCCCGGATTTAAAAATACACTTTCTCCTGGGTGAAAACATGCGTTTTCCGTGTTAAGTGACAGTATATTTTCCCTTATCAATCCTTTGAATGGTTATGGTTTTATACAAGGGCGTAGAATTTACTGGCACTTTGGAAAACGAGACTCAGGGGAGAAGACACGTTTTAAAAATATCTTTGATGTGCAGCAACATGTACGCTGCGTATTTTCGTATTACAAAAGTATACATTGGAATTCCACATGTTACTTTCCGAATCATTGCCGGTCAGGGTGGCCGAGCAGTTCTAAGTGCTACAGTCTGGAACTGCGCAACCGCTACGGTCGCAGGTTCGAATCCTGCCTCGGGCATGGATGTGTGTGATGTCCTTAGATTTAAGTAGTTCTAAGTTCTAGGGGACTGATGACTTCAGAAGTTAAGTCCAATAGTGCTCAGAGCCATTTGAACCATTTTGAACCGAATCATTGAAATCGAGATTCCGATGCGTGTTTGTAAGCCAGTCATAGCTCATGTCACGTGATCTCTCCAACCGATGGCAGTGGATATACAGAGCATAGGACACGTCAGCCAACAGCAACATCACTGTTAAGTAGCATGAACACACAAACAGGGAAAGTTAATAGTTTAAATTAATATACATAGTGTTGCTACAATAAAAGTAACGCTTTCACATATAATATTGGTCTCTAAGGTTAATAAGCTGCAAGAGAAGCTAAGCTTTCGTATATATTGTTGATCTTTTTTGTGCGTGTTACACTTAGAATATACCACACAAATGTGCCAGTAAAATTTTTAATAATGACATAAATGTCTGATCTTCAGGGTTCGAAATTCTTCTAAATGGCTTGTCATCAAAGAGTTGATTTTTAAATGAGAGTCAAACGCTCTGTGATTTAATAAATTCATGGTACATTCTCGCACATACCTCAACTTACGTAAAAGGATATTTACTTTGAAAGTAATGCTTTTCAAACCACTATTCCCAATATTTTCCTGCAACCTGTTAGAAATAGGTTCGTTTCAGCAGTTGCCAGAGAGCACAGATAACAGACGTAGGAAGCCCGTATGTACGTACTTGTAAAGTATTAAAAGATCATACATTATGTCATAAAAGAAACAAGACATCAGAAGATACTCCAAGAGCATCGGAATTTCGTGAACCATACTAAAATGTGCACATTTAAAGTGCATACTTAAAGTGCACATTCGTATGCCCAGATTCCCAATGAAGTAGACCTCGACCTGATATTAAGCATTTCAGTGTGGTTTTCGGGATCTAAATTTTCTTGGGGCACCAGTACTGTATTATATCATGTTTGGTTCTTTATTGTGGCAAAATGCCATATGTGCTACAAGATGAAAACTTGCACTTGAAATGCAGCGAACAGTTGAAACTAGCCAGTACTGTGGAATTAAACATTTCGTTTCAAATACATTGACTGCCTCTGCAGGCAAAGTTTATAAAAGTCAAATTTCTTTAGCAAACAGACAAAAATAACTTCAGTGTTCTGCAAGGTGATAAATGCTTGACTGTCAGAAAAGTGGAAATAAAATAACATCTGAAACTAATGACCTATTACAGCCTTCCATAATTATGTGAATGCATTTTAATTCACTTGATAGCTCCCGGCCACAAATATCCGTTTTGTTTTCATTTGACGTGAGAGTAAACAAGGGGGAAACAGCAAAATCACTAAAGTAAACACGGGTCACGTGAAGACTACCCACTATAACTCAGACTGCTCTGCGCATCAGCCCCAGATCTACGATAATTGAGAACTGGGTCAATATTAAAAAAATCGAATTTTCAAAAATATGATCATCTTGTAGCGCATATCTTACTGAAAAGTCTGAAACATAAAACACATGTGTTCGAGGAAATGAGGGCATATTATTTGGTCTTAAGTGTGCCAAACTGCAGTGCGACGCCTCTTCGTAAAGCATTCTTCTACCGCACGTCACTGTATTTCACTCTGTGGAATTGAAATGTGTATATTTTGTAATGGATGCCATCAAACTATATTCAGGACAGTGGAAATTTAAATGTCCTATGGTGCCTCTCCTGCTCCCAGTCGGCCGGTTTGACAGCCTGCCTCTTTACTAAAAAAATCTCGCAATTAATAGCGGATGGGATTATTTGTAATCGGGAGAACAAGAACTCTTCAGAAAATTTGCACTCTTTATTGCCTGTTAGCTAATAACTTGCTGTTTTGTGTGATATAAAATTAAATATAAGATACATAAAACCAATAAAGACAAGAGATAAGCAAGAAATTACACATTTCTTCAATCCTTAGCTCCTAGCATTTTTTCTCTCTCTAATCTTGCTACTGATTTACATGGCGTGCTTTCCTTTCTGCGAAAGAATCTATTACCTCATCAAAATTCGTCAAATGTCTTGCTACATGAAAAATCGAAATGTCTTTATCTAATACTGAAAAAGCTGTTAACACAAATAATACCCAAGCAAGACATGTAGTTTCTCGATCTGGTTAAATCCATTTTGTCACTGTCTGCTAGATAAAACAAAATAGGCCTTTCTGATGTTGCAGCAATTTTGTAACACACACCAAATAAACAAGACTGTTATGGCACAAATAGCCATTTTTATAACAAGACAGAATATAATTCATGAAGTACCAATATCAAATGCCTATTAGGCCTACTACAAGCAAAAAGCTTTCTGTTAGGAAATAGTTTCATATTTCATTCATACGCATCAGTTTCTCAAGCACGAGATCGAAAAGTAATATTACGAAATTTTTGTATAAATTTGGAATCGTCTTATTCTTCCATAATTTGTGTGATGTCCCCATTTCTTCTCCTTCCTCGTTCTAACAAGCAATCTTGTCATCACCAATTCTGTAGCTATTCCTGCCATTGTCAAAATTTTTTCGCCGATTAACTTCACTAACCCTGCCAGAATCACAGATTTAGTTATCCCGCGATTATTTTCCGGTTAGGCGCTATTACGTGTTCGTACAACACGTTTCCCGCGTTACTTCCAAAATAGAACTTAAGCGGCTGCTAGCCAGGGAGTGTACAACTGGTCCTTACTAGTATCGCAATCAGACCTAAAATTTTCTGTCAACATTTCATTTTCTGGGATACACCGAGAAGATAACAAGTAATCTTTCTCATCAGCTATTCCTGTCAGTCGTGTATTTCCATTCTGGTAGTCTGAATTTATAGATTTCGCTAGTAATTATAACAACACTGATCATTCACAAATCCAATCAACCACATAATCAGACAGCGATTGGCTTTCATCCATTCGGCTTTACTTCGCTCAGCTCGTATAGCCCTGTCCCCTTTTGTCGGCTGAAAGTTTGTTTATAGATGCGAGGAGGATTCTCCTGAGAGACATTACACATTCAAAAATCATCTTATGATTCATTCAGAAATCAACTTAAAATGTGTTCAAAGATGTTCAAAAGCTAACAGGGAAGTGTTTCAAAATCATATGAATAATCAATAGACAAACGTGTACTGGATGGTAGGTGCTTTGTGAAACAAGTTCTTTTCCTCAAGAATATGAATTTAGCACCCCCTTTTCCTGGTAGCATCTAGATGCTTGCTGTGACTGCTTGCACGGCCAACAGCCACATTCTTGTAGCCAGAAGCAGGAGAATCTACAACTCAAATGCGACTCAACTGCGCATGCGCACGAGCTCGCTCATAACTCTAAAACGAATCTAATGTAAACAGTTGTGACTTCACGCTCATCGGAGGCAATTTGTTTTTATGAAGCATTGCATAGTCTTCCTAAAGCCTTTGACATATTTTGCTGTTGGCAGATACTTGTATGAGCACTGTGTGTCGTCGTTGTATATGGAGCATTTCATTTGAAATTTGCTTTTGTTTTTTTTCTCTTGTTTATGTTTTATTTTGAAGTGTTATTTTGCAGTAGTGGGATACAGTAATATCCTTTGTTAGAGTATCGGTTCTTACCAGTCAAAATTACAAAAATTTAACTGAAAACTAAAACAATGAAAAATTCCCAGAATTCTAAAAAATTCCCGCGTATTTCCCGGTTTTCTCCTGTATGAAAAAAATTCCCGCATTTTTCCCGGATCTCCTGGTTGTCCAGGGTGCATACACCCTGCTTTTTGGCAATGAGTTTAGTGAATGTGAAACAGATACTAATTCATGAAATTTTAAACATGTTTATATTTTTATATTCATCTAACTCTACTATTTGTATCAACTATGAGCTATTACGATTAAACACGTTGTTGTTATGGATTCTAAGGAAATGTCAACAGATGTTTAATTAGTCTATTGTGTAACATATGTCACAAAAACCTCACGAATCTAGAAACTACATATCATCATCGATTCCTGTCACTCTTGGCGGAATACCAGATAATGTCCAGTCAGGTAAAAGGTTTCCAGCTGAATCTGGTATCACTAATTTCCTATGCCTCTTACCTAACTCTTCTCTTGCAGGGATTACTTGGTATTCAGTTCTTTCTCTTATCTGATGCACACCAGTGCAGAGTGTCCTTCTGATTGATTTTAATTAATTACTTTTGTGTTTTTCCTAACCACCTCCATCTGTATTTCTTTCGAGACAGGTTGTCTTCCACTGTACTTGATCAGAAACTATGATTGGGTCTACAAAGATTAAAACAATAATTAAAAAATATTCGTTTAACCTGAAGGTGTTGGGAGATATGTTTGCTATACTTGGAAATGCTATACAGCAAATGAGAGGTCACAAGTTACTAGTGACAATTCTGATTTACATTCTGCTCAGGATCATATCTTGATTTAAAAAGTCAAATCATTGCAATGATAAAAATTACATATTGGAGGCTAATATGCACCACATTTGTAATGGATGTGATACTACTTCTGTAGTAATCAGTACACTCACATAATTGCCAATTCTGGTAGATGAACATCAACTGTGTAACATAATCAGAAAAGTAAGCTTGTTCTGGAAAGTTGCAACACATTCACTTATAATGTAAGGCACTGATTTGCAGTTGTTTGAAGTGTGAACAGAAAAACACATTGTGTTTTGCAAATAATATATACTGCCTACCTGTAACCCTAGACACTGAAATAGTCTAAAGGGGAGTTCATTGTAACTGTATCTCTGTGGCTTCATCTGAAGCTCTGAGAGTTCTTCCTCACTATGGGATTTATGTAATATTATGTGTGATATAATTCATAAACACATAATTATTTAAAGCTGACTGCAGTATTTTAATAATATGTGATGCAATGAGATGATCGAATACTACAACTTTCTATTTATTTCACTACAACTTCTAAAGAACCATTATTTAACAATAAACGCTCAATATAAGATCTTTAATACTGAATTATCATTGGATTTTAGTATAGAAGTTTTCTCCATTGGTATCAGAGTACAGGATTTATCTTGAAAGCACCTTGTTCATGTTACAAATTTTAGCAACTTCCAACATTAATTATTACCCTAATTCAATTTTTTTACACTATTCATTTTAATTTTTACTTCTTGCCTCCCTTGGAACAAAAAATAAAAGGATTGTCATGGAGCCTTTACATTATCTCATTTAACTTCAGAAAATAAGAATTACATTGTCATTGTAATTCAAAACTTGAAATGATTGTATGTAGGTAAGTAAGCTGTAAGTCACACATTCTAATTCAAATTTAGATTTCATCTCAAGGCTCTAAACAATAGTGAAAAATACCTTCCAGCAGCAGGATAATCATCCATAATGTTTTGTGAATCAGTTAGATACTTTTCACTCTTCTTATTTTGTTTGATATTATGACCCTTATGATGTATTATCCACCCAATAGCATCATTATCAGGATCTTTGTACACTGGTGAATTGAATCTGAATGATGTCTTCTGGTACCTTACTTCAGGGTGAAAGCTTTTTCTTTGGCCAGCTTCATGAATAACAACTGGTTTGTGCTGCCCACCAAAAATCCTTCCTTGAGGGATTTGAGGTTGTTGCTGATCCACTTCTGATGACACGTTAATCTGCATCCACAAAAAAATTTGATATTTTTAAACCTGACAATGAGAAACAAGACACTATCAAACAGGTTTATGTTCTTTTATCAATTATGACAAGCTATTTATGCTATTACTCTACAGTCACAAATAGATTTTATGTAAAATGAGCGCCAGAGTGTTACCAAACTGCAACCATTAATCTTTTAGTCATAAACACATTACCCTATAGAGGGTGATTCAGCTGCCCATACCCATGGGTTTTATGTCTTTAAATACCACATGCAAGATTTTCATATTCTCTCGCATGCTAAGAGCCAACTGTTAGTTCAATAGAAAAAAATTAACAGGATCTCTTTGTAGGAAATTTAATGCAGTTAAATTTTGTACTGGGATATGTTTCTACTGGAGTTTGTAGTTTTCAAATTATTCAAGAAAAATGTATGAAAGCGACCTCCAAATGAGTTTTTCTTGAAGAACTCAAAAACCTTGGGCTCCAGCGAAAATGTATCCTGGTACAAAATTTAACTGTACATTAAATTTCCTTCCAAAGTGTCTGGTAATTTTTTGTGTAGGACTAAAATTTTGCACATTGCTAGGGAGAGAATATGAAAATCTCATGTGTGGTTTTTGAAGGAGCGTGCTGCATAAAACCTATCAGCAGGGGCAGCCGAATCACCCTGTATACAGTTGAATGCAGCACT
Source organism: Schistocerca serialis cubense (assembly GCF_023864345.2). NCBI lineage: Eukaryota > Metazoa > Arthropoda > Insecta > Orthoptera > Acrididae > Schistocerca > Schistocerca serialis. The sequence goes on along the minus strand of NC_064645.1, from coordinate 484,213,931 downwards.
TTTAATGAAGTAACATTAAATCATGTGCAATTACAGTTATTTGCTGTTTCATTTGCTGGTATCCTGACTCAAATAGTGAATGCTGCTACTCAGAAATTTGCAAGAAAGAATTTATATTAGATTATAAAGTTCCATGCAAAGCAGAATTTTCTTCTGATTTTGAAATATTCGCTAAAGCTCTGGCAAGAACAGACTCAGTGCAGTGGACTTCTTTATTGGACTCTAATGTAATGAACGTGCCCACACCCAGCAGCAGCCTGCAAACTCCTCTCTACATCACATTGTTCAAAAACACTGCTTCAATGGCTTCTGTTACTCTATAGCTGTTTTACTTTGCATGCATCCTTTGAGTACCCTCAGCATAAAGCAGAATGCCACCAATGTTGCCATAAAGAGCATATTGCAAAGGTGTGGCAAAGTGCTGCAAGTGTCAGGCGACATACTTTGCCATTTCAGAATAGTAATATTACAGACAGTGATCAGGTACTAGCACATATGAAGATACTGTTACATGGAGATTACAGGAAGTGCCATTGATATTTCTCTTTAACACTGGGGCATTAGTCTTGATCATAAACTAATCCACATGTTTAAGTATTGGTGTTTCACCACTGGAGAATGTGCAATCAAAATTATGGACATATGGCTGACATGTGATCCCACTGTTAAGCTAAATGCAACTTCCCAACAGATGTAATCACGTTATACAGACAGTGTCTTTCCTGATGGATGCAGACCTGTCTGAGGAAAACATTTTTGGATGGGATGCATTCCCCACATTTGAGTTCTCAATTCAGTATTTGGTGCATTCTACCCTTGGTGTCATGTGAAGCAGTAGACTCCAACCACTCTCAATTTGAACCATTGTTTGAGTGGGAGTTAATGAAGTCTTTGAACTTTCACACCTACGTAGAACTGACAGCTTTGGTGGGCCACAGTTCTTTGAAGTGCATCAAAATCTGCTGTCACTCTGGGATGGAGTTACATACTCATTGTCATGCCCCAAAGAGCTCTTTTCTAAATTATCTGTAAAGGGGGGGATCTTGTAGAAGATTATTTTCAGCTTCCATTAGATGATGATTCCAGAAAAGTTTTGATGTTGAATATACACTTTGGCCTCTACAAATACAGTAGATTACATTTGGAGTCATTAGTATGCTGGCCAAATTTCAAAGGTTTTTGGAACAGGTCATTACAGGAATTACTACTGTGTAAATTACTTCTGTGACATTTTGGTAACATGATTTACTAATGAAGAACATTTACATAATATGTGTATCATTTTCAAAACCCTTGCCAACAAAACCTTCAAGTGTAATTTTCCCAAATTTTCTTTTTTTCAGCCATTTGTTATGTACCTTAACTACGTTCTTTGTAAAGAGTACCTTCAGCCCATTCAAAAGTATGTTGTAGCAATATATAAAATGCCAGGTCAAAAGTCAGTGAAATACCTCACTTGGTTCTCTTTTATTGGTTGGATGCTTTTCAGAAGGACTTTCAAACCTTGAAACAATGCATTCAGTCTGCAACCTGTTTAATCATATACTAGTCTCACTTATCATTAATTTTGGCTGTGGTTGCCTCATTGCATGCATTGGAGCAGTCCCATCTCATAAGATTGTCAGTGGTACTGAAAAACCTACAGTGCTTATGCCCAAAACATTAAATCAGGCCCAGGAACATTATGTCCAAATAGAAAAACTGGCATCAGTTACCATTTTGTGTTTTTTTTCTTTTTTTGTATGGGCCTAAGTTTCATTTAATTACAGGTCATGAGCCCTTTGTATCACTGATCAGGCCCAAGGTCATCAAATGGATTGGCAGGCTTTGTATTTATCAAACTACCAGTACTTTATGCACTCTGTGCACTAAACATTTAAATGTTCTCATGGGCCCAAAGCCAGAATTCAACAGGCAAGAAACAATCTGTTTCCAGATGGACACCTAAACAGAGCAATTCATGGAAGACTTTTCATCGATTCTAAAGATACTGCAGCAGCATCCAGGCATTATCCACTTCTCCAGCAGATCCTCTGTACAGGATGGCCCACCAAGTTGTTGGCCACAGCACCTCTGGCGTCCACTGCTTCTTCATCTGATGACATGAACTTCAAATTCATCAGTACATCCTGCTAATATGCGAAGATGACAATTGCTGGGTGGTGGTCCTGACATCCCTGCAGTGAGCGTTGCAGTTACTCCACCATCACATAACGGGATCACCGGGATGAAGCAGCTGGCCTGCCAATATGTCTACCGACCAAGCATGACTGGTGGCACCACAAGCGTTGTCCATCACTGTGCAACCTGCAATGCACATCAGCTGGGTCTCTCTCAGTCTTATTCTCCAAAGCTGACACCTGGTCAGTCACAGGACCACATCCAAGTGGATTTTGCTGATCCCTTCCTTGGAACAATATGGTTAATTATGATAGAGTCTTTCTCTCATTTTTCTTGTGCCACCAGGTTGCAGCAGACGATAACATCAATGATGGTATGCGACCTTGAAATAATTTTCGCACCCCACACTTCGGTTACAGGCAATAGATCACAGTTTATGGCATCTCTGTTCTGGAAATCATGCACTCACTACAGCATTAGGCATTTAATGATCAAGCTTTCAATGGCTTCATAGAACATATCATTTTCACTTTTAAAATGCAAATTGCAAAAGCTATAGCATCAGCTGATGCTAACTAGTTCTGGTAACAACTCCTTGTGGGATGCTGTGCAGATGCTGCAAAAAGCTTTGGTTCTAGCATGCCTGACAGATATTTCCACCATGCAGGGAGCGCCACAATAGTGTCAGCCAACATACTTGGCTGTTCAACAGTTCACCAGTGGAAACAGGCATCTGGTCCTTACACTTCTCCTACTACAAGAGACCCCCATGAAACTCAATCTGGCTTCTCCATATCTGCCAATACCAGCACTGGCACAATCTGATTCTGAAGTTCCCATGACACTCCTTGAGCCACTACTTTGTTTCACCTTCATCATCTGGGAATCCCAGAACTGACCACATTGTCTTCCTCAAGCAATTGGCCACTGCCTCTTTGCCATCTGTGATGCGACTCAGCATCTCTGCTATATGGTGAGTAGCAACTCTCCTTCTAATAATATTGTTACATTCCTTCCTCGATTTTCCATTGTTTGAGAATCAGTAATCACTCATAGGTCACATCAGTACACAGCATGACAGGTTTGGAAGATTAGTGATTTCCAAAATAAGATAATACAGAACTTTTGCATAGCTTTATTCAATATATATTCCCTTGAGCACCCAAATGTCTACAGAAGCCCATCAAGAAAAAAATTTACCTGTACACTCTATTGTCAATACCTATTGCAGTGTCATTAATAATTGACCTCAACAAATCAACAGTCGATCCAGAGATCCTGCACACCCAAGCACCTTCATCAGGAAGAAGCAGTAAGCCACGTCTCCTATAGTTGCAAGGCACCATTGCCACATCATGTTTTTCAAATACTGCCACACAGGACCAGAGCGGCCAGTTGTTTTCTGTATACAATTTGTGCCTACAGTTCCATCTTGAATGCAGTCACCCACTGAAGTTTTATTTCCACCACCAGAGAACAGTGTCCATCCCTCAGTTAAGCCTAGTTGAGTCTTAAATGTACAGTGTGTTGAGTGCCATCAACAGATATGTATTCATTGTAACTGCAGTAAACATTCACAGTTCATAATCAACAGACAGGTAATTTAATGCAGCTTGTATCTACAGCTGCCTCATGTGTATTTGAACAGGAAGTCACTCAGGTGCCTAATTAATTCCTCGCATGTTCACACAGCCACAGCAGTGGAGAACTACACGTAAGTGTATTTTTTGCATCACTAAGGGATACTGTAATTTGACTGTTCATTTAACTGACTGTTTTATCTGCTCACTTGTATGTGAGTTCAAAGCATAATGGTTGTTGCAAATGCTGCAAGGATTGTTAGCAGCAATAGTAGTGCCACAACCATTGCCCCTGCCTATCCAAGTGCAACCAATACAACAAGTGGCTCAAGCCTGAATTTTAAGAGTTTGTGGAGCAAGGCAAAGACCAGGCAGAATATGTGGCCCAGCTTACTGCATATTTCTACACCTGCAATGACACAGATAACCAGCACATTTATCATTTCTTGTCCTCGGGAGGCACAGAACTGTACAGATTTGCTTTAAAACTTTTTTTAAGCTTTGTCCTGATGACATAAACTGTCAGATCATTTTGAAGCACAGATCCACGTGGCAGCCACAAGGTATAAATTCTTTCAGACCAAACAGCTGCTGGAACAGTCAGACAAACAATGGGTCACAGACCTGCTTGGATCGACAAGACAGTGTCAGTTTAAGGGCTCATGTGGTTTACATTATACTTGTATCATGCTTTATAATGCAGTTTTGCTGATCCCTTCCTTGGAACAATATGGTTAATTATGGTGGACTCTTTCTTTCACTTTCCTTGTGCCACCAGGTTGCAGCAGATGATAACATCAATGATGGTATGGGACCTCGACATAATTTTCGCCATCAGACAAGCACCCCACACGTCGGTTAAAGGCAATAGATCTCAGTTTATGGTATCTCTGTTCGGAAAATCCTGCACTCACTACAGCATTAAGCAGTTAATGATCACCCTTTCAATGGCTTCACAGAACATTTCATTTTCACTTTTAAAATACAAATTGCAGAACCCAGAACTGACCACATAGCCTTCCTCAATTCAAGGACGGCAAGGGGGGAGGGTGGGGGGGGGGGTGGGGGGGGGGGGGGAATCTCGTACCACTCTGGAGATTGAAGACAGAGAACAGTCAATATGTGTCATTACATATACAGCTGGGTGTTGCAACAAGAAAAACACGGAATATTTGGCCAGCCAATCCTGTGAGACCGCCTAACTTGTTAATTTAAGTTTGAATGGCCACAAGCTCATTCTCATTTCTGCAAGTTGGACTCCACCATGTTCTGATTTTAACTGATGCTTCCCTAGATGATATTACATTTATGGACTATGCCAGATAATGAACCCACACTGCTCTTACAGATATGCAATTCAATTAAGCATGTAGAAGAAAGTTACACTTCAGTGGTTAGCAAATACTGTACTTATTCTGCCAGACAAACAAACTATTGTGTTGGTTTCCTCCAGCTTTTGTCAATATCTCAGACCTGCATTACTACTGATGACTTGCTTGCATTCAGCTTAACTTACAAGCACATTGAATTAGTTGTGAAAATACTTTTCATTTTCTTGTGGCTGAGGACACTTATTTTACTGAGAACTTACAGTCTTTTGACTCATGTTGCAGTGCACTTATGTGACTTTTAACAGTCGCCATAGATAGGTGAGTCACAAAATTTCAGAGAATTCACTCTATGCCCTGTTATGAGAACTATGTTGATGAAGTTATTATAAATATCACCACAAACATTACTTAATTTGAAAATTGCAGCTTTTAAAATTTAATTTGAGTAAGTGCTGTTTTTCAAGTGAGTACCTTCAGCAGCTGTTTAATAAATGCTTTATTGTGTGATTGATTTCAGTCAAGATCGTTATCCAGCACCTGTTACAAACATGTAAAACATGAACATTTCAGATGAAAAGAATGTTTGAAAATTGTAGTACAAATATAAGCAATACTTGCAGGTTTTTGTTAACTGCAAGAGTTACATATACATAAAAAATACAATGTCAAAAAATTGTCTTTATAAATAATGTTAAGTTATAAAGAGGTAGATACTTTTAGAGTCATATAGTGACCCATACAGATCCACACCTGAGATCGAGGCACACAGTCGTAATCCGCACAACAGAAGTCGGCAGACACAGCTAAAAGTTTGACAACTATCAGAGGCTGTCACTCATGGATGTGCATGCAGCCCCTTGTCCCTACACTCTACTGACTGCCCAAAAGTGGTTTAGAGAGCTAACTCAGCTGCATGTTTACCTCTCCCACATGTTATCGGGCTGTTACTGTGAGCCACTCTGTGGTTAGTGTACCCATTATAATAAGTTGTTTTCTAGACTTAACAAAGTTTGTTGTGTCCATCATCATGTGGTGTTCTCTTGTGGGATTAGAGCAGTCAATTAGACAGCTATCAATGAAATACAAAAAATTAAATGGCAAAGCATCATGAGCACCTGTCAGCTTAAAACCTGTAAATGTGCTAGATTTATTTCCAATCAATTGGCTCTCATGATCATCATTAACCCTATAACAAAGTATCATGAAAATTTTTTGTATATTTTTGTGGTTTGAGTCATTCATTCAAAGAACTTGGTTGTTAATCCTGTATTTATGGAGAAGAATATTAATGAAAAATGTAATCTGTTCTCTAATGAATTTGTGCCACTGTTTGAAACCGTATTTCCAAAAATAATCTTGAGAAACAATCCTCCAGCTGCAAAACTGAAACCATGGGTTACTAAAGGGATCAGAATTTCCTATAGAACAAAAAGAAATGTATATGAATCCCTAAGGCTGTCTAATGATCCCATCAAAAAGGATGACTATAGATCGTACTGTAATATTTTAAAAATCCAAAACTACGTACACACATCAAAAAAACTTTTGCATCACGTCGGTTCTGAGAGTTCCGGAACCTGTACAGAAAACTGGAATAGAGGTCAACATAAACATCATTTCTGCCCTTGTTGTTGCTAATGAAAACCACACATTGCATGTTATATCACCATGCAGCGAGACCTTCAGAGGTGGTGATCCAGATTGCTGTACACACCAGTATCTCTGATACCCAACAGCACGTCCTCTTGCACTGATTCATCCCTGTATTCATTGTGGCATACAATCCACAAGTTCATCAAGGCATCGTTGGTCCAGATTGTCCCACTCCTCAATGGCGATTCAGCGTAGATTCCTCAGAGTGGATGGTGGGTTATGTCATCCATAATCGGCCCTTTTCAATCTATCCCTGGCATGTTCAATAGGGTTCATGTCTGGAGAACATGCTGGCCACTCTAGCCGAGCGATGTAGTTATCCTGAAGGAAGTCATTCACAAGATGTGCACGATGGGGGCACAAATTGTTGTCCATGAAGATGAATGCCTCGCCAATATGCTGCCGATATGGTTGCACTATCGGTTGGAGGATGGCACTCACATATCGTACAGCCATTACAGTGCCTTCCATGACCACCAGCAGTGTACATCATCCCCACATAATCCCCCCCCCCCCCCAAAAAAAAAAAAAAAATCAGGGAACCTCCACCCTGCTGCATACACTGGACAGTGTGTCTAAGGCGTTAAGCCTGACCGGGTTACCTCCAAACATGTCTCCGATGATTGTCTGGTTGAAGGTATATGCGACACTCATCAGTGAAGAGAATGTGATGCCAATCCTGGGCGGTCCATTCGGCATGTTGTTAGGCCTATCTGTACCTCGCTGCAAGGTGTTGTGGTTGCAAGGATGTACCTCACCATGGACGTTAGGAGTGAATTTGCGCATCATGAAGCCTATTGCACACAGTTTGAGTCGAAACATGACATCCTGTGGCTGCACGAAAAGCATTATTCGACATGGTGGAGGTGCTGTCAGCGTTTCTCCGAGCCATAATCTGGAGGTAGTGGTCATCCACTGCAGTAGTAGCCTTCGGGCGACCTGAGCGCGGCATATCATCGACAGTTCCTGTCTCTCTGTATCTCCTCCATGTCTGAACAACATCGCTTTGGTTCACTCTGAGACGCCTGGACACTTCCCTTGTTGAGAGCTCTTCCTGGCACAAAGTAACAATGCGGACGCGATCGAACTGCGGTATTGACCGTCTAGGCATGGTTGAACTCCAGACAACATCCGCCGTTGACCTCCTTCCTGGAGGAGTGACTGGAACTGATTGGCTATCGGACCCCCTCTGTCCAACAGGTGCTGCTCATGCATGGTTGTTTACATCTTTGGGTGGGTTTAGTGACATCTCTGAACAGTCAAAGAGACTATATCTGTGATACAATATCCACAGTCAATGTCTATCTTCAGGAGTTCTGGGAACTGGAATGATGCAAAACTTTTTGTGATGTGTGTACATAACATGTGAAATTGACAATATTTTTAAAAGGGTAATAAAAAAATCAAAAACAATGTACATAACATCTGAAACTAACAGCTCAAACAACAAATCAAAAACTATCTGGTAAGTTATAAAAAGGGAGAGTGGTAGAAAAGTAGAGTACATGACTCACATTGAATTAATTCAGGATGTAAATACTGTCAAAAATACTGAGAAAGTTGCTAACATCTTCAATAAACATTTTTTAACAGCTGAAAAAAAAAATGATTGTGTAGGCTCAGTGGGTGATGTGACAGCCATTCTGCATAAAGCTAACAGTGCCAGAGTTTGCCAGATGCAGGTAACACCCTTAACAATTAATGAGATCAATGAGATCAATAAGACAATCAGAGAGATGAAGTCAAAAAGCTCTTGTGGGGTTGATAATATTTCAACTAAGATACTTAAGCACTGTCACGGCTATATAAACACAGTCTTGTGTCACATTTTTAATGAGTTCCTAAAACAAGGTATTGTTCCAAAACTACTTTTCAATAAAGGTGAAAAAACTGATGTAACAAACTACTGCTCAATATCACTGCTAACAAGTTTTTCAAAGGTCCTAGACAAACTGGTATACAGGAGAATTGTTAATCAACTGAACTGCCATAGGATTCTCAGTCAATCTCAGTTTGGTTTCCAGCAAGGCCTATTAATTGATGATGCTATTCCCTCTTTCACCATTCAAATTCTCAATTCTCTTAACAGAAAATTGGCACCAATTTGAATCCTACGTGACCTATCCAAAGCTTTTGACTATGTCAACCATGAAATTCTGCTAAATAAAGAAGACTACTAGCGGTAAATGGAATAATGTGGACATGGATTAAATCCTAACTTACAGATGGGAAACAAAGGGTAATAATTACTGACAGTAATGGAATCCCAGCATTGTCCAAGTGGGGCACAGTCAATACTTGAGAGTGCCTCAAGGCTCGGTACTGGGACCCTTACTGTTTCTTACATTTGTAAATGACCTCCCACACTGCACCACGTCAGTGAGCAAGTTCACCCTATTCGCTGACGATACTTTCCTTCTAGTTGATAAAGCAACAGGGAACAACCAGGAAACATCCGCAAACAATGCATTTGATGACATTCTGAAATTGTTTAACTGTAATGGACTCCGTCTGAATCTCAAAAAAACTAATTATGTACTGTTTCAGATGGCATATAAAGAACCAGAGGATATAAATACAGAATGTAATGGACAACAAATAAAGTAAGTCGACTAAGTTCCTGGTTGTGTACATAGACTGCAAACAAAATTTGTCCAACCATATCCTAGATCTAGAAAAAAGGCTACATTCTGCAACATTTGCCTTAAGCATAATTGCATCAATCACACATAAGGAGGCCATAACAGCTACTTACTTTGGATATTTCCACGCACTTTTGTCTTATGGAATCATCTTACGGAATCATCTTTTGGAGCAACCAGCCATTGGCAAAGAGAAGTTTTTACTGTTCAGAGGGGAGCTATATGTAACATGAGTGATGTGCAACCAAGGCACTCATGCAGGAATCTGTTAAGGAAACTACAGGTATGTACACTGATATCTCAGTACATATACTCCGATGCATGTTCCATTAATAAAAACTATTCTCTCTTCAAAACCAATAGTGAATATCATGGTCACAACACAAGATCAAAAGAGGACTTTCATAGTAACCAGTCAAACTATACTCTCGTACAGAAAGGAGTAAATTATACAGGCATCAAAATTTACAATGCTGTATCCAGTGTTATCAAAATCTTGCTCCTGAAACACCAAAGTTCAAGAGCAAACTGAAGGGATACCTAATAAAATAGTCATTCTATTCACTTAGTGAATTTTTTAGTGCACAGCAGCAAGCTTTTATTATACAACCGAGTTAGCCATGCAATGCAACCATAAATGTGAACTATTTGTTGCTGTAATGTTATATTGTTGTTCAAAGATTTTGATATTGTTAATCTGAATGTGTAAACATAAGTGTTAATTCTGATATATGCTATATGTTTTTATTTCTTCTAGTGTCACATGTTGTTACTATGAGTCTTGTCATGAATTAATTATATTGTGTGCTGCTCTATTGTTAACGTTGTAAAAACCGAGTGTATACCTGGACAAGAAAAATAAAATTCCCGAATTTTTCCCGCATTTCCCAGTTAAAATTACATTTTGTCCTGGGTGAAAACACGCTTTTTCCATGTTAAGTGACAGTGTACTTTTCCTAGGAACAGTAAAACTTATCAATCCTTTGAATGGTTATGGTTTTATATAGCGGCTTAGAATTTCCTTGATGTTGACCTTCATCTGTCCAATGGCTAGCTTCACACATCCGTCCACATCAAACCCACTAACAAGCAACAGTACCTCCATTATGACAGCTGCCACCCATTCCATATCAAACGGTCCCTTCCCTACAGCCTAGGTCTTCGTGGCAAACGAATCTGCTCCAGTCCGGAATCCCTGAACAATTACACCAACAACCTGAAAACAGCTTTTGCATCCCGCAACTACCCTCCCGACCTGGTACAGAAGCAAATAACCAGAGCCACTTCCTCATCCCCTCAAACCCAAAGCTCCCACAGAAGAACCCCAAAAGTACCCCACTTGTGACAGGATACTTTCCGGGACTGGATCAGACTCTGAATGTGGCTCTCCAGCAGGGACATGACTTCCTCAAATCGTGCCCTGAAATGAGATCCATCCTTCATGAAATCCTCCCCACTCCACCAAGAGTGTCTTTCTGCCATCCACCTAACCTTTGTAACCTCTTGGTTCATCCCTATGAAATCCCCAAACCACCTTCCTTACCCTCTGGCTCCTACCCTTGTAACTGCCCCCAGTGTAAAACCTGCCGCAGGCAGCCTCCCACCACCACCTACTCAAGTCCTGTAACCCGGAGGTGTACACGATCAAAGGCAGAGCCACATGTGTAAGCACCAACGTGATTTACCAACTGACCTGCCTACACTGTGAAGCTTTCTATGTGGGAATGACCAGCAACAAACTGACCATTCGCATGAACGGACACAGGCAGACAGTGTTTGTTGGTAATGAGGATCACCCTGTGGCTAAACATGCATGGGAACTTTCCCTTCAATATATCCTCTCTTCCCATTACCCACCAGGCCTCAACCTCTGCTAATTTCAAGTTGCCACCGCTCATACCTCACCTGTCACTCAACATCTTTGCCTCTGTACTTCCGCCCTGACTGACATCTCTGCCCAGACTCTTTGCCTTTACATATGTCTGCTTGTGTCTGTGTATGTGCGGATGGATATGTGTTTGTATGCGAGTGTATACCTGTCCTTTTTTCCCCCTAAGGTAAGTCTTTCCGCTCCCGGGATTGGAATGACTCCTTACCCTCTCCCTTAAAACCCACATCCTTTCGTCTTTCCCTCTCTTCCCTCTCAGTTCTTCAGAACTCCGGAGATGGGAACTTGCCCTTCAGCATATCCTTTCTTCTCGCTATCCGCCAGGCCTCAATCTCCGCTAATTTCTAATTTCAATTTGCCGCCGCTCATACCTCATCTGTCTTTCAACTTCATCTTTGCCTCTGTACATCTGCCCCGACTGACATCTCTGCCCAAACTCTTTGCCTTTACAAATGTCTGCTTGTGTCTTTGTATGTGTGGATGGATATGTGTGTGTGTGCGCGAGTGTATACCTGTCCTTTTTTCCCTTTTTTCCCCCTAAGGTAAGTCTTTCCGCTCCCGGGATTGGAATGACTCCTTACCCTCTCCCTTAAAACTCATATCCTTTTGTCTTTCCTTCTCCTTCCCTCTTTCCTGACGAGGCAACCATTGGTTGCGAAAGCTAGAATTTTGTGTGTATGTTTGTGTTTGTTTGTGTGTCTATCGACCTGCCAGCGCTTTTGTTTGGTAAGTTTCATCATCTTTCTTTTTAGATATATTTTTCCCACGTGGAATGTTTCCCTCTATTATATTCATATATATATATATATATATATATATATATATATATATATATATATATATATATATATATATATATATATAAAAAATAGAGGAAAACATTCCACGTGGGAAAAATATATCTAAAAACAAAGATGATGAGACTTACCAAACAAAAGTGCTGGCAGGTCAATAGACACACAAACAAACACAAACATACACACAAAATTCTAGCTTTCGCAACCAATACGTAATACCAATATGTAACCCACTTCCAAACCATAACCAAAAAAAAAATTTTTTTTCCACTTTCAACACTACCGCTGCTATAAAATCCACCATTTCTAGTTCACAAACAGTTCCTTTCATCTATAAAACAACCATTTCGGCTAGTTCTAATAACTTTTGCTTTATTTCCATTTCCGTTTTTCTCACATCACTGATCATTTTTTGCCACTTCCCACAGAATTTAACGTCATTATTTCTTTGTCAGACAAATGTTAACCTCATTTTCATAATCTACCACCACAAAACCACTCCTTTTAATACATTTACACGTAGTTTTTTCGAAATTTTCCCGAATTTCTCCACCCTTTAACGTGTTTTGGCGGCAACACAACCACCTAACCTTTATGCACATCGTCGTCTGCCAACCCAAGTTCACTACAGGATCAACATAGTCCAGCTTTAACCAACACTTTTTCGCCTTTTTTCACACCAGATCTCCAGTTGCTTTCTAGTTCATGTTTATCTCTCCCCATATATTTTTATTTTCATTTTCATTTCGGCCTCATCTTACACTTTCCACCTTCTAATACCATGTCACCCTCACAACACCCCCACAATGACCCCATTAAGTTTTATTTACATTCCCTCCGCAAACATGCCTTCGCCCTAGCCAGATTACACTCCCATATTTTATTTTCTCAGGCTTGTCTGACATTTGGCATTACCCCCAAAGGCCTCACACTTAAAGTTCCCATCTCTGGCTGCAACCCTTCTCTCCATCAGTCCCTATACCAGTTCCAAACTGAACAATCCATTGCCCTCACCCACCTAATTCTTCACCTACACATCAACTTAGCCAATGAACACACCCGTCAACTCCTATCCTTAATAAAAGTCCTCAATGTTTCCTCTCCCACATCCACACCGGCTGTTCAGAGCATCCTCCTACAGGCCAACCGCAAATTAGAACAGCATGCCACCCACCGCCTTAAAAAACTATCCAATCTCCTGGTTTCCCACCTCCAGAAAGGCAACTCACTCACCCTTCACAATCTTTCCAGCAAACCTCAACCTCCTCTCATTACACACAGACCCAGTCTCTCCCATCTACTCAATCTCCTACTTCCAGCTCCACTCCCTCCAAAACCTCAAAATTCCAATCAACACAATCTGGAACCACAACATCCTAATTCAGTAGTTAACCTTTCCTCCAAACCTCTCTCCCAATCCGAAACCTCTGTCCTATCCAAAGGCCTCATCTTCAGCCCTACTCCCAGATTCAACCAAACAGCTCTCGTCAAAGATTTACTGTCCTACACTCGTACTCTATGCTGGAAATATCACTTTGCCACGACGAAAAATGATCATAATCCTACTCCTAATGATCCAACTCCCCAAGACACTATCCAAATTGAACCCTGCCTGGAACAGTTCCGTCCTCCGTCACAGCGGGACCCACCTCCTCTTCCTCAAAATCACCCTCTCCAAACCTTCCAGGAATTTCTGACTTCCAGCCTTGCCTCTCAATCCTTCTTAAAAAAACCTTAATCCTACTCCCAACATCACCACTGCTGAAGCCCAAGCTATCCGTGATCTGAAGGCTGACTGTCCCATCGTCATTCTTCCGGCGGACAAGGGTTCCACGACTGTGGTACTTGATCGTCGGGAGTATGTGACTGAAAGTTTGCCAAGGTAATCCCATTCCTGATGTCCAGGCGGAGCTTCAAGGAATCCTCAGAACCTTAGGCCCCCTACAAAACCTGTCACCTGACTCCATCAACTTCCTGACCCTACCGACACCCCACACCCCTACCTTCTTCCTAAAATTCACAAACCCAATCATCCCGGCCATCCCATTGGCCCCCACAGAACGTATTTCTGCCTACGTAGATCAACACCTTCAACCCATTACATGCAGTCTCCCATCCTTCATCAAAGACACCAACCACTTTCTCGAACGCCTGGAATCCTTACCCAGTCTGTTACCCCCGGAAACCATCCTTGTAACCATTGATGCCACTTCTTTATACACAAATATTCCGCACGTCCAGGGCCTCGCTGCGATGGAGCACTTCCTTTCAAGCCGATCACCTGCCACCCTACCTAAAACCTCTTTCCTCATTACCTTAACCAGCTTCATCCTGACCCACAACTTCTTCACTTTTGAAGGCCAGACATACCAACAATTAAAGGGAACAGCCATGGGTACCAGGATGGCCCCCTCGTATGCCAACCTATTCATGGGTCGCTTAGAGGAAGCCTTCTTGGTTACCCAGGCCTGCCAACCCAAAGTTTGGTACAAATTTATTGATGACATCTTCATGATCTGGACTCACAGTGAAGAAGAACTCCAGAATTTCCTCTCCAACCTCAACTCCTTTGGTTCCATCAGATTCACCTGGTCCTACTCCAAATCCCATGCCACTTTCCTTGACGTTGACCTCCATCTGTCCAATGGCCAGCTTCACACGCCCATCCACATCAAACCCACCAACAAGCAACAGTACCTCCATTATGACAGCTGCCACCCATTCCACATCAAACGGTCCCTTCCCTACAGCCTAGGTCTTCGTGGCAAACGAATCTGCTCCAGTCCGGAATCCCTGAACCATTACACCAACAACCTGAAAACAGCTTTTGCATCCCACAACTACCCTCCCGACCTGGTACAGAAGCAAATAACCAGAGCCACTTCCTCATCCCCCTTCCTTACCCTCTCCCTTAAAACCCACATCCTTTCGTCTTTCCCTCTCCTTCCTTCTTTCCTGATGAGGCAACAGTTCATTGCGAAAGCTTGAATTTTGTGTGTATGTTTGTGTTTGTTTGTGTGTCTGTCGACCTGCCAGCACTTTGTTTTTATATATATATATATATATATATATATATATATATATATATATATATATATATATATATATATATATATATATATATAAAAACAAAGATGAGGTGACTTACCGAACGGAAGCGCTTGCAGGTCGATAGACACACAAACAAACACAAACATACACACAAAATTCAAGCTTTCGCAACAAACTGTTGCCTCATCAGGAAAGAGGGAAGGAGAGGGAAAGACGAAAGGAAGTGGGTTTTAAGGGAGAGGGTAAGGAGTCATTCCAATCCAGGGAGTGGAAAGACTTACCTTAGGGGGAAAAAAGGACAGGTATACACTCGCACACACACACATATCCATCCACACATACAGACACAAGCAGACATATTTAAAGACAAAGAGTTTGTCTTATATATATATATATAAAAAGCAGCGATTGACATTCACCCATTTGGCTTTGGCTTTATTCCGCTCAGCTCTTATAGCTCCCTCCCCTTCTGTCTGCAGAAAAGTTATTTCCAGATGCAACAGGGATTCCCCGGACAGAGACATGACGTACACTATGCACGCAATCAAAAATCAACTTATGATCCATTCAGAAATAAACTTAGAATATGTTCACAAATGTTCAAAAACCAACAGGTATGCGTTTCAAAATCACATGAACAATCGATAGCCCAACATGCGCTGGATACTAGGCGCTTTTTGAAACAAGACTTTTTCCTCAAGAATATGAATTCTTGCCGCCCGGGGCAGATATCCCGGTTTGCCCCCATTGAATCTGGCAGCTTGTGTGTGCCCATAAAATTTTTCCAGGTATCATCTGGCTGCTTGCTGCTACTGCTTATAGAGCTAACAGCCACACTTCTGTAGCCAGAAATGGGAGAGGGTACTACACGTGCACGACTCAACTGCACATGCACATGCACATGAGCCCGCTCGCAACTGCTCAAATGAATCTAATGTAAATAGTTGTCATGTCACGCTCATCGGAGGCAATTTGTTGTTATGAAGCATTCTCAGTCTTCCTAAAGCCTTTGACACATTTTGTTGTTGGCTGACGCTTGTATAAGTACTGTGTTTTGTTGTTGTATATGACGCGTTTCCTTTGCAACTTAAGTTTTATTGTTGTTTTTTTTTTCTGCCTGTAATAGAAAAACTTAGTGCCAAAGCCATGAAACCTGGACTCTTGAACAATGGAAAAAAAAGTCATTTGGTTTGATGAGCCTTGTTTCACATATTTCCAACTTCTGTCTGACTTTACAGCCCAAAAGTGAAACATGGTGGGGGTTCGGTGATGATATAGGCAGTCATATAGTGGCACTACATGAGCCCCATGGTTATTCTGCAAGGACACACTACTACCATGGGTAATGGGAACATTTTGACTGTCCCTCACAAAGTATAATGCTGTTTCCTAATGGTGATGCTGTGTTCCAAGGTGACAGGGCCCCTGCTCACGGAGCTTGCATCATCCAGTACTGGTTTTGTGAGCACGAGGATGAATTGCTGTATCTACCAAGCCCACCACAGCCATCAGATGTCAAAATTATTGAGCCTTTGTGGTTTACTTTGGGGAGAAGGGTGCATGTTCACTTTCCATCTCCATCACTGTTACCTGAACTTGTCACAATTTGAGAGGGACAATGGTAGTCTCCCTTGAAAACCAAACAGTAACTGTATTTATCTATCCCAAGATGACTGGAAGCTGTATTAGGCATGGAAATATGTTATGTTATTGGTGTTTCCTTGTACATCTGCTTGACTAAAAATTATTTATGAATACTATATTGTAATATTAATCAAACAATGGAAAATCCAAGATGGACTGTAACAATATCAGAGAAGGAAAGATGGTACTCACCATATAGTGGAGATGCTGAGTCACAATAGGCACAACAAAAAGATTCACACAATTATAGCTTTCGGTCATTAAGGCCTTTTGTCAGCAGTAGACACGCATACATACACACATTCACACAAACGCAACTTGCACGCACGTCTGATGTCTCAGAGAACTGAAACCACACTGCGAGCAGCAGCACCAGTGCATGATGGGAGTGGTGACTGGGTGGGGGTAAGGAGAAGGCTGGGGCGTGAAGGGGGAGGGATAGTATGGTGGGAGTAGTGGACAGTGAAGTGTTGCAGTTTCGACGGAGAGCAGGAGAGAAGGTGCGGAGGGGGGAGGGGGTAAGTAGTGGAAAGGAGAGAAATAATAAGAAGTTAAAAGACTGGGTGTGGCAGTGAAATGACGGCTGTGTAGTGCTGGAATGGGAACAGGGAGGTGGTGGTAGGAGGATGTATGGGACAGGTCTTCCACCTAGGTCTATTACAGGGGTATGAGCCATGAGGTAAGGGATTGGGAGCAGGGGTTGTGTAAGGATGGAAGAGTATATTGTGTAGGTTCGGTGGACGGCGGAATACCATGGTAGGAGGGGTGGAAAGGATAATGGGCAGGACACGACGAGAGGTAATTCAGTTGCTCCAGTCCCGGATGGTACTGAGTTATGAGGGGAATGCTCCTCTGTGGCTGGACTGTGGGACTTTGGGAAGTGGTGGGAGACTGGAAAGATAAGGCATGGGAGATTCATTTTTGTACAAGGATGGGAAGATAATTACGGTCCGTGAAGGCTTCAGTGAGACCCTTGGTCATTAAAGGTGGTATCTTTGGTATCTGGATTGAAGGTGGGGACACCTTATTCACATTCCTCCAGAACCTCAACAACTTCTCCCCCATTTGCTTCACCTGGTCCTACCCAACCCAACAAACCACCTTCCTAGATGTTGATCTCCACCTAAGAGATGGCAACATCAGTATCTCCATCCATATCAAACCTACTAACCACCAGCAATACCTCCACTTCGACAGCTGCCATCCATTCCATACCAAGAAGTCTCTTCTGTACAGCCTAGCCACCCGTGGTCGTCGCATCTGCAGTGACAAGCAGTCCCTCTCAAAATATACCGAGGGTCACACTGAAGCCTTCACTGATCATAATTATCTTCCCATTCTTGTACAAAAACAAATCTCCCATGCCTTATCTTTCCAGTCTCCCACCACCTCCCAAAATCCCATAGTCTGGCCACAGAGGAGCATTCCCCTCGTAACTCAGTACCATCTGGGACTGGAGCAACTGAATTGCATTCTCCACCAGGGTTTTGATTACCTTCTGCCGTGCCCTGAAATGAGAAGATGTCCTGCCCATTATCCTTCCCACCCCTCCAACTGTGGTATTCTGCCGTCCACCGAACCTACACAATATACTTGTCCATCCTTACACAACCCCTGCTCCCAATCCCTTACCTCACGGCTCATACCCCTGTAATAGATCTAGATGCAAGACCTGTCCCATACATCCTCATACCACCATCTCCCTGTTCCCATTCCAGCACTACACAGCCGTCATTTCACTGCCACACCCAAGTCTTTTAATTTCTCTCCTTTCTGCTACTTACCACCTTCCCCCTCCACACCTTCTCTCCTGCCCTCCGTCCAAACTGCAACACTTCACTGTCTGCCACTCCCACCATACTAACCCTGCCCCTCCCTGCCCCAACCTCCTCCGTACCCCCACCCAGTCACCACACCCATCATGCACTGGTGCTGCTGCTCGCAATGTGGTTTCAGTTCTCTGAGATTGCAGACGTGTGAGTGTGCGTATGCATGTGCGTATGTGTGTCTACTGCTGACAAAGGCCTTAATGGCCGAAAGCTATAATTGTGTGAATCTTTTTGCTGTGCCTATCGTGACTCAGCATCTCCACTATATTTTAACATTATTTATAAACATTGTATTTTTGATATGTATGCATAAATATGAACATCTTTATAATATTCTCATACCATTGTATAACTTGGTAATGAAGAGTGTTGTACTGATGTGATTTCAATAGCGTGTTTCTTTCCTAAATAAGATGCACGTGATGATTTCACCAATAAATCACGTTCAAACTGTCTGATACGTTCTGCAAATTTTGGACTCAAAAAAACTGCCTGCCTCTGTTCCTGTACTGAGCGACTCCATCGAAGTCTTGGATGCAGTCCTTTAATACACCTGTCAAAAAATGTAACATTTTAATATGGATACCCAACAAGCTAACACAAACTCAACAGTTACGGTAAAAAATGTCTTTAATTATCTATTGAATTCAGGAGAACAAAATATAGCCTCTATACTTTGCACACATAACTTGTTTTAAAAACATTAACACAAGAGAATAGGTTGCTGTAGATCAGCGACTAAACAACATTAAAATACGGGTACCTTCCAATAGTTTTATCAATTATGGTCAGATTTGCTTATGGTCTACCAAAATTATTTTCAACCCTGATGCCTCATCCAATTAAAGGATCAAGCCAACACTTCCCAATTATTGTTTTGTGGTTCTGCTCATGTTCTTTAGCAAACAGATTATACGTTTCTATAGCAAAGTCCCAATGAGACAGGAATGGCATCATTCATGTAAAACATATTTTCATATTGTACATTGTAATTTTTATAATGTGATTCACACAATAATACTTTCCCCAAAACTACTTCTGATAGGACTATTTTCTATTAAAAAAAGGTATCATATGCAAGTACATTTCCAATCAATGCTATCCACAAAAATCACAACTGAAACATT